>NC_140774.1:12980534-13610833 GCF_044657685.1 Stegodyphus dumicola | reverse complement strand
TTATTTTATATTCGGTGTCTGGAGATCAGCTCGTGGAACAAATTCATCGAATTCAAGAGCGATATTTTCCGATTCTCGTCATTACCATGCACAATTCCTGTAAGAAACCTCAACGCTATATGTGAAATAATATCCACGAGTACTGGCAAGAAGTGCCCCACCAGATAGAAATTCTAAACCTGATGAATGCCATCTGGTCCTCCATTCAGGCCTATGCTCGGAATCAGTTTGCCGATAAAACTAAAAACATGTGTCCTTTCACAGACATTATGAAACAGGTCAACATTAATTATGTGGTCTCGTCCATTCTGAGTCGAACCAACATTGATCGTAAAATCATTCAAATGGATCGACATAAATGGCATATTCGAACCCACGATGGGGTTCTGAATCTCTTGACGGGTCATGTAGGAGGGACGGTTCCGGAATTTTACCTATCGGATCGACGTCTGGGCATCAATTTTAGTCGACACGAGTTGATGCAATTTCGTCACGATCCGGATTTGATAGCCATCTATCGTTTATTAACCGACCGGAAATTTTTTCTACAATACCTGAAAAGCTGTTTTCTCGACCTCACGGACGATTTACTGGATACGCTGCGGGAAAAAGTGCGCGAGTTTCATGACAAACTAGAAACCAACCCGCTCATTCAAAGCATGCTTCATTTTTATGTGCACATGTGTAAATATACGTGTTTCGAATACGATCTGTTCATGTACCTTTTAGATGTCCTGGCCAGTCTTCTCATTGCGACCAATTACGGTCGCAAATTTTTTATTTTGAAAGGCAACACGCGCAATGGAAAAAGTAAATTCTTTCAAATGATTTCGAAGGTCTTTGGAGGCTATAGTCATGGTATTCGAGCCGTCAATTTACAAACGACGAGTGGTCAAGGACTATCAGCCCAACCCGAACTGGCCTCTTCGTTATTTTGTTGTCGGGTAGTGACTGTTGAAGAAATGTCGGGAAAATTAAACGAAAACCTCGTGAAAGAAATCACGGGTAATTCGACCACCAGTTTTCGGAATTTATACGAGCAAAATGTAGGAGCGATTCCCAGTGCCAAACTCATGGCTTCTACCAATACGTTCCCAGTGTGTACGGCCACAGAGGCATTTAATGATCGCGTGGTAGCAATTCCTTTTGACGCCGTGTTTACGAAAAATGCTCCATCCCTCACCTCAGAACAAATGATGCAGGATCAATATTTACTCGAAACCAAAGATTCTATCGTCGAAGATTCCTATAAAGGTTTCTTTTTAATGATTTATCTGCATCTGGCCCACAATATTAACATGGAGGACGGCATGATCCGTTACCGTTCCGAACCTGAAATATTAGTAGAATTCAAAAAAGAATTTCTATCTTCGACCGATATTTTTACACAATTCAAACAGTATGCCGATGTACAAATCATTCCCGGTTCTGTTACGACCTTTAACGAACTGAAATCGGCCATTCGACAATTTTTGAAAACGATGCGCGACACCTCCATCCACGAAACGGAACTCATTATGCGTTTCAATGATGAATTTGGACATTTGAAACGGACCGAAATGGATTTCAGTTCCTTTTCAGCCGAAAATAATATTTCCTCGTCTTTGGATATAGTAGAACCCCTTCAGTTTGAAAATGCCGAATTGAATTCGTCTCTCAAACGAAAGCATGACGACGAAGAGGGAGAACACTCAACCACGAAACATTTAAAAGTGGACGATGAACCCATTGATCTGCCTCAGCATAAAAGACAAGTTATTTATTACGATAATGTTATCATCAAAAATCTGAAAAAAGACAAGAATTACTAACCTTTTTACATATGCATGAGGTAGGTTCCCAACATTTCATTGTGTATAATGACTTGGAAAAAACAAAAGTTGACTGAAGAAAGCCAGATTTCAAGATGTTTCTTCTTCAAAAACACAGAATCATGTGAAGTGAAACTCGCAATGCTGAAATATATAAGTGAGAGTCCATTCTTAAAACATGGTGATGTCCGGTCGATCGAGTCGGGTTGGAAAAATTTCTTAACAGCTGAGAAAAATTTCTAAAGATTAAAAAAAAAAAAAAAAAAAAAAAAAAAAACCTTTTTGTTAATTTTTATCATGTCTTTAGACATGATAAAAATTAACTTTACCCCCCCTCACCCCTATTTTGGTTTGAATCAGGTGTCAACATGTTTCTAAAATAAATTTCCAAGAACGATATGACTCATTCTTTTGTTTAGAAATCTAGTTTTAGAAAGGGTGAGACATCATTCACAACAAAAAGAAAAAAGGGGGTAGAGTTAATTTTTATTATGTCTAAAGACATGATAAAAATTAACAAAAAGTTTTTTTTTTTTTTTTAATAGAATTTTTTCTCAGCCAGCTTCGAGTCATTCTTTCTCTTCTCACTGACTATATATAAGAACGTTGTTCTTACAGTCCTGGTATTGACATTAACGTAGCTGCTAGAATAAAAGCCATTGTAGGTATTTCAGCTAAGCACAAACAGAGGCACGGAAACAACTTTTTAAGAATTTCTTCAACGGGTACCGTGGATTGATAAACGCAGTTTCCTGCAGCATCGCATGTGCGTTTATAATGTTCTGAGAGAAGATACTTGTACTGTTCAAAATAATTCCAGGGAATGAGGACTTTCCACTACATGTTTTAGCAAAGTAGATTTCACCTTGGGCATCTTTCAGGACGTAAGGTTCTTCATTTTTCACTAAATAATATTCGTTCCCTCGGAAATCCACCGGGTATCGTTCTTTTCCGTCCGCGTATTTGGCCAGAACGAATTCGTTTTGAATTTGAATAACGAGGGTTTTTTTACGTTGTAGAGGATATTTTTCATTTCCTTTCCGATCTTTGGCATAATATGGAAGGCCGTCTCGAGTTTTAGCGAAAGGATCACCTTTGTCGGGATAGATTTCCCCCTTTTGGGAGTGAATGGCATACCTTTCATGACCATATTCACTTTTCACAAAGACTGGATCTTTTTTTCGATATTTGTAATATTCGCTACCATATCGATTCGGATAAAATTCCATTATATTGCTTTATCTTTTCAAAAATAAATTTCTCGTCTAATGATTTTATTTTTACTTTTCTTCATGAGCATGTTTAGCTAATAAATATTGATGATATTTATTGCCGTGCATTAAATAATCCATTGTGATCCAAGTATATTTCGGATTAGCGAGTAGTGCGTAAAAATATAAGAGATAGATGCAAGTGACATGGTAATGAGCAGAATCTTTAGGAAAAAACTGACTGGCCATTTTGCGAATAGGGTCTAAGATTTCTTCATTCGATAAAATAAATTCTTCATCATTCCATTCCAGGGCATTAAACAGGGGCTGCTGATCGATTAAAAGATATAGGTGTCCATATTGCGACATATTATCTAACACGTGACGGATATGAGCAACGGCCTGTGATTGAAAATCTCGAACGAGTCGAGGCGTAATCTCAAAAAATAAATTCAGAAACCGGTACGTCGCTTGATAGTTTTCAAGTTGAGGATTTTGCCCAATCACGAATCGGATGAGTCGATCAATCGGTAATTGAATAGTTTTCAAAACAGAAATATCGTAATACTCTGCCATGCTTGTTTAATCCTTCGAACCGAAGAAGAAAAAAAAAATTAAATTAAATTGAAAAAAAAATGAATCATTCAACCTTTCTTCCATGGCGAATCACCGAACGGTTAAATCGACAAATAGGTCCCTCCTTTCGATATATTGTTCTTATTTCCCATACTGCCACGTTTAATTTGGAAAGAGATTTAAAATCGACCTTGGGTCTTCAATCTTGGTCCTTAATACAATTTCTACAAAAGTTTCGTCAACATCGAGTGGGTATAGAATATATAACTCTGTTCACTCGCAAGGATAAGATACGTCTAGGACCTATTGCAGTACAAGTATCAGAGCGGATTTGTTTCCAACAATTAAAGAAAAAATATGGAACTCAATCCATCCACTTAGTTGGAGCCACCTATCTAAAAGGCAAATTGAGAGATTTTCATGTGATAACCGTAGAGGATTTTAGATTCAATGTTCTCCTGAAACAAGATGACCGATAAAAATAAAACATGGAATCCTATATCGTTCTCAATTTCGAAGGTTTCGAATTGAATGGTGATCCTCTCGCGAAAGAACTTAATCTTTCTTATAATGATGACTTTTCCGACTATATTATTAAAGAAGTGGCTTATATCACCTATGATCGTTCCCAAGGCATTATCTACGTGGAACCACCCATACCGTGGTCTGAATTATCCTATTCCGCCAAACAAAGTGTATCGAGTGTTCATTTACCGTTAGCGGATATAACGCATGGCTTTTCATGTAATGAGGGTCATTTGCCGTACGATCAATTAAAACCGTTTCTCGTAGCTCTAACGGCAGGATATAAAAACATTTACTGCCCTCATTATTGGAAAATTAATGTTTTGTACCAGATACTGGCCCGTCCTATTTATTTCAATTTCGTCTCCAAGAACAAGGAGGCGTTTCATACCGCGCCCATACCAATGAACTATGAATATTCATCGTTTTGTCCGAAACATATAGGTCGGACCAAATATTGTGCTTACCAAGAAGCTTTGTTTTATTTTCATCGCCTTCAAGAGTACAAGAAAGAAACCTTTCCGTTTGTCATTCATAAATCTTTAGAAAAAAATAAAAAAGAAAGAGACTTACCTCCAACATTATCCAACACGTTATAGAATACTTTTTTTTTCCTTCCCCATGAATGAGTCAACTAGGATCTAGGTGGGTCCCTCTTCAACAGCACGTACACATTTGAAGCGAAACTCGAAATGCTTAAATAGATAAGGAAGAGTTCATTCCTAAAAAAAATGGTGATGACTTGTGAATCCAGTCGGCTGGAAAAAATTTCTCAGAGCTAAGAAAAAATTCTGTAATGAAAAAAAAAAAAAAAAAAAAAAAAAAACTTTTTGTTAATTTTTATCATGTCTTCTAGACATGATAAAAATTAACTAACCCCTTTTGTTTTCAATGATGTCTCACCATGTTTCTAAAAATACACCATGACTCATTTATTTCTTGGAATTTTATTTTTAGAAAGGGTGAGTCATGGTCTAATTTTCGAAAGGGTGAGACATCATTCCTAGACAAAAAGAGTAGATAGTTAATTTTTATCATGTCTAGAAGACATGATAAAAATTAACAAAAAGTTTTTTTTTTTTTTTTTTTTTTTTTTTTTTTTTTTTCCTGCTCTGAAAATTTTTTTCCAACCGACTGGATTGAAAAGACATCCCAATCTTTTTAAGAATGGATTGTTTCAGATATTTTTCTTTCTCTCACGACTTTAGTTTTTAAACAGTATATTAATGCAGATTAGGAACGCAAGTATGACCAAGATACCTATCATAGAAAGAATGATTTTTGTCCAGTTGGTGGTGGATTGATGATTATTTTCGTCAGACTGTATCGGGTTGGCATATATTTTCTTCTTTCTTTTCTTCTTTTTCTCTTCCTCTTCCACTGGATCTTCTTGTCCTGGAAGACCGCTTTCCACTTTCTCGACCACTTTACCCTCCGAGTTATTATATATAACTTTATAGGGTTGGAACCCGTGTCGAGAAGCGCGTTTAGATCTCAAATTGGTCAAATAATCCATCGGTTTCGAATGCGATCGGTACAAGTAGCCTATCAAATTTTCGGGTTCAATTCTAGGGTCTCGTATAAACGCAGGCGTCCAGGGCTTGTCATTTAAATTGGGAACAATGATGATTTGATCACACGTGATGGGGTATCCACTCGCAAAGATTTGTTCCTCACTCACTTTCTTGAACTGGACAATGTACTCGTTATTATATCGATCGACCGGGTAGTAATATTCACCCAATTTATTTTGAGCGTACCGGTTTCCTAAAGGTTTTTGGGTAATGCGCTTATCGGCATGAATAATTTCCGGATAGATTTCATTATTGTCTGCATCTTTGGCGTATCGTTTCACGGCCGGATCTTTCATCAATTGATCGTACGATCCTTTGTCCGTCACTAAATATCGTTCGTTGCCGTGTTGATCGACCGGGTAAATAATGACCCCGTTCTTATCATGAGCATAAAAGAATTCTTTCAGCCTCGTCATGGCGAATTGACCGCTATCCGGGTAAATTTCGCTTCCATCCGCTTTCCGCGCATACACTTGGTTCTGATCGGTATCTCTTCCAAAGATGACTTGCTGAGTGAAAGGGTGAAGGATTTGATAAAATTCATCGCCTGTAGCATTTTTAGGATAGATGGGTTTACCCTGAGAATTGATAGGATAGAACGGAATACCGTTTTTATCGAGGGCGTAAGACATGTATTCGGGCTTGTGTTCCGTATCGTCGGCCAACAAGGGATATTTTTCATTTCCTGTCTCATCTTTAGCATAATAATACCGCCCGTCGGCATCTCGAGCAATCATGTCGTTCCCAAACAAATCTTTGGGATACATCTCGGCCCCGGAATGCTCTTTGGCATAAATTTCTCGACCCTGGTATTTTAGAAAGACGGGCAAGTTATTGATTTTTCCATAATACTCCTCAAATTTTTTTTCTCCACCGATATATACGGGTTTTTTAGCATAATGGGGAACTTTATATTTGTCTAGGGCATACAGTAGACTGGGATCGTCAGTGGTAATATATGTTTCAAATTCCCTTCGATCCTTTCTATATCGTTGATTTCCAAGATTGTCGACTGCATAATACTCATCTTTTGCCATCGAAGATCCTTTGGTAATCGTTTTGCTTTATTCGTCATTGTCGTCGTGGTAAATTCTCGGATAATATTCGTCCAAGTTTTCATCTTTCGCATAAATGCCTCCTCCTAAAGCATCTAAGGCCGGTTCGTCCCTATTTCCAATTCGAATATACGTTTCGAGACCGTTGAGTTGCTTGGGATAGTATTCGTCCCCACTCGCTCTCTTAGCGTAATAAGGGGTTCCATCGATGTTCCTAGCCGGCATTTCATTGTGCAAACGATCTCGAGCGTAAATTTCATCGTTGAATTCGTTGACGGGATAATATTCACCTAGCGTATTGTTTCGGAAATACTTTTCGTCCTGATCCGGAGAGAGTTCAAACAGCGGTCGTTTTGTGACGAGATTAAACGGGTATTGGAATTTGTTGTCTAAGGGAATATAGATCCGTTGACTGTTGGAATCGAGAGGAGCATATTCGATAGGGAATTGATTGACATCGAGTTTTCGAGCATAGTAAGGCTTTTGATGCTTGTCTTTGGCAAAATAGGGTCGATGGTGCTCGTCTAAAGCATAGATTTGTTCTTTGGTCTGAGGATTTTCCGGATACCATTCTTTTCCTCCGTAGAACAGATACACCATTTTTCCGTTTTCCATGGGAAACATGGGTTCCCCATCACTATCAAATCCATACACGGGACGGTTTTGGGCGTCGACGGGTAAAATAGAACGGTTCAGATGATCGACGGCATAGACAGGGGTTATTTTACCGGTGATGGGAGAGATTTGTTTTGCAAACACAATATTTCCATCGGGATCCAGCATATAAAATTCATCTCCTTGTCGATTCTTAGCATAAATCTCATTTCCGTCAGCCAATTTGGCATAGCGCTTATCTGATTTCATTCGATCGGGGTAGTATTCTTCGTAATTCAGGAGATCTCGCCTGTGCCGACGAATTATTTCCTCATCCACGTCCATGGGAATATTGCCTACATTATCATTATTAGGAGGATTGTCATGGATTGGAGGAGGATGGTTAGATGGATTGCTTGGAGGGTGATTGTTAAGGGGGTTGTCAACGACTGGGTCTCCTACATGATTAGGAGGAGCTGCTTCCATTCGAAGCAATTTTCGTTCCGCTTTATCAGATTTGGATTTATCCCTTCGAACCATTTTTTTAATTAATATGAGTTACTTTATTATTATCTCTTCTCTTCTGACTCAGAACAAAGAAAACAAAAATATGGTATCGATCCTCTTATGGATTTTATTATTTCTCTTTATCCACCATCCCGTTTATAATGCTTACCAGAATATTACGTATCGGACCCTTTATTACGAGACATTAGGTCAAGAATAGAGAAGAAGAAGAAAAAAACAAATGGATTCCTTAACATTAGGAACGCTTTTAGTCGCTGGAGCGTATACGTCCTTCGTGATCCTGTTTTGTCTCATTTTAACACAAAGCTGGTTCTTTCTCCTTTTCCTCCTCATCAACGGACTCATTTTTTTCTTTCTGGCTTTTGGATACATTCGCAAGCTGACGATTTTTACAACTTTCGGGGAATTGCTCGGCAGTTTGGTGCAAAATAAAGACGTGGGAGATTGGTATTGCCGTTTTCGTCAATGGTGGTTTAAGTAAAGAGAATGGATGCTCAAACCTTTAAACGTTTAAAACGAACTTATTTAGAAGATGAACCGATCGTTTCGAACGAACTCCAAGAAAGCCAGGCTCGTGTTTCACCATTCGTGGCTCATAAAATTCATGAACTTTTACACTTCAAAACCTCTTCTTCTCCACCTCCTCCTCCGGGTATTGACGTCACCCACTTTACGACCGCTTTCCGAGAAGAAGAGCCCCAACAACGATTAGATGAAGTCGTCGTCACCTATTTATTATTCATGGCCAATTTAATGAACCAAGATAAATGGGGACGGACGTTTCTACGACCTGGAGCTTGGGTAGGCGAATACAGTTGGATTCAACTCTTTAAATTGACTACGTACTGCGTCTTAACGCTCCTGTACCGTATTCGATGGAAGAGCGAATACTTTTTCTTTTTAGACGAAGCGGTGATTGAATTACTCCAGGGGAAAAGTCAGGCGATTCGAGACTTGATGACCCGGATCGGCATTTCCGTATCCCCGCAACCTTTTTCAGTCGAAGATTATTTTCATCACATCAATTACCATAACACGTTGGTCTTTGGTCCTTATTACTGGCGGCTTTTACATTGGATGGCCGAAGCGTTTTCAGTTCAGGACGAGCAGGACGAGGATATTCGTCTCGCGAAAACTCTTTGGAGAGACTTTGTGACAGAATCTTTATATCGAACTCTCCGATGCGGGATTTGTGTGTATCATTACTTATCCAAACTCAAAACGTATAAAGAACGGTTTTTAGGCGAACACTTTGCCCACGTCTGGTTTCAATTTCATAATGAAGTGAATGCCAGTCTTCAAAAGCCACCTTATCCTGAATCGGAATTCCAGAAAGATCAAGAATATATGCGAGCTGCGTTAAAAAAATAAAGAAGCATGGGATCTTTTCTGACTCGTCTCGGGAATCAAGTATGCGGAACAACCAGCATGGGTTCCATTCAAGATCTTTTCAAGAAATGTCAAGACGCACCCGTGACCGTTGTATTAGGTAATTTAGGAAGGCATCCTTCCCTCTTATCCTATCATTTGGAAACCCTTTTTGTTCGACATCATAAAACGGTCCATATTCTTCTCGACGATTCCAACGATTGGTTCGTCAGCGGGTTAGATCCGTCTTACGAATGCGACGGCACGCATTGCGATCTTCTCATCTGGATCGAACCGAATTTTGGAGATTCGGTGGTCAAACCAGCCTATGCCGATCGTCTCATTGTTTTCACGAGCCATCTTCATCTCAATTTATCTAATTGTCAGTTACTGAATTATCATTTAGGCGATCCCTACGACCTTCCTTCCAGTACCATGAAACCGTGGATCGAAGATGAGGCTGAAATATATCCACACAATGAAGTGCTGTACCCAAGGAAATATCAAACTGGGAGATGGTGGAAGCAAGTCGAGAATGAAATGGATGTTGTCTTTCATTTGAAACTGTGTCGGACAGCTCAAGAATGCTATCTCAGCATGTTAAACGCAATCGAGATTGTTGGAAAGTATCGTCCCAAAACCTGGCGATTCCTTCTTTCCGAATATATGAAAAAGTCATTGGCTTTAAATCTTCGGATGGGATTAAAGAAATGGGATGAATATCAGTCCCAATCCATTCCATCGGTTCGAGTCTGATCCTTACATCCGTCATCGGCTAATTTACTCAAACCCATCTATGGTCTCGATTCCTTTTTCCAGTCTCAATTAGTTTCCTCACTCTGGTTTTCTTCCTCAGGTTCGATTGATTCTGTTTCCTCCTCCTCTTCCTCCTCAGAAGTTTCCCAAGGTCCCAATAATTCATACATGAGTAAATCATCTAAATCAGCCTCATCGTCTGAAAACCTGATGCGGTTTTCATAATCGTAAATTACATCATATAAAAAAGAACGTCGCAAAGGGAGAAACATAGAAGTTAATTTCTGCAGGACATCTTCAAACAGTTCTCGGCAGACAGGACACGTCAATGCTTTTTCTCTCCAAATGTCAATACATTTCGTGTGGAACTGATGTTGACACGTTAAAGTAGAAATGGTTTCTACATCTTCGGCAATGAGTTCGTCTAAGCAAATTGGACAACATTCGGCCATTTTGTTTCTACTGTTTCTTTTTATTATTATAAATATTTTTTTTGATTCAAAAACCTATTAAAAAATTATAAATAAGTAAGAGTTCTTCATTATACCAAAAATAAAAGAAGCATCATGTCTCCCTCAAAAACTAGTAAATTAGTCTACTCTATTTATGAAAATCAATATGAAACTTGGTGTTTACAAATGCATAAAGATCTAAATCATACCGAAACACTTCAAGAATATCACCAATATCTTATCGATCAGAAACAACGTTCCGCGAAATATATTTCAAATGCTTTAAATGCTATTCGACGAAAATGGTTCTTACCTTCTGCAGATGAGGTGGTGGTCAAGAAACCTCGTCGTCGAAAACACCAACTTTATACAGCAGAGCAGATGAATCAAATCCGTAATCACTGTCTCTCCAATTATGAAACAGATGAACTGTCGCTGATAGTCTTATTACTTTTAGAAACGGAATTGAGGATGATTCACATCTTGGGATATCTAAACGATGATCCAGAGAAACGAAAAGCGTTTGCGTCTAAATCTTTAGAAGTCTATAAGGATCCAAATCAGATAAAGTTATTCCAGTTTCTTTTCAATGCTCCTCCATCCAAACTATTTGGAAAAAATCATTACCAGTATTTATTTAATCTAAAGCGACGATTGAAGAAACAGTATAACATCAAAGGGGCTTCCTTCGAAATGCTGAAGCGGTCTCGATATCTCGTGAAAGCAAAGGCGAAAACGAATGAATCAGAACCCAGTGAGTGAAACTTATATATCGACTTATATATCGTTATCAACATCTCCAAAAAAAGAAAGTAAAACCGACCGACTGGTGGAAAATATTTCTAAAAAAAAATCTAATGTGGTATTAAAAAAAAAAAAAAAAGAAAAAAGAAAGAAAACTTTTTGTTAATTTTTATCATGTCTTAGACATGATAAAAATTAACTCTACCCTCCTTTTTGTTTGGAATGATGTCAACATGTTGTCTAGACATGTTTCTAAGTATAAATTTCCAAGAAAAGCATGATTCATTCTTAGAAATCTATTTTTAGAAAAGGTGACATCATTCAAAATAAAAAAGAAGGTACAGTTAATTTTTATCATGTCTAAAAGACATGATAAAAATTAACAAAAAGTTTTTTTTTTTTTTTTTTTTTTTTTTTTTTTTTTTTTTTTTTTTTTTACTATCAAATTTTTTTGAGAAATATTTTTCAACAGTCGGTCGGTTTTACTTTTCCATTTGGAAATAGATCTGTTGATATAACGATGTATAGGAGATGGATCTGTTGATAACAAAATATTATACACCAGTCGTGAGTCTTACTTTTCCATTTTTGCGTACTGTATTTATTTTTATTTTAAGAATCATCTAATTCCTTCTACTTCGTCTTTGTCGTCTCATTTCTCTCCAAAATGCATTCGGTCGACCAAAATAAGGGTTGACTTCCCGTTCTTCATCATCTGAGGTAGGTGAACTTTGTCTAGGTGTATCCATATAAGCATAATCTCCCACTAAATCTTCTCTTCTCTGTCTTCTGGGTCTCGTCTGACTGGTACTAGGCCCTGAAAAAATGAGACCATGGCCTCCCAGATCGACTAATTCTTCTTCGGGTCTTCGTCTTCGTCGTTGCCTTGGCGGTTCTTCCACCTCTGGTTCTTCCTCCTCTTCCTCTTCATCCGAATCTATTCTTAAATGTTCCATTTGCAATGTTCCGCTGGTAAAATAGAGCATATCATCCTGGCTGATACGAGTCCGACAGGTCGGGCATTTCTTTTTACCATACTCTCGAATCCATTTCTTTATACATTTAATATGAAAGGAATGCTCACAATCGAGATTGTAGACTTTATGGCGTTTCGTTTCTTTGAAGGCCTTCAGGCAAATTCCACAGATTTCTTCCTCTGCGTCTGCCATTTTTCCCAATGATTTACTTGATTATGATATATCCATCTCTTCGCCATCTTCGTTTCTTCTTCCTCCTCCTCCTTGACATATTTCTTGACGAGAGGGAACTTGAGATTCCTTCGTCGCTACATTGAGTAACATTCTCAATTCTTTTTCCATATACCCGTCGGAACATAAGAACAGTTTCACCATTTCCATCGTCCAGAAAATTTCTTCGTCGGATTTTTCAAATTCGCGTATTTTCAAGGCCACTTTCTGTACAAGACGGTAAAATTTCTTACCCGTCGCGATCGAACCTTTCACTAATCCTTTACCTTTAAGCTTTGAAATAATAAACCCGGTCCCGAAAAGATATCCGAGGTACTCATCAATTTGGGTGGCTTTTTTCGTCGTCTCTTCGTCTTCTTTCGGAACAAACAGGACGTAGTGGAAATTTTGTTTGAACGCAAACTGCTTTATTCGATCATCCGCTTTTCCTAGGAACACTTTCGCTAAAAAGGTTTCGATTCGACTCATTTTTTCAATAAATTCTAGTGATAAGGCATCGCACGTGCCGCCTTGTTGAATCTCTCGAAGGAGGTAGTAGAATTCTGTATTCCGATGGTACGTAATTTGAGAAGTGACCAGTTTTCGCAATTGCTGGGTCAAGAACGATTCTTTGAAGAAGAAGGGGCGACGACAAATGCGAACTTCAAACTCAAACACGAAATTCGCCACCACGTTGAGTTCGTTCCGGCATAAATTGCAATAAATCATGACGTGCACAAGATCAAATAGGGTCGTGTAAGGAGAATAACGAGCCCGAATTTGATTCGAGGCTTTCATTTCCAAACATAATTGATAAGCGGGATCCTTTTCAACATCCTTGGAAGTAGGAGGTAGAAGGAACGAAGCATCGTCGCCGTCACATATTTTTACATAGGGAGCTAGGACTTTGTGATAATAACTTAAGAAATTGAAAGGTTGGTCCTCGTCTTGATGGACATTTTCCACGAGTGATTTCATGTTGGTCAAAAGAGCGTGCAGAGCCGCTTTATCGACTTGGGAGTGATTCTCTTCATTGGCGATTTTTTCAATATGCTGGGCGTATTCGTCCATGTATTCGATCATGAACCGTTCGAGCGATTCATACGATTCAAAAGGTTCGGCCTGGGATCGAAAAGGGGCATTCACGCATTGTAATAATCGAATCCCGTTTAATAAAATACGTAACGTGACGGAAACATTACGGATCGGTAAAATACCAGGAATCCCTATGAGAGGAAATGTGCAGGATACGTTCAAATCTCCCGTCCAATTCGCATATTCTCGAGCTAGACGAGCTGATAAGAACGGATCACTGTCATCAGGAAAGGACGCTTGTAAAATAAAAGCATACGCATCCTGAATTTGATCACATTCCGTGCACTGCAATCGACCATTGACACCTGCTACGATTTTATCGGGACCGTGACACGTTGAAATGAAATCAAGGAACATGGTAACCAAGATCCTACTTGTATTATTCTTATTCTTATCATGCCGTATACACCTATTGAAATAAGACGGGAAATTCGTCGTTCGTATTATGAACGAGGGCAAACGGTTCGTCAAATTGCTCGACACTTGAATGTCGCTCCTTCCACAGTTCAATATTGGATCTCCCGCTCCTCGGAAAATGAGGAGAACTATCAAACCAAACACAAATCCGGCCGACCTCGAGCCACGACCCAAGAAATGGATCAACGTATTTTTGAAATGTCGACGGGTGATCCCTTTTTACCCGCGACGGATATTGGTCGTCGATTACAAGTGCCTTGCACCGCTCAAACGGTTCGTCGACGATTAAAAGAAAAAGGATTAGTGTCGCGCATCCCCGTCCGAAAAGATTATTTGCGGGAGATTCATCGTCAACGACGCTACGACTTTGCTTCTCAGCGTGCGGAATGGACGGTCGATGATTGGTCCCGGATTATATTTTCCGATGAGAAAGTATTCAGTTCGATCGGGTACGGTCCTATTCGCGTATGGCGGCCTCGACAGGTCCTGCGTTATCAAGACGAACGTTATTTTTCTTCTGCGTTAGAAGGCCGTCAACGTTCCGGTCGTTTTAATCTCAGTGTCTGGATGTGCATGAGCGGAAAATTTCCCAAACAAATCCGTCGAATCGGGATCCAGCATTTAAATGCCGACTATTACCTCTCTAATATTTTAGAGCCGGTGCTTCTCGATCATAGTCAACCTCCCGATGTTTCTTTAAACCCTTTGATCACCGAACACCGTCTCTTGTTTATGCACGATCTCTCTCCGATCCATACGAGTTTACGCGTCACACAATGGATTCGAGAACATGAAATTCCTATGGTCGAAGACTGGCCTCCTAAAGGAGCCGATTTGAATCCCGTCGAAAATGTTTGGGCGGAATTAGAACGTCGATTAGCGAATCGGGTAGCTCGAAACCGATTGGAATTATGGGACTTGGTCCGCGATGCTTTTTATAGTTTGGAAGAAACTTATTTTGAAACATTAATCGCGTCCATGCCTCGACGAATTGCATCTGTCATAGAACATAGAGGAGGTTGGACAAAATATTAATCATCATCTATAAAAAAAAGACACTTCATTTGGTTCTTCAATGAATATATTTATTGACACCATATTTCACTATTTGTTGCAGGGCAATCATAGCCATAAATCGATGACAATATTTCGTTCCACAATACTCACATTGCTGTGGACGACGAGAAGGTTTATAGCTTACTGTCCATACAGATTCAACACGGAGCAATTGATAAATTTTTTTTCGACAATGTTCATTCGCGACATACAGTCTTTGAATATGAAGTTTTCGCAGATCCTCATTCAATTGC
Source organism: Stegodyphus dumicola (assembly GCF_044657685.1). Taxonomy (NCBI): domain Eukaryota; kingdom Metazoa; phylum Arthropoda; class Arachnida; order Araneae; family Eresidae; genus Stegodyphus; species Stegodyphus dumicola. Next base: position 13,595,630 of record NC_140774.1, on the reverse strand, counting down.
TGAATCCATTTGGTATGCGGTCGATACGTTTTCATGTCTCTAGAGGCAAACCGGACACTGTTTGTCAGAGTGTATCCATCAGACGTGATGGCCAGCACACCTATGACACTCGGATGAATTTCAGTTCGATATTTCTTTTTTTTAGTAGAAGAAGTAGAATGAGAAGAGGAGGGAAGATCTTCTTCGATTGTAGAATGCATGTGTGGTGGAGAGGATTGGTCCATTATTTCTGAATAATGAGAGGAAGAAGACGAAATGGGCGATAACGGTGGATTGAAATTCAGAGAAGGAGTATCACGAATTGGATTAGGTTTCTTCTTTTTGATCCTACGGCGGACAGGTGGAGGAGAAGGAGTTGGCGATATATCAGACCACGACGTGATATACTCATTCTCCGAAGAAACACATTCATATAAAGGCGAAGAAGGTTGAAGTCCAAACAGGGTTCATTATCGTCTTCACACGTCATGATTAAGTCTCCCGTAGCCATCTGTTCTAGACCTATCTGCTCAAGAAAATGAGCCGCGATTCCTTCTGCAATCGTTTATATAGAGAAAGAGTGAGAGGGGGGAATGAAAGTAGGTAAGAGTAAAAAAGATAAGTCGTTGGGAAAAATATTTCTCTCAGAAAAATTTTTAACCTTAAAAAAAAAAAAAAAAAAAAAAAAAAAAAAAAAAAAAAACTTTTTGTTAATTTTTATCATGTCTTTAGACATGATAAAAATTAACTATACCCTCTTTTTCAAATGATGTTGATAACCTGTTGTCTCGATATGCTTCTAAAAATAGAACATGACTCATTTCTTTCTTGGAAATTTATTTTTAGAAACATATTCGAAAGGATGAGACATCATTCTCAGACAAAAGGAAGAGACAGTTAATTTTTATCATGTCTTAAGACATGATAAAAATTAACCAAAAAAAATTTTTTTTTTTTTTTTTTTTTTTTTAAGGTTTAGAAATTTTTTTTCTTGGCTTTCAGAAATTTTTCCCAGCCAACTCAATGGACAAAACCATCCAATTTTTTAAGAACGGACTATCGCTCATCTATTTAAGCATTCCGAGTTTCGCTTTAGTTCAATCCGTGTTTCCTTTTAGAATGAGTGTGTGCTCTCCAACATGGTTCTACCCTCTCTTCTCAAGAACCCCGTCCAGTGAAGAATTTAAGGATATCTCCTACCTATCTATCAAAGACGCTACGCGTAAATTTAATAGAGTTGAATTCAATATGAGTTTTTCTAACAGTTTTCATCAATGGATATTCACAAAATTAATAATAAACGCGGAATCACCCGTTTTTTATGAACACAGATTAACGAAAAGAAATGCTTTACATTTCGCTATTTTGTTCACAATGGATGATATCGTTCGGCAACTGATTCTTCTTGGATGCGACATGAACAAACATGATATTTTTGGTTTTACCCCTTTACACTATGCCTGTCAATTACGATGCAAACTCATCGTGGATATGTTGTTGCTTGCTGGTGCAAATGTCCGGTGTTGCGATCCCAAAACCGTTTTAGAACGCTGGCGAAAAAATGGAAAATTGGAAGAGGAAAATATGCGGTTACTCAATTATGCTGTTGAACCACGTATTCTTAGCCTGGAAAATTTATGTTACATAACTATTAGAAAACATATGAGGCATGTCAAAAGGAATGCTCATCATCTCGGATTACCTGACTTAATGGTAAGACGTCTCACCCTCGAAGAATGGTAATAATATTCTTTAAAACAAGATCCCTTAGCCACCCCGCATTTCCCACTTGAAGAATCCATCCTATCTATTCTTTTTTTTTAATGTCTCGGGATGTCATCCGACGCAATCTCTCCACCAAAAAAAAACGAGTTCCTCCCACCTACCCCAAAAAGAAGAAGAAGAAGAAATTTCCCATGAGTCTTTTCGAGAACACTCCTTCCCCTCTCTCTTCCTATATATAAAAGAAACCGAGAGAAAAGTTGTCTTTTCTTTTTTTTTTCATCTCGTCCTCAGGAGAAAGAGAGAGAGAGAGAGAGAAAACCAAATGCCATGGAGTGGTTACGGCGAGAGTCTTTTTCCCTCGCGATTCGTTTCCGTTTCGCCAAGACAATTCCCCTCACGTTTTACTTGGGGTCGGGCACGCTCTATTTTCGAGGATCGGAACTCGTGACTTGCCTTTCCCAGCAAGGGACTTGGATGAGTTCGAAAAGTCAACGGACTATTCAGCAATGGATCTCTCGAGCCCCTTTTCGCCCTTACCGATCCTTAACGACGGATCTCTGGATTGATACGTCGGACTGCCCTAGCCAGATTCTCCGCTATACCCCTTTTACCACCTTCAATTCCCTGGAAAGACTCCTCAACGATTTGGGTCCAGACGTTCTCCTCTTTTCGACCTGGCTTCAGAGTGTGATAAGAGAACCTCTTCAAATCCAAGAAGATTCTCAGACCGGGGAAACTTATTTTAGTCCCGTGGAGAACAAGGTGATGGACTTTCAGTTTCAAAATTTATCGGAACTGTTTCAATGTGCTTTATGTTTTTATTCTTCTTAAAGAGGAGTGGGGGAAAAGAAAACCTAAAAATTGTAGAATAATCATAAAAAAATAATTTTGTTTTTCTTTAAAAAAAATATTCAGATAGTCCAATCTTGTGGAGGAGGTGGAAAATTCAAAACTATTATCTAAAACAGATATGGCGGTCAGTCCATTTCGATCCACGGAGGAGGATATGTGTGAGATTCTCTGATCCATAGAGAGTTTCAGAAAAAAAAAACTGCGAAAGTTTCCCCCCTATCTCCAAAGAATGGGTATCCAGGTTGAATGCAGAGTACAGACTGATGGGAAGCCGAAACTCAAGTTCCTTAAATAGAAAAAAATGAGAGCTCCTTCTAGAAACAATTTTAGATGTCTTGCTTGGATGAGTGAGTCGACTGGGATAAATTTCTCAGCGCTGTGGAAAAAAATTTTGAGTTAAAAAAAAAAAAAAAAAACTTTTGGTTAATTTTTATCATGTCTTATAGACATGATAAAAATTAACTCTCTCTTCTTTTTGTCTGGGAATGATGTCTCACCATTTCGAAAAATAGAACATATCCCATTCTTGAAATTCTATTATTTTAGAAAGGATGATGAGTGATGGTCTATTTTTCGAAACGGTGAGACATCATTCCCAGACAAAAAGAAGAGAGAGTTAATTTTTATCATGTCTATAAGACATGATAAAAATTAACAAAAAGTTTTTTTTTTCAGAAAATTTTTTCTCTGAGCTTTGCCAATTTTTTTCCCAGCCAGCTCCATCCATAAAACAACACCTCTCAAAATCTTTTCTCACTTATCTATTTAAACCACTCGAATTTTTTTGCTTCCAATGAGTCCACGCATCTTGGCCTTTCTTCCAATCTGCTCTGAGAAAGATAAGGTAGATTGTTTTCGGTGGACCGTCCTGTTGACGCTTCCGATTTATATAGAGAGTTATATATAGATAGGGTCCCTCCTAACTCCCTCTATTATGACTATTAGTCTTTTTTCCAAGAAATATACAAAGAATGATCCACAGTTTTTTTTTCCGTTAATGAAAAAACAAATATGCTTCTACCTTCCGACTTCTTTTTAGTACCTCTTTAGGTGTCTCCTCCTTCTGGATCTTTTCCTTCTCCTCTCTTCCTTGCGAGCAGGGAATTGGAAATGCTGTTCAGGATGCAACGCTCGTAAAGACTCCATTTTCTTCCTGGAGAGGGCGTCTACGGCAAACACCGTCTTGTCATGAAATTGGAGTTGGTAGTAAAGAGGTCCGTGAATAATATACACGGAGCGAGCTCGCAGTCGATAGGGAATCATACGATACCCGTCGGCTTCTGATTCCATTTCCCATCCATAAAGACGGATAGAAGCTTCTCCGGTTTGAAGAATATGAACCCACTCGGGTGAAACGTAAAACAGTTTTAAAAAAGTTCCAGCATCGACGGCGATCACATTTTCCCATCGCAGATAAGCGTGTAAGCGAAAGGTTCCTGCCTCCATCATCGATTGGAAAGCAAAGTGCTTGAAAACTTCGATGGACGAAAAATAATGCAGGATTTTTCCATCGTAACAGGATAAATAGCACATGGTTTCTTGGACGATTTGTTCCATACGCTCCGGGTCCCGAAACCATTCTTCGAAACGGGAGAGAGCTTCCCATTGATCAGCTACTTCGAGATGACAGACGGGCGTGATTTCCACCAGGGTAGGTAGAACTGCAACAGCATCGGTCGACATTTTAGTTTTGCTCGGTTGAGAAGGAAGAACGAGAATGAACCCTGTAGGCAGAGAAACTCGGATCTATATAAATACTAAAGGAAAAAAGGCGGGGGGAAGGGAAGTTCTTCCTTCCTCCCAAAGAATAAGAAAAGTGGGTGGAAAGAAAAAAATCATTTCACTCTCAGGAAAAAAAAAAGAATTTTTTTCTTGTCAACATGTTGTCTAGACATGTTTCTAAAAATAGATTTCCAACAAAGGTTAATTCTTTTCTTAGAAATCTATTTTTAGAAAAGAATTGACATATCCTTCAAAACAAATTTCTTTTTTTTCCCTCCCTCCAGCAGCCAACTGGATGGGCAAGCGTTTCGGGTCAGATCAGTCCGTGCTGACATTATTTTTTTTAAATAGAATGGAATTAGTATAGGAATGTACTAGAAACTGACCCAAGGTTGAAAAGAAAATATCAAAATCAATACTCACTTCTTGACGATTTCTTTTTTCCAAAAACCTGTTGAAGAATTCTTGATGGGTTATCCAATCTCTAGACCTGTCTGAAGGGAATCCAATCTAAGGTGAGCGCGCATTTACCTGACGCGAAACTCGGAATATCTGCATAAATAACAAAACGTCCATTCTTAAAAACTCATCGTCTAGTCCATTGAGTTGGTTGAAGGGGGAGAAAAAATTTCTGAGCAATAAAAAAAAAAAAAAACTTTTTGTTAATTTTTATCATGTCTTATAGACATGATAAAAATTAACTGTCCCCTCTTTTTGTCAAGGAAGGATGTCTCACCGTTTCGAAAACGAAACCAAAACTCATCCTTCTCATGGCAATTATTCCAAGAATGAGTCACGGTTTGTTTTTCGAAACGGTGAGACATCCTTCCCAGACAAAAAGAAGAGAGAGTTAATTTTTATCATGTCTAGAAGACATGATAAAAATTAACCAAAAGTTTTTTTTTTTTTTTTTTTTATCACTCAGAAATTTTTTCCAAAGCTCTGAGAATTTTTTCCCAGCCGACTCGATGATCCAAACAAGACAGATCCAAATTGTTTCTAGAAGGAACTCTCCCTTCTCTATTTAAACCACTCGTGTTTCCAAATTTAGTTCAGTCTGTGCTGTGAATTCGACCTGGATACACACTTCTCCCTCCTGGAAAGAATTTCTGTGAAGGTATGCGAACATTTTTCTCAGCTCTTAGAAAAATTTTACCAGCTGACTTGATCGACGAGAGACATCTCGAACATTCTGTTATCTGCGGAAGTCGTTTCATTTTCGTGCAGTCCATGCTGTGGACTCACCTGAATATCCATTGCTCCCTCCCCGTTCTGGAAAGAGTCGTAGCTTTTTTAGATCCTCGTCGCTCTTTTTACGTTTCGTTGGATATCTAGGACGAACTTTTTTACCTTATTCCTTTCAAAGTCTAATATTGAATTTGGAGAGCCGTCATGGAAAATCAGCCATGATCCTGACGAATCTAAACCGACTCCTTGAAAGCAGAGCAATGTCATGTTTTTTTTTATGACAGATTTCCAAGCTCCGAGTGATGAGAAATTTAGAAATTTTGCAGTGTTAACGGAAAGGAGGAGACAGAAACCTGGAGAATGGAAATGAAGCTGAGAAAAAATGCTAAGAGCTCAGAAAAAAAGGCTCTTTCCAGGAGGGAGGAAAAGCGCAATTCTAGGTTGAGTGCACAGCACACACGGATCTGAAGTTGGAAACGCGAGGGGTTTAAATAGAGAAGCGAGAGTTTCTTCTAGAAACAATTTTGGATGTCTTGTTGTTTGAATCATCGAGTCGACTGGGAAAAAAAATTCTCAGAGCTCTGTAAAATATTTTCTGAGTGAAAAAAAAAAAAAAAAAACTTTTGGTTAATTTTTATCATGTCTTCTAGACATGATAAAAATTAACTGTCCCTCCTTTTTGTCTAGGAAGGTTGTCTCACCGTTTCTAAAAATAGATCATGACTCATTCTTGGAATAATTGCCTTGAGAAAGGGTGAGTGATGGTCTATTTTTAGAAAGGGTGAGACATCCTTCCCAGACAAAAAAGAAGAGAGAGTTAATTTTTATCATGTCTTAAGACATGATAAAAATTAACCAAAAGTTTTTTTTTTTTTCAATCTCATCCAGAGAATTTTTTCTAGCCGACTCGATCGACAAGACATGACATGACCATTGTTTCTTTTTTTTTAATAATGGATTTTCACCTATCCCTTTTAACCCTCCGAATTTGGCTTTGGATCCGTGTCCTTGCTTCCACATTCAGAGCTCTTTTCTTCAACATTTCGTTGCAGGGGAAGAATCAATTCTCTCACGACGTTTAGATATTCTTTCAGAATGCTAGAAAACTCATTCAAAGAAGAAGTATCTAAGGGTGGAGTTGCCGGTTGAGGAAAATTCACGAGTCTTGGAACCGGATTATGCGAATCCGTCTGTATGCCAAACTGTAAAGGAGAACCACCCGCTTTAGGGGAGCATATAATAGTAAGATCCATCTTTTTCCAATTTTCGATTTGAATATACTTGTTTCTTCTTACTCGGAACATTTTCCTTTTTCTTCCTCCTCATCCAGGAACTGAATTCCAGGTGGAACGGAAGCATTTGTAATAAACTGTTGTTTCTTGGTTCCACACGCCTGACATTTTCCCGTGACCATCGGCCGTCGATTTTTCGACATGCGATAGTGGACGTCGACCGTATGGGTCTTGGTTCGGCATTTCACACACCAAATCGAATACGAAACAGGTTCCGCGTCAGAATGCTCCATTGCAGTAACACACTCTTTATTATTTTCTTCTCTTTTGATAGAGAGAGAGAGATCTTAACCAGAAGTGTAGATATAAAATTTAGGATACGTTTCGGATCCGTCGGCTCTTTTCGCATACCCCACTTCTTCACAGAGGTATTCCGTTTGCTGATCCGCTCTTCGAGGATAAAACTCGTTTCCCCAAGCATCACGAGCATAACGAATTCGATCGCCGGCCGTTAAACAATATTGGACTCCATCCGCCTTTTTAGGATACATTTCATGCCCCGATTCGTCTTTGGCATAAGGGAATAAAACAGACGTATAAAGCGAATACTCGTCCCCATTTTGAAATTTCGGGTAGTATTCTCGTCCAAAAGACGTTCGGGCATACCGTCGAGGAGCTAAAATGTATTGCTTTCCGTTTAAATCTACCGCGTAATACTCATGACCATTTTCGTCTCGAGCCAAGATAGGATTTCCTTCAGGATCCGTAACGTATAATGCGTAATGAGGATGTTGGGGGTCGGTCGGGTATTGTTCTTTCCCCGATGCGTCTACTCGATAAACAGACATGCTTAGTTCTCGTCGCCTGCTCCTTCCTTCCTCCCACTCGAGACCCGTTGAGATGAGGGTATGAGGTTGATATCTATAAAATGGGTTGACCCTTTCAAACTATTCCATTGTTTAAAGACGGGTGGGTTAGGAAAAAAATATTAATAAAAGCAAATATCTGAACGGTTCAACACAACGGGTGAATGGAAAAAGGAATAGTTCTCTCTCTCCACTCACAGGATGGTTTCTTCTTCTTGAACGGCTCACACTCAACTGAAGCGAAACTCGGAACTCGAAATGTTTAAATAGATCATAGAGTCCATTCCAGAAAGAATCCGGAGATGTCTTGTCCATCCAAGTCGGCTAGAAAAAAGAATTCTCAATGCTTTGAAGAAAAAAAAAACTTTTGGTTAATTTTTATCATGTCTTATAGACATGATAAAAATTAACTGTCCCCTCTTTTTGTCTGGGAAGGGTGTCTCACCCATTCGAAAATTCGAAAAAACAAACCGTGACTCATTCTTGGAATTGTTGCTATTAGAAAGGGTGAGTGATGGTCTATTTTTAGAAAGAGTGAGACATCCTTCCAAGACAAAAAGGGGGTTCATTAATTTTTATCATGTCTAGAAGACATGATAAAAATTAACCAAAAGTTTTTTTTTCAGTGTAACAGAAATTTTTTCCAGCCGACTCGATCGACAAGACGTCCCCATTTTTTATTTAAGAATGGATTCTTGTTTATTTGTGTAAGCATTCCGAGTTTCGTTTTAGATGAGTCTATGTTGTTGAAGAGGAAACATGGGTACTCTCATTTTTTTTCCTATCTGATTTCTAAGATGAATTCAGTGAGTTCACCTTGACCTTTTCAAATTTTGTTTGTTTACTTTTAGCCCAGAGGTCGACGGATAAATCATTCTGATTTTTTATATATTTTTTTTTGTGTCGCTCTCTCTCTTTCTAAGAAACCTATCTCGTTCCAAGTCTTCTCGAAGTGCTATTGTTTCGTTTCGAGACGAGGTCATTTCACATCCCCCCCTCCTCAAAAAGTATATGTATATAAATTAAAGGAAGTGATTTTCTATACACACACTTCACCTTTTTGAGTGGTGTCACGATGAGCCTATCCAGTAGAGAACGTCTTAGGGAAAGAATGCGTGAACAGAAACGACGCTGGCGAAGCAATTCAGCTAATCGAGAGCGAGAACGAATACTTCAAAGGGAACGTTACGCTGTTCTTAAAAAGAACTCCCGACCGCGAAAGAAACATCTTCCTCCCAAGCAGTGGGAAAGATATACGAATTTGCAGTATAAGGATATGTGGTCCGAAGAAGCCTATAAAAAATGTATTCGACAATGTAATAAAAAGCAATACAATTTCCTGATCTACGTTCTCGTCCGTTTGTACACCTATTACGCGTTACCTCAATCGAAACGTCCCCCTCCTCTGGATATTATTGTGCAAGGATCTGCCGGAAATGGTAAATCTTTCCTGATCCAAGGTTTATACCAAACTCTGATTCGAACGCCTCTTTTTAGCGAAGCGTGCTCGGTTCTCAAACTCGCACTTAGTGCTCAAGGAGCGGTTTACATTACGGGAGATACTTTGCATCATGCCCTGCGTCTTCAAATGAACGGGACTTTTGTTCGACCTCTGACCCAAGAGACTTTAGACTATTACAGACCCCTGTATGCTCCTTTACGGATGGTGATTTTGGATGACGTTTCCACAATCGGATCCAATTTATTTTCGCGCCTCGACCAGCAACTTCGACAATTGTGTCATGTGCCGGATAAACCGTTTGGGAATGTGCATAGGATTAAATTCGGAGATTTGCAGCAGCTCCAACCGATTCGAGACACGCCCATTTTTTATTCTGAAGGGTGGTGGACGCCTCAATCCACGCTCTACTATGAACTAGTCGAATGTATGCGATTCTCTCTGGATTACGAGGAGAGACTCGATCGTTTAACGAGAAATCACTTTTTAGAACCGGACGATGTGGCATTTTTCCAGTCCCGCGTTCGCAGTTTCGACGAAATTCCTCGCGAAGCTATTATTCTCTGTTTTTCGAGCAAGGATGCAGAGAAATATAATATGAAACGTCTCCAATCCCGAGGGACGTACTGTTCGTGTCTGGCTCGAGACGTGATTTATTCCGAGAGCGAAAAATTGCGGAAGAGGATGATGAAACGGAGTCAACATTTACATCGATCTCAGATGGCGAATCTCGAATCCGTCCTCCATTTACAAAGAGGAGCGCGATATCAATTGACTATAACGCTCGACAGATCCAAAGGATGGATGAATGGAGCGATTGGAACACTACACCAAATAGACCAGGATGAAGACGGAGTTGTGACGCGTGTCTGGCTGCAATTTTCGAATAGTCTAGCTCCTATCGATCGCGTCTCCATTCGTATTGACACGTGTTCGACAAAAACACTCGCATTTTATCGCGAACAGTTTCCTTTGATGTTAGCCGAAGCGATCACGGCTCATAAAGCCCAAGGAGCCAACTTTCCGTCGATCGCAATTTACATGCACGGACCTTTTAATCGATTTCAGCAATATGTCGCTTTTTCTCGAGTGACTCAACCCCAGGGATTGTATATTCTGGACCAGTTTCGTCCCCGCATGAAATTGGCGAGCAAGCAAAAATACGAGGAGGAACTGGAGCGATTGCAAAACATGTCCCGGATTCCGTATGATATATCGGCTCGAGAAGAGAACCAAGATCCGTACGAGTTTCTCATGAACCTTCTTCAATGTGGGAATCGTCTTTCCTTCCATCTTTCCAATAGAAACATCTCCCAAGAAAAAGAAGTCGTCAAACTAGAAGAAAAACCTTCTTTCCATGTAAAACCTGTTATAAAATGTCAATCTTAAATCTTTTTTTAAAAATTCAATAAAAAAAATTTTCTCCATCAAAACCCCTCCATTCTTTCAAAGCTTCACAAAACGCTCAACAATGTCCACACAATGGGAAGAGAAAAATCGATCTCAACGGTCCACACAACATGTTGACTCCTCAAAATATCTCTCTCCCAAGTGACAGGATGCTTCTTCTTCAACGGCTGACACTCATCTAAAGTAAAACTGGGAATGCTTAAATAGATAAGCGAGAGTTTATTCTTAAAAAAAATGGCGCTGTCTTGTCAATGGAGAATCGAGTCGGCTGGGAAAAAATTTTGAGAGCCGGGAAAAAAAAATTCTCTAACTCTAAAAAAAAAAAAAAAAAAAAAAAAACTTTTGGTTAATTTTTATCATGTCTTCTAGACATGATAAAAATTAACTCTACCCTCCTTTTGTCTGGGAATGTTGTCTCTCCGTTTCTAAAAATAGACCAGAACCCATTCTTGGAATTTTATTCTTTTTAGAAAGGATGAGTGATGGTCTATTTTTAGAAACGGTGAGACAACATTCCCATTCCCAGACAAAAGGGAAGGTAGTTAATTTTTATCATGTCTAAAGATATGATAAAAATTAACAAAAAGTTTTTTTTTTTTCAGAGTTAGAAAATTTTTTTTCCTGGCTCTCAAAATATTTTCCGAGCCGACTCGATTCTCCAATTGACGACACAGCGCCATTTTTTTAAGAATGGATTCTCGTTTATCTATTTAAGCATTTCGAGTGTCACTTCAGATGAATGTCAGCCGTTGAGGAAGAAAAACGCAGATTCCCATTTTCTCATTTCCTTCAGAGAGAGAGGCCTAGATTTTCGAGACTCGATGACTTTTCAAGCACTTTTTGTTTAAGCTATTCGACTTCATATTTGTCTGACGTTCAAGAGTATGATCTCTCGTGGATGGATCTCTTCCACCTCATTCTCTTTCCAGTCGATTTAGAAGGGGAAGGGGAGATTTTTTTTCCCTCATGGAGGATGTCTCCTGAATACCGTTCAAAGAGTCTATGGAGAAATTATATGGTCAGAGTCACGGATTTCCAGGGCAATCTGCTTCTCAGCTAAAAAAAAGGATCTCTCTTTCCCAGTCTGTCTTCGATTGCCTCGTTAACTGTGACACCCATCGCTTTTCCGATTTTATGGTTCTCCCAGTATAATCAGACAGTCGGTCACAAAAGTATTCGAACACCGGTACCCTATCAGAAAATGACAAGATGGCGTTTTTTTTTTCTCTTTCTCTCTGTATGTCGTGTTATTCCATCCTAGGTTTTCTTCTCCCCCCCATCTTGGAAAAAACTGAAAAAAATTGGTCACGATCTCTTTTTGAATGGGAAGATGCCATTTTGAGAAAAAGCTGACGACCCTATCTTGGAGAATGAACATGACCGCTCTACACACCCTTTTACTCTCTCTCTCTCTCTCTCTTTGAATTGGGAAGCCATTTTGGGAAAAAGCAGACGACCCTATCTTGGAGAATGGAAATGAACGCCTCTCCCTCTCTCTTTGAAATGGGAAGCCATTTTGGGACCCTCTATTCTTGGGGAGGGAGAAAAACTGAAGTCTGCATTTCGCTGTCTCTGAATACGGAAAGCCCTTTTGGGAAAAGCGGACCCTCTTCTTTTGATCTTGGAGAACTGGAAATGAACGCTCTACACGATCTCTCTTTGAATTCAGAAGGTATTTTGGGACCTTCTAATGTTGGAAAACTGAAATGAACGCTCTACACCTTCTCTCTCTCCCTTTCTCTGAAATGGGTAGCCATTTGGAAACTCCCTAACTTTGGAAAAAAACAGAAATGAACGCTCTACACCATCTCTCTTTGAAAATGGGGGGGTGTCATTTTGAGACCTCCCTCCCCTAAACTTGGAAAAAAAACTGAAATGAACGCTCTACACTTTCTCTCTTTGGACATGGGTAGCCCTTTGGGGACCCTCTCCTCTTGGTAGAAAAAAAAAAGAACTGAAGTGAAGGCTCTACACAATCTCTCTTGGAATGGGATCCATATTTCGGGAAACGGGGATCACCTCATGCTGGAAAACTGAAGTGAACCACCAAGATTGGACTCTATATAATATTTTTTTTTAATTGACATCATGACCGTCCTCCCATTTGTTATTAAAAAAATTTTTTTGTTTTGGTTTTTATCCCATTTCCGATGTGATTTCAGAAATGCAATTCCATAACAGTTTAATTTCATTCGAGGTTAAATGATCTAAACAGTCTTTGACCCACCCATCCGTATGATTATTTTCTTCTCCTTCCTGTTGCACCAAATTTTGTAAGTCCATATAATCATTCCATACGGGAAGGGCTGGATCCTCACAAGGCTGTCTTGAAACACTTGGAGTCTCTTTGGGATGAGTGGAGGGATCTAGGATGTCTGGACCCGGCTGAAATTCTACCTCCATGATTTCTGGACCCGTTGGAACTTGTTTACCCGGCTGAAATTCTACCTCCATGATTTCTGGACCCGTTGGAACTTGTGAACCCGGCTGTGATTCTGCCTCCATGATTTCTGGACCTGTTGGAACTTGTGGACCCGGCTGACATTCTACCTCTACGATGTCGGGACTTTTTGAAGCTTGTGGACCCGTCTGACATTCTACCTCTACGATGTCGGGACAGGTTGGAGGAGAAGAAGAAGAAGAAGAAGAGGATACTGGAAGAGGTTCTGTCTGTGAGGAGTCCGAAAGAGGTTGCCTGTTTGAACAAGTCGGGGAAGAAGAAGAAGAAGAAGAAGCTTCTGGATTCTGAAGCGGATCTTGCACGCCAGGTAGGTTCCGGTAAGTCGACCGTTTTTTAAGAGGTAATTTTTTTTCTTCCTCCTCATCTTCAATTGTGATGACTTCAATTTCATTCCGTTGCCGGGTCGATTTTGTTTCGGAAAATAACGGTTTGGTCCAGCTCCTCTTATCATCTAAGGAAGGGATGGGTAAAGGTGGCGGAGGGTTTTCTTCTTCTTTTTCTTGAAACATCATCGGCGATTGGAAAGAAATCTCCTCTTTCAATTGTTTCCAAAGCGAGTACGAGCACCGATCGACGAGAAAGAGACTCTTCTGGGTCGTGACGATGAGATATTGCGTTTTCGGGGGAACGACATAGTTTTGAAAAGGTCTTAGAATATATTTCTTATATTTCATCCTGTCGCTGACTTTAAAACTTCTTTCCTTCAGATTGGGGGACGATGATTCGTAATAGGCGAGAGGAGCGGCTGTGGTTTGAACAATATGAACTTCGTCCTCAGCCGTCGTTCTCACTCCAAACGTAAAATATCGTTTCGTGAGAAAAATATTCTTCCACCGAAAACTCGTGCGCGGATCTGTATATCGCCGGTCTGTTTGAATGGGCCGTCTCAAAGCTCGATCCATCCGATTCCAAGAGAAGGGAGATTCCTCTTTCGTTTGTTGCGATTCGAATAAATTTCTGTATATATTCTGAACGAGCTGGTTGGAGGATTCGACATCTTGGTTGAAAGAAACGATCGCTTGATGAGGTGGTAAATGCGGAATAAATGTCGCACAATGACACGCCAAAAAAATTTTCAACTTGGAGATTTGCTTTAGCGTCTTCAAATCCTCCCCGTTCGAAATCCGTTGAGTTGGAAAAACGTCTAATAGCGACATGGCTCCCAATGGAAAAGAAATGATCTCGCACAGTACTCTCGTCTTTTTATATATCTATATAGACACACACAGACACACATAGAGGCTCTATGACGTCCGTTTTATTTGTTTTTTTTTGATTCTCTCTCTCTTCTTTCCAAGAAATCTTATCTCCATGACCTCTTTTTCTTTTCTTAAAAAGATGAATGTGTGTGGGAATGAGGAAGTGAAAGTAATAATTTAATAAACAAAAAATTATCCAACCATGACCTTCTTTTTTTCAAAGTCAACCTTTCCAATCCAAGGACGTCCAGAGATAGAGGAAGTAGGGAGAGAGGAGGAGGAGGGAAGGGAAGGTCACACTCTCTTTCTCTCTATAAATAAAAGGGGAGAGCCCCAAAGTCGTATTTTTGTCCAAGTGGATCATGAGGAGGCATCCCCAGCTCACTACGTGTATTCCTTTCAAATATAAATATGTTGATCTTTCCTTTTATATCATCCATGGAGTCGTTTACCTGAAAGCCTCCGATTTTTCAAAATGTGCGGGTTATTATACCCTGGGGAGTTATCAAAAGATGCGGGACGAATTTTTGTCCGACGAAAACGTGTTGATGGCTCGTGTCATTCCACCTTTGGATGCACAAATTTTGTTAATGAAACGAGCCAAATATTTTTACACGTCCCACTTTCTAACCGTCTCGCAAATGAATAGGATTATGGATCGTCTTGAGAAGACAAAAGGGATTCTCGTTCATTTTAGTGAATGGTTGCACAAATGTTTGCACGAACCTCTCTCGATCGAGAAGACTGGGAAGAATACCTATTACATTCTTCTCGAGGACTCTCCTCCTTCGTCTCATCATAGAGAGGCCACGACTTTTGAAAAAATCCTCGAGCAAGAAAAAATAGAATGGTGGAACAACTACCCCATCCCTCTCCCCGAGCATCAAGAGGAGCCTGTTCAGAAGAAAAAGAAAAAACCTTTCCAAAAGCCTATCCTCATCCTCCTCGATAATGATGGGGATGAGGAGAAGCCTGTTCAGATTCCTCTCAGTTTGTCAAAACCCGTCGAGGATGAAAAACCTCTCCCTTCCTCAAAACCCCTTGAGGAAGAGAGACCCCTCGAGAAGGAGAGATCTCTCCCATTGTCAAACCTCCTCGAAGATGAAAAACCTCTCCCTTTCTCAAGACCCATCGAAGATGAAAAACCTCTCCATTTATCAAGACCCCTCGAAAATGAGGGACCTCTCGATTTGTCAAAACCCCTCGAGGATAAGGGAACCAAAACTTCTCTCTCTTTCGAAGAGGAGGGACCTCTCAATTTGTCAAGACCCCTCGAGAATAAAGGAACCGAAAATCCTCTCCCTTTCTCAAGACTTCTCGAGGAGGAGGAGGAGGAGAGACCGCTTCATGTCTCAAGACAGGACCCCCCTCTATCTCTTGAGGATCCGAGGGAAACGATTCCTATTGAAAAATCATCTATCGACGATCCTCCGAAAAGGTCTTCGGAGGAGATTAGACTTCCATGTAGAAAACAAATCTGCCACAATCATCATCATCATCATAATAATAATAATAATAATAATATACCCCCTTCTCAACAACAGAATCCTACAACATTTGCAGATAAATGCATTCAAACTAATCCCTTTATAGTAACCCTTTTGATTGGAGAACCCGTGCATTAGCCTCGAAAAAAAGTGAGATTCTAGACTGTTTCTATGACCAGAATGTTAAGCCAATAGATAGGCCTAGCTCAGAATTTTTCTTTTAAAAGAAAATAAATAAATAATCCAAAGACTATTCGTAAATATAAATGGTAAAGTCTTGAGTCGGCTGGAAAAAAATTTTCAGAGCTGAGAAAAATTCTACAACTCAAAAAAAAAAAAAAAAAAAAAACTTTTTGTTAATTTTTATCATGTTTTAGACATGACAAAAATTAACGACCCCCTTCCCTTTTCGTCTGGGAATGTTGTCTCACTCTTTTGAAAAACGAATCGTTATTCATTAATGGAATGATTGCCATTAGAGAAAGGATGAGTCATGGTCTATTTTTAGAAAGGGTGAGACATCCTTCCCAGACAAAAAGGGAGGGTCATTAATTTTTATCATGTCTAAAGACATGATAAAAATTAACCAAAAGTTTTTTTTTTTTTTTCCGCTCTGAGAAATTTTTTTTCTCCCAGCCGATTCGAGACTTTACCATTTTTTTTAAGAATGATTTCTCTCTGATCTATTATTTCAAAATTCCAAGTTTCGCTTCAGAACCATCTATGCTGTTGAAGAAGTAACGTGATATATGTATTTTTTTAATGAGTTCTGTCAAGATTGAATTGTGCAGGATCGACCTTGCGAATTTCTTCTCTGTGTCTTTAAATAATAATGATACCGAACTGCTTTTTGTAGAGCGCAATGGAAAAAACCTTTTGTATGGTTAGGACAATTCATGTGTTCGATCCCATTGTATTTGAGAATCTCTTGCGTCGATCCCGAAATGTAATAAATGGATCTTTGCAACCATTTCTCTAAAAACCGCCGTTTCATTTCTCCTCGCACCCAAATCATGGAAAAAGGTTCCGTCAACATCGTTAACACCCATGGAAAATAACTGTACGGAATTTCTCCTTCGTACCACGACAAGCCGTGATAATAATCACTCGCCCACACAGCGGTTCGTTTTTCTTTTTCGGTGAGCATTTGCCATGGAAACGGGGATTTAAAAACAAATACCCCTCGAGAAATACCGTCCAATGTGACGTAAGCCAATTCTTTCACAATAAAGGCTCCTTGAGAATCGTAGAAACCTTCAAAGTCGAGCACGAGTTCCATGTTTTTTATTTCTTTTTCTTTCCAAGGTGACCTTTATTATTATGATGATGGATGTGTATTGAGATACGCACGATATTATTCAAAAAACAAATATATATACGAATGTGACCTTTCCCAGAATTCATACGACCTCTCACGTGCAACCTTCTCTCTCTATATATATAAAAGAGGAGACGGCGAGAGAACGCTATCCATTATTTCCTTCAGGACACACAGCGAGAGAGAGAGAATTTTGTTTTCTTTTTTTCCTCAATTGAAGAAGATGGACATTTTGAGTGCCAAACCTCTCAAAGATTCCTACATTGTTCTGGACATGGAATACTTTCACTGTTATGATCCAAAGACGGGAGATATATGTTTCATCTTGAAAGAACTGGGCTACATCACTTGCGATTTAACCTTATGCGGATCCATGATTTTTCTCCCTCCTGTCCATTACGATGACTTATCGTCCCGCAATCAAGCTGTGGTCAACCAGACTACAAATAACCGACACGGCCTGCAATGGACCGAGGGTCGTCTTTCCTACGAGCATCTTCCTACAATCCTGAAAATACTGACCGAAAATGTGGAGGTGATCTACATCAATGGTTACGATAAAGCCGAATTTTTCAGCAAGCTCTGCCAGCGATCCGTTTATGAGTTTTACATCCCAGGGAAAACCGAGTGGCGGAACAAGTCGAAATGCACGCGACACCAATATTTCCAAAAGATGATTCATTGTGCCGAGAACAAGGTGAGAAATTTTCGATACCATTTGATGGAGGGTAGTTACGTTTTCCGGAAATTACATTGTAACCCCTCCGAGAGCAAAGCTGTCGAAGACGAAGAGGAGGCGGAAGAATCTCCCCAGGAGAACTCGTGCGACGATGAGGAGGAGGAGGAGGATGAACTTTCTAATAATAATAATAAATGTCTAAGTTGGGATGCTTTAGAGACCCAAGAATATTGGTCTCAACCCCTATCTCACCTAGACCTGAAAGAGGATCCTCAAGTGTACTCTTTGTGGTCCTCTTCTAAAATTTGGTCTTGGAGAGAACCCTTGAATGTTCATGAATGAAATGGTATGTAAATCCCTAGAGAAAAAAAATAGAAAAAAAAAGTTCCTTTTTTTTGTAATATGTTGATTTCTTTCCAATCCCATTTCTTTTCCATAACTCCACCCCAATCGACGAGAAGAAGAAGAATTTTCCAAGTTACACAAGACGTAGAAATATTTCACAAGGATTTATAAATTACACGCTCCCACATGATATATGTATAGAGAGAAAAAAACCCTCTGTTCTCTAGCCAATACGTCAAGACTTCCCTAAACTAAGAGAGATCATGAGTACCGAGGAAACCTTAGCAGAGCAAGTGGAAAGACTTTCAAAGAGATTAGAAGAGTTAAGACGGGATAGATTTACAGTTCCGCCGACTAAAGAGGAAACTATCATCGATTTCAACAAACCGCTGTACTTTCATCCCCTACCCCAAAGAATGAGACGAATGGACTCGCCGTTGAACAGTTCCAATGAGAAACAAAATGTCACTTATTTGAATAGCCAATTTCAACACATGAATATTTCATAAGTATTTTTTTTGTTTTTTTTCCCTAAAGCGTAGGGAGATCGGATCAGTAGTTTTTCCCTTTCCATCGTCGAAAAAGATTGGGAGGAAAAATCTTTCTCAGATCTCTCAGAAAAATTTTTAAGCCTTAAAAAAAAAAAAAAAAAAAAAAAAAAAAAAAAAAAACTTTTTGTTAATTTTTATGTCTTAGACATGATAAAAATTAACTCTACCCCCCCCTTTTGTCTGGGAATGTTGTCTCACACTTTCTAAAAATAGACCATCACTCCTCCTTTCCTAAAGAATAGAAGAATAGAATTCCAAGAATGGGATCTGGTCTATTTTTAGAAACGGTGAGACCCTATTCCCAGACAAAAGGCGGGTAGAGTTAATTTTTATCATGTCTAAAGTTCAGGGTCCATCCATCTTCTTATGTGAAACGGTGACCCTGACAAGATCGAGATAAACAAGTCCTGTGAGTTGTTTTGTAATCTTGACGCGATCCAAGAAAGACTTTTTATTTTTTTTTTTTTGAAATAGGCGGGGGGTGGGGAGAGAAAATATTCTCACGACCCTCAGATATCTTTTCATAAATATATTTTTTATCAAATTGTTTCTTTCATTCCGATCCTTTTAAGAGGTTGGAATGACCCTGACATTTAGATGGGGTCGCAATCCCGACAGATGTCGTGCGAGTATAAAAGTGTGTATCCTCCGCGAGATTTCTTCAGAGAACAGAAGAAGACGTGAACTGAGCTGGTAAGTCCCTTTGGTTCTATGAATATGGTTTAATCATAACTTCATTTAAAAAGACCTTTGAAACTTTGAAACTTCTTAACCCTTTGAAAAGAAAAATGTCTCTTTCAAGACGACGACTCTAAAAGGTTTTATTGTTTTTTTTTCCCTTTCTAGATCTTCCCTGTTATACATATATACCTTTTCGATTCTTTTTTTTTTGCTCCTGTTTGTGGAAGACATCACCGTATTCATCGCCATGGCGTGTTCAGAAAACTTTATCGTGCTCGATCTAGAGGGTTTCCAGTCCTACAACCACAAGAAGGGTGAATTTACCTACGTTTTAAAAGAATTGGGCTATGCGACAAAAGATTTTTTGACCGTGGGATCGTTGACGTTTGCTCCTCCTCACCCCTTCCACCAACTGAATGAAAAAAACCAAAAGACGAATGCCTGGCTGACGAGAAACCGGCACGGACTTCGTTGGAACGAGGGTCATATTCCCTACAACCATTTAGGACGCATTCTCCAATCGCTCACTCACAGCTTCTCCACGATTTATGTGGTGGGATGTCAGAAAGCTAAATTCTTTGCTAAAGCCTTGGATTATCAAAAACCCGTGACGGAAATTTATGTGCCAGATGGAATCATTTGGAAGTATCGGGAAAAATGTGCCCGACATCATCAAAGGATGAAATATTTCCATTGTGCCGAAAACAAAGTGCGCAACTATCGATGGCATATTACGGAAGGAGATTTTCATATCAATCACGTCTATCCAGACGGAACGGAGAAAGAGGAGAGGATTCAGGAGGAAGCAGACAATCCTCTGCAAGCTTTTGATAAGGCCTACGATCAGTTAGAGAAGGATCCGTCCCCAAAAACGTACGATAACCTCATCCAGAAATGGGATAATCTGTCCTGTTTCCAAGTGATGGAACATCCGGATGAGCATACGCCTTTAAACTTGATGGGCTCTTCTACTTCTTCTTCTTTGTCGTCAACTTCCTCCAATAACTCGAGGAAGACGGAGGGTTGGGGAGACATACCTGAAAATATTCCCCATTACGATCCAGCAGCCTGTTGGGACGAACCTTCCAAAGAATCTCATGAGACCCCCAAAATATCTTCAGAGGATCCAAAGACAAAATCCACTGAGTGTTGGGACGATGAACGGACGACTGATGCTCTAAAATCCACTAAGACTATGTCCACTGAGTGTTGGGACAATGAACAGACGACTCATGCTCCAAAATCTACTGAGACTATGTCCACTGAATGTTGGGACAATGAACGGACGACCCATGCTCCAAAATGACTGAGACTATGTCCACTGAGTGTTGGGACGATGAAACCGAAAAGACGACAGAGAATTGGGATGACCGTTCTCAAAAGTATTTGAATTGATATATACATAATCTCAGGAGAAAAAAAAAGAAAAGATTTTTAGAAATAAGTAGAGAAAGGTTCTCCGCTTTCCCTATATTTATGGAAATGGACTGAGGAGAGAGAAAGAGAGATGAATCAGGAGACCAAAAAAATGGGTCTTGGAAGGAATGAGTGCAAATGCATTCGATTCCTTCCGAGACCCATTTTTTGGGTCCCTCTCTGATCCAATCTTGGAAAAGAACTTTGTCCTATTTTTCTAGGTCCATTCAAAAAGAAATGAATCTATCCATAAATTTTCTTAAAAGAAAAAAAACAAAAAGATCCTTTACCTCTTGACGTCCAAAGTCGAGAATCTTGGAAAAAGTTATCCACTCTCTCCATCCAGTCAAGCTTCTCTGTAGAAAATCTAGTAGGTGCATCTGCATTCTTGAACACCCGGCAGTTATTATTGGACGCGAAACGTCGAATGCTGAAATAGTTAACAGTGAGCCCATTCTTAAAGAAACGGGGATGTTTTATTCATCCAGTCGAGTGCGGAAAAATTTCTGAGAGCCGGAGAAAAATTTCTATGACTGAAAAAAAAAAAAAAAAAAAAAAAAAAAAAAAAAAAAAAAAAAAAAAAACCCTTTTAGTCTGAAAATTGATGTCTTCAATTTTTCGAAAATTGAAGACATCAATTTTCAAATTTTCAGACTAAAAAGGGGGGTAATTTATTTTTCAGAAACTTTTCCCAGCCGACTCGATGTGAATAAAACTTTACTGTTTGTTAAGAATGTTATTTAATGGATCGATTTCAACCTATCGAGTTTCGCTTGAGTTCCGGCCGTGCTGTGGGCCCACCTGGATACAAGTTTTCCCCTTTTGGAATAGAATAAAACTTTACTGTTTTTTAAGAATGTTATTTAATGGATCGATTTCAACCTATCGAGTTTCGCTTGAATTTTAGATGTGAATAAAACTTTACTGTTTTTTAAGAATCTTATTTAATGGATCGATTTCAACCTATCGAGTTTCGCTTGAGTTCCGGCCGTGCTGTGGGCCCACCTGGATACAAGTTTTCCCCTTTTGGAATAGAATTTCCGTCAAGGTAGGCTACTTTTCCTCTTTTTGCATTTTTCATGTTATTTCGTTTGTATTACAATATACTGAATACGGGCGTTAGAACTGATTTCTAGGCTATTTCTATACAAATGGAGCTCGATCCAAGAAAGAAATGATGTCTTTTTTTTTATTTTGTGGACTGCCAATTTGTATTGGAATATACTGAAAACGGGCGTTTGAGTCGATTTTCAGTATATTTCAATACGAATAGAGCTCGGTCCAAGAAAGAAATGATGTCTTTTATTTTATTTTGTGAACTGCCAATTTGTATTGGAATATACTGAAAACGGGTGTTTGAGTCGGTTTTCAGTATATTTCAATACAAGTGGAGCTCGATCCAAGAAAGAAATGATGTCTTATTTTTTTATTTTGTGGACTGCCAATTTGTATTGGAATATACTGAAAACGGGTGTTTGAGTCTGTTTCCAGTATATTTCAATACAAATAGAGCTCGATCCAAGAAAGAAATGATGTCTTTTTTTTTATTTTGTGGACTGCCAATTTGTATTGGAATATACTGAAAACGGGTGTTTGAGTCGGTTTTCAGTATATTTCAATACAAGTGGAGCTCGATCCAAGAAAAAAATGATGTCTTTTTTTTATTTTGTGGACTGCCAATTTTGTATTGGAATATACTGAAAACGGGCGTTCACGTCGGTTTTCAGTATATTTCAATACAAATGGAGCTCGATCCAAGAATGAAATGATGTCTTTTTTTTATTTTGTGGACAACCAATTTTGTATTGGAATATACTGAAAACGGGCATTCACGTCGGTTTTCAGTATATTTCAATACAAATGGAGCTGGATCCAAGAAAAAAATGATGTCTTTTTTTTATGTTGTGGACAGCCAATTTTGTATTGGAATATACTGAAAACGGGCGTTCACGTTGGTTTTCAGTATATTACAATACAAGTGGAGCTGGATCCAAGAAAAAAATGATGTCTTTTTTTTATTTTGTGGACAGCCAATTTTGTATTGGAATATACTGAAAACGGGCGTTCACGTTGGTTTTCAGTATATTCCAATACAAATGGAGCTGGATCCAAGAAAAAAATGATGTCTTTTTTTTATATTGTGGACTGCCCTATTTTGTATTGGAATATACTGAAAACGGGCGTTCACGTCGGTTTTCAGTATATTACAATACAAGTGGAGCTCGATCCAAGAAAAAAATGATGTCTTTTTTTTATTTTGTGGACTGCCAATTTTGTATTGGAATATACTGAAAACGGGCGTTCACGTCCGTTTTCAGTATATTTCAATACAAATGGAGCTCCATCCAAGAAAAAAATGATGTCTTTTTTTTTATGTTGTGGACTGCCCTACTTTGTATTAGAATATACTGAAAACGGGCGTTCACGTTGGTTTTCAGTATATTCTAATACAAGTGGAGCTCCATCCAAGAAAAAAATGATGTCTTTTTTTTATGTTGTGGACTGCCCTATTTTGTATTGGAATATACTGAAAACGGGCGTTCAAGTCGGTTTTCAGTATATTCAAATACAAATGGAGCTCTATCCAAGAAAAAAATGATGTCTTTTTTTATGTTGTGGACAATCAATTTTGTATTGGAATATACTGAAAACCGAAGTTCACGTTGGTTTTCAGTATATTCTAATACAAGTGGAGCTCCATCCAAGAAAAAAATGATGTCTTTTTTTATGTTGTGGACTGCCCTATTTTGTATTGGAATATACTGAAAACGGGCGTTCAAGTCGGTTTTCAGTATATTCAAATACAAATGGAGCTCTATCCAAGAAAAAAATGATGTCTTTTTTTATGTTGTGGACAATCAATTTTGTATTGGAATATATTGAAAACGGACGTTCGAGTCCTTTTTCCGACTATTTCTACACACATTCCACTATATTAAAATGACGTCATGGTTGAGTCCAAACAGAGTCGTCCCCGGACAGAGTCGTCTCCGGACAAAGTCGTCCCCGGACAATTTTATACCGAATTTCTATAGAGATATACTTAAAATGGGCTTGGAGGGGAGGGCGCTTTCTAGTATATTCCTATATACATTCGGTTGCATTCAGAAACAAAAAGAATGTCTTTTTGATGGACAAAAAACTTTTTGTTAATTTTTATCATGTCTTCTAGACATGATAAAAATTAACTCATCCCCCTTTTGTCTGGGTATGTTGTCTCACCGTTTCTAAAAATAGACCAGAACCCAGTCTTTTCTTGGAATTCTATTCTGTAAAAGGATGACTCATGGTCTATTTTTAGAAAGTGGGAGACAGCATTCCCAGACAAAAGGGGGGTGAGTTAATTTTTATCATGTCTAGAAGACATGATAAAAATTAACAAAAATTTTTTTTTTTTTTTTTTTTTTTTTTTTTTTTTTTTTTTTTACATCTCAGAATTTTTTTCTCAGCTCTGAGAAATTTTTCCTAGCCGATCCCATTTCGTTTTTCGACTTTCACTTTCAACTCTTCACTTTTCCTATCCACTGTCGTTGGAATTGTGTTCACTGGAGGCTATTTCTTTTTTTGCAATCTCGCTTTTTGTTTTCTCTGAGATTCTTTAGAAATGGCTATACAAATTTCACCATCTATATAGAGATGATGTCCAAACAAAGTCGTCCCCGGACCATCTTGATGACCGAATATGTATAGAAATAGTCTGAAAATGGGCTTGAGGGCCGGTTTCTGGACGATTCCTCTACAAATTCGGCCGCATCCAGAAAAACAAAAATACATAGTTTCTTTTTTGGGTGGACAGGAGATGATAAATTTCTTTTCTCTCTCTCTCTCCCAATATTGGAGGAGAGAGTGGCCAAAAAAAATGGGTCTCGGAAGGAATCGAATGCATTTTGAAATGCACTCATTCCTTCCAAGACCCATTTTTTGGTCTCCTGATTCAACTCTCCAGTCTATTGTATAGGGAACGCGGAGAACGATTCCCCTTCCTTAAGCGACTGGAGACCATATCGCATCATCATCATCATCATCATCATCCTCTTTCTGATACTTTTCAACGAAGGCTTGATGTCTCTGGATGATTTTGGGGAGATGATGGATCCCGAATTGAGTGATGAAAAAGAGAGGACTCTTTTTCCTTTCTTGTTCGTCTTGCACAGTCTCTCGGAGGGTGATATACGTTTCCCCGTCCTCCTCAATTTTCGTCAGAGGTCTCATGAATATTTTACACATCCAAGGGAAGAGCGACTTGTTATGCAGGGATTTCGAAGCGACGAAGGCCGCTTCATTCGAAGTGAGGACAATCTGGTTCGGTTGACCCCATTCTTTGGAGTAGTTGTCCAAATCGCCTAGTCGAAGAAAATGGTGTCGATTAGGAAAAAAGACTTAAAGAACACTCGTCGTATGCGAGACGTTCGTAGGCAAGAGAGTCAAGATATCTTTGGCATTCCAGTACAGGAATCCTAGATCCACATACGCGTGCACATAATAGTCATCGTTATATTCCAGTTTGAGCAGCATGGCTTTTGTATTTTTTTTTCCGTTCTCAAGGCGAAATACTCGTCTGATATGAACAAGAGCTCGCTGGCGATCCGTTTATATAGACTCCTCAGAGAGAGAGAGGGAGAGGGGAGGAGGAGGAACAAGGTTGATGAATTCTAAAATAAAAAAAAATGATAACGAAATGAGATCGGCTGGCAAAATATTTTCAGAGCTCAGAAAAAAATTCTGAGATGTTAAAAAAAAAAAAAAAAACTTTTTGTTAATTTTTATCATGTCTTCTTGACATGATAAAAATTAACTCACCCCCCTTTTGTCTGGGTATGTTGTCTCACCGTTTCTAAAATTAGACCAGAACCCAGTCTTTTCTTGGATTCTATTCTTTAAAAGGATGAGTCATGGTCTATTTTTAGAAAGTGGGAGACAACATTCCCAGACAAAAAGGGGGGTGAGTTAATTTTTATCATGTCTATAAGACATGATAAAAATTAACAAAAAGTGCTTTTTTTTTTTTTTTTTTTTTTTTTTTTTTTTTTTTTACATTTCAGAATTTTTTTCTGAGCTCTGAGAAATTTTTCCTAGCCGATCTCATTTCGTTTTTCGACTTTCACTTTCAACTCTTCACTTTTCTATAAAAGCATTCCACGTTTCTGTTCAGAACAGTGTCTCTCTCTACCCAAATCTGAAACCCTAGTCACGAGAGAATATGAGACAAGAAAAATAGTTTAGCTTATTGATCTAAAAAATGTCCCATGCTAGAACTCAGAATTATAATCAGAGCGGGGCTTTCCAGTATCCACTTCCAAGATTTTAGATTTGTCATGGGTGACATGTTCCCAAATTCATAAATTCTTCAATTATAGTCCCCTTCTTTGACAAATGGCTAAGAAATTCTTAAAGAATATCATGATAAAGATTTAGCTATCTATATATAACATTATGTTTTCTTTTCAAAAAAAAAATCCAGTCTTGATCGAAATGGACTTTACGCACAATTTATTGTATCCCCACCTTTCCAAGATTGGTTTGAAGAAGTGATCAAAAAAAATGGGTCTGGAAGGAAAAGGGTGCATTTCGAGAAAAGAAAAGAGGACCCTCTTTTTCTCGCAATGCACCCGTTTCCTTCCAGACCCATTTCTTTTGCCTCCTCAGAACTCTCTTTCTTAAGAGGGATTGAAAGAAAGAGGCTAGATGGAAAAGTTTCTTTTTTTTTCTTTCGAGAAGATAAAAAAAAATTTGGAGGAGGAGCAAATTTTTTTTGGGTGGTGGTGGTTGTTTTTTTTAGAAGGTGATAACTTTAGTGACATTTAAAGAGACCACCAGAGGATCCGTTTGAGTCTCGACGACGCTTTTCTTGACGGGGGTCTGTCTGGCAATAAGCGCTGGCATATTGTTTAGGGTAAGTAGAAGAATCCGTCATGCCTGGATGAGGCGGTATGTAGCGCACTCCCAGATTAAAGAGGGTGATGAAGGGAAATTTCTCCCCCGGATAGAGCAGTCGAAAAACGGGTTGATTGGGTACAACTCGAACCAGCGGCTGAGTTAAAATGCTATACACCCAGGCCAGAAGCTGATTATTTTTAGGATTATTTTCGGCCAGATGTAACATTTCTTAGCTGGAGAGGACATATCCCTCTTGAGAACTGCCGAGACTCTCAAGATCTTTTATTTTCCTGAAGACGTGGTGTTCGTCGAAAAACACGGAGAGAATGTCCCAGGTTCTTTTACTGGAAGTATGAATCAGAGGCAAAATGTCCGTAGCGTTCCAAAACAATCTTCCGTCATCCACATAACAGCGAATACTCACAAACTCATTCTATAAGACGCGGATCATCATCTTGAGCAGAAATATGGATACGCACAGCAGTCTCTCTCTCTGGGAAATAGAGTCTGTCTTCCACTCGCCTCTCTATATATACGAGAAGACCGCGTGATGGGCGACGTGACGGTTGACTTCTAGAAAAAAAAAATCAACTTTGTCTATCTCTCTCTCTATGACCTTCTATTTTTTTCCTAAAGGACACCCCGTCACCTTTTCAAAGGTCATGGGATTGAGAGGAACGAAAGAAAAAAAAACAACCATCCTTTGTATACTACTTATGACCTTCTCCTAGAGACCCCTGTCATTTTCTTCTCGAGAGCTACGTGATGAAAGCTTTTTTTTTTATTCTAAAGTTTATCAACTTTGCAGACACATGACCCCGTCACCTTCTCAAAGGCCATGTCGTATGGAATGGGACCCTTTTGGTTTTTTCTTTTGAGAAAATAAAAAATAAAACAACTCTATAATCATCTCTCTATGACCTTCACAAACACTCATTTCGTTATCATTTTTTTTATTTTAGAATTCATCAACCTTGTTCCTCCTCCTCCCCTCTCCCTCTCTCTCTCTGAGGAGTCTATATAAACGGATCGCCAGCGAGCTCTTGTTCATATCAGACGAGTATTTCGCCTTGAGAACGGGAAAAAAAATACAAAAGCCATGCTGCTCAAACTGGAATATAACGATGACTATTACGTGCACGCGTATGTGGATCTAGGATTCCTGTACTGGAATGCCAAAGATATCTTGACTCTCTTGCCTACGAACGTCTCGCATACCACGAGTGTTCTCCAAGTCTTTTTTCCTAATCGACACCATTTTCTTCGACTAGGCGATTTGGACAACTACTCCAAAGAATGGGGTCAACCGAACCAGATTGTCCTCACTTCGAATGAAGCGGCCTTCGTCGCTTCGAAATCCCTGCATAACAAGTCGCTCTTCCCTTGGATGTGTAAAATATTCATGAGACCTCTGACGAAAATTGAGGAGGACGGGGAAACGTATATCACCCTCCGAGAGACTGTGCAAGACGAACAAGAAAGGAAAAAGAGTCCTCTCTTTTTCATCACTCAATTCGGGATCCATCATCTCCCCAAAATCATCCAGAGACATCAAGCCTTCGTTGAAAAGTATCAGAAAGAGGATGATGATGATGATGATGATGATGCGATATGGTCTCCAGTCGCTTAAGGAAGGGGAAACGTTCTCCGCTTTCCCTATACTACAGACTGGAGAGTTGAATCAGGAGACCAAAAAAATGGGTCTTGGAAGGAATGAGTGCATTTCAAAATGCATTCGATTCCTTCCGAGACCCATTTTTTTGGGCCACTCTCTCCTCCAATATTGGGAGAGAGAGAGAGAAAAGAAATTTATCATCTCTTGTCCACCCAAAAAAGAAACTATGTATTTTTGTTTTTCTGGATGCGGCCGAATTTGTAGAGGAATCGTCCAGAAACCGGCCCTCAAGCCCATTTTCAGACTATTTCTATACATATTCGGTCATCAAGATGGTCCGGGGACGACTTTGTTTGGACATCATCTCTATATAGATGGTGAAATTTGTATAGCCATTTCTAAAGAATCTCAGAGAAAACAAAAAGCGAGATTGCAAAAAAAGAAATAGCCTCCAGTGAACACAATTCCAACGACAGTGGATAGGAAAAGTGAAGAGTTGAAAGTGAAAGTCGAAAAACGAAATGGGATCGGCTAGGAAAAATTTCTGAGAGCTCAGAAAAAAATTCTGAGATGTAAAAAAAAAAAAAAAAAAAAAAAAAAAAAAAAAACTTTTTCTTAATTTTTATCATGTCTTCTAGACATGATAAAAATTAACTCACCCCCCTTTTGTCTGGGAATGTTGTCTCCCACTTTCTAAAAATAGACCATGACTCATCCTTTTAAAGAATAGAATTCCAAGAAAAGACTGGGTTCTGGTCTATTTTTAGAAACGGTGAGACAACATACCCAGACAAAAGGGGGATGAGTTAATTTTTAGCATGTCTAGAAGACATGATAAAAATTAACAAAAAGTTTTTTGTCCATCAAGAAGACATTCTTTTTGTTTCTGAATGCAACCGAATGTATATAGGAATATACTAGAAAGCGCCCTCCCCTCCAAGCCCATTTTAAGTATATCTCTATACAAATTCGGTATAAAATTGTCCGGGGACGACTTTGTCCGGAGACGACTCTGTCTGGGGACGACTCTGTTTGGACTCAACCATGACGTCATTTTAATATAGTGGAATGTGTGTAGAAATAGTCGGAAAAAGGACTCGAACGCCCGTTTTCAGTATATTCCAATACAAAATTAATTGTCCACAACATAAAAAAAGACATCATTTTTTTCTTGGATAGAGCTCCATTTGTATTTGAATATACTGAAAACCGACTCGAACGCCCGTTTTCAGTATATTCCAATACAAAATTGGCAGTCCACAAAATAAAAAAAGACATCATTTTTTTCTTGGATGGAGCTCCATTTGTATTGAAATATACTGAAAACCGACGTGAACGCCCGTTTTCAGTATATTCCAATACAAAATTGGCAGTCCACAAAATAAAAAAAGACATCATTTTTTTCTTGGATGGAGCTCCATTTGTATTGAAATATACTGAAAACCGACGTGAACGCCCGTTTTCAGTATATTCCAATACAAAATTGGCTGTCCACAAAATAAAAAAAAGACATCATTTTTTTCTTGGAATGGAGCTCCACTTGTATTGTAACATACTGAAAACCGACGTGAACGCCCGTTTTCAGTATATTCCAATACAAAATTGGCTGTCCACAAAATAATAAAAAGACATCATTTTTTTCTTGGATCGAGCTCCACTTGTATTGTAATATACTGAAAACCGACGTGAACGCCCGTTTTCAGTATATTCCAATACAAAATAGGGCATTCCACAACATAAAAAAAAGACATCATTTTTTCTTGGATCCAGCTCCATTTGTATTGGAATATACTGAAAACCAACGTGAACGCCCGTTTTCAGTATATTCCAATACAAAATTGGCTGTCCACAAAATAAAAAAAAGACATCATTTTTTTCTTGGATCCAGCTCCACTTGTATTGTAATATACTGAAAAGCAACGTGAACGCCCGTTTTCAGTATATTCCAATACAAAATTGGCTGTCCACAACATAAAAAAAAGACATCATTTTTTTCTTGGATCCAGCTCCATTTGTATTGAAGTATACTGAAAACCGACGTGAATGCCCGTTTTCAGTATATTCCAATACAAATGGAGCTCGATCCAAGAATGAAATGATGTCTTTTTTTTATTTTGTGGACAACCAATTTTGTATTGGAATATACTGAAAACGGGCATTCACGTTGCTTTTCAGTATATTTCAATACAAATGGAGCTGGATACAAGAAAAAAATTATGTCCTTTTTTTATGTTGTGGACAGCCAATTTTGTATTGGAATATACTGAAAACGGGCGTTCAAGTCGGTTTTCAGTATATTCAAATACAAATGGAGCTCTATCCAAGAAAAGAATGATGTCTTTTTTTATGTTGTGGACAATCAATTTTGTATTGGAATATACTGAAAACGGACGTTCGAGTCCTTTTTCCGACTATTTCTACACACATTCCACTATATTAAAATGACGTCATGGTTGAGTCCAAACAGAGTCGTCCCCGGACAGAGTCGTCTCCGGACAAAGTCGTCCCCGGACAATTTTATACCGAATTTCTATAGAGATATACTTAAAATGGGCTTGGAGGGGAGTGCGCTTTCTAGTATATTCCTATATACATTCGGTTGCATTCAGAAACAAAAAGAATGTCTTTTTGATGGACAAAAAACTTTTTGTTAATTTTTATCATGTTTTCTAGACATGATAAAAATTAACTCATCCCCCTTTTGTCTGGGTATGTTGTCTCACCGTTTCTAAAAATAGACCAGAACCCAGTCTTTTCTTGGAATTCTATTCTGTAAAAGGATGACTCATGGTCTATTTTTAGAAAGTGGGAGACAGCATTCCCAGACAAAAGGGGGGTGAGTTAATTTTTATCATGTCCAGAAGACATGATAAAAATTAACAAAAAGTTTTTTTTTTTTTTTTTTTTTTACATCTCAGAATTTTTTTCTGAGCTCTGAGAAATTTTTCCTCGCCGATCCCATTTCGTTTTTCGACTTTCACTTTCAACTCTTCACTTTTCCTATCCACTGTCGTTGGAATTGTGTTCACTGGAGGCTATTTCTTTTTTTGCAATCTCGCTTTTTGTTTTCTCTGAGATTCTTTAGAAATGGCTATACAAATTTCACCATCTATATAGAGATGATGTCCAAACAAAGTCGTCCCCGGACCATCTTGATGACCGAATATGTATAGAAATAGTCTGAAAATGGGCTTGAGGGCCGGTTTCTGGACGATTCCTCTACAAATTCGGCCGCATCCAGAAAAACAAAAATACATAGTTTCTTTTTTGGGTGGACAGGAGATGATAAATTTCTTTTCTCTCTCTCTCTCCCAATATTGGAGGAGAGAGTGGCCCAAAAAAATGGGTCTCGGAAGGAATCGAATGCATTTTGAAATGCACTCATTCCTTCCAAGACCCATTTTTTGGTCTCCTGATTCAACTCTCCAGTCTATGGTATAGGGAAAGCGGAGAACGTTTCCCCTTCCTTAAGCGACTGGAGACCATATCGCATCATCATCATCATCATCATCATCCTCTTTCTGATACTTTTCAACGAAGGCTTGATGTCTCTGGATGATTTTGGGGAGATGATGGATCCCGAATTGAGTGATGAAAAAGAGAGGACTCTTTTTCCTTTCTTGTTCGTCTTGCACAGTCTCTCGGAGGGTGATATACGTTTCCCCGTCCTCCTCAATTTTCGTCAGAGGTCTCATGAATATTTTACACATCCAAGGGAAGAGCGACTTGTTATGCAGGGATTTCGAAGCGACGAAGGCCGCTTCATTCGAAGTGAGGACAATCTGGTTCGGTTGACCCCATTCTTTGGAGTAGTTGTCCAAATCGCCTAGTCGAAGAAAATGGTGTCGATTAGGAAAAAAGACTTAAAGAACACTCGTCGTATGCGAGACGTTCGTAGGCAAGAGAGTCAAGATATCTTTGGCATTCCAGTACAGGAATCCTAGATCCACATACGCGTGCACATAATAGTCATCGTTATATTCCAGTTTGAGCAGCATGGCTTTTGTATTTTTTTTTCCGTTCTCAAGGCGAAATACTCGTCTGATATGAACAAGAGCTCGCTGGCGATCCGTTTATATAGACTCCTCAGAGAGAGAGAGGGAGAGGGGAGGAGGAGGAACAAGGTTGATGAATTCTAAAATAAAAAAAAATGATAACGAAATGAGATCGGCTGGCAAAATATTTTCAGAGCTCAGAAAAAAATTCTGAGATGTTAAAAAAAAAAAAAAAAAAAAACTTTTTGTTAATTTTTATCATGTCTTGTAGACATGATAAAAATTAACTCACCCCCCTTTTGTCTGGGTATGTTGTCTCACCGTTTCTAAAAATAGACCAGAACCCAGTCTTTTCTTGGATTCTATTCTTTAAAAGGATGAGTCATGGTCTATTTTTAGAAAGTGGGAGACAACATTCCCAGACAAAAAGGGGGGTGAGTTAATTTTTATCATGTCTAGAAGACATGATAAAAATTAACAAAAAGTTTTTTTTTTTTTTTTTTTTTTTTTTTTTTTTTTTTTTTTTTTTACATTTCAGAATTTTTTTCTGAGCTCTGAGAAATTTTTCCTAGCCGATCTCATTTCGTTTTTCGACTTTCACTTTCAACTCTTCACTTTTCTATAAAAGCATTCCACGTTTCTGTTCAGAACAGTGTCTCTCTCTACCCAAATCTGAAACCCTAGTCACGAGAGAATATGAGACTAGAAAAATAGTTTAGCTTATTGATCTAAAAAATGTCCCATGCTAGAACTCAGAATTATAATCAGAGCGGGGCTTTCCAGTATCCACTTCCAAGATTTTAGATTTGTCATGGGTGACATGTTCCCAAATTCATAAATTCTTCAATTATAGTCCCCTTCTTTGACAAATGGCTAAGAAATTCTTAAAGAATATCATGATAAAGATTTAGCTATCTATATATAACATTATGTTTTCTTTTCAAAAAAAAAATCCAGTCTTGATCGAAATGGACTTTACGCACAATTTATTGTATCCCCACCTTTCCAAGATTGGTTTGAAGAAGTGATCAAAAAAAATGGGTCTGGAAGGAAAAGGGTGCATTTCGAGAAAAGAAAAGAGGACCCTCTTTTTCTCGCAATGCACCCGTTTCCTTCCAGACCCATTTCTTTTGCCTCCTCAGAACTCTCTTTCTTAAGAGGGATTGAAAGAAAGAGGCTAGATGGAAAAGTTTCTTTTTTTTTTCTTTCGAGAAGATAAAAAAAAATTTGGAGGAGGAGCAAATTTTTTTTGGGTGGTGGTGGTTGTTTTTTTTAGAAGGTGATAACTTTAGTGACATTTAAAGAGACCACCAGAGGATCCGTTTGAGTCTCGACGACGCTTTTCTTGACGGGGGTCTGTCTGGCAATAAGCGCTGGCATATTGTTTAGGGTAAGTAGAAGAATCCGTCATGCCTGGATGAGGCGGTATGTAGCGCACTCCCAGATTAAAGAGGGTGATGAAGGGAAATTTCTCCCCCGGATAGAGCAGTCGAAAAACGGGTTGATTGGGTACAACTCGAACCAGCGGCTGAGTTAAAATGCTATACACCCAGGCCAGAAGCTGATTATTTTTAGGATTATTTTCGGCCAGATGTAACATTTCTTAGCTGGAGAGGACATATCCCTCTTGAGAACTGCCGAGACTCTCAAGATCTTTTATTTTCCTGAAGACGTGGTGTTCGTCGAAAAACACGGAGAGAATGTCCCAGGTTCTTTTACTGGAAGTATGAATCAGAGGCAAAATGTCCGTAGCGTTCCAAAACAATCTTCCGTCATCCACATAACAGCGAATACTCACAAACTCATTCTATAAGACGCGGATCATCATCTTGAGTAGAAATATGGATACGCACAGCAGTCTCTCTCTCTGGGAAATAGAGTCTGTCTTCCACTCGCCTCTCTATATATACGAGAAGACCGCGTGATGGGCGACGTGACGGTTGACTTCTAGAAAAAAAAAATCAACTTTGTCTATCTCTCTCTCTATGACCTTCTATTTTTTTCCTAAAGGACACCCCGTCACCTTTTCAAAGGTCATGGGATTGAGAGGAACGAAAGAAAAAAAAAACAACCATCCTTTGTATACTACTTATGACCTTCTCCTAGAGACCCCTGTCATTTTCTTCTCGAGAGCTACGTGATGAAAGCTTTTTTTTTTATTCTAAAGTTTATCAACTTTGCAGACACATGACCCCGTCACCTTCTCAAAGGCCATGTCGTATGGAATGGGACCCTTTTGGTTTTTTCTTTTGAGAAAATAAAAAATAAAACAACTCTATAATCATCTCTCTATGACCTTCACAAACACTCATTTCGTTATCATTTTTTTTATTTTAGAATTCATCAACCTTGTTCCTCCTCCTCCCCTCTCCCTCTCTCTCTCTGAGGAGTCTATATAAACGGATCGCCAGCGAGCTCTTGTTCATATCAGACGAGTATTTCGCCTTGAGAACGGAAAAAAAAATACAAAAGCCATGCTGCTCAAACTGGAATATAACGATGACTATTACGTGCACGCGTATGTGGATCTAGGATTCCTGTACTGGAATGCCAAAGATATCTTGACTCTCTTGCCTACGAACGTCTCGCATACCACGAGTGTTCTCCAAGTCTTTTTTCCTAATCGACACCATTTTCTTCGACTAGGCGATTTGGACAACTACTCCAAAGAATGGGGTCAACCGAACCAGATTGTCCTCACTTCGAATGAAGCGGCCTTCGTCGCTTCGAAATCCCTGCATAACAAGTCGCTCTTCCCTTGGATGTGTAAAATATTCATGAGACCTCTGACGAAAATTGAGGAGGACGGGGAAACGTATATCACCCTCCGAGAGACTGTGCAAGACGAACAAGAAAGGAAAAAGAGTCCTCTCTTTTTCATCACTCAATTCGGGATCCATCATCTCCCCAAAATCATCCAGAGACATCAAGCCTTCGTTGAAAAGTATCAGAAAGAGGATGATGATGATGATGATGATGATGCGATATGGTCTCCAGTCGCTTAAGGAAGGGGAAACGTTCTCCGCTTTCCCTATACCATAGACTGGAGAGTTGAATCAGGAGACCAAAAAAATGGGTCTTGGAAGGAATGAGTGCATTTCAAAATGCATTCGATTCCTTCCGAGACCCATTTTTTTGGGCCACTCTCTCCTCCAATATTGCGAGAGAGAGAGAGAAAAGAAATTTATCATCTCTTGTCCACCCAAAAAAGAAACTATGTATTTTTGTTTTTCTGGATGCGGCCGAATTTGTAGAGGAATCGTCCAGAAACCGGCCCTCAAGCCCATTTTCAGACTATTTCTATACATATTCGGTCATCAAGATGGTCCGGGGACGACTTTGTTTGGACATCATCTCTATATAGATGGTGAAATTTGTATAGCCATTTCTAAAGAATCTCAGAGAAAACAAAAAGCGAGATTGCAAAAAAAGAAATAGCCTCCAGTGAACACAATTCCAACGACAGTGGATAGGAAAAGTGAAGAGTTGAAAGTGAAAGTCGAAAAACGAAATGGGATCGGCTAGGAAAAATTTCTCAGAGTTTAGAAAAAAATTCTGAGATGTAAAAAAAAAAAAAAAAAAAAAAAAAAAAAAAACTTTTTGTTAATTTTTATCATGTCTTCTAGACATGATAAAAATTAACTCACCCCCCTTTTGTCTGGGAATGTTGTCTCCCACTTTCTAAAAATAGACCATGACTCATCCTTTTAAAGAATAGAATTCCAAGAAAAGACTGGGTTCTGGTCTATTTTTAGAAACGGTGAGACAACATACCCAGACAAAAGGGGGATGAGTTAATTTTTAGCATGTCTAGAAGACATGATAAAAATTAACAAAAAGTTTTTTGTCCATCAAGAAGACATTCTTTTTGTTTCTGAATGCAACCGAATGTATATAGGAATATACTAGAAAGCGCCCTCCCCTCCAAGCCCATTTTAAGTATATCTCTATACAAATTCGGTATAAAATTGTCCGGGGACGACTTTGTCCGGAGACGACTCTGTCTGGGGACGACTCTGTTTGGACTCAACCATGACGTCATTTTAATATAGTGGAATGTGTGTAGAAATAGTCGGAAAAAGGACTCGAACGCCCGTTTTCAGTATATTCCAATACAAAATTAATTGTCCACAACATAAAAAAAGACATCATTTTTTTCTTGGATAGAGCTCCATTTGTATTTGAATATACTGAAAACCGACTCGAACGCCCGTTTTCAGTATATTCCAATACAAAATAGGGCAGTCCACAACATAAAAAAAGACATCATTTTTTTCTTCGATGGAGCTCCACTTGTATTAGAATATACTGAAAACCAACGTGAACGCCCGTTTTCAGTATATTCTAATACAAAATAGGGCAGTCCACAACATAAAAAAAAGACATCATTTTTTTCTTGGATGGAGCTCCATTTGTATTGAAATATACTGAAAACCGACGTGAACGCCCGTTTTCAGTATATTCCAATACAAAATTGGCAGTCCACAAAATAAAAAAAGACATCATTTTTTTCTTGGATCGAGCTCCACTTGTATTGTAATATACTGAAAACCGACGTGAACGCCCGTTTTCAGTATATTCCAATACAAAATTGGCTGTCCACAAAATAAAAAAAGACATCATTTTTTTTTCTTGGATCGAGCTCCATTTGTATTGGAATATACTGAAAACCGACTCGAACGCCCGTTTTCAGTATATTCCAATACAAAATAGGGCACTCCACAACATAAAAAAAAGACATCATTTTTTTCTTGGATGGAGCTCCATTTGTATTGAAATATACTGAAAACCGACGTGAACGCCCGTTTTCAGTATATTCCAATACAAAATTGGCTGTCCACAAAATAAAAAAAAGACATCATTTTTTTCAGTATATTCCAATACAAAATTGGCTGTCCACAAAATAATAAAAAGACATCATTTTTTTCTTAGATCGAGCTCCACTTGTATTGTAATATACTGAAAACCGACGTGAACGCCCGTTTTCAGTATATTCCAATACAAAATAGGGCATTCCACAACATAAAAAAAAGACATCATTTTTTTCTTGGATCCAGCTCCATTTGTATTGGAATATACTGAAAACCAACGTGAACGCCCGTTTTCAGTATATTCCAATACAAAATTAGCTGTCCACAAAATAAAAAAAAGACATCATTTTTTTCTTGGATCCAGCTCCACTTGTATTGTAATATACTGAAAAGCAACGTGAACGCCCGTTTTCAGTATATTCCAATACAAATTGGCAGTCCACAAAATAAAAAAAAGACATTATTTCTTTCTTGGATCGAGCTCTATTTGTATTGAAATATACTGAAAACCGACTCAAACACCCGTTTTCAGTATATTCCAATACAAATTGGCAGTCCACAAAATAAAAAAAAAAGACATCATTTCTTTCTTGGATCGAGCTCTATTTGTATTGAAATATACTGAAAATCGACTCAAACACCCGTTTTCAGTATATTCCAATACAAATTGGCAGTCCACAAAATAAAAAAAAAGACATCATTTTTTCTTGGATCGAGCTCCATTTGTATAGAAATAGCCTAGAAATCAGTTCGTACGCCCGTATTCAGTATATTGTAATACAAATGAAATGACATGAAAAATGCAAAAAGAGGAAAAGTAGCCTACCTTGACGGAAATTCTATTCCAAAAGGGGAAAACTTGTATCCAGGTGGGCCCACAGCACGGCCGGAACTCAAGCGAAACTCGATAGGTGGAAATCGATCCATTAAATAACATTCTTAAAAAACAGTAAAGTTTTATTCACATCTAAAATTCAAGCGAAACTCGATAGGTTGAAATCGATCCATTAAATAACATTCTTAAAAAACAGTAAAATTTTGTTCTATTCCAAAAGGGGAAAACTTGTATCCAGGTGGGCCCACAGCACGGCCGGAACTCAAGCGAAACTCGATAGGTTGAAATCGATCCATTAAATAACATTCTTAACAAACAGTAAAGTTTTATTCACATCGAGTCGGCTGGGAAAAGTTTCTGAAAAATAAATTACCCCCCTTTTTAGTCTGAAAATTTGAAAATTGATGTCTTCAATTTTCGAAAAATTGAAGACATCAATTTTCAGACTAAAAGGGTTTTTTTTTTTTTTTTTTTTTTTTTTTTTTTTCAGTCATAGAAATTTTTCTCCGGCTCTCAGAAATTTTTCCGCACTCGACTGGATGAATAAAACATCCCCGTTTCTTTAAGAATGGGCTCACTGTTAACTATTTCAGCATTCGACGTTTCGCGTCCAATAATAACTGCCGGGTGTTCAAGAATGCAGATGCACCTACTAGATTTTCTACAGAGAAGCTTGACTGGATGGAGAGAGTGGATAACTTTTTCCAAGATTCTCGACTTTGGACCGTCAAGAGGTAAAGGATCTTTTTGTTTTTTTTCTTTTAAGAAAATTTATGGATAGATTCATTTCTTTTTGAATGGACCTAGAAAAATAGGACAAAGTTCTTTTCCAAGATTGGATCAGAGAGGGACCCAAAAAATGGGTCTCGGAAGGAATCGAATGCATTTGCACTCATTCCTTCCAAGACCCATTTTTTTGGTCTCCTGATTCGTCTCTCTTTCTCTCTCCTCAGTCCATTTCCATAAATATAGGGAAAGCGGAGAACCTTTCTCTACTTATTTCTAAAAATCTTTTCTTTTTTTTTTTCTCCTGAGATTATGTATATATCAATTCAAATACTTTTGAGAACGGTCATCCCAATTCTCTGTCGTCTTTTCGGTTTCATCGTCCCAACACTCAGTGGACATAGTCTCAGTCATTTTGGAGCATGGGTCGTCCGTTCATCGTCCCAACATTCAGTGGACATAGTCTCAGTAGATTTTGGAGCATGAGTCGTCTGTTCATTGTCCCAACACTCAGTGGACATAGTCTTAGTGGATTTTAGAGCATCAGTCGTCCGTTCATCGTCCCAACACTCAGTGGATTTTGTCTTTGGATCCTCTGAAGATATTTTGGGGGTCTCATGAGATTCTTTGGAAGGTTCGTCCCAACAGGCTGCTGGATCGTAATGGGGAATATTTTCAGGTATGTCTCCCCAACCCTCCGTCTTCCTCGAGTTATTGGAGGAAGTTGACGACAAAGAAGAAGAAGTAGAAGAGCCCATCAAGTTTAAAGGCGTATGCTCATCCGGATGTTCCATCACTTGGAAACAGGACAGATTATCCCGTTTCTGGTTGAGGTTATCGTACGTTTTTGGGGACGGATCCTTCTCTAACTGATCGTAGGCCTTATCAAAAGCTTGCAGAGGATTGTCTGCTTCCTCCTGAATCCTCTCCTCTTTCTCCGTTCCGTCTGGATAGACGTGATTGATATGAATATCTCCTTCCGTAATATGCCATCGATAGTTGCGCACTTTGTTTTCGGCACAATGGAAATATTTCATCCTTTGATGATGTCGGGCACATTTTCCCCGATACTTCCAAATGATTCCATCTGGCACATAAATTTCCGTCACGGGTTTTTGATAATCCAAGGCTTTAGCAAAGAATTTAGCTTTCTGGCATCCCACCACATAAATCGTGGAGAAGCTGTGAGTGAGCGATTGGAGAATGCGTCCTAAATGGTTGTAGGGAATATGACCCTCGTTCCAACGAAGTCCGTGCCGGTTTCTCGTCAGCCAGGCATTCGTCTTTTGGTTTTTTTCATTCAGTTGGTGAAGGGGTGAGGAGGAGCAAACGTCAACGATCCCACGGTCAAAAAATCTTTTGTCGCATAGCCCAATTCTTTTAAAACGTAGGTAAATTCACCCTTCTTGTGGTTGTAGGACTGGAAACCCTCTAGATCGAGCACGATAAAGTTTTCTGAACACGCCATGGCGATGAATACGGTGATGTCTTCCACAAACAGGAGCAAAAAAAAAAGAATCGAAAAGGTATATATGTATAACAGGGAAGATCTAGAAAGGGAAAAAAAACAATAAAACGTTTTAGAGTCGTCGTCTTGAAAGAGACATTTTTCTTTTCAAAGGGTTAAGAAGTTTCAAAGTTTCAAAGGTCTTTTTAAATGAAGTTATGATTAAACCATATTCATAGGACCAAAGGGACTTACCAGCTCAGTTCACGTCTTCTTCTGTTCTCTGAAGAAATCTCGCGGAGGATACACACTTTTATACTCGCGCGACATCTGTCGGGATCGCGACCCCATCTAAATGTCAGGGTCATTCCAACCTCTTAAAAGGATCGGAATGAAAGAAACACTTTGATAAAAAATATATTTATGAAAAGATATCTGAGGGTCGTGAGAATATTTTCTCTCCCCACCCCCCGCCTATTTCAAAAAAAAAAAATAAAAAGTCTTTCTTGGATCGCGTCAAGATTACAAAACAACTCACAGGACTTGTTTATCTCGATCTTGTCAGGGTCACCGTTTCACATAAGAAGATGGATGGACCCTGAACTTTAGACATGATAAAAATTAACTCTACCCGCCTTTTGTCTGGGAATAGGGTCTCACCGTTTCTAAAAATAGACCAGATCCCATTCTTGGAATTCTATTCTTTAGGAAAGGAGGAGTGATGGTCTATTTTTAGAAAGTGTGAGACAACATTCCCAGACAAAAGGGGGGGTAGAGTTAATTTTTATCATGTCTAAAACATAAAAATTAACAAAAAGTTTTTTTTTTTTTTTTTTTTTTTTTTTAGGCTTAAAAATTTTTTTGATAGAGCTGAGAAAGATTTTTCCTCCCAATCTTTTTCGACGATGGAAAGGGAAAAACTACTGATCTGATCTCCCTACGCTTTAGGGAAAAAAAACAAAAAAAATACTTATGAAATATTCATGTGTTGAAATTGGCTATTCAAATAAGTGACATTTTGTTTCTCATTGGAACTGTTCAACGGCGAGTCCATTCGTCTCATTCTTTGGGGTAGGGGATGAAAGTACAGCGGTTTGTTGAAATCGATGATAGTTTCCTCTTTAGTCGGCGGAACTGTAAATCTATCCCGTCTTAACTCTTCTAATCTCTTTGAAAGTCTTTCCACTTGCTCTGCTAAGGTTTCCTCGGTACTCATGATCTCTCTTAGTTTAGGGAAGTCTTGACGTATTGGCTAGAGAACAGAGGGTTTTTTTCTCTCTATACATATATCATGTGGGAGCGTGTAATTTATAAATCCTTGTGAAATATTTCTACGTCTTGTGTAACTTGGAAAATTCTTCTTCTTCTCGTCGATTGGGGTGGAGTTATGGAAAAGAAATGGGATTGGAAAGAAATCAACATATTACAAAAAAAAGGAACTTTTTTTTTCTATTTTTTTTCTCTAGGGATTTACATACCATTTCATTCATGAACATTCAAGGGTTCTCTCCAAGACCAAATTTTAGAAGAGGACCACAAAGAGTACACTTGAGGATCCTCTTTCAGGTCTAGGTGAGATAAGGGTTGAGACCAATATTCTTGGGTCTCTAAAGCATCCCAACTTAGACATTTATTATTATTATTAGAAAGTTCATCCTCCTCCTCCTCCTCATCGTCGCACGAGTTCTCCTGGGGAGATTCTTCCGCCTCCTCTTCGTCTTCGACAGCTTTGCTCTCGGAGGGGTTACAATGTAATTTCCGGAAAACGTAACTACCCTCCATCAAATGGTATCGAAAATTTCTCACCTTGTTCTCGGCACAATGAATCATCTTTTGGAAATATTGGTGTCGCGTGCATTTCGACTTGTTCCGCCACTCGGTTTTCCCTGGGATGTAAAACTCATAAACGGATCGCTGGCAGAGCTTGCTGAAAAATTCGGCTTTATCGTATCCATTGACGTAGATCACCTCCACATTTTCGGTCAGTATTTTCAGGATTGTAGGAAGAGGCTCGTAGGAAAGACGACCCTCGGTCCATTGCAGGCCGTGTCGGTTATTTGTAGTCTGGTTGACCACAGCTTGATTGCGGGACGATAAGTCATCGTAATGGACAGGAGGGAGAAAAATCATGGATCCGCATAAGGTTAAATCGCAAGTGATGTAGCCCAGTTCTTTCAAGATGAAACATATATCTCCCGTCTTTGGATCATAACAGTGAAAGTATTCGATGTCCAGAACAATGTAGGAATCTTTGAGTGGTTTGGCACTCAAAATGTCCATCTTCTTCAATTGAGGAAAAAAAGAAAACAAAATTCTCTCTCTCTCGCTGTGTGTCCTGAAGGAAAAAATGGATAGCGTTCCCTCGCCGTCTCCTCTTTTATATATATAGAGAGAGAAGGTTGCACGTGACAGGTCGTATGAATTCTGGGAAAGGTCACATTCGTATATATATTTGTTTTTTGAATAATATCGTGCGTATCTCAATACACATCCATCATCATAATAATAAAGGTCACCTTGGAAAGAAAAAGAAATAAAAAACATGGAACTCGTGCTCGACTTTGAAGGTTTCTACGATTCTCAAGGAGCCTTTATTGTGAAAGAATTGGCTTACGTCACATTGGACGGTACTTCTCGAGGGGTATTTGTTTTTAAATCCCCGTTTCCATGGCAAATGCTCACCGAAAAAGAAAAACGAACCGCTGTGTGGGCGAGTGATTATTATCACGGCTTGTCGTGGTACGAAGGAGAAATTCCGTACAGTTATTTTCCATGGGTGTTAACGATGTTGACGGAACCTTTTTCCATGATTTGAGTGCGAGGAGAAATGAAACGGCGGTTTTTAGAGAAATGGTTGCAAAGATCCATTTATTACATTTCGGGATCGACGCAAGAGATTCTCAAATACAATGGGATCGAACACATGAATTGTCCTAACCATACAAAAGGTTTTTTCCATTGCGCTCTACAAAAAGCAGTTCGGTATCATTATTATTTAAAGACACAGAGAAGAAATTCGCAAGGTCGATCCTGCACAATTCAATCTTGACAGAACTCATTAAAAAAAAATACATATATCACGTTACTTCTTCAACAGCATAGATGGTTCTGAAGCGAAACTTGGAATTTTGAAATAATAGATCAGAGAGAAATCATTCTTAAAAAAAATGGTAAAGTCTCGAATCGGCTGGGAGAAAAAAAATTTCTCAGAGCTGAAAAAAAAAAAAAGAAAAAAAAAAAAAAGAAACTTTTGGTTAATTTTTATCATGTCTTTAGACATGATAAAAATTAATGACCCTCCCTTTTTGTCTGGGAAGGATGTCTCACCCTTTCTAAAAATAGACCATGACTCATCCTTTCTCTAATGGCAATCATTCCATGAATGAATCACGATTTGATTTTCAAAAGAGTGAGACAACATTCCCAGACGAAAAGGGAAGGGGGTCGTTAATTTTTATCATGTCTAAGACATGATAAAAATTAACAAAAAGTTTTTTTTTTTTTGAGTTGTAGAATTTTTCTCAGCTCTGAAAATTTTTTTCCAGCCGACTCAAGACTTTACCATTTATATTTACAAATAGTCTTTGGATTATTTATTTATTTTCTTTTAAAAGAAAAATTCTGAGCTAGACCTATCTATTGGTTTAACATTCTGGTCATAGAAACAGTCTAGAATCTCATTTTATTTTTCGAGGCTAATGCACGGGTTCTCCAATCAAAAGGGTTACTATAAAGGGATTAGTTTGAATGCATTTATCTGCAAATGTTGTAGGATTCTGTTGTTGAGAAGGGGGTATATTATTATTATTATTATTATTATTATTATTATTATTATTATTATTATTATTATTATTATTATTATTATTATTATTATTATTATGATTGTGGCAGATTCGTTTTCTACATGGAAGTCTAATCTCCTCCGAAGACCTTTTCTGGGGATCGTCGATAGATGGTTTTTCAATAGGAATCGTTTCCCTCGGATCCTCAAGAGATAGAGGGGGGTCCTGTCTTGAGACATGAAGCGGTCTCTCCTCCTCCTCCTCCTCGAGAAGTCTTGAGAAAGGGAGAGGATTTTCGGTTCCCTTATTCTCGAGGGGTCTTGACAAATTGA
The DNA here is from genome assembly GCF_044657685.1 of Stegodyphus dumicola. Taxonomy (NCBI): domain Eukaryota; kingdom Metazoa; phylum Arthropoda; class Arachnida; order Araneae; family Eresidae; genus Stegodyphus; species Stegodyphus dumicola. The sequence continues at coordinate 13,551,640 of NC_140774.1, read as the reverse complement.
GAGGTCCCTCCTCTTCGAAAGAGAGAGAAGTTTTGGTTCCCTTATCCTCGAGGGGTTTTGACAAATCGAGAGGTCCCTCATTTTCGAGGGGTCTTGATAAATGGAGAGGTTTTTCATCTTCGATGGGTCTTGAGAAAGGGAGAGGTTTTTCATCTTCGAGGAGGTTTGACAATGGGAGAGATCTCTCCTTCTCGAGGGGTCTCTCTTCCTCAAGGGGTTTTGACGAAGGGAGAGGTTTTTCATCCTCGACGGGTTTTGACAAACTGAGAGGAATCTGAACAGGCTTCTCCTCATCCCCATCATTATCGAGGAGGATGAGGATAGGCTTTTGGAAAGGTTTTTTCTTTTTCTTCTGAACAGGCTCCTCTTGATGCTCGGGGATGGGGTAGTTGTTCCACCATTCTATTTTTTCTTGCTCGAGGATTTTTTCAAATGTCGTGGCCTCTCTATGATGAGACGAAGGAGGAGAGTCCTCGAGAAGAATATAATAGGTATTCTTCCCAGTCTTCTCGATCGAGAGAGGTTCGTGCAAACATTTGTGCAACCATTCACTAAAATAAACGAGAATCCCTTTTGTCTTCTCAAGACGATCCATAATCCTATTCATTTGCGAGACGGTTAGAAAGTGGGACGTGTAAAAATATTTGGCTCGTTTCATTAACAAAATTTGTGCATCCAAAGGTGGAATGTCACGAGCCATCAACACGTTTTCGTCGGACAAAAATTCGTCCCGCATCTTTTGATAACTCCCCACGGTATAATAACCCGCACATTTTGAAAAATCGGAGGCTTTCAGGTAAACGACTCCATGGATGATATAAAAGGAAAGATCAACATATTTATATTTGAAAGGAATACACGTAGTGAGCTGGGGATGCCTCCTCATGATCCACTTGGACAAAAATACGACTTTGGGGCTCTCCCCTTTTATTTATAGAGAGAAAGAGAGTGTGACCTTCCCTTCCCTCCTCCTCCTCTCTCCCTGCTTCCTCTATCTCTGGACGTCCTTGGATTGGAAAGGTTGACTTTGAAAAAAAGAAGGTCATGGTTGGATAATTTTTTGTTTATTAAATTATTACTTTCACTTCCTCATTCCCACACACATTCATCTTTTTAAGAAAAGAAAACGAGGTCATGGAGATAAGATTTCTTGGAAAGAAGAGAGAGAGAATCAAAAAAAAACAAATAAAACGGACGTCATAGAGCCTCTATGTGTGTCTGTGTGTGTCTATATAGATATATAAAAAGACGAGAGTACTGTGCGAGATCATTTCTTTTCCATTGGGAGCCATGTCGCTATTAGACGTTTTTCCAACTCAACGGATTTCGAACGGGGAGGATTTGAAGACGCTAAAGCAAATCTCCAACTTGAAAATTTTTTTGGCGTGTCATTGTGCGACATTTATTCCGCATTTACCACCTCATCAAGCGATCGTTTCTTTCAACCAAGATGTCGAATCCTCCGACCTGCTCGTTCAGAATATATACAGAAATTTATTCGAATCGCAACAAACGAAAGAGGAATCTCCCTTCTCTTGGAATCGGATGGATCGAGCTTTGAGACGGCCCATTCAAACAGACCGGCGATATACAGATCCGCGCACGAGTTTTCGGTGGAAGAATATTTTTCTCACGAAACGATATTTTACGTTTGGAGTGAGAACGACGGCTGAGGACGAAGTTCATATTGTTCAAACCACAGCCGCTCCTCTCGCCTATTACGAATCATCGTCCCCCAATCTGAAGGAAAGAAGTTTTAAAGTCAGCGACAGGATGAAATATAAGAAATATATTGTAAGACCTTTTCAAGACTATGTCGTTCCCCCGAAAACGCAATATCTCATCGTCACGACCCAGAAGAGTCTCTTTCTCGTCGATCGGTGCTCGTACTCGCTTTGGAAACAATTGAAAGAGGAGATTTCTTTCCAATCGCCGATGATGTTTCAAGAAAAAGAAGAAGAAAACCCTCCGCCACCTTTACCCATCCCTTCCTTAGATGATAAGAGGAGCTGGACCAAACCGTTATTTCCCGAAACAAAATCGACCCGGCAACGGAATGAAATTGAAGTCATCACAATTGAAGATGAGGAGGAAGAAAAAAAATTACCTCTTAAAAAACGGTCGACTTACCGGAACCTACCTGGCGTGCAAGATCCGCTTCAGAATCCAGAAGCTTCTTCTTCTTCTTCTTCTTCCCCGACTTGTTCAAACAGGCAACCTCTTTCGGACTCCTCACAGACAGAACCTCTTCCAGTATCCTCTTCTTCTTCTTCTTCTTCTCCTCCAACCTGTCCCGACATCGTAGAGGTAGAATGTCAGACGGGTCCACAAGCTTCAAAAAGTCCCGACATCGTAGAGGTAGAATGTCAGCCGGGTCCACAAGTTCCAACAGGTCCAGAAATCATGGAGGCAGAATCACAGCCGGGTTCACAAGTTCCAACGGGTCCAGAAATCATGGAGGTAGAATTTCAGCCGGGTAAACAAGTTCCAACGGGTCCAGAAATCATGGAGGTAGAATTTCAGCCGGGTCCAGACATCCTAGATCCCTCCACTCATCCCAAAGAGACTCCAAGTGTTTCAAGACAGCCTTGTGAGGATCCAGCCCTTCCCGTATGGAATGATTATATGGACTTACAAAATTTGGTGCAACAGGAAGGAGAAGAAAATAATCATACGGATGGGTGGGTCAAAGACTGTTTAGATCATTTAACCTCGAATTAAATTGAACTGTTATGGAATTGCATTTCTGAAATCACATCGGAAATGGGATAAAAACCAAAACAAAAAAAAATTTTTTTAATAACAAATGGGAGGAGGGTCATGATGTCAATTAAAAAAAATATTATATAGAGTCCAATCTTGGTGGTTCACTTCAGTTTTCCAGCATGAGGTGATCCACGTTTCCCGAAATATGGATCCCATTCCAAGAGAGATTGTGTAGAGCCTTCACTTCAGTTCTTTTTTCTTTTCTACCAAGAGGAGAGGGTCCCCAAAGGGCTACCCATGTCCAAAGAGAGAAAGTGTAGAGCGTTCATTTCAGTTTTTTTTTCCAAGTTTAGGGGAGGGAGGTCTCAAAATGACACCCCCCCCATTTTCAAAGAGAGATGGTGTAAAGCGTTCATTTCTGTTTTTTTCCAAAGTTAGGGAGTTTTCAAATGGCTACCCATTTCAGAGAAAGAGAGAGAGAGAAGGTGTAGAGCGTTCATTTCAGTTTTCCAACATTAGAAGGTCCCAAAATACCTTCTGAATTCAAAGAGAGATCGTGTAGAGCGTTCATTTCCAGTTCTCCAAGATCAAAAGAAGAGGGTCCGCTTTTCCCAAAAGGGCTTTCCGTATTCAGAGACAGCGAAATGCAGACTTCAGTTTTTCTCCCTCCCCAAGAATAGAGGGTCCCAAAATGGCTTCCCATTTCAAAGAGAGAGGGAGAGGCGTTCATTTCCATTCTCCAAGATAGGGTCGTCTGCTTTTTCCCAAAATGGCTTCCCAATTCAAAGAGAGAGAGAGAGAGAGAGTAAAAGGGTGTGTAGAGCGGTCATGTTCATTCTCCAAGGTAGGGTCGTCAGCTTTTTCTCAAAATGGCATCTCCCCATTCAAAAAGAGATCGTGACCAATTTTTTCCAGTTTTTTCCAAGATGGGGGGGAGAAGAAAACCTAGGATGGAATAACACGACACACAGAGAGAAAGAGAAAAAAAAACGCCATCTTGTCATTTTCTGATAGGGTATCGGTGTTCGAATACTTTTGTGACCGACTGTACTGCGAAAGATTACTGATTCTCCGTGGTACGTGAGAAATCTAAAATTACATGAAGAATTACGCATAGAGCAGCTTAAATCATTCTATTGCCGCACTGCTCGTTCTTTAATGATCGAAAACAAATCAATAATCCTGTCATCAGAGTATATTATTATGATGTAAAGGACCCTTCGTATAGTAATAGACCAATGGCCACACTTTGCAACTTACCAGATTAATGTACCTGTATGGCTTAATTGGCATGTACTTTGTATTTGTGTAGTATCTTCACTCACATATTTAACATTTTTGGTATTTATATCATGCATATGTATTATCTTCATTTATTTTCATATCCCACCTCTGGGTTCACACCTCTCAAATAATTTGTACGTATATATACTACATGTGTGTCATTTCACAAGTTATCAACAGCTCGTAGGCTAACTTCGTAGCTTTCTAGATAGCTTTTCACATCTGAGATCTTTGCATGACCTACCTTATTATTAATTTAATTATCGAACAGTTTTGCCCTCTCTTAACTTAAAAAAATTATTTTCCAAAAATTATGTATACATTTCTTGAATTTATTATGTGTAAGCTGTACAAATCATTTTCCTGTACCATTCGTAAAACACACTATTCTTCAATGTGGGCAAGGGTCAAGGCCAACTAGATATCTACAGGCCTGCTCCACCGATTTGTGACGTCACAATCGAAGGCGATCGTTCCTCGGTAAACGCAGCCGACTGATTCATTTATGTAGTACGCAGCGTTTTATTTCAAACTCAAGTCAAGTTAAATTAATTTTTACAACTAATATTTCGAATTTTAGGAATAATAACGTACTATATTACATCGTAATGATGGATATTTAAATACTAAATACCGTTCTACCGATTTATCAAACAGAAAATAAAAATAAGATTCGAGTGATATTGTAAATATAGCAGAGCTGATTTAAATAAACTGAAACATATCTGAACTTTTATACAGAAATAAAATGGACACAAAATTATTTATAAAAATGATACGGTATGTTAATATCAATGAAAATATAACATATGTAATGAACTAAACATGAGATGTTTTCATTTTGTAATAAAAAGAAAAAATATGTTAATGCTCGCAGATGATTTTATATTGCTTAAATTATGAAGACTGATTTATACTGCTTGACTACTAAACAAACATATATAGTATTTCATAATAAAATTAATATCAATTCATTAATTCTAATATAATAAAATATTGCTTTATAATTATTTTTCGGTGCAATGATATTGAAGCAAAATGAACTCTCTTTTCTTCATTCCCATAAAGATTTTTCAAGATTCAATCAGAGAACCTAAGATGCTTTTTAATAATAAATACACATGTGGACATTAAGTGAAATACATAAATCTTATTAATATATTAAAAGTATATCTGAAGTTTAGTCCACATATTGAAAAAAAGGTTCATTCTAAAGATGTTTTATAGCAAAAACATTACACAGAATATTCAAAAATATATTTCAAATTCTCTTAAAAAAGCAAGATCATAACTATGCAATCAATCCCAATGAGCATCATATCATGCTCCAAAAAATTCGTATGAAAGAAAATCTGATTAAAAATACACTCTTAATACATCTCATTAAAAATCACAATATTAAGCAATGAAAAATCCTGAGAGTCATTACGATAGTATAAGATACTGATTAGCCAGTTGAAATTATCATTTCACATCTGCAATAAGTTGTCATTTGAATTTTTTAAATATTAATAATGGAACATTATTATTGTAGACTCTGATGTGAGGTCCACAAAAATAAACTTCAAACTTGAATAAGTTTCTACGACTCACTGATATCACAATATATCATCTATATCATTCTATATGCCAACATGGATATAGTTTACAGACGCTTAGTATTCAATTAATTTAGACATTCTTCTTTTTTTTTTTCTTTTAAAAATATTTAAACTCTTTGTACACCACATACTACTACATTAATTTGTATTGCTTAAATTAATTAGATTGATTTATACTGCTTAAATATTAAAAAGATATGTGATATTTCATAACAAAATTCATAAACATATTAATTTTAATAAAATTTTGATTTACATTTATGATTTTACATGCAATCCTATTGAAGCAAAAGCCAATTTTTTTTCTTTCTCATAACGACGTTTCAACATTCAATCTAATATCTTAAGGTACTTTGGTACTTACGTATTATCGCAACCAGGTTGACGCTATTTAAGTTTGAGTAAAAAAGTATGAATAGAAAGAAAATGTACATTTATTAATTACAGATAATTTTAATACAGTTTTTTTATATTATTTTCTTTTAAAATATAAAATAGTAATTAAACCCTTCCGGTTTCGAATTTGAATAAGTTGCAGAATTATTTTTTCGGCGGAAATCTTTTGGCTATTGCTTTTAGCACTGATTAAAAACCGTATTCGCCATAACCATGTACACATCGACTTATTTTTACTTAAAAAAACATCCCAGAATTGCACAAAAATGGCATTACGCATACTCTTCACTTTATCCATGTACACTGCTATTTTCTCATAAATTACAAAAATTTGCACGAAAATGCAGGAAAATTTTGTGAATCTCCACATGCTCTTTTTACAAAACTACGTATAACATGTAGGGTTGCCAAATTTCGCAATTTATGCGAATTTTGACCTGGTTGCGATAATACGTAAGTACCGGTACTTTTTAATTATAAACGTACAGGTTAACATTTTGGGAAATACAGTCAAAAGTCGTTAATTTGGACACCCATAATCCAGAATGATCTATAATCCGGCCCTCAAAGCTAAAAACTTTCTGTGCATGCGCCGCGTTGACACATGCGCATAGGCGTTTACGCGTGCGCGTAAGACCTTTTACCACTGTGCATATGCGTGTGCGCAAGCACAGAATACGTTTTTGCGTGCACGTTTTATGTATAACAGACGGCATAATCTAAAATTATCTAATTATCTATTTCAGTTAATGTTGATGATTGCGTTGTTCCTTAATCTTCGAATTGGATCCGGATTATTATTTTTTGCAGACTGTAAGAGCAATTTTATAAAAGTAAACTTGAACTTTCGATTATGTCAAATAGAATTTCCGATTCTGGAGCTTCCAAAGGATCATACAAAACGAAAGTATGTTTCGATGTCCATCAAACAAAAAGTGAAATTGCTGCAAAAAATGGATAAAGACATGAAGAATGTGACAGAGAGGTTAGTGAAAACGAAAAAATTTCGATTGACAAGTTAGTCGGTATTCTCGACACAATAATTAACAGGACTTGAACAGCGGAACTTTGTAACTGAACAAGAAATTGTGTCTGTTTATGGAATTAAAGAGAAAGTATTATCACATAAAACGAAGCAAAACTTAAACAACTTACATAGAAAGAAATGTTTAAGTTTAATAAAGTAAACAAATAAAAATAAAGCTTTTTTTTTTTGTAAATTTTGATACACTTTAGATTATAATTGTTCTTTATTTCATAAATTAAGGTTTCATATTTTTAATTTTAGAATTCCTGCATGTCATCTTTTGAGATTTAAACTGATGATCTATAATCCGGAAAAATCGATAATCCGGAATCGCCAAAGTCCCGACGAGTCCGGATTAACGACTTTTGACTGTATATGAGGAAAAAAGTTTTATTTTAAAGATGTTTTAAAGCATGAACATTATACGAGAAATCGTTTAATCTTTGGATTATGGTAACTTGGCGATTTTTTGGCGACCAACCCCGCTACAGCAACCTACTAGTTTTGTTTTGGATGCCATTTTGTTTTCTCAGAGTAAAGGCATGGTTTTTTTTTTAACTCAACATTTAATTACGCTTATATTAGAACTTTTATGGAACAAAAGTGCTTAATCATGACGAAGATTAGGTGCGAAATTGGGAGAAAGTGCAGAATCGCCCACTGCTTGCCGCGTTTTTAAGAATAGCACATGCACGGTATCCATGTACATGTCGGCCTATTTTCACTTAAAAAAAATCCCAGAATTGCACAAAAATGGCATGGCGCACACTCTTGACTTTATCCACGTACACTGCTAAAGTCCTAGCTAGTAACCTTTATCGCCTTACCAAAATGTCGCCAAACTACCTGTTACCATATTCCAAAGATTAGCCGAGAAATCTTGTAGCATATCCAAAAATATATTATAAAATTCCCTGAAAATAAAGTGAGATCATAACTATGCAATCTACCCCAATGAGCACCATATCATGCTATAAAAAATTCTTATGAAAGAACATCTGATTAAATATACACTGTAAATTTATTTAATAATAGACAAATAGTAAAAGATGCATGCAGTATTAAGCAATGAAAAATCCAGCAAATCATTACGTTATAAGATATTAATTATTAAGTTAAACATCATTAATTCACATCAACAAGAAGTTTGCCATTCAAATTTTTGAAATATGAATGCCAAAACAGACTTATCATTGTAGCCCCTGATTTGAGGTCTACAAAAATAAACATGATTTAGCCAGTTGTTTTGGCTTACGGCAAAGGATTTCGATTAATGTGCCTTGAACTACTACTTTGTTTTGGTTTTTTATCCAATCTATTAATGCTTGGCAGTCTGAATCTGATTTAAATCCAGGTGGTTGTTCCATGTAAATTGGTTTATTCAAGTATCCATTTAAATATGCAGTTTTTACATCAAAAATCTTATTTTGTAGTTTTTGTAAAAATCGTAATTTTCTTATTGATGGATCTTTCAACTAATTTCCAGACTTCATGAGCCTCTATTGAATTTAGTTCTTCTATCATTTCATACATCATACTACATAATCTTTTTTCATTGTTCTCGCTCGTCTTTTCTTCTGCTTTAGTTTTAGTCAAAATTACTTTTAAATCATGATCTACAATTTGTTTATCTTAAAGCTTATCTAATTGAAGCCATATCTTTCTCTTTATTGGATATTTTATTTATTTTATACGTGGAAATGTTCATCTTTGGAAAGGGTATATACTTTTTCGCGATCAGGTAATTTCATATATATATCCATGGCTCAATTATACACAGTTTGTAAATACTAATTATTTAACTTTAAAATTACGTAAAAAATTCACCTAAATTCCAGAATTATTTAATTTACTCATTTTTCTTTTTTGGTCATTGGTTTCCTTTAAATTGTTATTTTTAACCTTACAGTAATTATTCAGCAATATATTGGAAATGCATGTGGCACAACTTTTCAACAAATCATGCAATGATTTGCCTCACTCACAAATACTATCATCCCAAATAATCCTGTTTTCAACTTTCTCTGTGATGAGACTTATTAATATAGAACGTTGATTTTTTGATGAAATATATAATTTCTCATACATTTCAGATATTAGGATTGATAATATTTTAAATGCAGAGGTATTAATGAAAAGCACAAATTCTGTTGGCCAAAATAAACCACCTCGATCAATAGCAGCTAAGTATGCAAAATCTTCACTATATTCAACTATTAATTCTTTGTCAAGAATTAATTTTTTCTTGCAAAGATTACAATTTATATGCTTCAATACAGATCTACAAACATATCCAGAAATGTAAATTAGACACATTATATCTTTTTCTGTAACATTAACATCATTGGATTGACGCAAAACATCAACAAATTCCTTATCAATAAGTTGATAATCATTAAAATCTTCAATATCATTACAAGAAAAATGTTGTAAAATAAATTAACCTTTCTCAGAAGACTGCATTTTAAGCAAACTAATTAATTTTAGTTTTCTTTCCGACTCTATAATCTGCTGTAATGATACATTATAATTACAGCCACTCATTTGTCGAAATTGACCGAAACGTCCCTCAAGGTTATCTGTCTGAAATTTTCCTAAAAGAATAAAAGGTAATTTAAATTCTTTTAACAAATACTTTGAAAGTTCATTCAATGTTGCTGTTGTATGGAGAAGAGCAACTTGGGTTTCTTTTGACAGTTTACCAATTTGTGACTTACAGTTTTTTGTTGTTGGGCAAAAATCGTTCCATGATATAAGCCACGAACAAAACTGTGATAAATATTCTAAGCTTTTATCTTCTGGTGTCCTTATAGGCTGCATAAATACATCTCAAAACTGTACGGCCTTTTTAGAGTGTTTAACATTCACAATTTTCCACCACTTTAAAATTATATCAATAAAATGTTTAGTTCCTAAGACATCTTTTCCATACCCAGTTCTATTATTCTGTGATTCAATTTGCAGAGCAGCTAAAGTCTTTTCATCAAAACGTTTAATAGCAGTACTTACATTCTGCTTCTCTATAGAAGACGGAAATAAAACTTTTCTTGATAAAGTTGGAGCCATTTTAATATTATCATTTTTTTCTATTTCATACAATTTTTTTAAATATAGAACACTGGAATTGTAAACAATATTTGAGTTTTCAAATGACGGTATAAAAAATGTTTGGTTTGAATCTTTCTGATTGAACCAGTTGTTTCGTATAGATTTCAATAAATGAACTATATCAAATAATATAAATATAGGAAGATTATGCATGGTAGGGTTTATAAATGAGGATTTTAATGCACCACCACAAAGCATTTCGAACATATTTCTGTTAATTCTATTATTGTCTGATATTAGAGTTATAATTCGATAGCCACAAGACTGTACATGGTCAATTACTTGTTTTGTAAACATTAATAATTGATGTTATGATAAGTTTTTTATGGGAAACATTGCTACAATATCTCTGTTTTTTGATAATATAGAGCTTATCATAAATGTTTGCAGAGTTGTGGCCTCCATCTGTGAATTATCTGAAAAACCTAAAACACGACCACTTTTATACGAAACTTGTGGTTTTATATATATCTTATCTAATAATAAATTGACAATTTTTCAGAATCATTTAAAATTTCACATTTTTTTTTTCAAATACATCCAGTGACTTGTTTGCAATCCAGAATCTGCTCGGCCAATTTTCAGAGATAACTTCCTTAAGTATGACGGATGAGGCAATATAAAATACCTTCTGTTACGTATAATATTGTAGCTGTTTGGATTACACTAAAATATATAACAAGACCAGGCAAGGAATTCTGCACTATACGAAGGCTGTTTCATTTGCATTAATTGAATCTGTTCATACAAAAACTTAAAATTTCTCAGAATGTGGGTTATTTTCTGTTTCTGCACATTTCAACAGTAGTTTTGATATTTTATCTAAATTTAAATTGCAGTCATCATGAATATCAGAAGCAGAAAAGCCATCCAAATGGCTAATCATTGTCTCAAGTTTAGACCATTTATCACATAGCTTTTCTTCTCCAAATATCCAATTGAACTATTCAATGGGAATTTCATTTTCATTGAAAAAACCTCTTACATTTAAATCTTCCAATATTTTTAAAGATACAAGCACTTTTGGACAGTTTAAAAATTCTAATTTTGATAGCCAAACGATCTTACATTTGGTAATGAATATCCATGAAGAGGGAAGATCTATTTTTTTTGCAAAACCATTTATTAGGTTTTCAAAATCGCTAATAATATAATTCTTTTTCCACTGTTCAAATTGTTTATCACAACGAATATCAATTTCTGCTTCTCTTTCTTCCGGTGTTTTTCTTTTTGTGGGAAGTTTCTTCGATAAATAAGATGGCTGGTTTTGAAAAATCGTTGGATAAGTATCTTTTTTTAAAGCTGGAATAGTTCTAGGAACTACTAATATCGTCTCATCATCACGAACAGCTTTATCTTCTCGAACGATAAATTCTTCTTCGAAATGCTTAATGCATACACTACTGTGTTTGCCAGCTACAAAATCTTTGCGATTAATATTTTTTATCCATTTCTGAGAGAGTACAAGATCCGAAGGAAATTTGAAAGTGGACACATGTTCAGTAGTGCTATCCTAATTTGATCGGCATTTAGGTACACTACACTTTCTTGGCATTCTAAAACACACTTTTTCTTATAAATTCGAATTCACAATATAATATTGTACTTTCCGGTAAAATACAAAATTTTTCAGAAGAAAAAACACATGTAAACAATTATCTCACTAGCACTAGTCCTATGGCGAAGCAAGCTCAACTAACAAAATTGAAAGCCTAAGATTATGACGTCAGATCATGTGATCATCAGCTTGGAGCAGGCCTGTAGATATCTAGTTGGCCTTGCAAGGGTCTTAGACCCAGGCACCGTGATGATACACCAAAATTTTCTCTTCGTGCAAATCAGTAGATGATAGGTCATGCAGACTCCTCCTTGACACATTCTTATTGCACCATTAAAATACATTCATGCTTCTCTTTCATTTTCTCTGTGTTACTTAAAGCCATATTTATTTTTTTCTACATTAAGTCTGGGTCACATTGTTTTCCCAGACTGTTTTCCAGATTGTTGACCTGGCTTTAAAAATTTCGTATAGATTATTTTCTGCCTCTACCTTTACTCATTTCCTTGATTTTTCGGTTTCTGGGCAGAAAGACTTAACAACTGCAAACCAAGGCAATACTTGTCAATTTGTTTCAGTTGCGTTCTTTGCTCTAAATAGCACTGTTCGTTTACAGTATATTTTCATTTTCGAGGTTATGGCCCTCTTTACCGTCCTCTTTTTGTAAGCATCGTCTCTCAAGCTTTCGAGCAACCAGCAATATCATATGTAATGGCATTTCAGATCTCTCTAAATTTTTCTAAAATTCTTAAATATTCCGATTAGTTGAATGTCGGATAGTCGTTTACTTTGCAGGACTGAAATATAACTTGCAGGTGGAAAATGTAACTATTCTGCCCGCGGATGTTATCCTTATTTAAGGAAATCCCATCCATTTCTGTGAAAACTGTGTCGTGCCACTTTGAATTGCTGAATTTAACTTTTCCTATTACTTTTGGATCACTTGGTGTATTGTTAATGCAGTGTTGCTTAGGTATATGTCTTTTCTGCATTTTTGGCCATTTTGTTTTTAAATTGTTATACATGTAATTTGATTTTAACGAATTAAATTATTCATTATAAAAAAATTCCATTGTGAGATGTAATTGGCCATCCTTGTATAAATTTGCTTGGATGTCATTTCATTGAACTGAAAATTTTGATTATGCAATTTAGGACAAACTAAGAGTAGTATTTCTTTTCAAAACAATTTTAGTTCTATTTTGGACCTTGCATTCATGCCTCTTCAGCATGGTCAGCATATAACTATATTTTACTACATCTACTGGTGGTTGACCTTTTCCCCAACTGTCTTTTGGTTTGTCAATAATTTTTCTATAAGTGTTTTCATTTATATCTCTTTAAAGCTCTTTTTTTTTTTTTTTTTTTTTATTAATTCTTTTACTTGTTTTTTAAATAGAATTCAATAACCGGTGTTCTTTTCATGAACGTCAGAGATAATTTCCTCTGGGCATTTGAATGTGGCTAATGGTAAATAGCAGATTTATTTTGTACTATTTTTAACCATAAATGAACAAAAATTTATTTTATGTGATGCCTCACCAAATACTGCTTATTATCATTTGGTGAGCTGAGCATGTTGGAATAATGTTTTTCCTTTTAATAAATTTCAAAACTGATAATTCAAGGAGTAACAGCAGACTTCTTTTTAATAACTTTTTACATTTACAGGTAATAACAAGGCTCGAAAGAATAACAGTGAATCCAGAAGGTTGTTTTCTAGAAATATCACCAAACATGTAAGTTTTAATATCCTTATAAAAATTATTTTAATTGGATGTTAATTATACTTTGATTGGTTATTCTCAGAATTTTATTATTCATTTATATTTATTTAATAGCATACATTTAATAGCCTAAAGCAAGTTATAAAATTTCTGTTTGTCATTCTTTTGTAGGTATTTTTGTTTTTGTTAAAACCTGAATTTTTGGCTGTTTTATGAATAATATAAGCATATGATGAGAGTTGTCTTAAAGTAATTTATTAAAGAAATTTTAGGTTAAGAATGTATTTATATGTTTGTGCATTTATGTGGACGTCTCATGTAAATAGTCTGAATTTTCAGGGAAAGTCTGTTTCAAAAGCTTTGTTCGAATTGCAGTGCTACATTTACAGTTGTTATCTAATACTGAGTTGTGATTGTTAAGGAACTTAACTCTGAATTAAAATTCTTTTTATATATATATATATATAATTATATCTGAAAAACATTCTTATGTTGCATGTAGGATAGTGAGTGACTAGATTACAAATAGCTGCAGAAGTAAGAATGCATGAAATAATAATGTGAAACCAATTTTATTTTTTAACATGATCTTCATTAACATCGAGACTCTTAACATATCAATGTATGAGGTTCCCAATACCTGCTGTTATCCTTATGAAATCCAACATAACGTCATCAATAGGAGGATATATTGAAATTAATTACAATCCTTTTCTAATTTTTTTTTTTTTTTTTTTTTTTTTTTTTTTTATGTATTTACTGATCAATTTTCAGCGGCATAATGCACAATTATAATAATGAGCTGAAATTTAGTTTTAGAATCTATCGATATTCAAACTTGAAATTGATCTCGTAGCAAAAACCACACATATAAATAAAGAATAGAAAACAAAACTGAGTGAAAGAAAATTATAAATGTATTAAAATCTGCATCATAGTAAAAGCAGTGTAACAAAATAGAATCTAAAACTTTGCTAACTATGTGTCAGTATTACAGAATGTACTTACTTCTTCTAAATGTGTAAGACTGACCTTTGCATTGCTCTTAATTGCTGAGAAACCTATAGGAATAAGTTAAGGAAGGGCCTACCCATAAGAAATGCTAAACATGAGATTGATCAGTGCCTCTTTGAAAACATCTCTGTATTATCTTTTTTGGACAAACTGAGAACCAGTTCTGTGTGGTTTTCCTTAATATAGTGTGATGGTTTCTTGTATTGCTGCTGCTATGCAAGCAAAAGTGGGCCAGGTGCGAGGGTCAGTCAGAAAGTTAGTTGCACTGCTTAAGAAAACAAAACAGGATAGAAATTTTACTATAACTTTATTTGTATCTTAAAGTTCGATTCAAAATCTACTTTTCATCAGTATTACCTCCATTATTTAAACATTTGTCGAGGCAAGGTATAAATTTTTCGATGCCTTCTGCAAAGAAATCCCATCCAATAACCATTCTTGGTTTGCAGCTTTCACCTCATCATCCAAGTGGTATCGTCGCTTTGAAAGTTCTGTTTTCATGGGACCAAAAACATGGAAGTTACTTGCTTCAAGGTCCGGGGTATAAGATCACATTTCCTACCTCAACTTTTTCAAAAGGTTGCACATTTGTTTTGCTGCTTGCGATCTTGCATTGTCATGTAAGAGCATAATGCCTTTCGACATAATGACCTGGCCATCGATTTTTTTAAGTGATTGTCGCAATCTTTTGGTGTTTCACAATAAGAAGATACATTAATTGTGGCACCCTTCGGCATGAACTCTGTATGGACCAAACCTTCTCTGTCGAAAAACAGCATCAGCATTACCTTTTCCGCAGATGGAAAAGTTCGACACTTTTTCATATTGGGGAAGTGGAATGTTTCCACTCGAGGAAGCTACATTTTGTTTCAGGTGAGAAGTGGTGAATCAAAGTGTCATCTCCTGTCACAATTTTGTCCAAAAACTCATTTCCTTCCATTTGGTAACATTGCAGAAATTTTAACGCACTTTCAAAGTGCTTCCCTTTATGTTCCTCCGTCGGTAGATGAGGCACCACCCATTGAGCACAAACTTTATGAAGTTGAAGCTGATCAACAATAATTTTGTGCACACTTCCATGAGAAATATGCAGTTCATTGGAAATTTCGTCTATTGTTATGTGTCTGTTTGCAAGAATGCATTCATTCACGTGAGCAGCAATTTCAGAATTAGTGACAGTTGATGGTCTTCCCTGGCTCTCAACGTCGTCAATATCTGTACGTCCGTTCTCAAACATGTCGCACGACTTTGCAATAGCTTCACTCGGCATTGCATTTTCACCATAAACTTTATACAACTACTGATAAATATGTCACACGATACAGCAAACTGTCTGAAGTGCCAGACAGTTTCATCAAAATAGCCTTTAACAGAAAATTTTTACATAGGGGTACTGCTAACTTTCTGAATAACCTACGCAATTTTTAAATAGCAAAATAAAGCTATTTTCTATAATATAATGTCTGAAAACTTAAGTGTATCATTTGTTTCCTGTTCTCAAGTGACTATTACTTTTGTACCATTACTGTAGGGCAGAATGCAAGAGATGTGAAATGTTCAATTCAGAACAAAAAGTATTCGTATTGATTAGAGCAATATTTTGCCTTTAAAGGTCTATTGTATTCTATGTTTTAAGATTTAGAATAATATGCACTGAAGCTGCATTATGGTTGCTTACATATAGTAATTGGTAAAAATATAGTTTAGGGTACCCCTTGGCGGCACATGGATACTGATTTTGTGCAATTCTTTGACTCATTATTTTGGCTTGCGAAGCGGCGATTTTTGCACAAAGCCAAAATAACCAGACAAAACAATTGCACAAACTCGGTATCCATGTCACATCGACTTATTTTCACTTTAAAAAAATCCCCAAATTCCACAAAAATGGCATTGGGCACTCCTTTGACTTTATCCATGTGCACGTCGACTTAATTTCGCTTTAAAAAAAATCCCCAAATTGCATAAAAATGGCATTGTGTACTCTTTTAACTTTATCCATGTACATGTTGACCTATTTTCACTTTAAAAAAAAATCCCAGAATTGCACAAACTTGTATTGCACACTCCCCTTACTTTGTCCCTGTACACTTCGATATATTTTCACTTAAAAAGTCAAAGGTATACCCAATTCTACAATATAGGCAAACAAAAAATACATAATCTCAATAAAATACATTTTAAACCAAACAATAAAATAACATAAAAAAGGAAAAACATGTTATACATTTAAGCACTACCAAAAGCAAATATTCACTTACCATGATTTTCAAGTTTGCTTCGTACACCCAGAACCATGTACAAATCAAAATATCAATCATACTCAAATGATTTTTTTCAAACCAGGTACTCTTTCTGATTGAACGCTTCACATAGTGACCATTTGAACCTTTCTTCCTACAAACCCATTCAAATCCATCTAAACGGTTTTTACGTTCGGCTAGACGCATATCCTTCCTACATACAGGACACTTATAATGGCTACTCAGTAAACCTTCATTTACACACCAGTCAATTAAAGCTCTTTTCCCCTTTCGCTCCAAATCGTACAGAAACATCAAATTAATCTTACTACATTTGGCCATTCTACCGTCTAAAAAATCAAAGCAACACACACCACAGAAACGCTTACAAAACATTCCATGATTCAAAATTTCCCAGAATCATGTACCCGATTATGTCACAATAGGGTTTCCATAACATTCAACTACTCAGGCTACCATAAATCAAACAACTTGGCGATAACTCAAACAACAACTTCGCCATAGTACAAGTGGTACCTTAAAGTCTACTCTACCCATAGTAATTTTGTTATACAGGTGATCTAAAACTTGCACATATCAAACTTTAAAAAATTGGGGTATTTTGACATTGGTTTGAATGGCAAATTGCTTCAGTGGATGACATTGGTATTCTGTTACCAATAAAATATACAGTACAAAGTCCGTAATTCGGACGTCCATTATCCGGAATGATCTATAATTCGGACCTCAAAGCCACAAACTTTTTTTTATATGCTTTACGCATGCATGTTTAATGTATAGCGGACGGTATAAGCTACGCTAAAATTATCTTTACTGATTCTAAGGCATGTCAGTTAATGTTGCAGATTGCGTTGTTCCTTAATCTTCTAATTGGATTCGGCTTATTATATTTTGCAGACTGTTAGAGCAATTTTATACAAATTAAGCTTGAACTTTCGATTATGTCAAAAAGAGTTTCCAATCCTGGAGCTGCCAAAGAATCTACAAAGCGAAAGCATATTTCGATGTCCATCAAACAAAAAGTGGAATTGCTGCAAAAAATGGATAAAGGCATATCCATCTCAAAATTATTCGAGGAGTATGGCATTGGATGACACACAAAAAAAAAAAGAAAAAGGAACTTTTTGAATTTTTTCTGAAATCATCTTAAACAACTTACATTGAAAATATTTAATAAAGTAAACAAATAAATATTTTTTTGGTAAAATTTGATACCCTTTAGATCATAATTGCTCTTTATTTCATAAATTACGGTTTCATATTTTTAATTGTATAATTTCTGCATGTCATCTTACTATATTTAACTCTTTCGCATCGAAGTTCTTTTCGCATCTTTCGCACCGTTCATTCAGGCAACGGCAAACCACCCCAACGCCTTGTTTATTTTCTACTTAGTTCTTTCCCCTCCACGTTAGTGTATGGCTCATTGGTTTCGCGAGTTGTTAAAAGACATGTCAATCATTCTTTTGAAGCAAATAAAGGAGAAATACAGAAAACTATTGACGTTCGCAGGTGCAATCCGGCCCTAAGGTGAAACTGCACACAATGGAAGAAACCGCAGAAAAACCTCCAAGAGCAGCAAGGGGGAAAGGAAAACTATTCCAAGACAAATTCGTAAACATGGACGTTTTCGATGTTTGTTGAAAAGAGATTTGGTCGTTTCTCGATGCGAAAGAGTTAAATTGATGATCTATAATCCGGAATCAAAGTCCCGACGAGTCCGGATTACCGACTTTGTACTGTATTGCTTGAAGTTCCAGTTGCAGGTTATGATGTTGCTTTAAACACTATTTATTTGGTTCGACACAAAAATGGATTGTTCCAAAACAGAATGTTTTTTTTTTATTTTTTTTTATTATTATTATTATTACTAAGCATTACTTTGTAACGTATTCATATGAAAAAGCTGTTAGAGCTTTTAAAAAGACTTTCTCAAATGTTTGTGAACCTAACAAGATGATGACTTTCTGCTAGGTGACCTGATTCTAAGAACTGGAAACCTTCACCATAAATGAAGTGCCTACACATCTCTTCTGAATTCGAACAAAATGGACAAGTCATAAATAAAATATTGTAATCAATGTAGTATTGGCCCACCAGTGGCCAAGCGGTTAGGTCACTGAACGCTGGTATTTCGGTCCAAGTTTTGAATCCTGCAAACAGGCTGGTAGCATGGGCGTTTTCATGTTGTTCCCTATGTGTAATGTGTATACAAGCCAGTTTCCCTTAGAAAGTCCTCCACTTAGACATCCCTTCCCCTTTGGCAGGTAGCCCTCATTTGCTTTGCCGTAATCAACTAAACGAGACCAAGTCACTGTAATATCTGACAACTGTTGGCAGTCAACAAAGCACACTTGGCACATTTTGCCTCTTCTCCCAAGCCTCTCCTCTTTTTCTTATTGTGACTGGATGTAAGGTTACTGGATGTTTGCCGCTTGGGGAGTGAAGTGAATGTTTACCATAGGGGAACAAAGTGCTCTCTGTTTGTTTGTTGTAGGAGCAGTGTTCTGCTTATGCTTTAATGTTATTTTAATAACTATTCTGTTTTGTTTTATCAAATGGTGCCTTTTTAACCGCAAAGCCATTACAGTCACCAACAACTACTAAAAAAGTCAGCATCACAATCAAACTTATGCATTATGAAATAATGCGATGAATTTTAAGAGAAAAATTTTCATTTTATAATTTAATTAATATAGAATTTACATATTTCTGAATGTTCTGTAGGTCTAATTTTTTTTGTTTGACTTTTATTCATATAATGTTTTCAGTTTATCTATATTTTCTCCATTTTCTTTTTTATCTAGCAATACTGGCATATGGCCTACTCTACTTAGCATGTGCTAGTATTAGTGAAAGAAGAGTTTTATTCAATCTCTATAGCATTGAAGTAAATTTGAAATATAATGCAATCAGTCAAGTGGAGTATAATATACCTTAGGCAATCAAGCAGCTTTTGAATGCTCCTTGGGTAATAGAGCAGAACTGAAAATCACCTGAGGCAGTTGAGCAGCACTGGAAAGTGCCTGAAGCAATCAAGCAGAACTGGATTGCCCATCAGGTGATCAAGCTGAATTTGAAAACGCTTCAAACAATCGAACAGAACTGTAATGCACCTCAGGCGATCAAACAGAATTTGAACGTGCTTCAAGCAATCGAGCAGAATTGGAATGAGCCTCAGGTGATCGAGGAGAATTGAGATAAGCCGCAGACGATCGAGCAAAATTGGAATGCACCTCAGGAGATCGAATAGAGTTAGGATGAGCCTCAGGCGATAGATCAGAATTTGAATCAGAATTTGATAGCCTCAGGCGATAGATCAGAATTTGAATGAGCCCCAGACAGTCGAACAGAATTGGAATGCACCTTTGGTGATCAAGCAGAATTGGAATGCACCTCGAGTGATCAAGCATAATTGGAATGCACCTCAGGCAATCGACCAGAATTGTAACACGCTTCAGGTTATTGAGCAGAATTGGAATGTGCCTCAAGCGATCAAGCAGTATCTAGATGAACGTCAAGTTGAAATTGGATGAGCCTCAGGTGATCAGGCAGAATTTGAACATATCTGAACTTCAAATTCTGCTTGATCACCTAGGGCATGTCCATGAGATTTTCGATTTATCTGAAGTGACTGAGCAGAATTTCTTTGAGCTTCTGAAAATAAGCATAATTTCTATGATTCTCAGGTAGTCGAACAAGATTTGGATTTTGCTCAAGTTGTCGACTAGAATTCAGAGGTATAAATCTTTTTTTCCCTCTCGCTCCCATTTAATTGAAAGTAAAAATAATTTTGGACCTTGGCTTTTTAACTTTCTGATGTAATGATGTAATGTAATGATGTTCTCTCATATAAATTTAAATAATTGTAAAACTGTCTTTTTAACTCCTAAATTTTTTTATTACAATTTTATTAATGTTAAACAGAAAATACAATGAAATAAAGGCAAATTATTTTCAAATGATGATAATATTGTATAATTTAATACCATGATATATTTTGAAACTAGTACAAAATCATTTTTGTATAATATATATAGTTTTTTTAACATGAAAGCCAGACTTTGCACAAAAGCATATAAATGAGAGCAAGCACTGTAATCCATGTTTTGTCTACTCGATAAATAAGCATTGGCATTCTTCTTTTCTGATTAGAAGTCTTTTCTTTCTTGATTAATATGGATCGGTATTATTCAAATTTTATGGCAGTGTGACCCCAATCATGGTGACTTAGTTAAATACCATCAGTTCAAATTTTTTAGGATTTTTATTTACTTCGCATCTCAACAATAAATTTCATGATCCCAACCCTAGTTAGAATATCACTGATCTGGATGGAAAACTCTGGTAACAGTTTTTGTCCATGTGTGCAGTTCTTTTTATTGCTAATCATTTAAAATTGTTTCTTAAAATGCCACCCAAACGGAATGGTGGTTAGGGAAGTGCCGGCTGCGATACCAAAGGCCCACAGTTCGAATCCCGGAGAAGGCATGGATATAAATTGTCTGTCCCCATATAGGAGGTAATGGTAGCCACCTGTTAGGTACCTTCACAATAAAATGGTCACCACTTCTGGTTTTAGGGATGGCCAGTGCTGAAAAGAGGCAAATGCCCGCCATTCGATTTAAAAAAAAAAAAGTTTCTTAAATTACTGCTATGTGTACGTACAATTCTCCCTTTTTCTTAACAGTTTTGCGGCTAATATTACTGTTATCTTTTTTTCAGTTATTTTTTTCTTGTTTGATAAGGGGGAATTTTCCTCATTAATCTCGTATAAATAATCCTCATCCTATCTATTTAGTAAATATAGGAGTCATTTCCTCTTATATTGCTTGCTAACTTTTTCAAGCGATATAAAAGTAATGTATTACCATTCACTATATATTTGTCTTGAGTTTAATAAACAAACTCAGCAATTTAATAGAAATTTGTTGCTATTGCCTGAATTAAATAGTTTTTATCTTCTACGTGGCTCCTTGTTATCATTCAGCAAAGCGTAAGTTATTATTATTATTTTTTTTTCAAATTTATTCAAAAGCAATAAACACATTCATTTCAGTTATTATACTAGCAACTAGTTGGACCTGTGATAGTACAATAATTTGATTTATATGCATATATATAAAAGAATGTTTATTCTTTTGTTAGTCTGTTTGTAATTAATACGAATCTGCCATTTTATTCTGATTTCATGGAATTTTGGATACTTGGCTTTCAAAACAAGAGTAATACTGAAAAACAAACACTATAAAATTTAAAAAACCAATCCACACTCAGGCAGTTATATTAGGACACTATATTCACATCATCCATCCTAGGTTTACATCATTGTTATTGTGTTCCTGCTGTCACTGGAAGTTATACATGCTAAGCAAAGAATTTATAATTCTTTTTCAAAAAAAAAAAAAAAATTGTCACAATTTCAGTTGTGAGATTATGTCACCATTGTTGCATTCCCGTTGCATTTCTTACCAAAATCATTAGATGGTACCATGTTCGTTTACTCTTTAAAACAGTGTAGAATGTTCAAGGGCAAAATTTAAGTGTGCTGTCTGTTAGTTTTTTGGGATTATTTCAAAAACGGTGAAGATTTCAGCCAGTGTTTTGATTTTCCAAAGGAGACATAATAAGTATCATTTTTACTAGAACTACTACATGGCACTGTGCTAAGTTCTACGGTTTTATTGAAGCTTAATAAAATTTTGCACAACTTGCCTTGAACCAAAATAAAATAAAGATCACTGTCGATCTGAGATTTAGAGGGGGTGGGGAAGCCTCCCTAAATAGAACATCTTTTCTCAGCATAAAGTCTGGCCAACAACAGGTACTTCTGCTAGTTAAAATATGTTTTTTGTCTCTGTTAACCTAGTAAGAAAGGCAGAAGAATAAGTTAATAAATGTTACAATAATTAGCCATTCACATTTAAATAAGTGTGCGATCACAGATATATTGTTATTTTAACATAGTAACATTGCTTTTTCACATTAAATGCTTTCCTATCACTTTACCAGATAAATACAGTCAAAAGTCTTTAATCTGGATTATCGGTTTTTCAGTAAGATGGCATGCAGAAATTATAAAATTAAAAATATGAAACTGTAATTTATAAAATAAAGAGCAATTATAATCTAAAGGGTATCAAAATTTACAAAAAAAAAAAACTTAATATTTATTTGTTTACTTTACTAAACATTTCTTTCAACATGTGCATGCGTAAAGCACACATTACGCATAGTCGAAATTAGCAAATTGCAACCAGAAAACTATTTGATGTGTATTCATGATATTTATTAGGAAGAGGAATTTGATTTAAATCATATCAAAGACAGAGTACATTGAGATGAAATACTACATTTAGTAAGGAATTATAAACCGAATAAAATAAAAACATCTGTCCTGAAGGTAAGGATAGTGCTGACAGATCAACTTCCAGTTCATTGTGCATCGCGACGCCTCCCCCCCCCACACACACACACAGAGAGAGAGAGAGAGAAGCGTGAAATTGATAAAACAGATTTCGGAATGGTTCGAGAAACAAAGGATATGCCTTTATCCATTTTTTGCAGCAATTCCACTTTTTGTTTGATGGACATCAAAACATGCTTTCATGTTGTAGATCCTTTGGCAGCTCCAGAATCGGAAATTCTTTTTGACATAATCGAAAGTTCAAGCTTACTTTTATAAAATTGCTCTAACAGTCTGCAAAAAATAAGCCGTATCCAAGCAGAAGATTAAAGAACAACGCAATCTGCAACATTAAATGAAATAGATAATTACATAATTTTAGCTTAGCTTATACCGTCCGTTATACATTAAAAGTGCATGCCTAAACGTATTATGCGCATGCATAAATGCATGCGCATAACTTTTTCAAGCGATATAAAAGTAATGTATTACCATTCACTATATATTTGTCTTGAGTTTAATAAACAAACTCAGCAATTTAATAGAAATTTGTTGCTATTGCCTGAATTAAATAGTTTTTATCTTCTACGTGGCTCCTTGTTATCATTCAGCAAAGCGTAAGTTATTATTATTATTTTTTTTTTCAAATTTATTCAAAAGCAATAAACACATTCATTTCAGTTATTATACTAGCAACTAGTTGGACCTGTGATAGTACAATAATTTGATTTATATGCATATATATAAAAGAATGTTTATTCTTTTGTTAGTCTGTTTGTAATTAATACGAATCTGCCATTTTATTCTGATTTCATGGAATTTTGGATACTTGGCTTTCAAAACAAGAGTAATACTGAAAAACAAACACTATAAAATTTAAAAAACCAATCCACACTCAGGCAGTTATATTAGGACACTATATTCACATCATCCATCCTAGGTTTACATCATTGTTATTGTGTTCCTGCTGTCACTGGAAGTTATACATGCTAAGCAAAGAATTTATAATTCTTTTTCAAAAAAAAAAAAAAAAATTGCAGAAAGTTTGTAGCTTTGAGGTCCGGATTAAAGACTTTTGACTGTATGACATTCATGTTAAATTAAATGTCAGATTATGTTTGAAGAGATGAAAGTGTTCGGTGTTAAATAAAACAAAGTCAATTGTTTTATTTAAATACAGTCTTCTCATTTTCTTACAAACAAATGTGTTAAATAGGTTTAAGAGAGAAAAATAATGATAATAATGCTAAAAAAATTTTTTCTAGTTGATTTAAGAGTCATAAACTCTGTGGTGGGACACTTAAGTCAGTGGTAGTATAGAAATATTATTAGTATATGCTAGGCTTCCTTGTAATTTGTAATTATGTGTTATCTTATTGAATTATTAATATGTTCTTCTGTTCTACTGCATTGTTTGCAGAAATGTATTACCATTTGGCAGGTTTGTTGAATTATTTGTATATTCTAATCTTCCAGATCATTTGTAGGTGCATGTTATCGTTTTTCAGGATTTAGTGAATTATTAATACTTTCTTCTATTCTTCCAGACCATTTGATGGTGAGTTTCATCATTTAGAAGGTTTGTTTGAAATATTAGTATATTTTTGGCCAGCGTCGGATTTAGCAATTTTCCTAGGTGGCGTAAAAACGTAAACTGCCGCCCTTACCCATGTTCCTTCAAATTTCTCTAACAAATTTTAATTTTTTTAATAGACAGTTTTTTAATAGGTACAGTTTGAGATAAAATATAAAATCTATTTTATAGTAAGAAATTCTTAATATGCTAGTTTTGTTATATAAGAAATGTACATAACAAATGGTTTAGTCTTTACTTACGGCAAAGCATAAGATTGCTATCTGCCTAAGAGGAGAGATGCTTTCTTTGGGGACTTTCTAAGAGTAATTAGCTCGAATGCAAGTTACGTATGAGTGAAATGACGGAAATGTCCTTGCAGCCAGCTAATTCACCAGGATTCTAACCCCCAGCCGAACTACCAGTGTTCAGACTTTATTGTTCAGCGATTGGTAGCCTGATACATGTACCAAAAGTTACATAATTAAAAAACCGTGCAAACCCTCCTAAATAATCGATGCACTGAAATAGTCAAATTTACATTTTCCTGCAGCAGGCATTTTTTTCAATATTTGCAAACAATAACTACTCGTACTAATAAATGATACTAATACAAAATGATTCAGTACAGCAGAATACAAAAATGGGAATCACACATTACTAAAAAATAAATTTATTTAAACAAATATAAGCAAATTACAAATTACAATGCAATAGATTGAGCAATTTTATACCAATTTCTCTATGCTAACAGTAACTTTAACCTGGCACTTTAAAATAAATTTCATTTCACTATAACGCTTTTATATAGGTTACTCAACTTTACTGTCATCCTCACACAGCCTCATAGCATAATAAATACTTACATATTCACACAAAATACTATTTTTGCACTGTAATAATAAAATTTATATTTTCTCTGAAATATGCAGTTTTGCAATATTTGAAACAATTGCTAGCCAAACGAATGGAAAATGAATTAGTACTAAATGCTAAAGCAGTTCTGCATAGTACAAAAAATAGAAATGACAAATTGCTAATTACTAACTTAAACAAATATATACAAGTTATAAATCACAAATGAAATGAATTCAATAATTAACACACCAATTTCTGTAAATTAACGGCAATTTTAACCTGGTACTTTAAAATTTCATTTCACTATAGCGCCTTTATATAGGCTAACTCGAGAACTCTACTATCATCCTCACGTAGCACGACATCATAATAAATATTTACATATTCACAGAAAAGACTATTTTTGCACCGTATTAATTAAATTTACATTTTGCTTGAAATATGGAGTTTTGTAATATTTGCAATAATAAGTAGCCAAACTAATGGAAAATAATTCATACTAAATACTAAAGCAGTTTATAATGGTACGAAAAATAGAAAATGCTCATTACCTATAATAGCTTAAACAAATATATACAGGTTACAAATCACTAATACAATGAATAATTAAATTCCTTTTTATAAATTCCTTTTTATGAATAACATACTTAAATAATCAAATCCTAATGTTCATCCAAATATGCAGTCGTAAATTAAAATAATATTTAGTTACAAACAATGGATTGCATTAGTTGGAACAACAGATGAGCTGATTAATTACATAACTAACTTTCATTAGCTGTACATAACAACAATATGGGCTACTGCTGATAGAAAAAGTTAGTATTCGTACTTCTTTTCATAATTCTTATTTCTTTAAAATTCTTACCTAATGCTCTTAATTAAAATTTTACTCTGTGAGCCTTTTGTTCTGCAAATAAGTCTATGGCACTGTCAATTAATTTGATGTGCTGTTTGAATTTTACTCTGTGAGCCTTTTGTTCTGCAAATAAGTCTATGGCATTGTCAATTAATTTGATGTGCTGTTTGAATTTTGATTGCCAGAATTGCGAGACTTGATAAATGCTCCTGGCTCCTGGTAGTTTTTAATAACATGACATACAACCAAAGAATTTGTACAGTCCCTACAGATTCTTTAATACAACACCTCACTTAAAACTATATGAAAACAACGAATGATCGCCAAATGTCAGCTCGCTGCGTGGTATCCAACGTTAATCTGATCCAAACCCCTGCCCTGCCACCCTAAGCAATGGTAACATGGATAACTATTGGTATAAAAAGATTCCTGTGAAGAAATTTTCAAATATCTTTCCTTCGGTTTAAAAATAACTGTTAAAATTTCATCTGTAATTGAAATGTTGTATAAAGTCAGTAAAGACTCAAAGATACCTGAATGAATCCACCCACGACTCCAGATTTTCCCATCAATTCGTAATTTGCGAAGGACCTCCATCTTTTCTCTTCAACGCCCACCAGCGGCCGAGCGGTAAAGACGCTGAACACTGGTAGTTCGGTCTGAGGTTCGAATCCCGCGAACGGGCTGGCTGCATGGGCGTTTTCGTGGTTTTCCCCATGTGTAACGTGTATACGAGCCAGTTTCCCTTAGAAAGTCCTCCACGAAAGGCATCCCTCCCCTTAGGCAGATAGCCCTAGTGTGCTTTGCCATAATTAAATACACCACCACACCACCACCATTTTCTCTTCAACACCATTTATTAAAGTGAAGCATCAAATTATTAAATTTTACTTCTATTTTCTTCAACAAATCCCTGGTGAGGAATTCGAATCATTTAAAACTGTTAAATAAAATAAAATATTGAGTTAAAATTCCCCAATCATCATTCAAATTGCCCCAACCCCAATATTAAATTCTTCAAGTTAAAATCTCCACAAATAACAAAATAATTAATTATTTTAATCCCGTTCTCCAACTTGAAAAAGTGTGAATTCAAATTCTCGGCCAGCAGGAATTAAACAGACACAACATCAAGAGCGAAGCACTGCACTTAATTGCTACAAGTGTTTTCAAAATATAAATGCCAACTCTCCCGCCCTTTTTTAACACTGTCAACCAATATTCTACAGAATTTTTAACAGTGACTCTCTTTGGCCGTCAGATGAATTTTTTTCAGGTTTACCATAAAATCGTTGAGAACTGACGTAGATCTCTCCCCCCCCCCCAGTGTTTGAATGGTGTCCATCGACTGATGCACCAAAGCCAGAACGTCGTCGCCCACCTCTCTCAATTCAGTGTCAGAGATATTTCGCCTTGCCAAACGTCGGCGTCACCAGCCAGACAATTGACAGCACTTCCACTTGAAGATGACTTAATATCAAGCACATGTTGTAATTATAGAAAATCTAGACTTAATATCAAGCACATGTTGTAATTATAGCAGCAGCACATAGGAAGTCTAGACATACACACTTTTTTTCTCAAGTAATTAAAATTCTCCATCCTTAGACGAAATAAGAGAAGTGAACTTAGATAATTTTACATTACACTTTTGAAGAAACATTTTTGCATCATAAGACACTATAGAAACAATATTTATTGGAAGCAGGAGAGATTAAAAATTAGGAATCATCTTCGTAGGGAATCGAACCACGGACCTCTCAATTACACGCTGAGCGTGCAGATCACCACACCACAAAGGCATGCCAAGAAGGCAGTAGAAATACCTTATAACACAAGTCCTACCGGACCATACGATCACTTGAATTCATATAAAATCGTGCCCAATGATCCTAATGCCTCCACCCACCGTCTGTTACAAGTAAATAATTATACCTGAAGACAGCATTTAATTTTTATTAAGCAATTTATGGTTCTTAATGTCAGCTTGCGTTCATGTAAAGGAACAAAACACTTTAATTTTTCATTTTTAAGAATACCATGTATCTTATTTAGGTAACTCTCTGCTAAATATGAGTTATGGTTTCTTGATCACATTTTAAGATTATACTACTGAATTATGCTCACTGCGTTGATTGTTATAAAATATCACATAGAATGTATTATATTGTCGCATAGATGAGGGGATCCTACAAATGAACCGGCAAGTACTCAAGTCTAAACTCAAAACTTTTTATTAACTTGAACTGAATGAAAAGCTACTTATATACAGCTGTTCAATATACTGGAACATTCCAAACTTGGAATGTTCTGGAAGAATAAGAACAAAATTTACATAAATAAGAATAAGATAACATTAACAAGAAGGAAATTTACATAAAGACCAATTATCAGGCATCTTGCCGTTGATGGATTTCGAACCTGGGACCTTCGGGTTTCGAGTCCTGCGTCTTCTCCGCTAAGCTATGAGAAGCTCGGTCGAAAAGAGCAATTTTCGCTACATTTTCCCCTTCTTAGGAAGAAGCAGTGTCCCGCTGCGATCTGGTCTGGCTTCTTGTAACAGGTCTGGAAATATTGGTCTTTCTATCATTGTCTAGCTGTACTTTTGGATCAAGATAGGGCTTCAATCTCAATATGTGAACAATGTCTTTTGAATTTCGTTGTTTCTTATTTTGTTCCATACTTCGTACGTCATGTCAGAGAGCTGTTGTGTTATTCATATGGTCCAAAGTAACGTCTTAGGAGCTTTTCGGATAGCCCAACCTTTCGTACTCGAGTGAAGACCCAGACAAAGTCTCTGATGTTGTAGCTGACAGGTTGATGTCTCTCGTCATATCTACGCTTGTCTGTGGTTTGCGCTTTAAGAATATGGAGTTTTGCAAGCTGTCTAGCTTCTTCAGCTCTAGTGATCAGATGTTGGGCATAACTATCTTCGGAATCTTCGATACTGTATGGGAAAATTACGTCGAGAGGAGTCTGGATATCTCTGCTATAAATGAGAAAGAATGGGCTGAATCCCGTTGTGTCGTGTTTGGCTGAGTTATAGGCATACATTACAAATGGTAGAATAGTATCCCATTTTTTTCTGTTCAACTTCTATGTACATGGACAACATGTCTGCCAGTATGTTATTAAATCTTTCAGTTAAGCCATTGGTCTGAGGGTGATAAGCAATCGTCAGAAGATGAGACATCTTGCATAGATGAATTACTTCTTTAACAACTTTGGATAGGAAGTTGCGTCCTCGGTCACTTATCATTTCTTTGGGGGAACCATGCTTCAGTACAATTTCTTCCAATTTCGGTGCCCTCAGCTGTCGGTATTGTCTTTGTGACTGTAAATATGGTAACGTAATCTGTGCAAACTATATTCCACCGGTTCCCATTTCGAGTAACGGGAAAGCGTCCAAGTAGATCTATTCCAGTTTTGGTAAACGGTGTGTCGGGAGGTTTTATCAGATGAAGCTGTCCTGGTGGACGTTGCAGCGGTGATTTCCGTCTTTGGCATTCTCGGCAGTGTGATACATACCGCCGTGTGCTTCCATATAGCCTTGGCCAATAGTACTTCCTTCTTATTCTATCATACATTTTGCCAAATCCGAGATGGCCAGCGATTGGAGCATCATGAAGACTTCTTAGAACCTCGCTACGAAGTTGTTTTGTTATCACCAAGAGTCATTGCTGTCCCATAGAATCATAGCTTCTTTTGTACAGTATACCATTTCTTATTTGATAATTTTGATATGCGTCACCTCTCTTGAGAGTTGTAATGATGGATTTTAATCGTTTGTCCTTCTGCTGCTCTTTTCTGTAATGTACAATCGCTGCAAAGAAAGGGATGTCTTCATTGTTCTCAATTATTGGTTCTGTACAAGGCTTCCTTGATAGTGAATCGGCATTGGAGTGTTTGCAACCGCTCTTGTAGACGATATTTATATCGTATTCCTGCAACCTGAGAGCCCACCATGCAAGTCTTCCAAATGGATCCTTAACATTGGTCAGCCAACATAAAAGAGTGGTGATATGTGACTACCATGAAAGGTTTTCTGTAGAGGAATGGGCTGAATTTACTAATTGCCCAGATGATGGCAAGGCATTCTTTTTCGGTCCTTTCAGCTGCAGTAAGGGACCTGGATGCATAGGCTATTGGTCTTTCTTTCCCATCCTGGATCTGAACCAGTACTGCACCGATGCCATAGCCGCTAGCGTCAGAATGTATCCTGGTTTCTGTGTCTGGAATAAAATGTCCCAAAACAGTGCCACTGTTCAGCTGGCTTTTGAGCGTTGTGAAAGATTCAATCTGTAACGCGTTCCAAGAAAATTTTGCATCTTTCTTCAACAAGTCATGCAAGGGCTTTGCGATATCTGCGAAATTTTTGATAAATCGTCGGTAGTAGGAGCACAAGCCTAGAAAACTTCGGACATCGGCAATATTTTTCGGAACAGGGAACTTTGCTACAGCCTCTACCTTTTGTGAATCGGGATATATCCCATGTTGATCGACTAAGTGTCCCAGTATAGTCAGCTTCTTTTTGCTGAATGAAAATTTCCTGGAATTTAGCGTCAGTCCTGCTCTTTGGATACATTTCAGTATTTCCTTCAAATGCTTTTGATGTTCTTCAAAATTAGGTGCATACACGATTATGTCGTCGAGGTAGCAAAGACAAATATTCCTCTTGAGACCTCTTAGTACCATGTCCATCATCCGTTCAAATGTGGCTGGAGCATTGCATAATCCGAACGGCATGACTTTAAAATTCATAGATACCATCTGGAGTCACAAAAGCTGTCTTTTCTCTGTCTTTATCTATTTGCCAGTAGCCTGACTTCAGATCCATTATAGAGAAAATTTTTGCACCGGCCAGGCAGTCCAAAGCATCATCAGTGCGAGGTAACGGATAGACGTCCTTTTTAGTTACCTTGTTCAATTTTCTGTAATCGACACAAAAACGCCATTCACCATTTTTCTTCTTCACAAGCACAACTAGAGATGACCATAGACTGTCTGATGGTTGTATCATATCTTCTTTTAGGCATTCGTTGCATTTTGTCTGCAATCACACGCCTCTCAATGGCTGACACACGGTATGGCCTTTATTTGATTGGTGCACTGTCACCTGTATCAATCTTGTGCTTCACTGCATTGCATCGGGATTTTTTCGCAATAATGTTAAAGTCAAAAATGTCGCTAAATTCATCTAGTAGACTCAATAGCTCGTCATTCTCAGCATTGGTCAAATCCGTATCGAAAATTTCTCTTACGTTTTCTTGAGATTAGAACCTTCTGGAGCCTGACCACTTAGGAAGCAAATAGCGTCATTTTTACTTCCTTATACGAAGTAAAAAGGAAGTATTGTAATTGCGAAAAGTTTCAGGCAGCATATTTCAATGAAAATATCCATTTTGGCCGCAATCGAATGCAATTTAACGATGATTTTGCGTGACATCTGTACTTAAGGACAGAATAAAAGACTCTTTTTCCTCCAAAAATTATAAAACTGCTTTAAAATGAATTCTGAAGAGAATTTTTTGTGGCATCTGTACAAACGTATGCACGTATCTCACACAACTCATAAAAGAGTAGCCTCAGAGTGTTGAAATTTTGTATATAGGACTGTTATGACATGTAGATGTCCACCTTGTATTTTGGTTGCAATCGGCTGCACCAAATGTTTATATATTATATATCCACTGTGTTACTCGGCATAGTGATCTCAGTTTCTTTACTCATATGTGTTTGTAAATTGTACATTTTTTGATTTAAAAATGATTGAATTATGTTGTTCTTATCATCCGGTTATTTTTATGCCTTTCGTAAATCCGGAAGCAATATTTGTACAATTATCAACAATTTAAAAGCTGTTTAGGTGCGGTTAAGTTTTAAATAACATGGCGGACATATTTGTTTACATTTGAAACGGCAGAATAGTCGATTTGTTGCCAATCTACAGAGACTAAGCTTTGCAACAACAAAAATAACACCTTCATTTATTATTGTGAATTAAATCGTGCTTAATCCTTTCTGGAATTTTTTCGAGGAAATAAGTGTTTAAGATTTACTTCGTAATTTTTAATGCAGCTATTTTGAATTTTTATGTATTTTTGCCCTGTCGCGAAGTGAGAACTGAATTAATTGAATGAGAAATACTAAATCGTCTGTGAAAAACTGTTTCTTTTTTGTTTTGTTTGTTTAATTTCTTTTATACATCATTCTAGCTTTATTATAGTATTTGAATAGAACATGTGGCAATGATAAGGTAATTCTTCAAAAGGTATAAATTTTGTGCATTCTGAGTTATAATATGAACGAAAAATTAAGTGAACCTAGCGCCAGAGTGTCGCTATGGTAAACAAATATAGTGAATTTTAAAGAGTGCATTTATTCTATTGTGGTTTATGCACTGTTGGCGAAGTAGATTTAATTCAATCCAATAAGTTTAAATGAAATGCAAGAAAAAATGCGTATAATTTAATATTCCGTTCAAGGATCACATCAGATTTTTATGGTCATTAAACAGCCTACATTCATCCCTTCGCTATCAATTGGTTTCGTCGACAACAATTAGTTACCCATAATTTACCACAACATCCTCTATAGTGACAATTGAAGCTGGTATCGATAGTTCCTTTTCGTACATCAGAAATCTATTTCCAACAGTCATAGCTCCGTCTGCTTCCCGTAGTTCTGAATTCAGAGCACATATTCGCCTTGAGGTGTTTGCTTCAATTACATAATCGATTGCAGCAAACAAGGAGGGCTCTGCCTTATTTAAGTACTTGTTGTCTGGAAGAATTTCTGCAAGTGTAAATTCTTGATTTCACAATTGATAATGGCATCGGTGGCACCGAAAAAGTTCCATCCGAGTATCATTTGATGACTACATTAAGGAAACACAAGGAATTCAAATGACTTCCTAGTCCCATTCAAATCAACTTTTAATACACACCGTCCCGAGGCAGCTACAGTTTTACCACAGGCAGTTTTCAATACAGGTTGATTCTCAGCAAACATAGGAGAATTTAGCTGTTGACGTAACTCTTCGGATATGACAGAATAATCGGCAACCGAATCAACAAAGGCTTTCACACACTGTCCGTTCACAGTGGTAAAAGTTTTATTCTTTTTCAACTTGGCTGTGGTGTATGTCGGAGGATTTTCTTCATCTGCGGCCTCACCTCCTGTACAGGTCGCTTGAGCTAATTTTCTCATTGGTTCGGCATGGGGAACGTCGTACTGGTGACTGCGATTTTCGGCGGTTAAGAGAGCATTGCGGATAAGGTGAACTGCTCTTTATTCGGGAAGAAATAGGTTGTGCATGTTCGTTGTCGAAGCTGTATGTAGATTCAGTATCTCTGTCCCGTTGAGGGTTGGACGTCTTTGTGGCTCTTGCATTTTCAAATATCTGGTGCCTTTCCCTACAGTACCTCAGATCACCTGTCCTGGGCGCACGCAATGAAAACAGAGAGGCGCATTATCGTCAGACCTCCACAGATCTGTCCTACGTTGTGGAGCAGTTCTCTGGCTAGCTTCACGTCTTGGCTGCGACCTAACTGGAAGTTGGTAGTTGGGTAGTGCTTTTGCTTCTACCTGCTCCTGTGAGTGGTGCCAGCGCCTCTATAACCTCTTCCTGGACCACAGATGCTATGTCATTTGGTGATACGGGTTCTATTTCCGTGTAGCCCTGTGCTTGGGGAAGGACCTTCTGAAGCTCTTCTCTGATGATGGCACGTACTATACACCTTAGTTCATCGGCCGACACCGCGGAGACATTAGGCAGTGTTTGGAATTGTGACAGAACGGATACATCTTCGTCGAAGGCTTTCTATGTGACGGCAACGTTTCACGAAGGTATCAACGCTGTCATAGTCCTGGGATGACAGGACCTGGTACAAATCTTCAGCAATACCTTTTATGAGATGGGCCACTTTCTCGTCTTCAGACATGGATGGATTTGCTTTTCGGCAGAGAGCGAGAACATCTTGAATGTAAGCTTCAGATGTCTCATCGATTTACTGTGCACGTGTGAGTAGTACTCGTTAAGCTCGGTTCTTTACATCAGCTGCTCAGGAAGAGGTGTTCTTAAGAGCAGTACTAGAAACAGTCCAACTGGTAAATGTGTCTTCATTATTATCGAACCACTTTCGAGTGGTTTTGCCAAGGTAAATAATGACGTTCGCTAGACACATTTGTTCATCCCAGTTATAGTTGGCGATTCGATCAAAGTCCTTGAGGCATCTATTAGTATCTTGTTGGCTGTCCTCGGTGAATATACATGGGCTTCTGGGTAGTTGGTACGTTAGGATCAGTATAGGTGCGATATTACTCAAAGCGGAACTAGCTGCTGCAGGAGGATTCTGCTCAGTTTCCTTCTCATGAACCATCTTTCTCAATCTTTTACACGAATCCTGTAAGAGTCCAAACTCAGGAGAAAATCCTCGAATCCGCAGGCTTCGGCGTAACTCTGCCGTAGTAACTGAGAAATACCCGGCGCCTCCAACAAACTGTTGCGTAGATGAGGGGATCCTACAAATGAACAAGCAAGTACTCAAGTCTAAACTCAAGACTTTTTATTAACTCGAACTGAATGAAGAGCTACTTATATACAGCTGGTGCATATACTGGAACATTTTAAACTTGGAATGTTCTGGAAGAATAAGAAGGAAATTTGCATAAATAAGATAGCATTAACAAGAAGGAAATTTTCATAAAACCCAATTATCAGGCATCTTGCCGTTGATGGGTTTCGAACCTGGGACCTTCGGGTTTCGAGTCCTGCCTCTTCTCCGCTAAGCTATGAGGAGCTCGGTTGAAAAGAGCAATTTTCGCTACAATATTGGAATAGCACATATTAAAAATGTTTATCTTTTCTTTTAAATGTTTACAAGTCGAATGTTCCTAGTACAAATGCTATTTTAATGTTTCACCCAACGAATGTCAAGAAAAATTAACCTATACAGTCAACGCTAGGTATAATAATAATGTCTAAAGAAAAAAGACGTTAAAATCGATCAATGAATATAGTTAAAAAGAATTTAATGTAATTTCATCACAAGGTAATGTCGACTTATTAAATTCATCTTAATGCCAGTCATTAAACTGCTACCACTGTTATTAAAGAATGAAACACTTGTATGTATGTATTTTATTTGTATTTTGTTTGTATTTGTATGTCTTTGCACTATGGAAAAAAACTTCACCTAAAGTTACCAGAATTTGAACCCACATAGACCACCGCTCAAACATGTGCACTTCAAAGCGAGAACTTTGAATGTCGAACTTGTTTTTAATACATATTTTGTAAAAATTTAATGTATTTTTTGTTAAAACTCTCAGTGATTTAAAAGCGAGCAGTGGAAATTTTTTTTATCCAGCGCTCCAAACTGTTGCCATTCAGTAAAACATAAAATATTTACCTTTCACTTTTAATCAATTTTAAGAACATATGGCGCTATATGTTGTGTATCTGTTCTTTTTTCTGTATACAAAAAATAAATGTTTAGAAGTATTCATAGTTCAAAAGATAATTATTCAGTACTGTTTGCATTAAGAATTACTGATTTACTTGTCACTGAATTACTTTTTATTCAGATAAAACTAGAAATGCAAAATTTATTTACTCGGGACTTAAAAGTTTATGCGGAAACAGACATTCTTTCTTCAAAATACACGTTGTTCTTTGTTGATGTTTATACTATACCTACTGTGCTGATGTCAAATACTGATAAATTAATACTGTAGGTTTCTGTAACGCTTAATAATCAATTTACTTAACCTTATTTCGTATTTATTTCCAAATGCGTTTTTGTTTGATATTCCATCTTATCTTTGCTGTTTTAAAATTTCTTTTTAATTTATTTGAATTCATATTTTCCACAAAGCCATCTCTCATCCAAATAATTGTCGAGTGCTTTGCCATAATCAATTAATGTAAAATTATTCTACAAATTTTTTCTAATGCAGTTTTTATATCTATTTATATATCTATCTATCTTTTCGGTACTATTTCGTTTTGAGGACCGTAAAAAATTGCAGCGAAAATGTATGCACAAAAGCGCCAAATCTAGCAAACGCGCTGATTTCAGATTGTGTAAGTTTATATAGTTCTATATTTCATAAGACGCCATTACTAGTTTAATTTTTAAATCCTATTTTGATTTTAAATTCTTTTTTAATATCGTATGGATTTAACAATTTTGGAATTGCCCATGACGAAAAGTCGGCAATAGAATTTTGGGTAAAGTGCAGAATAACCCACTGTTCGACATTTAAAGATTCTTTGGTTTGACGCGCTTTTAAGAATTGCACATACTTGGTATCCATGTGCACATCGACCTATTTTCACTTAAAAAAACATCTCAAAATTGCACAAAAATGGCACTGCGCGCACCCTTGGCTTTATCTATGTACACATCGACCTATTTTCACTTAAAAAGTAAAAGAAAATTGACAAAAATCCAATTGTTTTTACCTTTGTAAAAAGCAACAAACAAATAAGTGAGCGATTCTGCACTTTACCGAGAATATTTTCAAAGAAAAGGCATCATTCATTATAGAAAATTACGTTTGAACAACCAACGGGAAGAAATTATGCTTTAGCGATAAGTCGGTAGCGAGATAGCGATGCAGGCATCCATTCAGTTATGTTTAGCAATTTTATATAAATTATAATAATGATATGAAATAGTTATTTACTCTTATGCTTCCATTCAGTCATGTTTAACCTTTTTCATATAAATTATAATAATAAAAAAGTATTATATGAAATTAACCTTTCATCTAAATTAAAACATCAATCTTAGATAGTTATTTACTATTACACTTCCTTTCTTGGTGCAATTATTAGGGTTGCAGCAATTATTTTTGGCAGCACTGGCATCAACAATAGTTTGGCGATTTTTTACGGCCCTCGAAACCGAATAGTACCATATTTTCTTATATATTATATATCCATATCTTATATATATTATATACTATGTACATCTTTCTATGTTATATGTGTGTAGTTCCTTGTTGTTGATTACATTATCTTACCTACTAGTAATCCAAAAGACATACACATTATTTGTAATCAATCCTCTACTGACTAGGCTTACCATAATTTTTTTCCTCTCAAACCGGAAGAATTTTGAGAAAATACTCGCACAGAAAATAAAACCTGAAAAAGCAACCACTAAGAAAAAAGGAAAATAAAGAAAGACTAAATAAAGAAGTTATTAACAAAAAACAACAATCAGTTAAAATAAATTTTTAGTAATTCAATATATTATTTTTTAGTATTTATCATTAGTGTCTAGTGTGAACACTAGTTTCTTTTATCACTAGTGTGAACTTTGTTTAAAAATTCTTTGTTATTTTTAAGAGTATTCAAAAATTCACTACAATTTAGTTGCATACTAACTTTGCAGCTTAGTAAAGCTTTTACAGTCTCTTTAATATTCTTTTGATTCCTCCAATATGTCTTGCATGCTTGAAAATCTATTCTATCATTTAAATGACACTGTGAATAAAACGTGTTTTTCTCGGAAATGATTGAAATTTTGTACCCTCTTTTTTTTCACAATTTTTCTTTTTCTAAATTTCATAACTAGCTGACCAAACCTTTTGAAATCATTAAATCATCAAAACCATGATCCGTATTTATTGTATAATTTGTGACAGTTTAATTATTTTTTTTTTATTTGAATCTTCAATTTCAGACCATTTTAATTTACTGTTGTCTATTCAAATGAAAGATTCCACCTCACCAAAACTGTTTTCCCATAGCTCAGTATAAGATAGACATCAATCAAAAAGGTTATATATTCTTGTAGGGAGTTACTGATAT
This sequence comes from Stegodyphus dumicola, assembly GCF_044657685.1. Classification (NCBI taxonomy): domain Eukaryota; kingdom Metazoa; phylum Arthropoda; class Arachnida; order Araneae; family Eresidae; genus Stegodyphus; species Stegodyphus dumicola. Next base: position 13,513,435 of record NC_140774.1, on the reverse strand, counting down.
TAATAGTTCGATTATTTTTAAATAAAAAACTTATTTTTTCAGGCACGGCATTTTTACTATGTTCTGCGCATTTATGTGCACGAAGCAGGTTCTGTTTTGAAAAAACTTCATCATAATCATCACATGTAAATTTGCGAGCAGTTCTTAATGTAGGAGCTAATTCCTCTAATTTCGAAGGATGCCACTTAATAATATGTGCCGATAGATTTCGTCGGAATGAATAGGCCTTCGAACATTCCAAACATAAAAAAATTTCTTCCGTAATAATCACACTAAACATAAGACGCAAGTAAACTGGTAAGTCAGGGTTAACTTCGTAGCGTGGCAATACTTAGGGGAACAACACGTCTTTAATCTCCAATCTTATGATACATCGCGAGTAATGGTATAGCAGATGCCAGCCTATTACGCTAGCGAAGCATATCATTGCACATGCGTGAAGCGTAAGCTACTGCAGAACGGAGACGCTACTTTCAACACATAGAGGGAAAACCAGCGAAGCATTCATTAAATTGTAGAAAATCGACAAGAGTTCAGATTCGGGCCAATGTGTTGTCCTCGTTGATTTCTTCAAGTTCAACGCGAGAACGGCCATTTCCCTTTAAATGGTTTGGACCCGATAGTGTCTTTCTTACTAGGTACACAAAGTCACTGTGTTGGTAAAATCATGCATTTCAATCTATAAACACACAAGCACGCAGTTTTTTCTCATGCTGTGCGCTGAGGAAATCTAGACCACGAGGACTGTAACATGAAGTTTAAATGTTATCCAATTTAAAAGTAATCGATAAGGAAATTGTAACCCGAAGGTCAGCCAGGAAGTCATGAGAAAGAGCAGGCACTGCGAATACGTATGTAAAATTTTGATGCTTAAAAATGCGCTTTTCAAGAGACCTAAAGTTTACGTTTGCACGTAAAGAGCCGTCGTCCGATATGTCTGCAAAAACATCTAAAATATAACTTTATAATAATACATCTGTATATACAGTCACATTAGCAAAATATACTGCAAATAATCCCATTCTACCCTATTTTTTTTAAACAAATCTAGGTTTAAGCCATAATATGGATTCGTTTTTTTGCCACAGTTCGTCCAAAACTTGCAATATCTACTTAGTTTTAATCATCTGATGTCTTCCGCTGACTGCTCTTTTAATTGCGAATAAATAGTTTGGAGGAGTATGAATGTCAAAACCACGTGGCCTCGCAGTTTGGCCTTGTAAACAATAAGAAACCATTGGTCATATCAAAATGAAATTTCTAGGGATGAATGATTTACTGTTCATCCAAGCTTCCAAAATAGCTGCTATTAGAAAGAAAACTCTCCGTTTGCATTGAGGAAAGGGAGTTTTTTTTAATGTTGACCGTGGCCTTAAGCCTGAGTTTTGACACACTGTGACAAAATTTTATTCATCAAGAAGGTCGGGGCATCATTTTTATAAAAGTCATGCTTTCACTTGCTGTTATAAGAGAATCTGAAAATTTATGAAAGACATGTTAGAGCATTTGAGAAAAAGACGGATATTCTGAAGTTATCTGCGGCTAAGGCAGAATAAAATACACTCATGTCCATAAATTAAGGATAATTCGGAGTCACGCGGAAATCGACCTCTAAAATAAATATATCACCTGTAAAATCACTACACACATCTTCAAGAATCATATGCAAATTTCAGGAAGTAACCAGATGACACCGATGGTACGTCACAATGACGAGAGTGTAAGAGAGTGATATATAAGGAATGCAGGCAAAGAAGTAAAATTGTTCGCAGGCGCTTTATAAGCATTTCAGTGAAATAACCGAATAGTTATGACACAAAGGACGCATTTGGATGATTTTTTACGTGGCAAAATTATCGGCCGTCTGGAATGTGGGCGTACCCAACTGGAAGTATCAGACGAACTTGGATTTGCCCAGAGTGTCATCTCCAGGCTTTAACGATTCCAAGATGATGGTAATGTGAGTAGACGTTACAGCACAGGTCGTCTCGGAGATACAACGCCAAATGAGGACCGGTATTTGGTAGTTACTGCCAAAAGGAACAGGCGGAGCACAGCCTCAGACCTGTATTGCCAGCTCTCTTCAGCCACTGGTACGACAATTTCAAGGCAGACCGTGTACAGACGCTTAGGGCAGATTGGTCTATATGCTCGTAGACCTGTCAGATGCGTTCCACTTACTGCAACTCACTGTCGCCTGCGGTTAGCCTGGAGTAGAGAGGACACCGCAACAGTGGGCTTGTGTGATGTTTTCCGACGAGTCCAGGTTTAGCTTGCAGTCTGATTCTCGCCGGACTTTCATATGGAGAGCTCCAGAAACCTGTTACCACCAAGAAAACATCATTGAACGACACCGTTACGGTGGTGCAGGAGTGCTCGTTTGTGGTGGAATTATTCTGGGTTCCAGAACTGACCTGCATGTTCAAGTTGGAACCATGACAAGCCAAATCTATCGGGACGTCATTCTGGAACAACATGTACGTTTGTTTCGGGGCGCCATGGGCGCACAATTTGTGTTTATGGATGACAACGCCCGTCCTCACCGTACAAACATCGTAAGCGAATGCCTTCAATCGGAGGATATCACCTGTATGGACTGGCCAGCATTCTCACCGGACTTGAATCCAGTAGAGCACGTGTGGGACATGCTTGGCCAACGAGTTTCAGCCCGTCTACCTCCTCCTACATGTCTACCGGAACTTCGGAGAGCATTGCTTTTTGAGTGGTGTAATATCCCCCAAGATCAGATCGATAATTTGATACTCTGCATGCCTAGGCGTTGTACGGACTGTATTGCATCGTCTGGGAGACATACAATGTATTAACAATCATACCAACCATGTAATATTGGTTTTTTGTAAATATGTTTTTTTTTTTTTTTTTTTTTTTTTTTTTGTAATTTGCTCCAGGGAGAAAAAATCGCTAATTTTTTTAATAATATCAAACATATAGCATCTTTTTTTGCTCTTTACCTTTTGTTTAATAAATAAGCTTTTCAAATAAGTCAAATTTGTTTTGCTTCTAACTCTTCCTTTGCCTGATTTTGCATTATCCTTAATTTATGGACATGAGTGTAGAACAGTTTACTTAACAACGGGAAAGATGTTCTGAGCCTGTTTGTGATATCAGAATAATCCAAATTGAGGGGACATGCGTAGCTAGTCTAACCTGCCCCATTTCTCGGGCCTTTAAAAGCAGTGCATTTCTAACAACCGGCAATTTTTCGTAATTTTTAATGAAAACTATACAAATCTTTTCGCGTGAAATTAATTTGTTATAAATTTTCAGTTTTTTTATAAAGGCGCTCTAATATACTTATTTGGAGATTCATCTCCAGATATATTTTTATTTGCGTGTTCTTTCCAAACGTTGGGCTTACCGTTCGAATTCTTTTCTCTTTATTACATGAAAAATTAAAACATTCTTATTAGTTTTAACTAGTTCTGTTTTGTTTTCGCTGCAATGGTCAGTTCTTCCTTGATTATTAAACTACATCTTGATAAACTGTTAATGTCAAATTTCGTACACACAATGTTTGTGTATGGCAGCACAATTTAGTGAAACAGCTTGTTTCAAAATTCGAATTAGATTTTATTTATATATTTGATGTTTAAATGAATTTTCTCACTTATCTTCGTTTAAAAAACAGATACAAATCTCACATATTTACTGTTTGCACCATCGGATTGATTGGAAAAATGAATTGAATGATATTTTTAAGTTCTTTATGTAATTTTTGTCTCTTGGCGAAGTTTCGAAAAATCGCTGTATTATTCTGAAATGTTTGATTTTTATTATATTTAAATTTCAACATCTAAAAATGTATTAGCAATAAAATTTTGAAATCTTCATAGATTATAAAACAAACAAATTACCTTCTTTTAAAAAAAGAACAACAAGAAAAAATATTATTCGGGTGATTTTGTTCATTTAAAAAAAAAAAAAAAAAATACTCTCTGAATCAAAAGAGGAATATTTGTTCATCCTTTTCCTAGGTAAATAGTTTCAAACTTATTATGCCATTAAGTTACACGTATAGATGAATTCAGTTTGTGTATTGATTTCAAATAAGTCGACAAAAGTAAATGGAGTAAGTAAATCAGGATTTTACTCATTTGATGTAAAAAGAGTTTTTGTTGTTTAGTTTAATTTATACTTTAGAGCATGACTGTAACTGCCAAGTTTAAGACAGACAAATTAAAGACCTGTCGTTGAGGAATGACAGACGCGAATATTGTTTCTGTAAAGAATATGAATGTATTCAAAACTGATCTTGAATGAGTGTAGTGTGCGTTACGTAGAATTTTGTATAGATATCAATAGAGTGTGGTAATTTTTGCAAAGTCGATTTAGCTTCGTTTTCATTAAATGCTGGAACGATTAATTGTGCATATTCTTCTCCATTTTACGAAAAAATTAAATATCTCATTTTTTTATTGCTTTCGGATAGAGCGGGAAAAATGTCTGCGAAATGAAACTTATACGAAATTTTTGAATCTTTATTCAATGCCAATAATTTCAAAATCTTTTGTTTTTATGCCTATTTCATCTTTATCTTTGTTATTAAATAATCTAAAAATGCATGTATGATGATCTGGTTTTTCTTCTTAAAAACATTATGCAAATAGTTCCTAATGGAACACATAAAGGACAGTTTATGTTCTAAAATTCCCTCAAGAGGTAACTGTAATTGCATAAACTGAGAAAATATTATTTCTGAGTACTTGTATGTTCCTGCTCTATATAGTAAATGAATTCGATTCCCATTTATAATAAATGGCAATAATCATTTTTTTCGAATTTATTTTATGCTTAAAGCTGATGTATGCATTATTTTTCAGAAATTATAAAGTTACTAGTTGAGAAATCACCACCACATATTCTTAACCTCTATAGTAATTGTGGATATACGCCTTTAGCCTATGCTTGTGAATTTAACTGTCCAGAGGCTGTTCAGTTCCTCTTGTCACAAGGCAGTAGTGTGGAAGCAAATGAAGACAGACAATTTCCTTTATTCCGTGCTATATTCAATCCGGTGGCAGAATATACAATGTCAATTGCATCCCTACTTGTAGACGCTAGTGCAAACGTAAGTAACGAAACCAAATCAGTGTTTTTAAATGATAAATGTTTAGAATTAATTTTTAAAAAATGTAAGTCTTTATCTGGATATCACTAACCAATGGAAAATTTACATTGTGACATGTAAATTTAGTCGCAAATATAACCAATTTTTGTTTGGTAATTGATTAATATTTTTTCAAATAAATACATAATCTTATTTTTCTCTCCTCAATTTTTAGCATTTCACAAATTTTTGTTTTCAGGAGGAAGTCTAGAGATTTATTAAATAAATTTCAAGTGTTAATGTTTAATTGTAAAACAGTTATATGCAAATTATTTCATGAAATTGTGCGTGTCAGATTTTTCTTCTATGAGATTGTCATAAAATTCACATCAAAATACCGTATCATGACCATTGTGTCAACTCTGAGTATATTTATGCCACCATTACTCTATAATCTTGTTTAAATCTGGTGAGTGCATTTACAACATTCAGCACCTAACTCAATTCTACGCAAAATCGTATTTCGTGAATCCATTTTATAGGTCTGAATGCTTGGCTAAGATAAAGAATTTGGAAATGAATTCTTGTTCTTTACAGAAATTCAAAAAATGATTCTCAAATTGGGATTTTTATGTTAAAGTCTTTTACCTTGAATTACAGTTATTTTAAAGAATTTAATTCTCATACATTTTTACAATAAACAACATGTAAAGAAATTAAGGGAAATTTGCAAATGCTCAGTGATGTTTCATGGCATTCGGTAATAGTTAACTAATTAAATTATAATTTTTTTTTTCATTTCCTAACGTCTTGTAAGTGAAAATAATCTTGAAACTAGACATTCTCTTTTGTTTATTTGACTTAGTGAAATGTTATCCGTAATGTTAATATTACGGGTCTAAATGTGCTCCGCATAAAAGAATTTCGAATTTTCCACTTTCTCAAATGGAACGTGTAGATTCTTTAATCAGAAAGTGCGTCAAATCAAAATCTCTTCAAATTTTGTTTCAAAACAAATATTTCATTCAGGTTCAATAGGTTTTAGGTTCTATAAAGTTTACTAGATGTCAAACTGTATGTTTATATATATATATATATACTGTGGCTTAAAAAAATATTGTGCTGTTTGTCATATACAGAAAACGAAAAACTAGATATTGAAAAATTTGGGTTTGAAGTAAGTATTCAGACTGAGGAAACATTTATTACGTCTTTGCAGATGAGGTTTTTGTCGCACAGACGTCGTTATTGCGTCTTTCATAGTTATATTTTGATTGTGAAAGCATCGTATCACGACGTCTTAACGACGCCTAAATGTTCGCAGAATTCGACTTTTTTGCAACATTTGTGAAAACGTCGTTATTATGTCCTTGTGTTATATATTGATTTACGCAGAAAAATAAACTTAATAATGAATATATTTTTCTTCTTTTTTAAAATCTTGTATCCTTGTATTTTTCTAAGGTTTTTAAATATTTTATCATTTCCTGAAAACCAGAAAATAATACAATTTTTTCTTATTAGACTAAATATGCATAATTAATATTAATATTAATTATTTTCAGTACTTTATAACTATATTTTTTAACTAACTTAAATTCCAAATTACGATTATTTAAGATTTCATCATTTCTTTTCTTAATCTTTTAGTGACTTAACTTTGAGAGGTGTAATATTAATCGAAGACTATGTAACTGTAAACACTTACTAAATTAAAATAAGATTATTAATTACTAAATTAAAATAGATATTACTAAACTCTAAATTAAAATAAGAATGTTTCCTATTTAAAATTCAGTCACCTGAAATGTTCATGACAGTATCAATTTAATATTTTAAAATTTTAATTTCACTTGCTTATTAATATATATTATAAATTCAACAATTAATTGCTTATTATAAATTCAACAGTTAATAATTACGAAAAAAGCATTTTATTTTTGTTTACATTTTTATAAATTAATTGTAGAACTTTAAATACATATAATTTACCAATACCATTGCTTAGATCAAAAACGTTTTAAACTTGATTTTCTTTTTATCTAATTAATTCAGCAAGTAATCATTCTTCTTAATATATATTAAAAATTATTATAACCTCAGGAAACAAGACTTTTCCGTTTGCCGTTTCAAGTTCGTTAACGGCAGTTCGCTTCCAACACTAATCACTCATCATTAACAAGATATCACAATCAGCGCAAAGCTTACAGAGTAAAGAAAACAACTTAACTTATTAAAATAACATCATTTCAAGTAAAAAACTACTTAAAAAATAATTTTTTTAGTTGCAAACGGTACTGACCTCAGCTAAAATCTCTGCCGCTGCTAATAAATTGGATCTTACAGAATATTGTCCTGGTTTTATGAATAATGCACACAGTTAGCAAACTTAGCTTATCATAATTTTGCTAAATGCAAGTGGCATTAGGAGAATAAGTATTATTTAAGATTAATGCATATCTATTGCTGTTGTTTAATTTATCTGTAACTGTGCCTAGTGATGCCAGCGCCTATAAACACGTCTCTCTACTTTGTCTGACGGTCTGTCTTACCATGGCCAACTACAGGAACGGCCACGGAAGTTCTGGCGTGACTTCACAACCTTCGTCTGAACTGGACGCTTTTAACCCGATGATCGAACAATATAACATAATAAAATATGCTCTCTTCTTACATCACATTTTGAACTGCCATATTTAATCAATACAGAAGTTATTTTATCTTGTTGATCATATTAATTATGCCCAATTTAGAAAATTTTAAAAAAAAAATAAATAATTTAAACCGCAAAAAAAATAATTGACCAAATTGTGTCAATACATGTTTATCGACTTTCGTAATGTTTCTCTTACATACTGTATTTAATTAAATATCATGCACTCCTCCATGTGTGCTTTGGTCGCCTATAAATTTATATTATCAAGGAATTAAATATTTAAAAATTAATTAAAACATTATTTGTAAGAATATGTTCTTAAATGAGCTTTGCATAACATACACAGAAATATTCCTTTCATAGAGTTAGAAAATTTCACAAATTAACAAAACACAAATCAAAGGCATAAATTTTTATTTTCATCAAAAGATAAATTAATTATATTGCAGAAGAATTTCATAATAGTATTCTAAGAGTTTAAAAATTAAGAAATATAAGAACTAATAATTGAATGACATAAAGGAATGTGTATAATAAATTTCACAACGGAAACGAAAAAATTTTATTGCAGCTTCAGATACATGGATTTTATAATAAAATTTGCAAGCAACGAGTGGTGGTGTAGCACCAGGGCGCTTGGGTCATAGACCCTAACCCTAACTGAAGATTGGCTACTTCGAAATACAAAAACATAATTAATAGAGATATATAAATATGTACAAAATACTAGACTCAACTTTTTTTAATTATAGTTGTATAATTCTTAGAAAATAAAAAGTAAAATGGCTTACCTTTTAGTCGATCTTCTTTCTTCTCCAAAGGGATGTCCGGGAGTATTTTTCCTAAGTACATCTATACACTACTCACAGAAAAAGGGGAGGCTTCTAAGATAATAAGGTATTTAATTTACATCACAGCACTAAACTAAAATATATATATATATATATACAGAAAGATAAGGATTACATGTTTCACTCAAACGTCCATCACGAGTTCTCAAAGTTCAACTAAAAAGTTCTGATTTAGTTTCTGCTGCGCACATGCGCAAATCACGTGGTTGTGGGTGAGAGTTTCAACAATATTTGATGAAAATAGTGAGATTAGGGTAATTATTTATAACAATTAGAGCGTACAAGAATCGTTAAAAAGTAAAAATGCCATCAGGAAAAAGCTGAAAAAGCCTGTCGAGCTAGTGCGAACAGCTATGACAAAAACGTGTAAGTGTCAAACAAGAACAAGGTAAATGCAAGACCTAGTGTGCAGTATTATACGAATATGCATACAAAAATTATGATAAATGAAGTAAAGAACATAGAAGATAACTAGATGGATACACACAACACAAAAATAAATTATACAGATAGAAAACCATGGTATTCGTGCAAATTTCTCAGCAAGGGGACATTGAAAAGTTCTAATTGGGTTAATTCTCAATTCATTTTATAAGTTGTGAAGTCTAACTTGCAATAGTCAGGATTTTACACATCATTAGATGAACTAAACATTTCTTCAAACATAGAAAATAATATAAATAGCTTACCAATTGCATGCTCTGCATTTTGTAACTCAGGCATTTCTTCAGAGGTTTTTCTTAACCCATTACTAACAGAGATACCTTTAAGTATGTTACATATTTCTTTAAATACTTTACACATATGAGTAAGAGCATTAAAACTTAAAGTCAGCATTTTTATGGCCGTTATTTTTAACATTCGATTCCAATATGGACTAATTACCCCAGCCAACGGGTTTGTTCACTCTTCCTCTAACTGCATTAGCATAACTTACACCAGGTCTTCCATTCATATCATTTTTAACATTGTTTGCAGTGAATTTTGGCATAATATTATGATCGGAAGGAAGTTTGTGCAATTCTTTGACTTGTTATTTTGGCTTTGTGTAGTGGCGATTTCTGCGCCGAAAATCGCCGCTAGACAAAGCCAAAATAACAAGTCAAAGAATTGCACAAACTCGGTACTCATGTGCACATCGACCTACTATTTTCACTTAAAAATAAAATCAGAGAATTGCAACAACTTGGCATTGTGCACTCCTTTGACTTTATCCATGTACACATCGACCTATTTTCACTTAAAAAAAAAACATCAGAGAATTGCACAAACTTGGCATTGCGCACTCCCTTGACTTCGTCCATGTACACCTCAATCAATTTCCACTTAAAATGTGAAGGAAGCTCCCAATTCTACGGTAGAGTTAAACAAAAAATCTGAATAAACTACATTTTAAATCAAACAATAAAATAACATAAAAAAGGAAATTCATCTTATGCAAAGTAAATAGCCACTTACCTTATTTAGAAATTTCTGAGTCCTCCAGCCTGTGGCGCACAAAATTTCTTAACAGCATCCCAAAACTTCCTTAAATTATCTGAACTAAGATCCGTATATCTGCTTCGCCACATAAATTCACAAAAATAAGAGTCAAAAATATCCTCCGTAGTAAGGATATCCTCCGACGTTCAACCATACGCATTTCCTTCCTACAAACAGGACACTATAATGGCTACTAAGTAAACCATTTACACACCCGTCAATTAATGCACTTTTCCCTTTTCGTTCCAAATCATACTGAAACTTCAAATTAATCTTACCACATTCAGCCATTCTACCATCTAAACAACATCACAAGCAATGTACATCCTAACCAACACACACCACAAGCCCTTACAAATCTTTTCTCCGTCATTCAAAATTTACGGCCAACATGCAACTGATTGCAGACGCCGACGATAGTTCGCGCCATATCCCATTTGTAGGCAGCTGCAACACATAACATTTACTAAAAGCTTAGCAGAGCAATTTTCGGTTTTGTGAGGCCCCACACATTTTACACAGCGGGACTTGAGTTTACATTGATCAGTTGAATGGTGGAATTGCTGGCAGTTGTGACATTGTGCAACACTTCCACTAGATTTAGATACAAATACTTCTATAAGGAAACACATAAGTTAGATCATAAAATTTATAGACCCCTTTTAAATTTTCCAATTGTAATTGAAAAAGTGGTATGGGTGCTTTTGAGCGTACTCGATGCATTTGAGTAACTTTGAAAATTTTAAATCCTAGTTTTTCAGTTTCTTCTTGTATATCGTCTACTGAGTAATCGACTGGAAGATTGCACATTAGGTTTAACCATGACAGGTTTAATTTTGGGAGGTGTAACTTCAATAATTTCAGGTTCCCCCCCCCCCTGCATTACAACATTATTAGCATTTTTTCCTTATCATTAGACAGGCTATCAAATTTGTTTTTAACTGGAATACCTGTGTTACATTTTACAATTTTAGCTGGTCTAGCCATATTACGTGGCTGAATAAAGCCTTGAGAGTCCTACAACTCATTTACACTTCATTTTCCCATTTTTTGAACCCCTTTTGGGTTTGGGATTGTCAATACACATATCTGTATTAGATTTACACACATTAACTTCAGATCCATCATTATTACTTTTTACATTGTCAGTACACACAGGATTTTGAGATTTACATACATTAACTGCAGAAACATAATTACTACCATTTTTAACATTATCAGTACACGCAGGATTTTTAGAATTATCAGACAAAGGATTTAACGTTATTTGAAACAATTTCCATAGCAATATCTTCAGCATATGCATTACTATAAGAAGGGTTTTGCATACTAAAGGTCTCGCACTTAACCTTTAAACAGCGGTGCCTTTTTTATGTTGGAATTTTTTAGTAAGAGCTTCTTTCTTATGTTCCGTATTTGCCAACTCCATCAAATTACTACTTCCAAGGTTTTAATAGTGCTTTGAAGTAACGAGATTTCTTAAAGCACAGTAATATTTATCTTGTAACGAAAGCGAGTCCGCATTCAATAATGCAGTCCAGTTATCCACAAGAATTCTATCGACGAAGACCTGTATTTCATCATTAATAACCATACCATTTTCCCCAATTACTGCAGCACTGGATTTAACAGCTAGGGGGGGCCTTATTGCCCTCCATGGCATGTGGTAATCCAAAGCACTAATTCACAAAATGTAGAAGCACAACACACAATTAATAATCCATTGAGTAATCCACAGGGCGATGGAGAAAATAAATTGAAAATGGCGCACTCAGAGTTGAACAGGTGGAGCTTAGCAGCACATGTCTAACCAGCTCCTTTTATTTCACGTCTGTGATCGTATTATTTATGCCTAATTTAGAAATTTTTTTTAAAAAAATCATAATTAAATCGCAAAAAAATAATTGACCAAATAGTGTCAATGCATGTTTATCGACTTTCGGAGATATATATCTTACATAGTGTGATTAATTAAATATCATGCATTCCTTCATGTATACTTTTATCACCTATAAATTTATATTTTCAAAGGATGAAATATTTAAAAATTAATTAAAAACTATTTGTAATATGATGTTCTAAAATGAGCTTTGCATAGAATTATTTCTTTCGTAGAGTAAGAAAATTTCACAAATTAACAAATCAAAAGCATAATTTTTTTCCTTCAGAAGATCAATTACCTGCAGAAGAATTTCATAATAGTATTCTAAGAATTTAAAAATTAGGAAATATAAGAACTAAGAAAAGGAAAGTGTAAGTAAAATTCAGGTTTAGTAGCAAAAAAAAAAAAAAAAAAAAAAAAAAAAAAAAAAAAGCTATTTATGCTTCTTATTTATAAACAAGGTAGTATGGTAGCATATTTCTAATGTAGGTAAGTCTTGGATGTAAATTGAATTATTATAAAAATGTTTTATGTTTCTAGTAAAATCTGGATATTAAAGCCTTAACAGCATTAAACACGATGTTGTGATTATTCGCTTAAATGAATAAACTTCTTTGAAATTGGATTTTTCATTTTAAGATGCTTGATTTATGTGAATGATATGAATGTTTCGTGTTTTTGCTATACTGAAGAAAATGTTTTCGAAATTAGTTAATGACATTAATGCTGTTTCAGATGATGTTGTTATTGTTAAAATTTGGTATTTGGCATAGGTAATAAGAAATTCTGGATTTAAATAGAATTATTATAAAAATATTTTTCATGATTTTTGTAAACTTTGGATATTTAAGCCCTTTATAGCATTTAAAACAATGCTACAGTTATTTGTTTAAATCAATAAAGTTCTTTTCAAATGTATTTTGCATGTTCAAGGATATGGTTTATGTAAATTTTATCACAAGGTTCAATCTGATATAATCTGGGAATTCGGCAGTTTTGTTTTGGATATTCATTAATGGCATTTAGTTTATGTGAATCTACTCTTGCACATTGTTTCTGAAAAGGACATCAGAAAATAAAATACCTAATTATTTATAATCTTCTAACCTAGATGCTTGTATGTTATGAATGTGTGTATAGGCAATATAAAAAATGTTCATGGTAAATGTTGGATGTTTGAAACTTTTGCCTTAAAACAATTTAAAACCATAAAAACAATATTGGAGTTACTGATTTAAATAAGAATATTGTAAAACTCAGTGTTTAATATTAAAAATGTTTGGTTTATATGAGTGTTGTCATATAATTTAAATGTTTTCTGCTGTTGGCAGCATTTAAAATAAAGTTACAGATACATATGAAAAGCATCAGAATATCTTCGGAGTGTGTCTAACGTTCAGATGTTTGGCTGCAGTTAGTTTATTGGAAAATGAAACTAGGAAATTGATTACTTGCTTATTTTTATCATGAAGGTAAATTAAGAATATAATTATAGCATGCTGTAACTGAAATACTGAATATAATAATAGCATGATACATAGATTTTATAATAATTTTTTTACTTGTTTTTCAGTTACAGCATGTTATTATTATATTCGTCATTTACATTCATGATAAAAAATAAGCAAGTAATCAGTTTTCTAGTTTCATTTACCAATAAACTAACTTGAGTCAAACATCTAAATGTTAGACACACTCCGAAGATATTGTGATGCCTTTCATATGTATCTAAAAATTTATTTTAAATGCTGCCAACAGCATAAAACATTTAAATTATATGACAACACTCATATAAACCAAACATTTTTAATATTAAACACTGAGTTTTAAAATATTCTTATTTAAATCAGTATCTCCAACATTGTTTTTATGGTTTTAAATAGTTTTAAGGCAAGAGTTTCAAACATCCAACATTTACCACAAACATTTTTTATATTACCTATACACACATTCATAGCATACAAGCATCTAGGTTAGAAGATTAAAAATAATTAAGTATTTTCTTTTCTGATGTCCATTACAGAAACAATGTGCAAGAGTAGTTCACCTAAACTAAACTAAATGCCATTAATGAATATCCAAAACAAAACTACAGAACTCCCAAATTATATGAGATTGAAACTTGTGATAAAATTTAGATAAATCATATCATTGAACATGCAAAATACACTTAAAAAGAACTTTGTGGAATAAAACAAATAACCGCAGCATTGTTTTAAATGCTATAAATTGGCTTACATATTCAAATTTTACAAAAAATCATAAAAAATATTTTTATAATAATTCTATTTACATCCAAAGTTTCTTATTACCTGTGCCAAAAATTTACCATCATGATCATAAATAAGGAGACTACTAGTTTTCTCAATTTTTTTTTTTTTTTTTTTTTTTTTTTTTTTTCAGAACTGTAATTGCAATGAATAGAGTCATATAGACCAAATTTTAACAATAAGAACATCATTTGAAAGAGCATTAATGTCCAACTAATTACCAAATCATTTTCTTCAATATAGCAAAAACCTGAAATAAGCATAGGAAATGTAGCCTCTGTATTTTATTCAGTAATTCAACAGGTCGCATTTTACGAGACATTTCTTCTGGAATGTGTTTCTAAAGATTCCCCATAATTAAGCCTTTATTGAGGTAAAAATATATTTTTGTGGGGAGTGGGAAATTTTTAATTTATTAATCCGTTTGTGTGTTCTATGTAACTCTTGTTATTCAAATATTTCAATTTATAGCAAATTTTTATATCCTCTTTCTTTAACAGATGAACGTCCCTCCTTGGGGAACACCACTGATGCATGCTATAACAAAAGCTGCCTATGGAATGCTACCTTCCATAAATTCCATTACAATTCGAAATTCTCCATATGTAGACTTATGTATGCTGTTGATAGACCGTGGATGTGATGTTAATGCTGCTGATATAAATGATAAAACTGCTCTGCATTTGGCTGTTATGGGACAGCTTGAAAATGTAGTTCGCAAACTTCTTATTTCTGGAAGTGACATCGACAGATGTGACAAGTTTGGTAATACTCCATTACACTATGCATGTAAGAAGGAAAGCCAGAGACTGCTTAATTTACTCATAATTTCTGGCGCTAATTTACGGGCCCTAGATAAGGAAATAACTTTAGAACGGTGGAGAAGAGGGGGAGAATTAAATGAGAAAAATACTCAGCTGTTACTTTTAGAAGTTATGCTATTGGTGAATCGAAGCAGTGTCTTAGTTTAGAAAATCACTGCTATATAAGAAAAAATATTAGAAATGTTGAAAAAGATGTCACACAACTTGGATTACCACCATTACTGGTAAGACGTGTACAACTTGAAGATTGATGGAAATATGTTTTTAATTATGTAGAAATTACTGACAATTAAAATTTTTAAAAAAGGGTCAAAATACTTAGTGTCCATTTTCTTTTTTTCCATAAAACAGCAAAGTTTTTAAAGTTTATTATTTAACTTTGCAACAATGTTTGCTGACCATTTTCCTCAAAGCTGTTTTACATTTATAACAACAGAGCTGAGCAATAATCATGAAATGTATATTTTATAAATTTTGGAGATACTGAAGCTGAGAAGAATCAGCGCAGCGCAATTCGCATAAACTGCAGGACTAGTTTCGAAGGTTTTAATAGACACTTTCGTTGAATCATCTTTGCTTTAGAATTTCTAACATAATATCAGGTTCTTTAATTATAAAATAATTCCAACAAGAAATAAAATTTTCCACCTTCTTACTTAGAATTATATTTAAATCTACTGCAACATCAAAACTGTGGTCCGATTTCCATGGAAAGTCCTCAACAGGGGCTTTCCTCTTTTAGACAGACAAGCCTCTCTTGTTTTGCACAATTTAGGCAAACAAACATCTGGAACAATAAAGTAGCAAAAAATTACTTTCTCTTGTGTAGACATACTATATACGACTATTTTGTAGCCAAGACGTTTGTCGCACAGAGCAGTATAGAGAGAAAATGACTGTTTTGCAACATAGATATTTTCATGTCTGTTCGCATCTATTAGAAGACATTTTTGAAAGATTTCGAAGTGCTGTTAAATGACGTAACAATTTCCCAAAATCTTGTTCGAAATTTTGGTTTTATGGCAGAGAAAAGTTCATCTTGGAACAACGGTTATTTAAAGTTCTGTGTACAGTTGTTTTTTTTTTTTTTTTTTTTTTTAAATGCTGAATGGATGTCACAGCGTTTCTTCCAGCATATAATACTGTGGATAATATAATTTCCAAACACTATGACATCAACTTCTAATATTTCTTTTAACAGATGCGTCCCCCCCCCCCGAGTATAGCCTTTTCTATGCTATTAAACTTCAGGAACATATCTAAATTAAACTTATATACTTACCAGAGTACTTTTAGAAACATAGTTTACTCTATGATGAATGAATATATTATTTCATTATTTAATTTCTTATTATTTTTAATTGTTTCTTATTTTAACAACTTATTACTTATTTTAACAATAATACATTTTTTAAAAAATGGTGGGATTCGAAACTGTCATATCTGTAGCATGGGGACGCAGACCATATCATAAATCTGTGGTTTGTTACCTTGACCTAGGTCCCGCAACGAAAATGACCATAATGTCACCAAGCTGCATGAATGTGCGTTTGAGATAGGGTGCAGGCCTTTTTCCGACGTGCCCAAATCATTTCACGCTTTTATCTTATACCGTCCGCCATTTATTGTTTTCAATTATGATAAAGATTGTCTCACATTTTTTTAATTCTCTTTTTCTTCTATTAGCATATTTTCTAACTTTTTTCGTTGTACGAAGTAAAGGAAATATTCTAATGGCGGAAAGATTTCGAGTATCATATTTCATCGCAAATATACATTTTGACTGTTGTCAAATCCATTTGGGAACATTTTTTCATGACGTCCGATTTCATTCGACGTCAAATTTCTGAGATTGTAAGGAGACTGCTGAAATAAGTTTTCATATGGTTTTCTTTACAGATAGCAGCAAGATGAACAACAAGGTTGGCCTTGCATTTGTTCTTTTTGAAGGCCATTCCGAGATTTGTTTTCTTAGACACCGTATACGGAATGAATGTACAGTTTTTCAAGCAGAACTTCTGTGCATTTATCTTGCCGTCAAATGGATCCAGGATCATGGGACAACATCCTCAAAGTACCTTATTTGTTCTGATTCTCTTTCTTCTCTTCAACTTTTGAACAGTATTACCAGCTGCGATAAATTAGTTATCGAAACCCTAGTAACTGTTAGTTTACTTAGAATTAGAGGTTTTTGATACCTGCTTTGCTTATGTGCGTGCTCATCATGGTTTCTACGGAAATGAAAGAGCTGATTTCTTAGCTAAAGATGCCTTAAATTTACCCATTGATATCAACATTAGCATTCCAAAGAGCTATTGGAAGTCCTTTCATTATAAAAAGCTTTTAGCTATGTGGAATGAGGAATACATTTCATCTTGTAATGCTGAAGTCACCAAAAAGTTCCTTCCTTCTATTTACCATGGACTGAATTCCGAGTCTTTCCTCTCGTTAAATTTTAAAGTGTCTCAGTTTTTATCTGGTCACGGTAAATTTGCAAGTTATCTGTTTCGTTTTAATCTACGATCAAACAATTTATGTGAATGTTCAAAAAGAGTTCCTCGGGATGTGGATTTCATTTTCTCGTGCCCTGCATTTGATGGCCCTAGATTATGCTTACAGAACGATTTGAAAATGTTCGGAGTGACTTGGCCAGTGACCTTATCTGTTTTCGTGAAGTCCAGACTGCTGTTCTCTGCTTTTGTTCGCTTTATTTATGCATGTAATTTTTAATGTTTATTTATACATGTAACCTTTAATGTTCTAGTTAACTTACTTCTGTAAGCCCCGTGTTGTACATATGTGGTGCACGGGGAGTCTGTATGTTCTCAAAGGAAAAAAAAAAACAAAGGCAACATGTTTTGATTCGACATTAAACGGGTTTGTCATGACATACATATGTAGATTTGAGCGTACCTTATTTTTATTTCAATCGGCGCTACCAAAGGTGGATATATATATATATAACCACTTCCTTATCTGGTCCTTTTTTTCCCAATCGTTTATCGTAGTCATATTATACTTCCAGTTAGACAAGTGTTTTAAATGAAGAAAATATTCATGTTTTGGCAATATATTATATTAAAAAATTTTTGGCAAATAATGAAATACAACCGTATCTGATAAGAGTTTATATATGTAGTTAGATATATATAGTTAATAAATATCTAACAATATTTCATATCAGTTTATTGTTGCTGCAAAAAAAAATGTGAATAATTTGCAAATACAAGGAAGTCGTCGTGTATATATATATATGTCATATATTTTTATTTTACAAAAGTAATATTTATTTTCGGATGTTCAATTTTTCCTGCTTCCTCTTCATTTAAAAAAGAGTTGTTCTTACATTTCTCACTATGGTTATCTTAGAACGGGGATATATATTTTCATATTTTTTTCCACTTTGTCACTTTCTAAAACTCAATATTTGTTATTATTTTTTTATTTCTGCATTATATTTCGAAAACAAATTTCAATTTTTTTCACCTTTTTCTTTTTTTGTTTTTTTATAAGGATAAATACTTTTTAACTTTTAAATTTTTTATTGACTCATTTTAAGTTAAATTGGAATTGTCATGCATACTATTTCACTCTGCAGGCCTTTATGGATGATGTTTTATGTACACTGCGCACACACTGCACATGAGAATTAAAAAAAGGGGGACAGTTCTGTAGCTTCCGTTCTACTAGGCCGATTGATTAAATTAAAATTGCGTTATTCATGTCTCGAAAGCGCAACTTAGAATATGTATTAGGTTTATATATAACATTGTTCTAACATAGGTATTTTGCCAGAAAATAGGACTTTTTCAGAAATGACATGCCAGTAGTTTTTCATATTTCGATTCTACAACTCAAATTTTGCCTAGATATTAAATTTTGTAATTTTCGCTGAGAAATTGAAGGAGAAATTTAAAAATTTAACTTGCTGCTTTCCCCCCCCCCCAGTTTGCGCGAAGATTAATTCACTTCGCGAACTTCTTAATTTATGGCAACCTATTTTCCTTTCCTGTTTTTTCATTGTAAACAAGCAGATAAAGGTCATCGTTCATACTGTCAAGAAATTCTAGGAAAATGTGTAAATCACATTTGGGGTTATTATCGCTTATAACAAATATGCTTAATTTAAAAACGCGCTAATATGTAAATCTTAGGAAATTTTGAATAAAAAACTCTAATATATTGCATGTATGGTTAGCAATACCCTTAATTTAAGGGGATGAAAAAAATTTATTGGCTATGATTCAAAATGTTTTTCGAAATTTTTTTAAAAATTATTTAAAGTACAAATTTTAAAAATAAATCAAAAAATGGGCGTATTTTATTTGGAATGAACCTAAATTTTGAAATGTGGAAGGAAGAATCAAATAAGTTTGGTAAAAAGAAATATTAACAAATATATACCAAATTCAACTAACATGGAGAAGCTAAAACTTTGAAAGCTATTTTTTTTAAAACCTACTCTTGCAGTTTACGAATCTTGGCCCTTTGGCGCAATATGAGTTCTAGAATCGAAATATGAAAAATATTGACATGCTATTTCAGAAAAATCCAATTTTGTGTCATAATTGATTAAATACTACGCTTCTGTGTTTCAGTGAATTTGTCGAAATGAAACTTGTCTTGGCTATCTAATTAATCGACCAGGTATGGAGTTTCAAAACACTTTTCCCTTGACAAGTTCTGTTGTGAAGCTCCAAACAAGGGAGATTAATACTTGCAAATTTACTTTCGTAATTTTTAATTTATACTTTTAAAATCAATATAGCTCTTAGTATCTTAGATTTTTACTTTGGTGTTTTCATATATTACAGTACAAACACACTTGGTAGAATTTATGTCTTCTTACTGATGAGTTGGATACACACCTTACTTTTCTACTTATGTTAGAAAATGCTATATTATATAGAAGTGATGTATATCTTAAATCGCGCTTTCGAGACATGAAAAAAGCAAGTTGAATTCTTCAATCGGCCTAGTAGAACAGGAGATCTAGAACTGTCGCCCTTTTTTTTCCCTCAGTGGGCCTTAAAAGTTGACTTAAATCTTCGCTTACAATTTTCATTGTAAACAGTTTAATTGGAACACATAAACAAAATATCATTTTATTTTATGCTACTACAAAAAGGAGGTGCGCATAACATTCTCTTCTATTATATTGTACTAACTACTATCGGTAGTACTAATTCTTTGATGCAATATGCAAAATAACACATATTCTCTTTTAAACATGTTACTTTTATTTAAAATATTCTCACAACCATGTCTATCCAAAACTCCACGAATTATCTTTTACACATCTTAATTTAATTCAAAGGAATCATCAATCCTGCAAATGTAAATTTTACGCTTTTTACTTTCTATTTATACAATTTCCCCTTACTTTTATCCTGTTTTAAAACATACTCAAGTTACATTTTTAATTCCTTTTCGCCAAAAGTGACCACAGAGTTAAACAAATATTTTATAGTAGATCTACTTTGATGGCTTGGTCGTATACTGGCTTGCAACAGGTGATAGTGATCCCTGCTCTTGCCAGTTATTAAAAGAGTCCCATTAGGGCCTGACGTGTGATACAACCTTAAAGAATATTCTCCTAAAGAGATAAGTACCTGACGGAGTAGATCTTTTATCATTGAACAACGCTGATAGGAGTAATAAATTTAAGGAAGTGGTGGTGTGCATATCAGATATTTTTATTTTACAATAGTAATATTCATTTTCAGATGTTTAATTTTTAAACACTTAAATGAATTCAGGAACATTCATGCGCAGTTTAGTTCAAATAGGTATCAAATTTATTTCATCTCTTATTATTTTACACGAATATACTACACTCAGAATGACTCAATTTTTATCGACGTTTCTTACCTCATGCAGCAACCATACAATCACCTCTGAATTCGTTTTTGGTTGGAAGCAAGAAAAACGATGTACGTGTTATAACCTGGACCACAGAATCTCGCGAAGCGTTCCAAAAATGCAAAATTGATTTAATTTCGGCAACAAATCTGCAGTATCCTTCCGCATCTAAACCATTATCACTCTGCCTTTATAAGGTATTTCTTCCGCTTTCCTACGTGCCTTCGTGGTGTAGTGGTTCTGCACGCTGGGCCGGTACTCCAGAGGTCCGCGATTCGATTCCCGGCGAAGGCGGTTGCTAATTTTTCAATCTCTCTTGCTTCCAAAAATCCTAATGTCTCTACAGTGGCGCCCAAACTGAAAGGGGTGTTGGATGAGGATTCTCCACACCCAGGATTTGGCGATTGGGTACCCTAAAAACACCAGTCACCCTTTAAAAAGGGGAGTATATAAGATATTTCTCCCGCTTTCCTAGCCTGCGTTCGTGGTGTAGTGGCTGAGCCGGTACTCCAGAGGTCCGCAGTTCGATTCCCGGCGAAGGAGTTGCATGTTTTTCATCTCTTCTGCTTCCAAAAAACAACCTAATGTCTCTACACGTTGACGCATCAACAACAGGTATGGGAGCAGTTTTACAACAGAAAGATCAAGAATTATGGAGACTCATATTTTTCTAAAAAACTCTCACCGGCACAAACCAGATTGTGAATTATTAGGAATTTATGAAGCTGTCAAATATTTTCGACATATGCTAGAGGGACGCGTATTCATGATCTTCACAGATCACAAACCCTTAACCTATGCTTTTCAACAGAATAAAACTTCTCGTCAAATGAGATAGCTAGAATTCATAGGGCAATTTTCAACAGCTATCTGTTATATTGAGGGTTCGGAGAATATTGTTGCAGACACCTTGTCTCGTATTGAAGAACTAGCCGTTCCTTCGCCAATAAAGTTTGCTGCCCTTGCGGACGAACAACACCGGGATTCAAAACTACAAACCCTCTTGAAAAGCAAATCTTCCACCAATCTCAACTTCCAGCCTGCTGTCGACTGGAAAATCACTCTATTGTGATGTTCAGGATTCAAGATTTCGACCTTATGTTCCTTCCGGGTTTTGCCATGCCATTTTTAGTCAGTTACATCATCTATCACATCCTGGCATCAAGGCTTCGAGGAAACTGATACAGCAACGTTTCGTATGGCCTAACATGCAAAAGGACATAGCCAACTGGACAAGTTCATGCTTGGAGTGCCAAAGATCTAAAATTGTCGGACACACCACCAGCCAACTTAAAAATTTTAATTTGCCCTCATCTCGCTTCAATCACGTGCACCTCGACTTGGTCGGGCACTTAAATTTATTAATAATAATATAATACATGAATATAATTAAATAGTATGTATACATTTTTCTTACCTTGGATGAAGCAAATTTATCACTTACTTCAACAAAGTCGACCCTTTCAAATTTTTCTCTTTCCACACTTAAAAATGCTAGATGACTTAGGGGATCTTGTCCCATCGCTGATTGTAAATATGTGAAAATTTATTTTAATTTGCTGAACGAACGTTCATAGTTACCATTTGATAATGAAATAGTAATTAGTATTTGAAGTGCGACTCTTAGGCTTAGAAAAACATTTACTCTATAGATCTGTAGTGGAGTTTTAGGTTCCGTTTCTTTTCTACTGCGGAGTAACATCATGCAGTCACATTCACTGCTCAAAACAATTAGGGGATATTGTGGGTTCGGTATGAAATAACCATATAATGGACAACCTTTTTGAACAAAAGGAAATAGAAGAGATTATAAAGGAAAATTATAACGTTTACAAGTTGGGAATATGCAAATTTAGTCTGTGACGTCGAAAACTATGTGTTTTAGATAAGGAGTAAGGAGCGACCTGCAGTATTCCTTTTGTAATAGGAGATTAAAAACAATTGACATGCGTTGAACGCTGCGTAGCAGTGAATATACGATGTCTCAGCAAGATGACTTAGTTGAATCGGTAGCCAGGTCAAACGCCATCTATTGTAGCGGAAGCGTTAGGATTTTCCCAAAATGTCATTCCCAGATTATGGAATCGGATTTTGGAAACTGGATATGTTTGAGAAATTCCGGACAAGGTCGTGTTATCGTTTTAAAATAAAAAGCAGGAGATATACGTGCATTGCGCTTAAAAAAATAAATATATATCTCTACTTTGGAGAAATAAAGTGGTCAGGAAGAACGTTTTGGCTAATGTACTGCAAACATTTTATTACACATTTTATCAGACAAATCAAGAAAATAAATAATGAATTATATTACAATAGTTATTAATTTTAAATATATTTTCCAGAAATCGATCAAAATAAAAACTGAAATTTTCCGGAAAATCTTGTTTGGAGACCATTACCTGTACGAGCCTGTAAATACCTGTACGAGCGGCGCCCGGGGCATCATGCACCCCCTTGTTCTCCCCTCGCTACGCCACTGCCCTGTGACTCCAAGCGATGGTAACATGGATAACCATTCGCATAAAAACATTATTGTAAAGAAATTTTAAAATATCTTTCCTTTGGCTTAAACTATAATTATTAAAATTTCATAGGTAATTAATATATTGGATAAAGTTTTAGTTTGAAGTCAGTAAAGAATTCAAGATATATGATTAAATCCACTAACCTAAACATTTTCCCATCAATTTATAATTTGGGGGGGGGACCAACGTGGCTTCCAGCTTTACGAAAGAATAAAAATTAAGTTTTGAATATATTTTTAATTCTAGTTACATATATCTTTTCTCTGGAACACCATTTATTACAGCAAAGCATCAAGTTATTAAATTTTACTTCTATTTTTTCCAACGAATCTGATTTAAATAAAATATAATATCTGCATAGACCCTCACGTAGAGACCTCTTCAATAGTATGCCTTAAAAATATGTCAGTTATGCTGCATCAGCCCTGCTGGCGAAACTTATGCACCTTTCTAGACATTGCTATTAAATGATATGGAATGTAAAGATCGCCAATCGGTTAAAAACATTTTCAATTAGCTCATAAATGTTTTGCTAATACCTATCAACTAAGGAACACGGAAGAGGTGGCCAATAAACAACGTGAAAAATACTGGAGCCCACAGCGAAATGACTATTATTCGTATTGGTCCTAATAAAATTAATGACGATGGGGGGGGGGTGCCCCCTACATTGTATGGCCGGGGACAAAAAAAAATATCTTTCTTTTTCTGAAATCAAGTTTAGACTAAATTGAAAGTGAAAAGTCCTTTTATAATAATTTAATTAAAAATCTTAGCCGTTGTTATCAAACAAATTTTTCTGTAACGATCTTCCTTTCGCCTTAGGGATCGAAACAAGTTTGAGATCTTCCAAAAGCAAAAATAAAATAAGCCAAAAATCAAAAATAAAAACAATGTTCAAGTAATACAATGGCCTTAAATTCCCTATTTCTTTAAATACATATTTATGATCCTTATGTGATTCTTCACTTAAAACTTTCAAAATTAATATAATATTTGCTCATTGAGGAGAATCCAAGAATAGGTCTGTCCGCCTCCGACCGACGAAGGAAACAAAAGTCGGTGAGGAATTTGAAACATTAAAACTTGTTAAATAAAATAAAATCTCGAGTTAAAAATAGCCTCTCCAATATAAAATTCTTGGAGTTAAGATCTTCACAAATAACAAATTAATTAAATATTTTAATCACGTTCCTTAAATTGAAAAAGTGTGGATTCCAATTCTCGGCCTGCAAGACGTATACAGACACATCTTCGAGAGCGATACATTGCACACTTAATAGCAAGAATTGGGTTTTCGGAATATAAATGGCACCTCTCCCGCCCTTTTTCAACACCGCTGACCAATATATAGGCAGAAAAGCGGGTGCATCATTAATAACTTAAGGTACTGTACTGTATAGATATCTATTGTTTTCTGTGTTAATCTATCCTCACCAGGCAGCTGACAAGTTGCAGTGCTAAGATGATTGAGATTAGTTTAAAAATAAAGATTAAAAAACAGATAAAAAGACGGAAGGGACCCGAGCAATCAGAGATTATAAAACTGAATAATCTCGATAAAAATCCAAAAGAATTATATAAGAATGTAAACTACACAAACAATTAAAATACAACAGCAATCTTCAATACAGAAGATGCAAATTCACCAATAAAATGGAGCACAATCTAACAATATAAAGAGATAAAACTGAATAAAGCCCCAAATTACAAAAACTGAAACGCAGAAACTAAAATTAAAGGCAAGAGAAAGCCTCTAACAATCAAAGTTCGTGTGCGCTCTAGTAAAATTAATATCCCTTTCGAAGACTAGGCAGTCGCAAGAATCATCACAATGAGCAACATTATACTCAGCATTCGTAAAATTGTTCGCAGCAATGCAGTTTTTGAACGCTGAATCACAGTCCGGTTACAATCTCTTGAGGGGACAGTTCCTGTATAGGAAAGGTAGCAGGACTCGTATTGGAAGTACTTTGTAGGGCATACTGTTGGCAATTGTAACACCGGTGGGAACGAATAGATAAACGAAAAATATCTTCCATCCAACTCCCACACTCCGCAAATAGATAATATCGTATACATTTGCCTGACTACCTTTGGGGCGGACAATTCATCCTTCCCTAGTTCGAGGTGATCCTTTTCATTAATATAATTTCCAACACTTCCAATCTAAATCACAAAAACTTCATTCGGGCCATATCTCTCTGTATTATCGTTAGGGTCTGTAGGACATTTTCAGCACATCCACAATTAAACACCATTCTTTCCTGCCGCTTCTTACAGCCATCTAGAATTTTAAACAGTGAGTTGCCGACAGATCATCAATGTTTTCAGGTTGTTTACAATTGACTTAGATATCGTTTCCCCCTCCCCCAGTATTTGGATGGTGTCCATCGACCGACGTACCAAAGCCAGAATGTCTTTCCCCCCACCTCTCTCAGTTCTGTGTCAGAGATATTTACTCACTGGCAACAGATAGGCTCCCAACAGGGCCGGCCTCAGGCATGGTAGCAAGCACAAGTTACAGAAATAAACAGACATAACTTCGAGAGAGAAGCACTGCACACTTAATAGCAACAATTGTGTTTTTGGAATAGAAATGGTAGCTCTCCCGCCATTTTTCAATACCACCGACCAATATACAGGAAGAAAAGCCGTTGCACCATTAATAAGTTAAGACTACTCTACTGTATAGATATCTGTTCTTTTCTGTGTTAATTTTTCCATAGCAGAGATACAGTTTTGTAATGACAGTTCTTAAACGGTTCTTTTCCGTTTTAATTTATTTACATTTTATTCTTAGATTTCAAAACATATACAAAAATTTCGTTTGTGTATTCTTTTGTTTTTTCACTTTCGTTTTCAATTTTTTTGAAAAGTAAAAGAAATCTCTGTATTTAATATTATTCTAATTTTTCAAATTAGAATTTTCTTTGTTTCTTCTTGCTTTGGGGCTAGAATTTTCGGGTGAACAATTATAATTAAAATACATTGAAATGGTTCATCGGCTAATTCTGGTACAGAAAAGCAAGGATTATTGTAGAAGAGAGATTTCAATTAATTTCAAAGTTCCTCCCCCCCCCCACGCCCGGTGAAGTGACATTGAGGTTGATTGAATTCCTCTTCTGCTTTTGTTAATTTTTCTTTAAATTTCATAATTTTTTTAAGTGGGATTTTACTTGTTTGAAATGTTTTGGTTTTAAAATTTTTAAATTCTATGTTGCATTTATATTATTATTTAAAATTTATTAATTATAAAATTCAATATCTGGTTATTGTGAAATATTAGTTCTAATTTTTTTTATTTTACGTCATTAATGATAATTTTTATGCAGCTTAATGCACGAAAATATCAGGCATGTTTGTGTTTTGTTTTCAAAAAAATTGTTTTGTAAATATATGTATATATATATATATATAAGAGAGTGGATGTATATATATCCACTCTATTACACAAAAACAAGATTATATATTACCCACCAAGGAAACAAGATTATATTTGTCATGTATCTGGCAGCGGTGAGCCAATCAGCTGCCTGGCAGAGCCCAGCAAGTGAGAGAGACAACAGTGGCATATTAGCCTCAGAGGAGGCAGGTGGTAGATTAATTATGTTGTAGGAGCGAGGTAGTGCTCCGAGTTTGCCATTATTCTTTAAATGTTAATTTTTTTACCATTATTCTTTGAAAGTTAATTTTTAATAAATGTTGGTGTCGTTTTCCTTATGGTGCCTTATTCATCCGTAAGGTCATCACAGCACGCTCTCTTTCAAGAACCAGAGCTAACGAAGCCGACTGGATTTTGGAGAAAAGATGAGAAATTTTTGTTGTAACTTTAAGGAAAATTTCTTCTAAATATGTTTAAAGGAGTAGTTAAAAGTGATTTGATTTCGGTGTTGAAGGAACTAGGTGAAGAAGCCGATTCTAGTTTAAAAGTTGTAGAATTAAAAGATAAGCTTTTAAGTTCTAAAGAATATTTGAAAGATAAAGATTTTGTTATTGAATTTCTTAATACTACGGTTGAAGAAAGGAAAAAGTCAGAAGAAATTGTGAAATTGCGTCTAATGCAAATTGAAAGTAGCAACGAATCTAGTAATAACGTAGAAAATACACTTTCATTAGATAAGCTTTTGAAAGCTGTACAGGCATTATCGATTTCTGTACCTAAAAAGGGTGAAGCATGGAACTTATTTTTTGATTCCATAGAAAGGGCTTTTAAGCATAAGAATGTACCAAATGAGTTTAAGTCTGAAATTTTACTTAAACTGATAGGTGATAAATCTTCTAATATTCTAGTATATATTAAAGATGATGATTTGAAAGATTATGAAAAAATTAAGGAATATGAACCATCGCCAATTATATGTTTAGAAAATTTTCGCCAAGCTCAAAGGTTGACGGGGGAAACTCATTTGCAGTTCGCCTCTCGTTTTAGATCATGTTGGATCCATTATTGTAAAAGTAGAAACGTCAATGATTTTGAGTCTTTAATTAACTTAATAATTTCTGACAAACTTTTTCAAACATTGAATAGTGATTTAGCGTGCCATGTTGCAGTTCGACAAGGTGAAAGTTGGATACGTCCAGAAGAACTAGCGAAGGAATGCGACACTTATTTCATCGCAAAAGGTAAATCTTTTGATGACATAAGAGGTGAAAAACGCGCTAATTTTCGTGATTCATACAACAAAAACTCTAAATATATTCCACCAGCGCTAAGAAAAGATTTAGTGGTAAATGAACAGAAACATTCGTTTAAACCGCGAGAATGTTACGTGTGTAGTAGCAGTTTACATTTGGCTAAGGATTGCCCGAACAGGCGAAATAAATTTGAGAGGTCCAATAAACAGAGCGATAATATCCCGGTCAAACCGAAAGTTAACACTTCAAGTAAGTCGAAGGACAATGCGGTTGTTACAAATGTAAATTCTAAACATTTACAAAAACCCGAGTGTTCCGACGGAAAACTTGATTTTTATTCCTTGGAAAAGATTACTATTTACATTGCAGGGAAGCAAGTAGAAGCTATAAAAGATTCAGGTACGGAAATACCAATTTTGAACACTACATTAATTCCTGATTTAAAAACAGAAAGTAAGGGTAAAATCATTTTAAGTTCCGCATTTGGCGACGTCATAGAGGCAACGTTAGCAACTATTCCCATTTATTACAAAAAACCAAACAGTTGTTTATATTCGCGCGTAGAAGCTCTTTTCGCGTTGACAGATAAGCTAAATGTTCAATGTTTAATTACCCAGATGTATGGGATCGCATATTTGAAGACGAGAATGCATGAACAGTCTTCCCTGAAACGAAACAGGAAACTCATGAACAAAAACAACTTGAGGTTGGCGCCGTTGAACTGTCAAATGTAAATCTTTTTTATAGCTCAGTTGCGAATCAGAATGGTGAAAGACTAAACAGTTATTCGGAATCGAATAAATTTAAGGTCGATCAGAGAAACTGCCAAACGTTAATAAATTCTTTTAAGGACGCAGAAGTAGGGAAGAATAATTTCTTTTTACAGGACGAATTATTATTTCATAAAGAAAAAATTTGTGGGGAAAACATACAACAGTTAGTTTTGCCCGAGAATTATCGAAATAAAGTCCTTCAATTAGCTCATGATTCCATATTCGGAAATCATTTAGGTATGAGGAAAACTAAAGAAAGAATTAAGCTTTCATTTTATTGGCCGAACATATCCAAAGATGTAGAAAATTATTGTAGAACATGCGAAAGATGTCAATTAAAAAGTCCGGAAAGACAATCGGATAAAATTCCGATTACTCCTATTGTTCGCGTGTCATATCCCTTTCATACAGTAAATATAGATATCATTGGTGAAATTTCACCTCCTTCAGGAAGGAAACATAAATATTGTTTGTGTTTGATAGATAATCATTCAAAATGGCCAGAAGTCATACCTTTAAAAAGTCTTTCTGCTAAAGCTACTTGTGAGGCTCTTTTAGATATTTTTATGAGAACCGGTATTCCAGAAATAATTTGTAGTGATCAAGGCACTAATTTTACCTCACAATTAACTCAAGAATTCGAAAAAAGGTTAGGAACTCATCCTCGTTTTTCGACACCTGGTTACCCAGCATCAAACGGCTCAGTGGGAAAATGGAATCGGGTATTTAAACAAATGTTACATCATGTAATTCGCACAGATCCTGTTAATTGGGACAAGCACATACCTTATTTACTTTTTGCGTATCGTGAAGTTCCAAATTGCACTACCGGTGTATCTACATGTATGCTTATGTACGGTCGTGAAGCTAGAGGTCCCTTAGCTGTGTTAAAATCATCATGGTCCGGTGAAATACCATTATTTCTTAATCTGAGTAATTCAGCATCTACAAGAATTAAAGATAAATTTAGAGAAAGCATCTGAGCTCGCTTCTTTATCTGCCGCGGAAAAACAAGAAGCTTATGCATATTATTTTAACCGTCGCAAAAGTTTGAAAGAATTTAAAAATGGTGATCTAGTATATTTACTTATACCAGACTCTAGCAACAAGCTATATGCTAGGTGGACAGGTCCAGGTGAAATTGTTGAAAGAGTAAATCCTCATTCTTACAAAGTTAAATTACCCGATGGGAGAATGAGGCATGTTCATGTGAAGAAAATAAGAAAATTTTATGTTCGAGCACAAACTGTGGGAGTGATATTTGAAGATGATTCTGAGTTTGGGGAAATTCATACCACTCCAAATAAAGGAGATTGCGCAGTAACTAGAAGGAACATCGAGGTGGATATTAGTCATTTAGAGGATAGCAAACAAAAGGAATTACACGAGCTCTTACTCAAGCACATCGCGTTATTTTCTGGGGAGATCCAAATAGCCAGCGTTGGTGAACATAGAATTCGGTTGTTACCTGAAGCTGAAAGAAAAAAGCCATATATCTATAAGATCCCAGAATCTTTGAAACCTGAAGTAGATAAACAGATCGAGAAATTGGAGAGCTTGGGTCTTATTGAGCCAAGTGAAGCTGAAATAGCATACCCGGTCGTATGTGTTGCCAAGAAAGACGGAAGTATGAGGTTATGTATTGATTTCAGGTTGTTGAATCAAGTAACCAAGCCTGTTGATTTTCCAATGGAGAATGTGACTGATCTAATCAATAAAATTGGACACGCGAATGTTATTACCTATTTAGATGTCTTGAAAGGTTACTGGGAAATACCTTTAGAAGAAGAAAGTCGTGATTTAACATCATTCAAGACACATCGTTCCCAATATCGTTGGAAAGTGATGCCTTTTGGATTAAAAAATGCAGCTTCTACTTTTCAGCGGGTGATGAATGATGCCTTAAGAATAGTGATTTTTGCAAAGCATATATTGATGATATTGCTATCTTTTCACCAGATTGGAATTCGCATCTCAAACATTTAGATGCTGTGCTAACTACATTAAGTGATCTCAGGTTTACGGTGAACGTGAAGAAATGTGTTTTTGCACGTTCAGAGATAAAGTATTTAGGACATATAATAGGAGCTGGACGACATCAACCTGATCCTGAAAAATTACAAGCCATTGAAATTATAAAAAGTCCTAAAATAAAGACTGCTCTAAAGAGTGCATTAGGCTTATTCAACTATTATCGTGATTACATAAAGAATTATGCAGAAATAGCTCGCCCATTGACGGAGCTTACGAAAAAGAAAATTCCTGAGAGAATTCCATGGACTGATGTTGAGGAATCAGCATTTCAAGAACTGAAACGTCGACTGTGTGAAGCACCAAAACTGTACACTCCAGAACCAGAAAAACCTTACACCATACAGTGTGATGCTAGTTCATATGGTGTTGGTGCTTGCTTGTCACAACGAGACAGCAAAGGCAGTGCATCCTATCAGCTTTGCCAGTCAAAGACTTTCGAAAACTCACCAGAACTGGTCAACTATTGAACGCGAGGCTTATGCCGTTGTGTGGTCATTAAAAAAGTTCGAGTGTTGGGTGTTTGGATCGAATATCGAGCTGATCACAGACCATAATCCATTATTATATTTGTATAAGTCGGCACCGCATTCAACCAAATTACAGAGGTGGGCAATGGCACTTCAGCGCTATAATATTCATATTTCTCATTGCCCTGGTGCACAATTAAAAAATGCAGATGGTCTTTCAAGACTAGTGGGTGAATGAAATAGGTGTGAACTAAGTATGAACTAATATGTTTTAAAACTTTGCATTAGTTACTTTCTTTTGTTCCGGAATTGTACGAGAGCTACTTTCCATCTGTTTTGAAAATCAAATTACTGGTTTCCATTTAATATTGCATTATAATAGTGTGTTTTGAAATAGTATTGCATATATGTTTTATTACAGAACTCCGGTATTGTATCAAGCCATCTGTTCATCTGTTGTGAGATGAATGTTTATTGCATTTATTTCAAAGTATGTTATTACATCATGTATACATGTTCATATATTTTGAATTAATTTGGTATGTGGAGTATACAATTTAAGTTTGTATTTGCTGGTTCAGTTTTCAGATTCTGCTTCGCTTTGGCGTAGCACAATCTTACCGGGGGGTGTCATGTATCTGGCAGCGGTGAGCCAATCAGCTGCCTGGCAGAGCCCAGCAAGTGAGAGAGACAACAGTGGCATATTAGCCTCAGAGGAGGCAGGTGGTAGATTAATTATGTTGTAGGAGCGAGGTAGTGCTCCGAGTTTGCCATTATTCTTTAAATGTTAATTTTTTTACCATTATTCTTTGAAAGTTAATTTTTAATAAATGTTGGTGTCGTTTTCCTTATGGTGCCTTATTCATCCGTAAGGTCATCACAATATTTATCTGATATGTATTACCCAAAAACTGTTACGTGGTACGTCGCTCGTTGACTCACTTTCGCTATTCTTATATTATTGTAAATTGTGCATTTTTTGCTTTAAAAATTATTGAATTATGTTGTTCCTGTCTTCCGGTTTAAGTTTTTATGCCTTAGTTAACCGGCATGCAATAATTCTGGAATTATCTACAATTTAAATGTTTTTTAAGTGCGTCTAAGCCTAAATTTTGATTAGCATGGCAGCCATGTTTGTTTACATTTGAAACTTAGCACAATAGTGGAATTGTTGCCAATTTAGAGAAACTAAGCTTCGCCAAAGTAATGTTTTCGTTTATTATTGCGAATTAAAATATGCTTCATTTTTTCTGGAATTATTAACTCTGGAATCAAGTTATCAGCTTGTTTTTACGTAGAAACTGTAATTTTAATTGTAAAAATTGTTTCTTAATTGTTTTAACTGTACTTGGGTTTTATGTTTTTTTTTTCTTATCTTTCAATCTTTCAAATTTTAATGAAAAATAGTTTGAATTTTTATGTATTATTGCCTTGCCGCGAAGTGAGAACTCAATTAATTAATAACGCATGCGCATTCTCTTTGTATAGACTTTTAAATTATAATTAAAATTATAATTAAAAAGATGTTTAAATTATAATTAAAATTCCAATTTACATTTTAATAATATCAAGATTTCCCTTCGCATTGATTTGTGGAGAGAGCCATGGTTTGTCTTCATGTATTTTAATTATTCGCATGATTTTTTTCTCTATAAATATCTTATACGATCATAAGTAATATATCTTCCTTAACATAAGTAGAATTCAGTAATTTATAACTACAAAGCACAGGTATTTAATGAATGCTGGTCTTTCTTCTGTTTCATTTGTGTGTGTCTGATAACCGAGAATATTTCCTTGACTTGTATCGAATGGAAAAAGAGTGACAGCGCGCGAAAGCGCGCTTTTACTCTGCATCAGATAAAGGAATGTCTGGAACAAAGAATATTTCCAGATTTGAAGTAATACCATGAGTAAGGGCCCTATCACTTCTATGGACTCGCGCGCTTACCCGAGACAATTCCGAGAAATGAGATTCTAGTAGTACGGCTTTAAGCGGCAGTCTTCCGAGAAATGTTTCGTCTAGCGAGGAGGAACCTGTCCCGGCTACGAGCAACATTTTAAAATTTATCTGAAAATGTTCCGGCTGGAGACGTGTTCCTAGAACGTTCAACTAATCAGATGAAAGTTCTGCTTCTGAAGGATCACGGGTAACTTTCAATATGGCGATGGCTCTGACGGTGGAAATAGAGGCCGATTTAATTATTGCTGTTTTGTTGTAATACAACTGCCTGAGTCATTTTTTAAATGTGTATATATTCATTAAATATATAATCGTGGAAATTTCAGAGTTGACAGTATTTTACGACGTTCTTGCAGTTCGGATTTGTTTACAAATTGTTCGTCGCCAAAAGTTCGCCAAATTTGTCGTATTTCGTGCAGATCGTGTATTATTACTGTTATATAATAGAATTTTATTTTTTAAATTTAAGTTGAATAATTTTTTAAAATCCGTTTGTATATGCGCGGCTTTTCTCCTAATTACTTATCTTTTAAATTGTTAATTGCATAATCAGTGACACATTTTAAACAGCATAAAAGATGCATAAAAAAAGAAAAGCATAGCTTATGTAATAATGAGAATACTCATTAAATTTGTCTATTATTTTCATGTTATTAATGAAATACTTTTTGGATTATAAATACATTAGAAACTATACTTTTATTTTAAATGCTACATATCGAAACATTGGAAATTTATGGATTTATTATTATGCATGATGAAAAACATTTCTATATACATTCATTAATATAAATCTTATTCATTACATTAATACTAATAAATATATATTAACAACTTCTAAACCATCGCATCTCTCTATCTGTATGTAAATATATGACTTATTAGATGTGTATATATATATATGTATGTATGAATACAAAAATGAAACATTGCCAAGAAGTTTATTTGAAGTTGCTTTTAATTCAGGTAACGATTATGTAATTGGCAGCAACTATAGTTATCAGTTCTTTGCAAATTATTATGGGTATGTAATAATCAGTTGAAAAATAAATGATGAGTATTTGAGTACTAAACAGTGTACACATTTTGTTATTGGGTTAATTCATAATTATATCATATGTATGATCTACGTAATAAAAACATGACTAATAAATAATAAGAAATGTAACAGCTGTGCATTTATAACATTTGATTACTTAAAACAGCGCACAGCTGATTATCACCTTCATGTCTGTTTACATAATGAATTGCACTTTCCAATTAAGTGCACGGGCCTACTAGTGACCGAAGCGTCGTTGAACACTGGTAGTTCTGTCTCAGGTTAGAATGCCGCGAACGGCTGGCTACATGACGTTTCCTTGGTTTGCCCCATTTGTAACTGGTATACGAGCCAGTTTTAAAAAATCTTCTACAAAGGGATCCCTCCTGTTGTTATCACTCGAGGCTTTGCGGTAATCACGTAAAACAAACTGAGCCCACCAGCGGCCGAGCGGTAAAGTCGCTGAACACTGGTAGTTCGGTCCGAGGTTCAAATCTCGCGAACGGGCTGGCTGCATGGGCGCTTTCGTGGTTTTCCCCATATGTAACGTGTATACGAGCCAGTTTCCCTTAGAAAGACCTCCACGAAGGCATCCCTTCCCTTAGGCAGATAGCCCTAGTGTGCTTTGCTGTAATCTCAATAAACCAAACCATGAAACAAACTCATGATGTGAATACCTAATTTCTAGAGTTGGTATAATTAATGTGTTTTAGGTATATTACCGAGTGTTCTATGGGACAGTAAATAACTCGCACATGTTTAATTGCTCATGTATTCATATGCTTTATTTGATCTTCATTTTGCTGAATAGTATCTGCTGGCTGTGAGGAGGTAAATATCAGCCATATAGATTTTTGTCATTCGATAAACCGACTGGAACTCTTTCTGTAGGGAAGTGTGCGTGCCACGTAATGAAGATTCTGAAGAAGATTAGAGCACTAGCTTCATGGGTCATGAGCAAACGATCATTAGTGACGGATCTCTCAAGGACTTCGCCAGCGTTCTATTTCTGAAACTCTGAGAACACCCTCTCAGCAGAAGGAGGGGCTATTTATTTCTCAAGGCAGTTCAGTTCTAAGATTTTCAACAGACGACCTGGTACCCCGAGGGCGAGTTCCTTTAAATTTCTTTTAAATGGGTACATCCATGTAGTAGTTGTTTTAGTCTTACTAATTGATTTCCTCGTGGGTTTTGTACGCATGGGCTCTAATTGATGAAGCAATAATAGTAAAGAGCTTCAAGAAAATGGGTATATCTAATACTCTTGATGATTCTGAGAATAACTGAATATGAGTAAACACATTGAACAATGATGATAACGAAGACAATAGTGATGAGGGCGACAACTTACACTGGCTGTGGCAGACGACACGGACAGCAGATCCAGCAGCTTTGAATGATTTCAGGCCCAGGGAATAAGAGCAACAAGAGCAGACGATATTCAAAATACAGGAACGCAGAAATGAAGATATCATATTAGAGACTGTAATATTAATTTCACTATGTATTCTTATTGGAATGTAAGTTTCCATTAAATAAAAAATATTTGTGCCAGTTTTTAATATTACCATCAAAACGTTTCAATTCTAACTTAGGAAGACGGAAATTTCGCTTGGTTTCATTTACTACACTGGAAATTTCGCCCTTTCTTTCAGCTTTATCGCTAAATATATTAAATACAGATATCAAATCAATCTTACTTACTGCTTCATCTTTTAGAACAGTGTCCACTTCTTTCAAAGAAGTTGTGAAATATCGCCGTACTTGTGTTCTTTCCCGTTTTAAATTTTCCATGGTCCTCTCACGGACGCCAACATTTTAAAGGATTCGAAAATAACTATGGATTTAATATAAAAAAAAACACTTTAATTGCAGATATTTCCAAAAATTTTAGAAGCAGTTATTCTTAGAGAAACGATAGAACTTATTTTTAAAACATAAACTTAAAACAGAGTTGAGTTGTAGCTGGTCTTACTCAAACAACCTCCCACCTTGCAATTTGTAGGATACCTATAAATTGCAACAAAAGTTATAATTTGTATTATAATTATATAACAAAGTCTATTGGGAATTTTAACACGTCGACCAGCTCTAGTAACAAAATCTGAGACTTTGGGTGATGAATCATCATCTTCACTGGAATCTGAATCATTAGCTGCAGGGCGTAAAGGCATATTCGTAGAGGCACTTTCATCCCTTCGATTCAAACTGATTTGTAAAAATGCTTTTTTGATGTCTGACGTTACGCCAATTGCGTTTTTCCGAAACTGCATTATCAATTTGGGTACCAATTCTAATAAATTTGGCCCCTTTTCTAAACAATTATTCAAGGAATTTCCTTTGGAATCTTTCGTCGACGCATCAAAAACCGGACGAATTTTTGTTGTTGTTACACCAGTTTTTATCACAGGATGATGTGGTAAATAGTGTCCCTTTTTCTTGTCTTTATCTACAATTTCAATAATTCCATCCCGAACCCACTCATTAAACACATCATCGTATTCTCTTAAATGTCCAGATCGTATGAAATTTTTGGTAGTTGACATTAACCGTTTAGTGGCTAATTCCTTATTCGTTTCTAATTCTGGACGTCCACTTTTCCATGGCAAACATACTTCATATCTTTTGTCTTCGTTTCTTTTAATAGTTTTAAGGAAAAAATCTACCGTTTCTTCATCGGTTACCTGCTTTGACTTTACTTCTGCAGGACATCTTATACCGATGACATCTAGGCTACATAATTCCGTCAAATCCAAATTATTAGCATATACAATACTCTCCAAAGATTTTGAGTAGTTTCTTTGTTTACCTTGAAGCGTCCATCCAAGTTTTGTTTTAATAGCTACCAAATTATTATCAATGGGCTCAATTCTCCCAGTCAATAATGCGCCAAGATAATCAGCTCCTATTAATAAACCTATTTCAGGCACATATTCTCCTGTATCACTTAAGCGTATATTTTCTTTTTCAAAATTGGATAAATATCAGGATCCTCTACACGTGGAATCGCACCACATATCTTCTTTTCGTCCAAAACTGAAATAGTGTACTTGAAATTTGAACACAAGCTTTGTAATGTAATATTGTAGACATTATGGGACTCTTGTTTAGTTTCACTGCCCCCAAAAAGTCCATGACTCATCATTTCTTGATCTACAAGTTTCAATCCTAGTTTCTCCGCAATATCTTTTCGTATGAAAGATCTCTGAGCACCAGTATCAAATAATCCACGAACGATTCCGGACTTGTAACCATTGATGATTTTCACCAATACAGTTAACAATAACGTTGGAGAATTTTTTGGTGACAAAAGAACCTGTGCATCCGATTCAGATACTTTTTGTCTTGTTTTGATTGATTTATATTTGGACACATAACGCTATGGTGTTTTTCTTGCATATAATACACTTTAAATAAGCTTTGCAGATCTTAGAATTGTGTCCTGGTTTCAAACAGACGAAACAAGCTCTCCTTTTCTTCAATGTTTCCCTTTTCGCGTCCAATGACATATCGGCAGCCTTAAAACATTCTGAGGTATTATGAAACGACTTATTAAAAAATAAACAATGTTTGTCATTTTTCTCAGCTCTTTGCTTTTCATTACATACAATACAAGCTGCAGTAGGAATTTTTTCTTTCGTTTTAAATTTTTCAAATTGATCATTCGCAAACCCTGATCGAGCAAGTTGTTATCGCTCTTCACTTTCGACTTCCAAACGAAGAAATTCTAATAAATTTCCTAACATGTTCATCTTGTCTTTATTCTCTACACGGTTGTGTGTGCGTTCCCACTCCTTGATAAGAGCTTCTGGCAGAGCTGATTCTACTAAAGGATATAACATTGCTTCATATTTTTCAGACGTTACCCCGGAAGTCTCTAATGCTCGCAGCTGAGTCTCCAATTTATCGTAAAGAATCCGCAAAGTAAAATTTTCGCCACTTTTAGCTTGCGTTAAAACTAGATTTAAAAGTTCACGAACATAAATTTGAATTAATAGTTCATCTTTAGCAAAACGAGATTTCAGCTGTTCTATCTTTTCGCCAAATGGTGGAAAACTTGCAACTAAATCTCTAGCCGATAAACCATCTTCAGTTGCTTGTAAAAAATACTGAAATTTATCATCTGCATCAATGCTATCATCATCATGAATCTTTTTAAATTGTCCCCAGAATCCTAGCCAGTTTTTAAAATTACCATCAAAACGTTTCAATTCTAACTTAGGAAGACGGAAATTTCGCTTAGTTTCATTTACTACACTAGAAATTTCGTCCTTTCTTTCAGTGGTTGATAACATTAAATTAACTTTCGTTTTCATAGCAACCAACTGATTTCGATAGCTTTCCGTTAACTCCATATCATTAGAAAATTCATCTTCATTAAAATTTTCCATTTCTACCCATTTTACTTTAACTTTTTCATCTAACTGAAATAATTTGTCAGCTTTATCGCTAAATATATTAAATACAGATATCAAATCAATCTTACTTACTGCTTCATCTTTTAGAACAGTGTCCACTTCTTTCAAAGAAGTTGTGAAATATCGCCGTAATTGTGTTCTTTCCAGTTTTAAATTTTCCATGGTCCTGTCACGGACGCCAATATTTTAAAGGATTCGAAAATAACTATGGATTTAATATAAAAAAAAAAAAACTTTAATTGCAGATATTTCCAAAAAATTTAGAAGCAGTTATTCTTAGAGAAACGATAGAACTTATTTTTAAAACATAAACTTAAAGCAAAGTTGAGTTGTAGCTGGTCTTACTCAAACAGAAGTTTTTTTTTAGTCCAAAGGGACTTGAGTCTCGAAGGACTATTGCTTTCGTTTTGGCATTTTGCGTCGGACGGATAAATGTCGGTTCACTTTTCAAACTGTTGCCATAAAATGTTAGAGTCCTGCATTATATTTGAAGAAATTAAATAATGAAAATCTGCGTAAATGTATGTATATTTCTCACATTGTCATAAAATAACGGTACATAGAGTCATCGAATTTTGAATAACGTAATCCTCCAACGAATATGAGCATGTGGAAGACCAAATTTGAAATTTGAAATTTGTTTTATGATCGATTTCCTATTTTTTAAAACTTTGACGAATTTTTGATTAACAAACTCAAGGATTTCAAAGCGAGCAATGGCAACGTTGTGCAGAAAAAACATTTATATCTCCAGCGCGTGAGTCTCTGTATCGGAAATTCTAAAGATATGCTCGTTTTAAAACTATTTTGCGATATTGCTGTTGCACTGGATCTTATGGTTTAAGTGCGAAGAACATGATATTTAATAAAGAAAAGTAACACACAAAATGTTAAAAAACGCCCCTTTGGACGTAATTTAAAATCTGAAACATTTCAGATTTTTTTTTTTTTTTTTTTTTTTTTTTTTTTTTTGTCTGTTTGTTTGAATGGACAGAACAGTAATTATGAGCCATAAAGTTAGTCAGAAAATGCTTTCACCAGGTCACAAATTTTCCAGTGAGCCATCAAATTTTCATTGAAATGCAGACAACAGAAAATACACATGATAAATAGACTTATCCAGCACATGTTTTTAAACTATTCTTAGTGTATACAGAATTTGGCTATTACTGATGTAATTGATTGCTATAACCAGAAGTGTGTTTATCTGTTACATGAAGTGCCAGAGTGGAGATCAAAGTGATTAACTTGATAGCAATCATCTTTCTATTATCTTCCATTACTAACAATAAAGTTTAAAACGA
This sequence comes from Stegodyphus dumicola, assembly GCF_044657685.1. Lineage (NCBI taxonomy): Eukaryota > Metazoa > Arthropoda > Arachnida > Araneae > Eresidae > Stegodyphus > Stegodyphus dumicola. Next base: position 13,473,379 of record NC_140774.1, on the reverse strand, counting down.
AAAGCGTGTGAGCGATACAAAACAACACGAAGAAGCGAATGTCACTTGAAAGTAGAGCTGGAGCAAACCGCATGTATTCGTTACCGAGTAACGGGTACATCGGTTGACTCGAAGTACCGATTCGGTACTCACAAATCAATTTCGTTACTCGCATCCATTTCGTTACTCATACGATGCGAGTACGAATGATGCGGCCATCAGGAAAGATGAAAATAAATAAAAAAGTTAAATAAAAAAATCTGAAAGGTTTTAGATTTTAAATTATGTGCAAAGAGGCGTTTTTTTAACGTTTTGCGTGCTACCTTTGTTTATTAAATATCATGCATGTTCTACGTACTCAAACCATAAAATTCAGTTCAACAGCAATATCGCAAAATAATTTTAAAATGAACATATCTTTAGAATTTCCGATACACAGTCTCGCGCGCTGGAGATAAAAATATTTTTTTTTCGTACATTTTTGCTACTCTTCGCTTTGAAATCTTTAAGTTTGTTAATCAAAAATTCAGTGAAGTGTTACAAAATATGAAATCGGTAATAAAACAAATTGCAAATTCAAGTTAGGACTTATACATGCCCATATTCTATGGAAGATTACGTTATTCGAATTTCTATGGCTCTAGGTGCCGCTGTTTTATCACAATGCGAGAAAAATACTTACGTTCAGAGGTCAATGGTAGTCGACGCAAGGAGCGCCGTGACTCAGCCCCCTTTCTGTGAGTCGTCTATGAATGGTCCTTGCTATCACTGAAGCACTAGTTGCACGTACAATTGATGATAATGATGCATTTGGGGCTGTGAGTGCCGCTCTGACGATTGCTCGGTCTTCACGTTCTGTCATTTCTCTACGCCTACAGTTTCCTTCTTGACGCTGTATGCGGCCATGGTTCAACCATTCCTGCCAACATCATCTAATAGTGGCATCGTTTCTGCTCAAATGTCAAGCTATTAGTCGATAAGACCAACGGGCTTCTTTGAGGCCAACTACATGACCTCTCTCAAATTCTGACTTCTGCGCATATCGTTCGCGCACCTGTATGCGAAGCATAGTTACTGTCTACCAGAGTACACAGAATGAAATTCGTGAAGAATTTATCACTTGGAATCGTTATTTCTCCTCTTAAATATCCTACCAGTTGCACAGATCAGATGCGCTGTAACGACAACCATTCATTCATTGGCAGCCAAAATGTAAAATTTTGCTTTTTCCATCAAAACCTGTATGCATATCAATTTGTGTCCAATTTGCTTTATATCTTCTCAGTGCGTTGTGGTGCATCTTTTTTTTTTTTTTTTTTTTTTTTTTTTTTTTTTTTTGTCTAAGAGTGTACATGTTGTTAGATATTGTTTGGTTCAAAGTAAATGTTTGACCCTTGAATACCATAACGTGCCGCAATAGATTCCTCCATTCTCCTGTGATGTTTTATACCACGACGTTTTCACCTTGCGTTGTTTCTTCCACAACGTTTTCGTCCGCCATGTTTTCGGTGGACATCGGCTTATATATACCATCAAGTAAATTCATTCTTAAAAACTAAACATTTTGGCCCTATTTCAGTGTGCTATCACCTAAAAAAATCACTGGAGTTTGTTTTTCATCTTCGTAGGGCATTTCTTACAAAAACATAATTTTAAAGCAGCATTTCGATTGAAGTTAGACGAACTGCTACATGCCAAGTGAAAAATGTGCTTACAAATATATGTTAGCCAAACAAGTATGTTTATAAATAGCGAAATACAAATTTAACGTACTTTTTAATGCAGTAAAATACTTTAAAAGGCTAATTTCATTTATAAATCATGTTATTAGTTTTTTTACCTGTTTCAAAAGTTCTTTATCTGATTTGCTAAAGCAAATCAGATAAAGTTTTCTGATTCTTTATCTGATTTGCTAAAGCAGCTTGATACAGTCAGACGTTCATTTTCGTTAGAAGTAAATGTTTCTTTATCTGATTTGCTAAAGCAGCTTGATACAGTCAGACGTTCATTTTCGTTAGAAGTAAATGTGTATGCAGAATGAAGGCTGGAAAACAATTGTCAGGAAAAATTTTGCTATTTCATGGACTTGAATTATATTTTTATATCTTATTTTCTTGACAGTTATCACTGTTATATGTAAACTAGTACTGTAGTTGCAGTTTTTTTTAAACTAAATTCAGTAGATTGCTATCTTTTTCAGTACGCTTATTTCTCGCTCATTAATTCAGAAACAAGTACTTTTTAGCAAAACATACTTTCCTTGATCCAGCGTTCATTGCTACTTCTGCTGCCATTATTTTTTGGTAACAGTACCTGATTGCTCCTTTCTTACCAAATGACTCTCAGCTCCACAGACGTACGGATAGAAGTTGAACATGGTTCGGCTCTTTGCAGTCCGTCATCCGCCAATGCATACCAGATATCAATCAAAGTGAGTTCATTCACTGATTGGAGAAATGCATATGCAACACGTCTGCACCACAGTAATGGAAACAGACCTTTATATACACTTTTGGAAAAAAAAAAAAAAAGGACGCACCAAGAAGGAGTTATCCGAATGGGACGAAAATTGGTAGAAGTGTACAGAAAAACAAATGATTACAGTTTGAGAAAAATTGGATGATTTATTGAAGTGACAGAGCTTTACAAAGTGAAAAGTCAGTAATGCATTTGTCCACCTCTGGCCCTTATACAAGCAGTTATTTGGCTTGGCATCGATTGATAGAGGTTGCGGATGTCCTCCCGAGGAATATCTTGCGAAATTCTGTCCAGCTGGCGTGTTAGATCGTCAACATCCCGAGCTGGTTGGAGGGCCCTGCCCATAATGCTCCAAACATGCTCAGGAGGTCCAGCGGAGGTCCAGCGGCCCGCTGGTCCAGGAGGTCCAGCGGGCCGCTGGATAGGAGATCCAGCGGCCGTGCTTGACAAGGTAATGTTTGGCAAGCACTAAGGCAAGCAGTAGAAACGTGCAGTGTGGGGGCGGGCATAATCTTGCTGAAATGTAGGCGTGACATGAAGGGCAACACAACGGGCTTTGTCAACGTACCGCTGTGCTGTAAGGTTGCAACGGATGACAACCAAAGGGGTTCTACTATAAAATTGCACCCCAGACCAATATTCCTGGTTGTCGGCCTGTCAGCTGGAAGACAGGTTGGTATCACACCGCTGTCCGGGGCGTCTCTAGACTTGCCTTCGCTGGTCATCGGGACTCAGTTCAAAATGGGACTCATCACTGATGACTATTCTACTCCAGTCAGTGACATTCCAGTGCGAATGAGCCTGACACCACTGCAAACGGGCTTGACATTATACAGAGGTCAATGGTAATCGACGCAAGGAGCGCCGTGACTCAGCCCCCTTTTTGTGAGCCGTCTATGAATGATCCTTGAGGTCACTGAAGCACTAGTTGCACGTACAGTTGATGATAATGATGCATCTGGGGCTGTGAGTGTCGCTCTGACGGTTGCTTGGTCTTCACGTTCTGTCGTTTGTCTAGGCCTACAGTTTCCTTCTTGACGCTGTGCGCGGCCAAGGTTCACCCATTCCTGCCAACATCATTTAATAGTGGCATCGCTCCTGCTCAAACGTCGAGCTATTCGTCGATAAGACCAACCGGCTTCTTTGACTCCACTACACGACCTCTCTCAAATTCTGACATCTGCGCATATCGTTGGCGCACCTGTACGCGAGGCATAGTTACTGTCTACCAGAGTACACGGAATGAAATTCGTGAAGAATTTATGACCTGGAATCGTAATTTCTCCTCTTAAATATCCTGCCAGTTGCGCAGATCAAATGCGCTGTAGCGACAACCGATCATTCATTGGCAGCCAAAATGTAAAATTTTGCATTTCCTGTCGAAACCTGTATGCATAACCAATTTGTGTCTAATTTGCTTTATATCTTCTCGGTGCGTCGTTTCTTTTGTCTAAGAGTGTACTTTATTTTATTTATTTACTACTAAATATCAGGCACTCAATATTTAAAATTTCATTATCCTTCCCAGAGAAGCGATAATCTTCAGCGTAACATATAAGGTTTAGTCATTAATATCCAGGCCAGACGTAACTGTACAAGAACGCTAAAGGTGCGTCCACACGGCTATGCTAGGTTCGAACTCACGACCTTTCCCTTTGGAATCCAGCGCGCTGGCCATTTAGCTATCTGTGATAGTAACTCTCGAAAAAATAATGGAATAAATAGAATCATTGCAAATTTAATTTAATTAATATTCAATAAATGAGTGTCTTATTGCCCAGGTTGTAACTGTCTTCGAAAATTTCGTAGCTGTATTTTATTGAACATTGTTTAACATTCAACTGATTTATTTTAGAAGTTGTTATTTTGTTGAAGTTAGTTTTTGATCTATCTGATACTGATACTGAGATACTTATAAAGCTTCTTTTTACGGATGAAATAGCGAACATTTGCAATAATTAAGCAGAATTTTGTAAGGCAGAGAATTTGATTCCGTAGATATTGTAATTTATTTAGGTTATTATTACTTACGATGTTACATACAGGTGAAGCATATGGATATGCTAGTCAGATCACTGCTTTATTAAATATACAGTTTTCCCCCTTAAAGGTCGATTTACACTTGAGTCCCTCATCCGAGCGTCTCGAACCGAGTGAACGGACCTGTACTCTGATAGATTGTTTCCACCAATCAGAGCGGTCTGACAACTCGCCTCCGTTAGGACTTAGAAGAGCACAACGGCTCTGCAAACAGTGCTCGAAATTACTGCCCGGATAGATTTTTCAACTGGTTCAAAGTAGAAACGGACTCGCTGACTCATCTCCCCTATGTTTCTATTCGGACGAGTGAGCGTTTACATTGTCAAAGTAATCGGGACTCGCTGCGGTTTGCTTGGACAAGTGTAAACTGGCCTTTAATGAGAATTTGAAATTTCTACCAATACATATGGTTTGAGAAATCTGAGGATACCGTAAACAACGCTAATGATTTTATTGCTGTGGATAGTTAATATATTCCCGATGCAGCTCTCTCAGGAAGCCGCCAGGGTTGTGTTGTTCTAAATAGGTGCGAGTACCGGACGACACCCGATTTGTCATATTAAGCCGTCCGGGTGTCCGGGCCCTGCATTCACAGTGTGGATAGTTACGATCTCTTTAAGCAAAAATTCATCGCTATGTGGTTCTGACGCCATATTAAAAAGGGTTCCCGGTTATGATACGTGATGAAAACTCAGTCAGCTATTGGATGTTCGTTCACGTCGCGGGCAAAAAAGCTGAACACGAGCGAACTCAGTTTTACGTCTTCTGCGTAATGCGAATTTACGACGGCGGAAAAAAAAAAAAAAAATGCGGCAACTATGTCTCAAGCGTACTTGTGTGGACGGACCTTAAGTCGTCAGAAAACGGTAATGCTTGTATTTGGAAGGTCATTTATCTGCGCATGCCTAATCATTAAAACATAATCAAATTCTGCTTCAGACTGGGCAATACTGATTCACAAATCCAGAAATGTTGAAACAAAGTGTACAGAAAGAAAGCATTACACCATTCATGCACTTTTGAATTCATGCACTTTTGAATGAATTCACTACTTTTGATTTCATGCACTTTGAATGGTTCATGCACTTTTGAATTTTTAGGACGGCTGCGAAAGTGTTGAGCAGCATTACGTGTCCAAGCCAGAAACAACTGAGAAAATTCACAAGCTTGTGACTTCGAACTGCTGACTAGTAGTTTTAGTACTCGCCAATGAATTGAACATTATCAAGGAGGTGGTTTGGCAAGTTTTGACACAAAGCCTCGCAAAACACAAGGTTTGTTTTAGATTCATTCCTCAATGTTATGGAGGAACAAAAGCAATTCAGAATGGACTTGTGTGATAAACTCATCAACAAGGCTGACACTGGAACTGCATTCCTTGATTTGATAGTAACGAGAGATGAGTCTTGGTGTTACCAATATGACCCTGAAAGCAAATGGCAGAGTTCTGAATGGCGATCTCCAAGCTCACCAAGACCGAAAAAATTCCAAAAGTCCAAAATAAAGGTAATAACTTTCTCGATAGCGATGAAGGACTAATTCACCATGAATTTGTCACGTAGCAGTTTTTGCCAGACTTTCACGCAGAGAGTTTTTCTCGGAAGAAAGCTTTAGGATCAAGAGTTTGCAGAGTAAGGCCTCGTTTTTAACAGAACAGCAGTTGGCTGCTTTTGCATGACAATGCCCGGTGTCTCATTCCATTACACGTGAAGCGGTTTTTATCCCATATTGAAGTCCTGGAGATGCAGCATCCTCCATGCTCACCAGGTTCAGCACTGGCAGACATTTCCTTGTTTCCAAAACTGAAAAATTTGCTGAAGGAAAAAAGATTTGAAGATGCCGAAGTCATCAAGAAAATGATGACATCCACATTAAAAAGCATTCCGAAGGAGGACTTTGAAGTTTTTTTCCGAAACTTACACAGCCGAGTACAAATGTGCATTACGTCATGCGGGAGTTTCTTCGAAACGTATTAAATGGGCATGAATTTCATATTATATTTGCTGGAGTTATTTGATCAGTCCTGGAAATTAATGATTGCAATGTGTATGATCACTGATAACCTTAAAAGTCTGATTTTCACTGACTGTATATACTTAATCTGAATAAATCATATTACGTATAAACAGACAAGATCATGCATTGATCAATGAAATATCACTGTATAGAGTTCTGTTTAGTTTTTACTAACAGTTACTTTAATATGTAACCCTCTCCTGAATTCTCTGATTTTCCCCTCGCGACGATGTACGTGAAGCTGGTGAACGAGTGTATTTAAACTGTTGGAACGAAAAGGTTAGACAGAATGTGATTTCGCTACTATTTTGTTCTCCAGCCGTTAATCTTAGTATTATATTCGGTTATGCAATTCTGGCCATCTAATAAGAGTATAGCGCCAGTGTAGGTTTCTGAGTCAACCTTTTAGATTAAATTGAATTGCGTAATTTAGCACGACATATTTAATATTTAAATTTTAAGCTCTCTCCACAAGAGGTCGGTGTTTTGTGTAAGCACGTAAGTCCGTAACTTCTGTTACACAGTTTGTGATAAAAATAGGATCTTTTACAACCTTTCCCTATTGTGTTCACTTTCCAAGCCTTTAGTGGGAATTTGCAAGGTACAAACGTTAAGTAGAATTAGTTACCATTTCATGCTCCCAAAACACAATAGATCTGATCTCACAACCTGATATTTCAATTCATAAAATTTTCCATTCATCTGGCTATGCACGTTGAGCTAGTTGACATTTTTCTGCAAGAGCTGATAAACTACAAGATATCTCCTTAGAATATATTTCACTTATTCTCTATTGGTTTCAGATCTGCTAAATGTAACTTTGTCTCTTGTTCCATGTTATTGGTTTCTAACAGCAATGAAAAGATCTCTTGTTGAATGTTATTGGTTCTCGGAAGAAATGAATACAGAGCTGATTGAAAAATTTTCATATTGACTGTATTTCTCTTTCCTGATATTAGATATGGTAATGTATTGTGCTTTGTGAATGTTATATACCAGTCTGTTTGGACTGCAGTCAGACAAACTTCATTATCTGTTTTTATTATGTTATTAGGTAAGGAAGATATCTCTATGGCTATAAAATAGAGATGTGATTAAATTTTGCATTAAACTTGGGAAAAGCCACAACAAAACACTTAAAATGTTATAATGTACAAACGGTGATGAAGCATTTGGCCTTTCTCAATATTTCAAAGATAGAGTCATTTCAAGTAATATCTGAATTATCAACAAAGCTTGTTCTGGCAGTTTATCTACTGCAAATTTAGCTATCAACATTTCACACCCACGGAAAGATCGCAATTGTTATGTAAATATCTTGAAAAGCATTTGTACAGAGACATAAGGAAAAAATTCCTCAAATACCAGTGGCTTTGTTTCAGCAAACCTGGCAGTATGTTGTTGCTGTAATAGTGCATCACTTTGAACTATGAACACTAGAATACCCTGCATATAATCTAGACTTGGTAATATGTGGTTTTGGGACATTCTCACAATTAAATGAGGCAACTAAACAGGAAAAGATTCTCTTCAAATAAGATGTGAAAAATGTTAGTTCAGTGCTAAAAAAAGGATGTCGCCAAACAGTCTGTTTCATGTTTCTGAACTGTTGCTAAAACTCTGTAAAAAGTATTACTCTTTTACTTAAAACAAAAAAGTACAGGCTGTAGAGTCGTTTGATTCTGAATAAAAGAAACAGTCTCTTAACTTTTCAAAAAGCAAACACAGGTAAGCTTAATTTCAGTACAGAAGCACTTGCCAGTTACAGTATTTCTTTTTAGGTTTCAAGCTTCATACATCCATTTAAAGTTATACATCCCTACACAAGATTGTGAGCACTATATGAATTCTTTTCAGCAATGTTTTGGGTTTAATACTCTATGCTAGCCTCTTTGCATAATTATCAAGAATTCATAAGTCAGACATCCAGAATAACTGTTGAAACTAAATCTAATGTCTCTATAAGGAGTATTAGGTACTTCCTTTTTTTTTTTTTTTTTTTTTTTTTTTGTTAAAGGTTTGTTTTTTTGGTGTTATTTGAAATTTGCCATTACAGGTTTGAGTTTGCCAATTTGATAACAAGCATGGTGGCTACTTTAACAAAGAAGTACCAAGTATTGGTACTTAACTTTTCTGTTATTCTCTTCCCAACTGTAAATGGTGTTACCAAAAGGGCAGGTATTATCACAGTAGGTCATTGGGAAAATAATCTGCCATTGCTTATTTACCTGACTGTAGTAGACTATGGTAGCATTTGTCCTAATATTTATTTGGAGCTGCTTGTCTGTATCCTTTGTTGTTAGGTGCAGAACCTGATACTTTTTTTTTCCGTTGATCAGTATCATTCCCTTATATAGCTTTATCTGTCCTGAAGGCTACCTATTTGTATAAGTTATATTTACACTATCTCCTGCACTGAATATTTGTCCTCATAACACATTTCTTCTTAAACTTTCACTTACAAGTAAAATCATTCAAATGTTTTCAAAAGATCATGCATATATCTGTATCAACAACAACAAAAAAAAAAAAAAAAAAAAAATGATGCACACAATTCATTTATGCTACAGGGTAGGATGTCATTATGCTCTCATGTCATGTGGTTTTATGCATATTCAGGGTTTGGATAAAAATATGGGAACACCTCGTAAAATGCATGTTTGAACTGAAATGTTTATTCTAACAAAAACTGTTGGTGGCATTGATGTGTTTGCTCATTAACGGCACCTGTACAACATTCTTAATATGTTGCAAGTGTCATTCGTTATCGTCACAGTGTTATGTGCAATTGTGAGCGCATCATGTCGGAGCTAAATGAATTCGAACATAGGCAAACTGCTGGGGCTCGTAATCCATAATAGGTTTTGTTACTCGTCATTTTTTAAACTGAAAGCTTCATAAAAATATAAATAATGTCTTAATTTTTCTGTGGATCACAGGTTGGCGACCGCTGCCTCAGACTTACGCCTTGTGGAGTCAATGCCACACCGGGTGCTGGCAGTTTTGAGGGCTAAAGGTGGTCCTAAATGCTATTAACAGGGCCCATAATGTAATGGCCCTTCTTTATACATATATATTTGAAATTTATTACTTATGAATTTCAATTTTTGGTCTTTGTGAAAAATTAGTTCTAAATTTCTTACTTTACGTCTTTATTGATAATTTTTCAGCAGCTTAATGCGCGAAAATACTATGCATGATATTTAAAAAAAAAACTGTTTTGTAATTACATATACAGTCAAAAGTCGTTAATTTGGACACCCATAATCCGGACCTCAAAGCTACAAACTTTCTGCGCATGCGTAGCCGCATAGGCGTATACGTGCGCGCGTAAGACCTTTACGACTGCGAATATGCTTGTGCGCATGCTCATAAAACGTTCAGGCATGCGCGTTTAATGTATAACGGACGGTGTAAGCTAAGCTAAAATTATTTAATTCAATTAATGTTGCAGATTGCGCTGTTCCTTAATCTTCGAATTGGATCCGGCTTATTATTTTTTGCAGACTGTTAGAGCAATTTTATAAAAGTAAGCTTAAACTTTCGATTATATCAAATAGAATTTCCGATATATATTTGTTAATATGTAAAGGATCTAAAGCGAAAGTATGTTTCGAAATCCGAAATCTGTTTATCAATTTCACGCTGCTCGGCAGGGGGAACGCCGCGGCGCGCAATGAATTGAAAGTTGATCTGTCAGCACTATCCTTATCTTCAGGGCAAATGTTTTTATTTTATTTGGCTTATAATTCCTTACCAAATGTAGTATTTCATCTCGATGTACTCCATCTTTGATATGATTTAAAACAAGTTCCTCGTCATTATAATTCGCTTCCGAAAGTGAAGAAAGTGACAGAGGTTACTGAAAACGAAAAAATTTCGATTGACAAATTAGTCGGTATTCTCGACACAGCAATTATAGGACTTGAACAGCGGAACTTTGTAACTAAACAAGAAATTATGTCTGTTTAATATAAAGTAAACAAATAAATATTAAGCTTTTTCTTTTTGTAAATTTTGATACCCTTTAGATCATAATTGTTGTTTATTTCATAAATTACGGTTTCATGTTTTTAATTTTGTAATTTCTGCATGCCATCTTACCAGATTTAAACTGATGATCTATAATCCGGAAAAATCGATAAACCGGAATCGCCGAAGTCCCGACGAGTCCGGATTAACGACTTTTGACTGTATATATATATATATATATATATATATATATATATAAACAGGAAAAGTTGCTTATATATATATATATATAAGCAACTTTTCCTGTTTCCGCGCAATATCTAAAGTGGTTCTTTTTGTCTGGCCACTTAAAGTATGACTAACAACAAACATTTGAGTTATCTTTTCTACTTCTTAAATTTCCAATACCAGTGTATCTGCATAAAATTGTAAGTAATACTATTTACTATATTACTGTAAGGTTCAAAATATGTGTACTTTTATTACGTATAAAGCAGATTGGTTTTTCAAACAAATTTTCAAAAATATCTTATACTGTATATCTATTGCATAAAAATTTTTGTGTTTAATATTTTATACATTTATTTCTAAATAAAATGATCATATTTACAATAAACATAAAACATATTTTAATAAATTTCCAATAACTTTTAAGATATTTTCTTCTTTTTGTACTTGTATATAAACATGGAATGAGAAGATTTCTTCAGATGCTCTTCAGGAAAATCTGAAACACATTTTTTCACAGCCCTCAGTATAAATTTATTTTTTCTTGACAACTGATCTACTTTAACTTTTAATTCCTTATTTTCCTTCTCTAGCTGCTCAATTTTAAGTTTTAAACGCTCAATTTCAGCATGCTGATTCATATTTAATGTTGCCGATATAAAGTCAGGTACAGGCTCAACATGAACCACAATTGGACCAACTTCCTTCTCATCTGTTTTCTCATTAAATAAATCAATCGCTACTACTTTTTGACTATCAGACTTAAGACAAGAAGTCGTATTTGAATCAGTTCTTGCTTTTTTATCTCCTACACAACTGGGCAAATTTTCTGTAGGAACAGCATCAGGTTTTAAAATTCGACACTTTGGAGCTACATAATTAAGGAGTCTCTGCCTCATAGTTATATGATAACTGTTTGCACTGAAATGTTGTGAACATACACAAGCTAGAAAGAGAAAAAATAAGTGTATAAATATAAAGGCATCAAATTAAAACTGTTTGTTTAAATAAGGTTTACTAAGTTTAAATATTGACTGAAAAGCAAAAGGATCAAATAAATAATTTAAATCAAAACCCCATTTTAAAATTCCATCACTTTTTCATAACTCTATCCTTGTTTTGCTTATGCATGACTCTACAGTAACTCCTGCAATCTACAGACTGTAATGTTATTTAATATTTTTAAAGTGTAGGATTAGAGAGTATTAATTAATATAAGCTCAGAAATAGGTATGAATAGAATATAACTTTAATAATTACCAAGAATTTTAAACTTAATTATTATCCCTTTCTATGAAACTTATGTACTAAAAATTAACAAAAGCCAGCCAGAAAGATAATAAAACAGCAAAAATGTATACAAATTTCAAATTGTTTAATTTCATATTTTTAAAAGAATAATCAGAAATTTAGTTACATAAAAATAATGATAATGTTGATATTTTACTAATACTTACATATCTGCATCCACATTAATATGTACTTTAGCTTGTAGAGTCATTAGGTTTTTTGAAGAGAAGACGAGAAAATGTGTAGTGCCCCCTCACTGGGATTCGAACTTTGGACCTCTCTAATACGTGTCAAGTGTGCTTCTATAACGCCATGAAAGAATGTGGGAAGGAGGGAAAAAATGCCTCATATACTCCCCTCTTTTAAAGGGCGACTGGAAGTGAAGGGACCCAATCGCCAAATCCGGGTGTTGATGAATTACCATTCACAACCTTTTAGTTCACGTTCCACTTGTAAAATCTATTAGAGTTTTTTGACGCAGGAGACATGAAAAACGTGCAGTGCCCTCGCCGGGACTCGAACCCTGGACCTCTTAAATACGTGTCGAGTGTGCTTCCAGTTAGACCACGAAAAGAGGCAGAAGATACCTTATACGCTTACGGTATTTAATACCTGATTCTGTGTTATTTTAAGTTTTGCAGCAAATTCAAATTCTAGATTAGAAAATTATTTTACAATTCTAAAAATTAAACACTTAATAATGCCAGTTTTAAAAAGGGATGAAAATTAGCAATAAGAATTGTCCAAATTTAATTTTCATCCTATTTTTAATTAACTTCATTTTTGCATGGTAACATATTGCTTTGGTCTTCTGAGCAAAATGCTGTTCTAAAAATAAAGACGTACTTTCATAACACCAATAGCATCCTTGTACTGGAACATCAAATCAAGTTTTAGTTTGTTATTTTGATTAAGTGGGAGATGACGGAAAACCACTGCATCTTCAAAATCATTTTCATTGCATGATGATGCAAAACAATGGTACTTTATGAAAAACTCTGAACTGACTATGAAATTATTTTCCACGCATTGCATGTATTTTAGCTTTCATTTAATTTGCCCATGGAATAACAAGACTTATCAGAAAATAAACCCTAGTATGATTTTTCAAGATGTTTATAATATAAGTCCCAATTGATGGCCCGTCCACATGTACCGATACGATACTACCAGTTAACTCAATTTAGAGCCATTGACCAATTTGCATGTCTACATGGTATATTTTTTTGTGCAACGACAAAAATTAATCAATCTATCATTTTATAACAAATTACAGAGGCATGGCTTGACACTAAAATATGTGCAGCTGATGTCCAAAAAGTTAAATGTTTATAGAGAGATTATGTCTTTTATAATTTGCAAGCTTATGAAGCTGAGAATTTAAAACATCCCGAGTCTGACTGGAAAAGTTCTTTTCGGGATATAAACAGTCTCTTATAATATCTAGAACACTTTTCAAACTGGAAGATATTGAAGTTATTAAACATGAACTTGCTTTTTTAAATCTTTCGTTGATGGCATTGATTTTTCTAAACATTACCTCTCCACAGTGGCGTAGCTAGGGTGGGGCAAGGAGGGACATCCGTCCTCGGGCGCAGCATGCAAGGGGCGCCAAATTGATGATACACCTTTCAGAATGAAATGTTTTCCATTCTTGGAACACATAAAGAGGCACAAAATCTTCAGGTGTCCACGGGCGCTTAAAACCTTAGCTACACCTCTGCCTCTCCAATATGATTAATGAAACTGCAATGTATATAGATCAAGCACCTCAAATGACAATTAATCAGAGAATTGCCTCATCAATCAACATTCCCTTGACTAGTTAAGAAAATGTACGTTACCTATATTTTGGAAATTCATCTAGAAGGTAAAAAAAAAAAAACCCATCTCTAATCAGGCAAGAAAGATTGAACATTTTTCAGGTGTTTATCTTCTTGAAACTTACAGAGCCTGGTGCACACACGCAGTTATCAGGAAGTGGATCGATTTAAATTTGTATTTTTTTGTACTATTTGTTTTGCGAAGTAGCCAAAGAGGTCTGCTAGTTTAGGATTTAACCAGCACTTCCTACTCAAAGACATGAAGAAAGACCCAAAAATGATTCCTGCACAAATGACTGCTTGTCTCCAGTCTTGATGCTGAAGAAAATAAGCCATTCAAGAACATATTGCATATATAGGAAATCAATAAGTACATTGAAAACAGAATAAACAGAAATCATCATAGAAAATTTGGTAAAAAGATATGACTTGGAAAATTCATTGGATAAAATCTCTAATACCTATGGTATCAATTCCCATAAAGGTGGACTAAAAATGCTCATTTAAGGACAGCTAGATTGTTAGACATTTGAAATTAAGGCTAGTGATTCTAAAGGAAATGGAGCTCTGAAAAATTCAGGCTGCAGTTTAGTGTTTGGACCTTAATGGGAATGTTTCTGAAAAACGATGACTTTTCTTACACAAATGCATGTTTAATAAATGTAGATTATTGAATATATGATAAAAAGTTGACCGTTGTGAGTGAACAAATGTAAACAGTTTTGAATGAAAAAAGATATAACCTGAAAATAAGCCTTGATATTTCTTTTATAGCGAAAATTAATATAGGACCCAGTCTTATTTTCTGGGTTACATGGCAACTCTGCTAGCCACACTAAGCGTGGTTAATGATAATATTCATATACTGTTATAGAATTGGTAAGATCCCACCCATTTCTATACGAAAACATACAAAATACATCATTGTGAATAGTAATTTGCTTAACGTTATCAAAATACTGCAGAATGAATTTTTTTAACTAAAGTAAAATAGCTGAATAGGGTTGAAAATAGAAACTGCCAATTACAATGGCAGTGCAACCAGTGACATTAAGTAAGGGATTAAGTTTCCAAGCAGCTTGGTTTTAATTTAAGACTACCATATGAATCGTTTTTTCTTTTTAAGCCTTAAGATCATCTGGATTGATCAAAATTAGCAAATAACAAAGTGGAATTCTAGATGACCTTATTTTTTCATGCCAAAATATCTGAAAAAATTCAAGTTGCAGCATCAATGACAGAAGATATCTGTTAATTGTTTTCTGAAACAAATTTACGAACATCAAGTGATAAACTTTCTGAAGAAGAAAATGATCAATTTCCTACAACTACTGAGATGAGGGTTGCTTTATGAATATTAGTTATATCTGAATTAAATTAATGACATTTTATTGATATTTTGAAGGATATTTTTCTCATTACTTTATGCTATCATTCAGTTAATGTTATCGATAGTTCTGAACAAATGTGTGCTAAGATAAACTGGTAAGTAATGCTGGTACTCTTCTATTCGCAGGACTGGCTTCAAAAAGGTATGTATGTATGCATGTATGGATGGATGGATGTGTTCATGTCTGCATGTATTATACATGCAATGTACACATGTGTATACATGTACACATATATGCACATACATACACATATGCATACATATACACATTTTTAAATCCACTCTGATAACAGAAGAGTACCATAATATCAAAAATAAAAATCCAGTTGAAATATAAATAAAATGCTCAAGTTTGTAAAATTAAAATACACAACTGAGGACTGATTTAATATCAATAATACAGTATTTTAATATCATATGCATTTGTTTTAATTTAATCATTTGGTTTCACAGCTGCATAATGCAACAGTACAAGGAACAACACTATTATGAAAAAAAATGAGGTCATTTTCTACAACTATAATCATAGTTTGAGGACAGTCAAAAGAGAATGAGAAGTAATTTATTACTGCCAGAGCAGCCAACCTTGAAATATGAAAAAATGCGAGGTTCACCCCTCAAAAACCAAGAGTTCTCGGAAGATTTTCGCATTTTAAAGCGACATGAGTTTGAAAGAACTCAAAATTGATTTAAATTAATTTTATAATGCAGGATTCAGTTTACTGAATTATTTATATTATGATCCTGATATAAAATATATTCATTACATATTTTAACTTTTATATTCTTTATTTTATAATTTTCTTACACTTTTGTATTGAGAAAATTCTGAGTAAAGAAAGAATGCTTCAATTTATTAAACTATTTTTAAGCACAATAAAAATAAAATTAATAATGGATGTACATACTATGGTGAGGATAAACTTAGTAATGTACCATGTATTTGTAAGGCGCTTTTTCCCTCCTTATAGTGTGCCTTAGTGATGTAATTGGAGGCATATCCCGCTAGCGATCTGGACCATTGCACAGTTTTTATACCTCCTGCCTCTAAAAAATTAAAAAAACACTCTCTAATGACACAAACCATGATGCAGTGGACGATACTTCTTCACGAGGATTTGGTGACTAGGTCCAAAGCTGCCTGTGCCTTTGTGGGATAATTAAGCAATTAGAAGGTCCGGAGTTCGAATCCCATAGAAGGCATTGCATATTTTTCATGTTTCCTGGTCAGAAATCGACCTAATAACTCTACATACTGATTAAAACAAATTTAAATACAAAAATTTACTGATCAAACGTTTGGTACAAGTTTTATATAAAAAGTTCTATAAATGCCTAAAGTAGATTAAGACAATTCAGATCAAATAAAATTTAATAAGAAAAATTATGAAAATCACTATGCATGAAAAAATGAAATTTACACAATTTAAGCTTCATTATTTCAATAATCAAACTTAAACTGTGCGAGTTTAATTTTATTGCTGAAAAGCAATTTCTTTAATACAGGCAAAAAATTAAAAACTTGGAGGTTGGGTTATTTATCAGGAGAACGGGCGATGTGTTAAAACATCAGAGTGTTGGCAGCTATGTATTCTTGATATATATATATATAAGTGTCACCCAAATGAAAGTGGCACTACAGTGAGTGTGACAAATGGTTTAATGGTATTGCCGTAAGTAAGCATCCAAAATAAAAAGTAATACATAGAGAACACATAGGCCAGACATAGTTGCTTTGGAAGCTGAAACATGTGTGCTAGCGGTTTATGATATGATGGATATCCTGGGTGAAGTTTTCAAAGGCAGCTTGGACATCATTGTCAGCAAATCGCTGTCCCTTCAGAGCAGATAAAAGAAATGATGACTACAAAGTGAGAGGTCAGAGGCTGTGGAGAGGATGTTACAAAGTCACCCAGCGAAATTGCGTTAACAGTGTTTTGCATGCAACAGCTACATGAGGATGAGCATTATCGTGCAAGAGAATAACATTTTGTAACAGCATGCTACATCACTGGTCCTTGTTTTTTTCTCAGTTTACGTAATGTAGCATGGTAGCTGGTTGCATTAACAGTCGCGTCTGAAGTCAGCCATTCAAACAGCAATGGGCCATCAATGTCAAAGAAGCACATAAGTATGCCTTTTCCAGCTCTCATGGATAAACGAGCCTTCTTTGGCTGTGGAGATGAAGGGTGTCGCCATTCCATGCTCAGGCATTTGGTGGTTGGATCAAAGTGATGACACCATATTTCATCAGCAGCAATAATTCAAGAAAGGAATCGGTTCACCATTTTGTGATAACGCATAAGGTTTTTCATGGAAGCACCCATGCAGTAACTCTTCTGCTCTTCTGTCAGATGTTTTGAAACCCACTGCGTGTATATCTTTTAGTACTGCATGCAGAAGTGTGTGAACACTTCCTCTGTTCATAGGCACTCCATCTGCCATCTTGCAAGCAGTGATTTCCCAATTATTTCTTATGAAACTATACACAGCTGCAATTGCATCCTGGGTGATAACTACATGTGCTTGACCTGGTTGTGCCCTGTCATTTGAAATTAGTCTTTCATGAAAATCGTTACAGTATCTGAATACTGATTCATGTGACATAAATTTCTCAGCACTCACATTTTCAGGCATTAAAAATTGCATGACTCTATGTTGACAACATTTGGAGACATGCTTGATACAAACAATATCACTGACCTTGCTCCTAAACATAGAAGTAAGGCCAGTGATATTGCTCACACAAGCATCAGTCACAATCTGACAATATGGTATGCATTCCAGCACTCAATGTCCTCAATGCCATTTTTTTCATTTTTTCTTAAAAAGTAAACATAATGATTTTAAAAGTAATCATTGGCAACTTTATATAAACCAATCTCTTGGTGAATTTAGCAATACAGCCAGTGACGACTTCAAACTCAATAACAGACTGGTACCATTGTTTCAAGCAAAAACTATCATACTACAGTCAAAAGTCGTTAATCCGGACTCGTCGGGACTTCAGCGATTCCGGTATATCGATTTTTCCGGATTATAGATCATCAGTTTAAATTTGGTGAGATGGCATGCAGAAATTATAAAATTAAAAATATGAAACCGTAATTTATGAAATAAAGAACAATTATAATCTAAAGGGTATCAAAATTTACAAAAAAAAAAAAAGCTTTATATTTATTTGTTTACTTTATTAAACATTTCTTTCAATGTAAGTTGTTTAGGTTGCTTCGTTTTTTATGTGATAATACTTTCTCTTTAATTCTATAAACAGACATAATTTCTTGTTCAGTTACAAAGTTCCGCTGTTCAAGTCCTATAATTGCGGTGTCAAGAATACCGACTAATTTGTCAATCGAAATTTTTTCGTTTTCAATAATTTCTGTGCCACTTTCTTCGCTATCGGAAGCGAATTATAATGACGAGGAATTTTATTTAAATCATATCAAAGACAGAGTACATCGAGATGAAATACTACATTTAGTAAGGAATTATAAGCCAAATAAAATAAAAACATCTGCCCTGAAAATAAGGATAGTGCTGACAGATCAACTTCCAATTCACTGCGTGCCACGGCGTTTCCTCCCCGCCGCAGAGCAGCATGAAATTGATAAACAGATTTCGGAATGGTTCGATAAACAAAGGATATGCCTTTATCCATTTTTTGCAGCAATTCCACTTTTTGTTTAATGGACTTCGAAACATAATTTTGCTTTGTAGATCCTTTACATATTAGTAAATATATATCAGAAATTCTGTTTGACATAATCGAAAGTTCAAGCTTACTTTTATAAAATTGCTCTAACAGTCTGCAAAAAATAATAAGCCGGATCCAATTCGAAGATTAAGGAACAACGCAATCTGCAACATTAACTGAATTAGATAATCTTAGCTTAGCTTATACCGTCCGTTATATATTAAATGCGCATTCGTAAATGTATTTTGCGCATGCGCATATTCGCAGCCGTAAAGGTCTTACGCGCATGCGTCAAAGCGACGCGCAGAAAGTTTGTAGCTTTGAGGTCCGGATTATGGGTGTCCGAATTAATGACTTTTGACTGTACATCTTAAGTAAAACCAAGAGATAATTAACGTATATCTGGCCAGGATCAACTTCCAAAAATTTTACAATATTTTAAAATCCAATTTACACAAGTTTGAAGCTGCAGATAACAACTTTGAGGGAATGATCAAGTTTCACATCACCCTTAAGGAAATTAACAACTTAACTGTCAATTTATCTACTTTCCCACTCTCAAGTTACTACTTTTAAATTTGACTGAAACAATGCCCTTGCCCAGAAAATTTTAATTTTAAACTAATTCTAGCTCAACCTCTCCCAAGCTATTTAATAAATAACTGTTAAAAATTTCTATTAGCTATCCATGATTCATAAAGTTAACTAATTTTATTTTCTCAATTTGAATAATATTTTTGATCTTGTTCCAAGATTCCCCTTTTCCATCTCATTTGACTATTCTTTAAAATTTACTACAGTTTTTTGAGTCACTGTCTCTTCCTCCAATTTTGCGAGTCTTAAAAATTTAAATTGCCCCACCAATTAGCTTGATGCTGGTTCCAGTACCTGCTCTGCTACCAATTCTTTGAGCTGCTTCTGAGCTGAGATATGCTATTAATTTCTGCTCGAAAACTAGCACAAGTTATGCTGGGTTAGAGCTAATTCAGTCACCTATAAACTGAAAATGTGTTCAATCAACAGTTTAGACCAACAACAACAAAAAAATTATGACAGGAAACACAGTCTGCTAAAACATCTCAACTGAACTTTTGAATGTTTAAAATTATCACACAAGTTATTGATAAACACTTTTTGAATACATAATTTATTGAGTATATTGATAATTTTTATTTTGTACGAAAAATTGAAAAATAATATATAAGGAAAAAAAATTGACATTTAAACTTCAGTATCTGGAACAAGATATAAATTATTTCAAATAAATACATTTAAAAAATATAAGTTACAGAAAACAAATGTAAGCCATCATTAGTGGATATTAGCTGGTTCATATCGGTTTCAAGAACTGCGTTTTAAGGGGACATATGACAAAAAAGTTTTCAAATTTTCAATTTTGGGCTAAAAAAATAAAGTAGCCTGAGACAATTCCAAAAATATATAATTTATCCATGTTTCGAATCTTAAGACCGAAATCTTTCTTTAAAAAATGTACACAAGCACTAACACTAGGACAGATGTCTGATGTGGCAACAATAAAGCCATATTAGCTGGTAAAAAGTATGTTCATAAACATTCTTTGTTAGAACCTGTTTTATTAACTAAATGTTTAGAAGTCTCTCTGACAAAAAAACTACTGTCAAATTGCATTCATGGAAGAAGTCAAAACCCATGCTCAACCGGTATAGTGGTTAGCATCGCTGACTGCCGTGTCGAAGGGCCCATGTTTGAATCCTAGAGAAGGCATTGATGTTTGTAAATGTATAGTGTCTATGTGGCATGGAAGTACTCAAAATATGCAGTGAGCCAAAAGTCCTCTCGAGAGGTGGGTTGTTAGGGAAGAAGTGTGGGAGACCTTCGAACCCATTCCCGCTGGGGTGCTCTCCATCAAAACTGGGGGCGGAACTGAGCTGTAACCTGTTAGGTGATCAAGGTGTAGCAAACAACAGGTACTCCTTGCGCTGCAATACGTTCAGACAAGTGAACAACTCAAAACCCGAATGAAAGTTTTAATAATTGAATCTGAACACGTATACCGGTATAACTCTGATATACACCCTAATTTCACCAAATGTGGCAATATGTGTTCTGCACTGGATTTTCGCACGATTGTGTGTTGTATGGCAACCCTGTTGACGTTGAAAAATCTTTCGCTGGAGTTCGTTGGTTCACGTCATGCTCTGTGTCTGCGAAGCTAGGGGTAAAAAGTAAAATGGTGGAAGTTGTTGAATTGAAGTTTGGCAAAAAGAAATATCATTGTGGCCATCCTGTTGAGGGGCAGTGGGTGGAGGATTTTTAATCAGAGTCACTCTGATTAAAAATCCAGTTATAACCACGTGCAGTGCTGATAAGGACACGTGTTTCTGAGATTCCTTCCCCTTTATTTTTCTTCTTTCTAGGTATTTCTTTCTCCTGATGAGGAGGAACTTTTAGCTGCCCTCGAAATCGATTGAGTGTTTCAATATACTTACGCTAAATACAAGGTTGTTTTTACGATTTTGAAATTATTAGTGTTTAAATGGTTTTTTCAGTTTTTCTCAAAACATGTTGTTTTTTAACTATCGGTACACTTTTCGGTTAACCCTTTAACTGCCGCAGGCGTATATATACACCTTGCTCAGCCGATGCGTTAACTGCCCCAGGCGTATATATACGTCCTTCCAAACTGCTATCATTTGCTTTGCGCTGCTACACCTAAAATTATTCGCAAAGTTAACGCATCGGCTGCGCATCTGGGGCAGTTAACGCATCGGCTGAGCAAGGCGTATATATACGCCCGCGGCAGTTAAGGGGTTAATCTTTGGATTATGGTAACTTGGCAATTTTTTGGCGACCAACCCTGCTACAGCAACCTGCTAGTTTTTGTGTGAACCCCATTTTGTTTTCAAAAAGTAAAGACATGTTCCCTCCCCCTCAACATTTTTTTCCAACAATCTGCTAGCCGAATTACGCTTATGCTAGAACTTTTATGGAACAAAAGTGCTAATCATGATGAAGATTAGGTGCGAAATTGGGAGAAAGTGCAGAATCGCAAACTGCTTGCTGCGTTTTTAAGAATTGCACATACACGGTATCCATGTACACGTCGACCTATTTTCACATAAAAAAAATCCCAGAATTGCACAAAAATGGCATAGCGCACACTCTTGACTTTATCCATGTACACTGCTAAAGTCCTAGTTAGTAACCTTTATCGCCTTACCAAAATGTTGCCAAACTACCTGTTACCATATTCCAAAGATTAGCCCACTTTTCTTGAAAACTATTCAGCCTAGAAGGTTTAAATTTTCCGCAGTTGTTTATCTTAACTATTTCTTTGAAACTACCCAGGATATAAAATTTAGGTACTATTCGGTTTCAAGGACCGTAAAAAATCGCCAAACTATTGTTGATGCCAATGCTGCCAAAAACAATTGCAGCAAGAAAGAAAGTATGATAGTAAATAACTATCTAAGATTGATGTTTTAATTTAGATGAATGGTTAATTTCATATAATACTTTTTTATTATTATAATTTATATGAAAAAAGCTAAACACGACTGAATGGAAGCATCAGAGTAAATAACTATTTCAAATCATTATTTTAATTGGCTGATCTTTGGAATATGGTAACTGGTAGTTTGGCGACATTTTGGAGGCGATAAAGGTTATTACCTAGGACTTTGGTAATAATGTGAGAAGCACTCAGTTCCGATTACGCATTATTTTGTGTGAGGGAAATGAGAGATCATGAGATATGTCATGTGACATTAATGGACGAATTACAGTTGTTTAATCGGAAAAGGGGGGGGGAAATCTGAAAATTTCATGTTTAGCTATATTCTGTGTTGTGTGAAACGTGACATAAATGGACGAATTACAGTTCTTTAATCGGAAAAGAGGGTTAATTTGGAAAAGCTTCATTGTGCATTGTGTGAAATAGTGTTGATTAATTTTCGGATTGCATGGTGCTATGTAAAATGAATTGTAAATTTTTAATGTGTTTATCTGATAATAATAATAAGTTGAGATTGTGTCAAAGGAAGGATATTATAAGTTTAAATGGCGGTGCAAGAAATATGGTGAAAATGGACATTTTGTGAAAAGGAGTGTAAGGAAGGGTATGTGGTTTGCTGAAAGTAGTTTGAGTATAGGTGAAATTTTATTAATTTCTTATTACTTGGTGAATAGACTTCCAGTTGACTACTGGATTTAGAATTTAGAAATTAGCAGTAGTACTGCAGCGATACAATGAAAATTCTGAAGAAGATTAGGTAAGTTAGTATTTTTAATCATTTGAGGATATTATTTTTATGCATTGTTCTAAATGTAAGGAGTAAATAAATTAAAATGGTATTATTTGAAAATTGTTATTAGCAATGATTTAGTTTAAAGTAATTAGGATTGTAATCTAATTTTTATTAATTTAATGTATGTGCTTATTTATATTTGAAGTAGTGTTTTTTAATTTAATTATATTTTAATTTAATGATCGTGATTTTGTGAGTTATATGTTTGTAGTATTTTGGAATATGTTTGAGTAGTATACGTTGAGTATTTTCATGCATTTTCGTGAAATTTTTCTAATTTATGAGAAAAAAAGCAGTGTACATGGATATAGTGAAGAGTGTGCGCAATGCCATTTTTGTGCAATTTTGGGATGTTTTTTTAAGTAAAAATAAGTCGACGTGTAAATGATTTAGTGATATTTTAATTAAATGATAGTTATTTTGTGAATTTTAGGTTTGTAGGAATTTGGTATACGTTTTAGTTGAAGTAAACGTGCATGGAAATAATTTAAGTATTTGACACTAAGTATTTGTAATGTTTGCGGTATGAATTCGTTGGTGACGTTTATATTATAATAGATAATTTAGAGGTAAAAGTTTTTGGATATTTTATACGTGGAAATATTCATATTTGGAAAGGGTATATACTTTTCCGCGATAAGGTGATTTCATATATTTTCTTTTTACCAGGTTTAAAGATTCAGAAAATTGTCATGCATTTTCGTGAAATTTTTCTAATTGAAAAAAAAGCAGTGTACATGGATATAGTGAAGTGTGTGCGCAATGCCATTTTTGTGCAATTCTGGGATGTTTTTTTAAGTAAAAATAAGTCGACGTGTAAATGGTTTAGTGATATTTTAATTAAATGATAGTTATTTTGTGAATTTTAGGTTTGTAGGAATTTGGTATACGTTTTAGTTGAAGCAAACGTGCATGGAAATAATTTAAGTATTTGACACTAAGTATCTGTAATGTTTGCGGTATGAATTCGTTGGTGACGTTTATAATATAATAGATAATTTAGAGGTAAAAGTTTTTAGATATTTTATTTATTTTATACGTGGAAATGTTCATATTTGGAAAGGGTATATACTTTTTCGCGATAAGGTAATTTCATATATGTTCTTTTTATCGGGTTTAAAGATTCAGAAAATTGTCATGCATTTTCGTGAAATTTTTCTAATTTATGAGAAAAAAGCAGTGTACATGGATATAGTGAAGAGTGTGCGCAATGCCATTTTTGTGCAATTCTGAGATTTTTTTTAAGTAAAAATAAGTCAACGTGTACATGGTTTATTTGTTTGTGTTATTGTGAAAAACGCGCAAGGAGTTTGCGATTGTGCACTTTTTCCCAATTTTGCAGTGAATATTTGTCATGATTAAGCAGTTTTGTTAGGTAAAATTTCTAGTATAAGTGTAATTTGGCTAGTAGATTGTTGAAAAAAGTGTTCAGTAAATAAAAAGAAAAGAAACATGTCTTTACTTCGTGAAGACAAAATGGCGGCGGAAAAAAAAAAAAAAAAATAGAGGGTTGGTGTAGCAGAGTTGGTCGCCAAATTTTCACCAAGAAATCGCCAAGTTACCATAATCCAAAGATCAACCTTTTAATTTATATAAAAATTGCTAAACATAACTGAACGGTTGCCTGCATCGCTATTTCGCTAAAGCATAATTTCATCTCGTTGGTTGTTCAAACGTAATTTTGTATAACGAATGATGCCTTTTCTTTGAAAATATTCTCGGTAAAGTGCAGAATCGCTCACTCAATTGTTTGCCGCTTTTTACATGGGTAAAAACAATTGAATTTTTGTCAATTTTCTTTTACATTTTAAGTGAAAGTATGTTGATGTGTACATAGATAAAGTCAAGCGTGTGCGCAGTGCCATTTTTGTGCAATTCTAAGATTTTTTTTAAGTGAAAATAGGTCGATGTGCGCTTGGATACCGAGTATGTGCAATTCTTAAAAACACGTCAATCATGGGCAATCCCCAAATTGTTAAATCCATAGGATATCAAAAAAGGATTTAAAAATTAAACTAGTATGTCAACGGCGTCTTAAGAAATATAGAACTACATAAACTTATGCAATCTGAAATCAATGCGTACGCTAGATTTGGCATGCTATTAAATGGGCGCATTTGCTAGATTTGGCGCTTTTGCGCATACATTTTTGCTGCAATTTTTTACGGCCCTCAAAACCGAATAGTACAAAAATTTATTATCATTAGTTTTAGATATATTAAAAATTAAATACCATTTTTTTTCTATGATTTTCAAAACATTTTACTAATTTATTTTTAATATTTTTTTATGTAAAATGTAAAATACTGCTCATTATTCTTAAATGATATATTGGTAAAATCCTAGTACACGGTGCAGCCTTGGCACGATTTTGAAAATTATCGCCAACACATAAAATTACTAAAAGAACGTCTATGTATATATAGTGATAGTATACTATACACTATATACTATCAGTATATACATAGCATATACTATGTATAACTATATATATTCTTTTGAATACCTGTTTACGTGTGTATGTCCCATTTTTATTGCTCATCATAAAAGTCGCCAAAAGTAGCTAAATCCCGTGTGCACCGGATACTAAGATTAAATCAATATATTTTTAACCATCATACAACATTTCAAGGAGTTTGGTGCATACTTTTGAAGAAACCTGTACCAAACTAGCACACTGTCACAAAAGATCCGTCAAAGGTACGAGAAATTAAACAACTGGTTTTTAAAAACATTAGGCTCTAAATTTACATTTCATGTGTCTTATATAATTTACAAATTGTCTATTTAAATGAAAAAGAATTTAGAGTATGCGTTTATTTTGAGAAATTTTGAACTTTTGTCCCGAAATAGCTGCATTTTGCCAGTCGATATGTCACATGTCCCCTTAAAATGTTTTTAGTTCGGCATGCACGTGCCTAAATTATAATATTTATTTGGCCAATTTATAATTTATTTATTATGGCCTTGACTAAATTATCTCTTACTTAGGTTGTGAACCACTTGTTAAATTACTTGCATCACAACTTTGCATACACATAAAATAACATTATGTACCTAATTTGTTGTTGTTCTTGTTGTATCAAACAAATATTGGTCAATAAATATAGCACCATAAGCAGAAAATGAGAATTTTACCATATTTTACATTAACTTTGTCTTTCCGCTTGCAAGCAATCAGCCACTTGTTGATGAGATCAGGATTATTTGGAAAGGAAAAATATCTAATGCCTGTTCCTTTGGTCTTTCGGTTTGTATTCGAGCATCCGTATACTGCACAACTAGGCATTTTACAATTCGTGCCTTAATTTGACACAAACAATGGAACAGAGCATAACATATTGTGACACACACAACTCGATCAAGAATTAAAGCGCTGTTTTGTTTATGCAGATCCTATCGAATAGCAGGGAAATGCCGAAAAATTAACCTTTCATTTCACTTCGTTATCTAGAAAACGCCGCATTGCAATACTTTAGTCATTCTCTCTCTCTCTCTTTTTGTTTTCCCAAGAAAATTCCAAAGAAAAGTATTAAAGAGAGAATATAAGACCTTTACTGCGCTTAGGAAACTTTTCTGGGTCAAAAATAAGAATTTTAAATCATCAAAATGAATCTGGGATCCTCTACCGTTGTAAATGTTTGTAGCAAACGCTGCAAGATACAATAATCTGAGAATTTGAACGCTGTTGATCTAATTAATCTTTTTAAAAAAACTGGATGTCTCTATCAATTTCATATTCATGATTTCAAACGAATTAATATATTGAATGTACTTTTAATTAATTTAAATTTTTAAAGCTATGTTTTATTTTTAATAAAAGTATCTTATGCAATACAACTTGTGATGTAATGTTTAACTATTTTAATCTATGTTATAAATTTAACTTTT
This sequence comes from Stegodyphus dumicola, assembly GCF_044657685.1. NCBI lineage: Eukaryota > Metazoa > Arthropoda > Arachnida > Araneae > Eresidae > Stegodyphus > Stegodyphus dumicola. The sequence goes on along the minus strand of NC_140774.1, from coordinate 13,446,286 downwards.
CTTTCTTTTTTCTTTGCGTTTTTATATTAGGCACTGCAGTCTGTTGCTGCTGCATAGCTGGGGTGTGAGCAAACTCGACTCGACTGTTGATTGAAATTTAAGGTCATTCCTCGAACGGTGTTGGTAAAAAGATAAGGTTATGTTTGTGATTTTGCAGATTAGTCGTAAAAATACATAGGTTTAAATTCGTGTTTTATAAATCCACTATTACACTGTTAATATTAGCTGAATTACTATTTTCGAAACAAATAATTTTCCAAAATGGCCAGTGGAAGAGTGGGCGATTTGAGTGAAGAACAATTAAATGCGCTTGATAGTGTGAGTATAACCATATAATTCATAACATACTCTTTAATTTGTAAAATACTCTTTAATTTTGTAAAATACTCTTTAATTTTGTAAAATACTATTTAATTTCTGTATGTGTGATATACGGTATCTGCAAATTTGTTCAAATCTCATTTTTATAGAATCCATTACGTAAATTATAAACTGCGTTTTCGTAGCAGTTACTTTCCAAAAATTTGTTTTCATACTTCTCTATAGTATCCCCAAAACTTTTAAATTATTTATATTAAGGATTTTTCTAATAAAAGTGTTCTGTTATTAAATTGGTCAGTTACAATATAAGTTGCTCAATGCTTATGCATGCATTCATTTTTAATAAAAATTAGAACTGTAATTTTTATGCGATTTCACAACTTTTAATAAATATACCAATATCTTTCGTTTAATGATCAGGACCTGAGGTTGGCTAAAGTGCAGAATCGCCCACTTATTTGTTTGGCACTTTTTCCAAGAGTAAGAATTGGATTTTTTGTCAATTTCTTTGACTTTTTAAGTGAAATTGGTCAGTGTGTACATGGATAAAGTCAAGGGAGTGCAAAATGCCATTTTTGTGCAATTCTCGGATATTTTTTTAAGTGAAAATAGGTCGATGTGTACATGGATACCGAGTATGTGCAATTCTTAAAAACGTGCCAAGCAGTGGGCGATTCTGCACTTTTCCCCTGAGGTTTTAGGGGCTCCAGCATCGTTTCTGTAGTACCCCATAATCCTGTTTTTCTCCTTATAAAGGAAAGGAAGGGAGCACTGGGATTCCCTAAAAGAAGGCTGGGTAAAATGGGTGCAGTCTCCAGATAAAATTAATTGGCTCAGCAGATGAACTGAATGTTTTGAAGCATTTAGTTGATTTTAAATTCAAGGAAAATGCTGTGAAGTGCTACATTCATTTCCGGTTAGTCTTTGGATTATGGTAACTTGGCTATTTTTTGGTGACCAACCCTGCTACAGTAACCTGCTAGTTTTTGTTTGGACGCCATTGTGTTTTCACGAAGTAAAGGCACGTTTTTTTTTTTTTTTTTAACTCGACATTTTTTTCAACAATCTGTTAGCCGAATTACGCTTATGCTAGAACTTTTATGGAAAAGTGCTTAACCCGGCGAAAGTCGCACCAAGAAAAGTTACTAGAGTGGGCGCGTGGGGTATTACATACCTCAATATTTAAAATACAATAAAAATATTATTACTTAGTTTTAAAACTTTTTTTTTATGTTGTGTATTATAAATAAGTGAATAATAATTGGGTTTCAAAAAATTAATTTCCGAAATAATTTTAGAGTTAAAATTAAGATAAATGAAAATAATAAACATTATGCCTCTAAGTTTCATTGCATCTCTAATACACCATGCTTATTTTATTTCTTCACACTTTGAACGAAATACATTCGTGTGTGCTTGGCACAGAATGTTTTCACATTTTAAACATTGCATTCACGTTCTTCTGTCCTTGGCACGAAGGCAAAAAAATTAACACATCTTTCATACTTAGTTGTTTCGAATTTCATGAATTCGTTTTAATTCTTCATCGAAACTTCTGCTTTTGTTTTGCATGCAGTATGTCAATTTCTTGGAAAAGTATTAATCTCTAATCTTTGTTCAATACTTTTTTCATTAATTGTAATGCTAAGTCCTTCAAAAACAGACTTCTGTTTCTTGTTGGTGGATTAGCAGTTGAATGTAATATAATTCAAGCATTTATTACAGCAACATTCAGTGCGGGAAAGAAAATTACCATTGGCCACCTTCTTGTTATTCTGGCAATTGAATAATTGGCTGACATTTCATCTCCCATATCCACTGTTCCTTTAGTCATATTATTAAAACATATAATTCCTGATGTTTTATTTTCTCCAATAGTATCATCTATAAATTGGGGGTATGATCGTTATATAATGTTGAAAGCATAAGAACAGTTTTTCCTTTTTTAGGAACATCAGGAATTGATGTTTTATCTTTTTCGAAACCAAAACATTGTAGAAAATATTCTTAGTTTCATCGTCAGTTTCCGAAATGCAATCTTCATTACTTTCAAATATTTCTAATAAATCTCGCATGTGTTGCATCTCCAGTTCATAGGGACTCATTCCTTTTACCATAATGCAGTTAGAAATTTTTAAGAATTTAATTTCAAGTACTTTAAAATCACTTGCGAGTAGAAATATTTACTGTTACACTCTAGAAATAAATTTCTGAACTAAATATTCAGTCAGAAAAACACTTACACGGACAGGCACGTGGATGTGTCATACCCCAGTTCCAACAAAATACCGATAAATCTTTTTCTGAAACACACAGGCAAAGAAAAAGCGGTTCTGAAAGTCAACCACAACTAGAAACTCAGCTACTGAAAGCAGCACAGAATTTCAGTTTCACAAGTTAGGAATATTCCACTTTTATGTAGGGTTGGGGTATGATACACCCCACGCGCCTTCCCGCGGGTTAATCATGACGAAGATTAGGTGCAAAATTGGGAGAAAGTGCAGAATCGCAAACTGCTTGCTGTGCTTTTAAGAATTGCACATATACGGTATCCATGTACACGTCGACCTATTTTCACTTAAAAAAACACCCCAGAATTGCACAAAAATGGCATTGCGCACACTCTTGACTTTATCCATGTGCACTGCTAAAGTCCTAGCTAGTAACCTTTATTGCCTTACAAAATGTCGCCAAACTACCATATTCCAAAGATTAGCCTCATTTCCTTCCATGTTCTTGTATCCTATTTTCTGACATATTGTAATTACCTTTGAATCAAGATTTTTAATTTTACTTTTTAAAATACTGCTTTTTTCTTTTTAAGATCATAGCATTTTCATAATTATGCTTAATACTTTTGCTCATTTGTAATGAATGAAATTATAGTTCAACATAATACAGAGACTAATTTACTCTCTTGTTTCTTTAGAAAAAATTCATAGGCTATAAGTAGTTAATTATATTAATTTAAAATTAAACATTTTTATTAATTAGAATATTCAGAAAAATGTATCTTTCTGAATACATTGCAAAAGTGTTTTGCTGAATGTCTTTTTGTTATAGTTTCGTTCTTCAATGGAAGATATTTTAAGACCAGAGCATGATGATTACTTCTGTCTAAGGTGGCTTAGAGGTAAGTAAATATAATATTGTTGCATTTTTTTCTAACACCAGTTGTTATGTTATTTTCTTCTGTCACATTCATATGGGGTTTCTAGATTTGGAGTGAATAACGACTACAGCTCTTGATGAAATCCCGAAACACACTTTATTTACCAATATTAATCAGGACAGCTCCAAAACACTTTTACAATAGTCGAAGATCTACTATAAACATGCTGGAACAGCGCAATAAACTGAAAGTTGATCTGTCAGCACTATCCTTATCTTCAGGGCAGATGTTTTTATTTTATTCGTCTTATAATTCCTTACTAAATGTAGTATTTGATCTCTATGTACTCCGTCTTTGATATGATTTAAATTAAATTCCTCGTCATTATAAATATCACGAATACACATCAAATAGTTTTCTGGTTGCAATTTTCTAAATTCGACTATGCGTAATGTATGCTTTACGCATGCGCGCGTTGAAAGAAATGTTTAATAAAGTAAACAAAAAAAATATAAGTTTTTTTTTTTTTTTTTTTGTAAATTTTGATACCCTTAGATCAGAATTGCTCTTTATTTCATAAATTACGTTTTCATATTTTTAATTTAATAATTTCTGCATGCCATTATACCAGATTTAAACATGATCTATAACTGATTCTAAATTTGAGTATGCGTAATGTATGTTTTACGCATGCGCGCGTTGAAAGAAATGTTTAATAAAGTAAACAAATAAATATTAAGCTCTTTTTTTTTTTTTTTTTTTTTTTATTTTGATACACTTTAGATCAGAATTGCTCTTTATTTCATAAATTACGTTTTCATATTTTTAATTTAATAATTTCTGCATGCCATTATACCAGATTTAAACTGATGATCTATAATCCGGGAAAACCGATAATCCGGAATCGCCGAAGTCCCGACGAGTCCGGATTAAAGACCTTTGTCTGTATATATATACTATATGCTTTCCAGCAATTCTGAGGAATGGAAGGTACTGGAAATTTCTTGGCGTAAGCGAAAACTATATAAGACCAGAGAGAGCATTAGTTCTCAGTTTAGTTCAAAGTTTAGCTCAGAGTACTGAGCGATAACTATGTTAGCTTTGCTTTGAGTCTTCTGTTTAATGTTCTTACTAGTTTATAGTGATAACTGATGCTAAAGCAAAGTTTAAAGTTTATAAAATTAAACATTTTTAGCAATAGTAGCAATAGAAGCTCCCTGAGATAATATGTTGTGCATACATTGAAGACAATAAAGAGGTTTCAAACTTAACCAATTTATTAACAATATAAAAAAGAATAAAAGCACAAAAAAAAATAAATTTAAACAATATCAGAGTCTTAGAAAAAGTATATTATAACCATCAATCATTAAATAACATGTTTACCTGGTCTCCAAAAATACTGGCATTCAATACAAACAAAATGTCCTAAACAGTAATTATGCGGTCTCAAATGAAATTGGCTACACATTTAATAAGTCCATGATCAATGGTCAAGAAAGCACCTGAAATTTAAATTAAGTTCTTGAAAGCACTTAAATCCGGCCTAACTCCACTTACATTAGTTGAACACGAGGAATCGCCGCTAACTTATTTTAAATGCCACCTTCATGAAGAACATGGATGCCGCCCATGGCAGTCACTCACATTGTAGCTTCTGGAACCAAGGAACTTATTCTGGAAAGGTCATCTTGTATACAGGAACCAAGGAACTTACTCAGGAACAGTCATCTTGTGGACAGGAACCAAGGAACTTAGTCAGTGGACTGCACAAATCCTTCTAAAGGGGCTGGAAACTGCACACCCAAGTGCCAGGAAAGCAGGAACTAGAAGGGCTGAGCCAGAGTGACGCGGAATACTTATACCAGAAGTAGGCATGACGTCATCTCATGGCAACCAATCAGCTATCGGTACGATTCGCCTTTCCAGATGACGTTACATCACATTTCATTTTTGCATCTTAATTAGGTTGAAACAGTCCGTTCTCAACACAAACAGTGGCAGTAAGAAAAAGAAGTAGAAGTAACTACTATATTACATTAAAATAAGAACTAAACCTAATAAACATTTCAAGGAGGAGAGATGATGCAGTAAAAGGTTTACAATAAGTCATATTTTTCAACAAATGCCCCCTACATCATCATGTCCGACCTGAAATAAAAATGAACGCCAGTATTTTTACAAAAATTCAAAACAAGAATAAATAAATATCACAATTTCATTCAATTCAGAAATTTTTAAGAAAATTTTCGTTTGATAACATCTTATCCCATTATTCAAAATTTTACCATAACAAGAAAGTCCAACATGTTACAAAACAATACAAAGACATATGTATGATCATACACTCAATACTTTTACCCAGGGCCCTGGTCGATCATACAACATTCTACACTATACACTTTTACATTTACCTAATATCCATCATAATATGACTTATAACATATTATTTTCAAATAAACAAAACTCTTAATTTAAATACACACAAAAACAAATTTCATAAGAAAATTGTTCCACAAAATCTTATCGTATTATGCTTAGTCAGCCTTTTTGTCATGGGATCAGCCAGATTATCTTTACTTGGAACATATTTTAACTCAAAAATTTCCCTGTTCAATAGATCACAAATGAAAAATAGTTTCACATCTATATGTTTTGTCCTTGAGTTCTCAATAGGTGATTTTGTAAAACATAAATCAGCCATGTTATCAGCAAACAATATTGGTTTTGAAACATAGTTACTTGCAATCTTAAACTGAATGCATTCATCCAAGATGTTTTTAAACCAAACTAATTCTTTTGCTGATTCAGTCATGGAGATAAATTCAGCCTCCATAGTAGACAAACTCACTCCCCTTTCTTTAAATGTACGCCAAGATACAGGTGATTCTTCCAACAAAGCTATTTGTCCACCAATAGACACCATATCATCCCTGCTTGAAGCAAAATCCAAATCTGAATATATATTGAGCTTCAGTTCCTTGCATACCAGTTTAAGTTTATGCTGTCTGGTATTGGAAATGTATCCTAAAAGTTTAAGTAATTCTTCCCTGTGAAACTTACCAGGATTGCTTTGGAACTGAGAAAATATATTAACAGCATAAGCTATATCCGGATGAGTACGATTGCAAAGAAACGAGAGGCATCCCAAAACATTTCTATAAGGATAATTCATCATTTCAGTCGTTTCTTCTTGTGTACTGGGACTTTGAGTATTTCACTCCTTTAACTATTGGAAGGAAGGTAATTTGTATTTTAAAAGACTTGAATCGATCAACTATGTCTTCTATATATAATTGCTGATGAATTAAAACACTATTGTTCTCATATTCAAATTTCACACCCAAAAGCTTTCTTGTTTTACCTAAAATTTTCAAATCAAAATGTGAATTCAGGACTTTTAATATTCTTTTGGCCTGAACTTCACTTTTTCCAAACACAACTATATCATCAACATAAACCAACAGAATGACAAAATCTTTAAAACGATAGACACAATTACACCACTCAAACTTGATAAACCCTAGGTTACATGGTGTTCTATCCAACTCGTAGTACCATAATTGCCCACTCTGATGCAAACCATACAAGGCTCTATCTAAACGACACACAAAAGTTTCTTTATCTCGCTCTACAAAACCCTGAGGTTGGGACATGTAAATTTCCTCTGATAAAGGAGCGTAGAGATAGGCACTTTTTACGTCACATTGTATATTTGCCCATTCAAGGTGTGCAACTAAAAGGGAGAAAAAGAGCCTTATTACCGAAAAATTAACTACAGGAGAGTAGGTTTCATCATAGTTATCATATTTAATTTGCCGATAACCCTGAGCCACTAAACGAGCCTGGCCTTGGAACAGGTTTACGAAGCCAAGTTACTTGTCTCAATGTAGATTGAGTGTCAGTGCCAATTGTAGAAGAAGGTACATTGGTATCGGTTCTTTCCTCTATTTCAGGAAAATAGGTAACTGGAGTATCAGTAGATTGGAACTCTATCCTCTCTTCAGATTCCAAATCAGGAAGGGTGCCCAGTGCAGCTCCACTGCCACTTTTCTGCATTCCAATTGACTCTTTAAAAGTAGCATTTAAGGTTTCTACTACCTTTTGCTCATTTTCCAACCAAATCTTGTACCCTTTTGTTCGTACACTGTACTCAATCAATCGGCCCTTCTTTGCTTTTGGATCAAGCTTAGAATTTCTTTTAGCCTTTGGAATTCCCACATAGGCAATCATTCCAAATGCCTTAAGGTGACGTACTGATGGTTTCCGCTTAGTGTACAATTCGAATGGGGTTCTATCTTGGCCCTTATGACAAATTCTATTGAATGAATATGCAAAATACATTACTGCATCTGACCAAAATTCAGAACTCATTCCACTATCATGTAAGAATGCACGTACATTGTTGAGAGCTGTTTGATTTAATCTCTCACAAGCTCCATTCTGTTTCGGAGTATATACGTCTGTAAATTCATGCTTTACACCATTTTTATTACAATATGACCTAAATTGTTCATTATCATATTCTTGCCCATTATCAGTCCTAAAGTATCTCAACTTAAGGTTCAAAGATCTTTCAGCACGTGCTATATGCCTTTCAAATACTTCAAACACCTGACTTTTCTCCACAGTGGGGTACACTACTACATAACGAGAATATTCGTTAATAAAGGAAACAAAATAACGTTCACTATTCCTACCTGGAATGTTAATAGGTCCCTATACATCAGAAAAAACCCTTTCAAGCGGCCTCTTTACTTGAATACCTTCTAAGGGTCTATAGGAGATTCATCTTTGCTTATTGATTTGGCAATGTTCACAAAACAAATTAGGTGAGTGCTTTAACACAGGAAGACCTCGAACTGAATGTCTCTTACTAGTCCTGACAATAGCACCATAATTTATATGACCAAACCGACCATGCCATAATTCACTATTGTTATGCTGAACTGTGGATGCCTCAAATTTTACAGATTTGCCCCCTTTTTCACTATTTTCGGGAATACATGATATTTACTTCCTATCAACTTAGCTTTGTACAAGGTTTCATTTTCATCATCAGTAACTTTAATTTGCCCATTTTTACCATAAAATCTTGCTCCATTGATATCCAGCCTAGGTCCAGATATTAAATTTCGTCTCAATTCAGGTGAGTATAAAGCATCTTTAAGCAAAATAACTGTATCCCCAAATTTCATTTTAACAGTACCCTTCCCATGAATTGGAAAAGTTACCCCATCAATAGCTACTAGCATATTCTCATTTTTCACAGGAGAAAAAGTATCGAACAATTCACGATTTTTACAAAAATGATGAGATGCAGCAGTATCAAAAATCCAACTACAGTCAAAAGTCGTTAATCCGGACTCGTCGGGACTTTGGCGATTCCGGATTATCGATTTTTCCGGATTATAGATCATCAGTTTAAATCTCGTAAGATGGCATGCAGAAATTCTAAAATTAAAAGTATGAAACTGTAATTTATGAAATAAAGAACAATTGTGATCTAAAGGGTATCAAAATTTGCAAAAAGAAAAAGCTTAATATTTATTTGTTTACTTTATTAAACATTTCTTTCAATGTAAGTTGTTTAAGTTTTGCTTCGTTTCATGTGATAATACTTTCTCTTTAATTCTATTAAACAGACATAATTTCTTGTTCAGTTACAAAGTTCCGCTGTTCAAGTCCTATAATTGCTGTGTCGAGAATACTGACTAATTTGTCAATCGAAATTTTTTCGTTTTCAATAACCTCTGTCACTTTCTTCGCTATCGGAAGCGAATTATAATGACGAGGAACTTGTTTTAAATCATATCAAAGACGGAGCACATCGAGATGAAATACTACATTTGATAAGGAATTATAAGCCAAATAAAATAAAAACATCTGCTCTGAAGATAAGGATAGTGTTGACAGATCAACTTCCAATTCATTAGGCGCACGCCGCTCGAAAATTAAGGAACAACGCAATCAACAACATTAACTGAAATAGATAATTATTTAGTTTATACGTCCATTATACATAAAACGCGCATGCGAAAACGTATTCTGCACTTGCCCACACTCATATGCGCGGTCGTAAAAGGTCTTACGCGCATGTGTCAACGCGGCGCATGCGCAGAAAGTTTTCAGTTTTGAGGTCCGGATTATAGATCATTCCGAATTATGGGTGTCCGAATTAACGACTTTTGACTGTATCATCATTTTCCTCCAAATTGTTAACATTAGCTTCAGCTATAAAATGGGACTGAGCATGGGAATTATTTTTACCTTTACTCAACTTGGATTTATTCTTACACTTAGGAGATGTTTTATTACTACTAGATACAGCTGAGGAAACAGAAGAAGCAGGCGAGGGTGATCTGGAAAAATTTTCATTCTACAGTATTTTTGAATATGACCTGGACGGCCACATTTATAACACATGAGCCCTTTAATCTGCTTAAATTTGTGTTTACAGTGAGTACTTTGGACTTCTATAGTCTTATTGGAATTTTCCCTATCTATCTCTCTTAAACCAAGATGCGTTTCCTCTGCTAATATTTCAAGTTCAACATTTTTAAATATGAACTTTTCATCTGGCCACCTTAAAACATTCTGAACTACTTGATCATATTTATCTGGAAGGAACCTAAGAAACTGAAAACCTATGTATACATCTCTTACAGCCTGATTAATATCAGCTAATTGTTCAGTTAACCGTTTTAATCTAGAAGAAAAAAAACTAATACTTTCATTTGGCTTAATTTTACAATTTAAGAACTCTGAAAACAAGGACATATGTCTAGATCGATAATCTGGCTGGAAGTATTTGGCAAGCGTATTCCATGCCACTACCGGGTCATCAATTTCACTTATCAAGTTTCTATATTCAGGGCTTACATTCATATAAATTAAAGATTATGCCAAACGACTTCTTATTTTGATGGTCGGCAACAATTTCTTTTGTAATACCCTTAACATCATTTAAATCAGGACATTTTTCAATACCTTTGACCAAAAGCCATGCATGTTTTTCATTTAAAACAAACTTCATATCTTTAGACCATGTAAAGTAATTACATGCCTCAAGTTTAGCAATATTATGCATAACATTAACAGTAGCCATATTTGAATTTCAACAAAAACCGCCCACCAATCTCTTAAGTCCTAAATTAACTTTAAACTTCAAAAGTCTGCACTAAAAATAACTCAAGGGTTGGGCCCATAACCAAAATGATGCTAAAGCAAAGTTTAAAGTTTATAAAATTAAACATTTTTAGCAATAGTAGCAATAAAAGCTCCCTGAGATATGTTGTGCAGACATTGAAGACAATAAAGAGGTTTCAAACTTAACCAATTTATTAACAATATAAAAAAGAATAAAAACACACACAAAAAAAATTTAAACAATATCACAGTCTTAGAAAAAATATATTATAACCATCATTCATCAAATAATATTTTTACCTGGTCTCCAAAAATACTGGCATTCAATACAAACAAAATGTCCTAAACAGTAATTATGCAGTCTCAAATGAAATTGGCTACACATTCAGTAAGTCCATGATCAATGGTCAAGAAAGCACCTGAAATTTAAATTAAGTTCTTGAAAGCACTTAAATCCGGCCTAACTCCACTTACATTAGTTGAACACGAGGAATCGCCGCTAACTTATTTTAAATGCCACCTTCTTCAAGAACATGGATGCCGCCCATGGCAGTCACTCACATTGTAGCTTACAATAGTCGAAGATCTACTATAAACATGCTGGAACAGCGCAATAAACTGAAAGTTGATCTGTCAGCACTATCCTTATCTTCAGGGCAGATGTTTTTATTTTATTCGTCTTATAATTCCTTACTAAATGTAGTATTTGATCTCTATGTACTCCGTCTTTGATATGATTTAAATTAAATTCCTCGTCATTATAAATATCACGAATACACATCAAATAGTTTTCTGGTTGCAATTTTCTAAATTCGACTATGCGTAATGTATGCTTTACGCATGCGCGCGTTGAAAGAAATGTTTAATAAAGTAAACAAAAAAAATATAGTTTTTTTTTTTTTTTTTTTTTTTTTTTTTTTTTTTTTTTGTAAATTTTGATACTTTTAGATCAGAATTGCTCTTTATTTCATAAATTACGTTTTCATATTTTTAATTTAATAATTTCTGCATGCCATTATACCAGATTTAAACTGATGATCTATAATCCGGAAAAACCGATAATCCGGAATCGCCGAAGTCCCGACGAGTCCGGATTAAAGACCTTTGTCTGTATATATATACTATATGCTTTCTAGCAATTCTGAGGAATGGAAGGTACTGGAAATTTCTTGGCGTAAGCGAAAACTATATAAGACCAGAGAGAGCATTAGTTCTCAGTTTAGTTCAAAGTTTAGCTCAGAGTACTGAGCGATAACTATGTTAGCTTTGCTTTGAGGCTTTTTATATTGTCTTCTGTTTAATGTTCTTACTAGTTTATAGTGATAACTGATGCTAAAGCAAAGTTTAAAGTTTATAAAATTAAACATTTTTAGCAATAGTAGCAATAGAAGCTCCCTGAGATAATATGTTGTGTAGACATTGAAGACAATAAAGAGGTTTCAAACTTAACCAATTTATTAACAATATAAAAAAGAATAAAAGCACAAAAAAAAATAAATTTAAACAATATCAGAGTCTTAGAAAAAGTATATTATAACCATCATTCATCAAATAATATGTTTACCTGGTCTCCAAAAATACTGGCATTCAATACAAACAAAATGTCCTAAACAGTAATTATGTGGTCTCAAATGAAATTGGCTACACATTCAATAAGTCCATGGTCAATGGTCAAGAAAGCACCTGAAATTTAAATTAAGTTCTTGAAAGCACTTAAATCCGGCCTAACTCCACTTATATTAGTTGAACACGAGGAATCGCCGCTAACTTATTTTAAATGCCACCTTCATGAAGAACATGGATGCCGCCCATGGCAGTCAGTCACATTGTAGCTTCTGGAACCAAGGAACTTATTCTGGAAAGGTCATCTTGTATACAGGAACCAAGGAACTTATTCAGGAACAGTCATCTTGTGGACAGGAACCAAGGAACTTAGTCAGCGGACTGCATAAATCCTTCTAAAGGGGCTGGAAACTGCCAGGAAAGCAGGAACTAGAAGGGCTGAGCCAGAGTGACGCGAGATACTTATACCAGAAGTAGGCATGACGTCATCTCACGGCAACCAATCAGCTATCAGCACGATTCGCCTTTCCAGATGACGTTACATCACATTTCATTTTTGCATCTTAATTAGGTTGAAACAGTCCGTTCTCAACACAAACAGTGGCAGTAAGAAAAAGAAGTAGAAGTAACTACTATATTACATTAAAATAAGAACTAAACCTAATAAACATTTCAAGGAGGAGAGATGATGCAGTAAAAGCTTTACAATAAGTCATATTTTCCAACAATAACTACTGATTGTACTATCTTCAGTACTAAGAAGTGCTGTAAGAGTACTTTTGTGAAGTTTCAGAACTGTGCTTCTTTTGGGAAAATAAATTTTATCAAGCCATCATCAGTTATGTGTGCATTTAATCCATTATGAAGCCATGTGCATGCACATTATTTTTTGCTTTGATCATCACTTGACTGTTGGCATATATGGGCGCTTGAGATATGAATAACGTAGCAACGTCTAAACTTTTTTTTTTTTTTAAAACATTAGTAATTGAATATCTAAGCACACTTAACCTTATGTTGGCAACCTGCCAATTATTATAGACTTCAACTAACTGTACTGCAAAATGTCGGGTGTTGATGAGGAGAAATTTAATAGAAATTTCTTTCCACATGCACGGAATCAATTTTGTTAATCAGTCTCGTATTTCATAAGATTAGATTTCATGCTTTTTTGAATTGAGAATAATTGATTTATTATTCAGTCTAGGAACAGTACCAGAGCTGGCACATCAAAATTTAAAAAAGGCAGTATTTTTAGAATTTAGAGAAGTATTAAGCAACTAAATTAAGAGATTCTAAAAAAATCTTAAGAATTCAGAGAAGGCATTGGGAGGCAAAATTTTTAAATTTTAAGGAGGCACATGGGAGCAGAATTTTGGACCCGCAGAAATTGCACCAAGCCGCCCGAGATAAACCTTAAGTATATGGTGAAATTTATTCATTGAGGACTCGGCTAAGCCTTAAAAGTATGTGCTGGAAATAGGCATAAATATAATAAAGAACTAATGTAATTCAGGCTTAACTTCATGAGCATGCAATAGAAACAAGACAAAATTTAATGGAACATATCTTTAGTCGCCAATCTCAGTACTTTTCCATTACGCTGGCACAAATCTCGCTAAGCAGATTGGCGACAACATACAGCATACACATAAAAAATGTTAAGAAATGATAGTTCTTAGAATTTTGAAGGCATAAACATTTTAATATTGTTTAAAGTTTTGTGAAAAGCCAATAAATTTGTAAAGTAACATTAGTTTAAGACTTTAATATGCTTTCATAGTTCAACATCCTAATTCACCATTTTGTATCACGCGACCCCAAGTGTTCTCATCTCGCATAAACTATGTTACAAAAAATCTAATTCTCTCAGTAATTATGTACTTTAATTTGGAATACAAGTTTAAATGCTAGAATTACTTTAATTCGTAGGAATAGCTTATGTAAAACCACAGTGCTTTATTTCACTAGTACATTCTCATTAGAATTGATGAATTTAATTCTTGACTATGGCTTTTCTGTATTTTCGCCTTTGGGTGAGTAGTGTGATGACATCTTAATTAACTTAATTACTGCAAGTGGCCTTAGGGCATAAAATTGAACTATCTGGTAAAAATTCTATGTAATTGTATGCCAGTATTGAAAGAAACAATCAATCTGATAAGAAATGGCTGCAACTTGTTTTGAAAATGAGGTGTAAAAGGTTACCAGCAATGATATTCCGTTTGGCATCAATTGTACCATTATTGGCGACTTTATCACCTGCGCTGGCAAAACGGAAAAGTACCCCAAATTTTTTAATTTTAAGGAGGCACATGGGAGCAGAATTTTTGACCCGCAAAGATTGCACCAAGCCGCCCTAGTCAAACCTTAAGTATATGGTGAAATTTATTTATTGAGGACTCAGCTAAGCCTTAAAAGTGTGTGCTGGAAATAGGTATAAATATAATAAAGAACTAATGTAATTCAGGCTTAACTTCATCAGCATGCAATAGAAGCAAGACAAAATTTAGTGAAACGTATCTTTAGTCGCCAATCTCATGATATATTGCCAGTAATGTCTAGGGAACTCTAGATGAGGTTTATGATGATTTCTGCAAATTTTAATGTGTTGAGGTATTGCAAAAAAAAGTCAAATTTTTTAATTAAAAAATTTTTTTAAGAAATGTGGAGGATAAATGAAGATGCTATAATAGATTTTTTTTACTGTGATAACTGTGGCACTTTCATCAATTATCTAATGGATGGCAAAATCTGTGTTGTGGTTTTAAATGCAGAAAATATCACTAGCTGTAGTGAAGATAGTTATAGAGATGTTATTAAAACTAAAAAATTCTGGTAAAAGAATAGTTTAGGGTATCCCTTGGCGAAACGGCGATTTTTGCGCGAAAAATTGCCACTACACAAAGCCAAAATAACAAGACAAACAATTGCACAAACTCGGTATCCATGTACACATCCACTTATTTTCACTTAACCCCCCCCCAAATTGCAAAAAAATGGCATTGCGCACTCCTTTGACTTTATCCATGTACACGTCGACCTATTTTCACTTAAAAAAATCCCCGAATTGCACAAAAATGGCATTGCGCACTCTTTTAACTTTATCCGTGTACACGTCGACCTATTTTCACTTTGAAAAAAATCCCAGAATTGCACAAACTTGCATTGCGCACTCCCTTTACTTTGTCCATGTACACATCGATATATTTTCACTTAAAAAGTCGAAGGAACACCAAATTCTACAATATAGGCAAACAAAAAGTACATAATCTCAATAAAATACATTTTAAACCAAACAATAAAATAACATAAAAAAGGAAAAACATGTTATACATTTAAGCACTACCAAAAGCAAATATTCACTTACAATGATTTTCGAGTACGCTTCATACACCCAGAACCACGTAAAAATCAAAATATCAATCATACTCAAATGACTTTTTTCAAACCAAACTCAATGACTTCTTTCTGATCGAACGCTTCACATAGTGACCATCTGAACCTTTCTTCCTACAAACCCATTCAAATCCATCTAAACGGTTTTAACAGAAACTACAAAAATGCTTACAAAACATCCCATGATTCAAAATTTCCCAGAATCATGCACCCGATTACGTCGCAATAGGGTTTCCATAACATTCAACTACTCAGGCTACCATAAATGAAACAACAACTTCGCCGTAATACAAGGGTACCTTAAAGTCTACTCTACCCAAAATTCTGATCGACAGTTTAGTGGAAATTCTTGACATACTAATTACAGAACTTAAAAAGTGGAACTTGTAACTAGATATGAAATTATGTCTATCTATAGAATTAAAGAAAAAGAATAAAAACAAAGTGAATTAAACAATTTACATTGACGTAAATGTTTAAGTAGCAAATGTGTAAAGCAAATAAATAGAGCTTTTTTTGTACATTTTCGATTTCTTAAAGTCATAAATGCTTCATTATTTGATAAACCATTAATTCATATTTTTAGTTTTATAATTTCTACATGTTATGTTACTGCGTTTAAACTGATGATCTAATATACAGAAAAATCCCAAATCCAGAATCGCTAATGTCCTGACCACTCTGGATTTTGCACTTTGTACTGTATAAGTAAGAAAACTGTGAAATTTAATTATTTTACATTTTTTGAATTCATTAGTAATTGATTTAATTTTCAAATTAATATGCCAGGTAATATGGAAGTTATTGTTTAAACTAGTGAAAACTTCATTACTTTTTGATGGTCAGCATCCCTGTAAAAAAGCCATAAAGAGGTACTGAGACAATACACCTTGTCACCAAAAAGTATATGTCAACCCAGATATACAGGTAGCTTAGGTGTGTTTGAGTACATGTGGGTTTGTGTTTTGGAAATTGAAAGTATTTTTCTGATTAGTCTTTCATTTTGTATTGAGTAACATTTTTGTTTGTTATTATGAATTGTAATGGAACTGGGGAGTTTGCCTTCTTTTATTTTGATTATATTTGATCAAAATACCGTAAGTAATTTATGGAGTGTGTTTTCAAATTTCTACTGTTCTTGTGTGATCATGATTGTAGCTAATGTGCATTGTGAAGTTTATGCATGAATCGCAACACTCTGTTTATGCAACACTCTGGTGTTTATTTTAGCAAAAACAAATCTCTGTGTACATGGAAAGAATTGCAGTACCCCCCGCCCCCCAAAAAGTGTGTCTTCTGTGGAAAAAGACATTGTATCATTGAAATAGGTATAAACAGGGCTTAATTTCTAGAATTAGAAGGCCATGGAGAAAGAAGAAAAAATAAGTAAAATAATTAATAATTAAATTATTTCAATATTTAAATTAAAGTTAAAATTCAATAAAATGTAAATAAAAATTTAATAAATTATTAAATTAATGATAAATAGTTAAATAATATAATATATCAGTCGTTATCTTATTTAAAGCTATGGCGGGATTTACATTTTCACTCAAAAACTAATAAGTAGCTTGTGGCACAATGTAACAATTGCAACAGTAGTAAAGACATCGACGCCATGCATGAAGATCTTATGCAAACACTGCTCTCAGTGTGCGAAAAAGTCTAGAAAAGGAAACATTACACAGCCCCGAAACGCACTCCTTGGTGGAGCACCACGCTGACTGCTGAATGCAGCAAAGTCCGTGCCCTAAGCCGCAAAATGCAAGCATGCAAGGATCCCTTAGAAAGAGAGACACACTCGCTAATTTTTCGAAAGCACAGAGCTGCTTACAAAAGACAGATTGCCAAAGCGAAGTTTTCATCCTGGAAAGAGTACTGTACCGACACTGCGAATAAGTTCGGAACTGTCTTCCGTATTGCACATGACAAGATGTTTACACCTACTAATCTTACTGCCACAATAAGCCACGGAGCAGCAACTAGCACAGAAGTAGTTGCGCACATTCTGGACAATATCTTTAGACCTGATAACGCAGACACAGATAATCCCGCACAAAGAAATATCAGAGCCAGCGTTGAGCAATATTACAATACCAAGAAAACAGATTTTGAACCACTGCCTAACGCCAAAGAAATAAGCGACATTGTTAAAGCGTTAAACACCAATAAAGCACCAGGTCCTGATGGGATAGATAATGGCATTCTGCAAGCCATTAACAGTATGCATCCGGAGTTACTGCATGCCTACATCACTGCGTGTTGGCGCAACAGATATTTCCCAGCCGGCACGAAACTTGGTGAGGTGGTGCTCTTCCTCAAAGCGAAAAAAGACCCTAATGTACCAACGTCTTACCGGCCTATTTGCCTTCTTCCTGCCTTGGGTAAAGTATTAGAAAGAGTCGTCCTTCAAAGACTTAAACACTATATCCTGTCTGGACAAAGCATAAATGACAAACGATACGGCTTCATTCCTGGCAGATCGGTGGATCACGCGCTGCAGCACCTACGAAAATTAATAGCAAATAACAGAATAAATAACCAACATAGTCTCATTATCTCTGTGGATATACAGGGCGCTATCGACTCGTTGTGGTGGCCCGATGTACTGAAGAGATCACAGGACATGGGTAGCCCTAAGATTCTCTTTGACCTTATTTACAGCTACCTAAGTGATCGCCGCTTACAAGCCACTACGGACGCAGGAGTGCACTCATGTTCCATCAATAGAGGCTGTCCTCAAGGATCCTGTCTGGGTCCACTGCTCTGGAATCTTGTAGCGGACACAGCGCTGACTCTCTTTAACACAGATCCTCACACGGAAATACTGGCTTATGCCGATGACTTTTTGCTGGTAACCAAAGGGCACAGCCGCAACGCATATGAGACTAGGGCACAACAAGCAATGGACAAGATGGCCAAATGGGCCAATGACCATAAGTTAACTATTGCCAACTCAAAAACCCAAGGTATGCTTATCTGTCCAGGTAAGTGCCATCGAAGAACCCCGTGCATCAACCTTCATGGGAAAAATATTAAAATAGTCAGAAACTTGAGGTACCTTGGAGTTATAATTGACGACACATTGACTTGGATGCCACATTTAAAGGAGGTCAAGGCACGACTTCACAGGATATTTCATTCCATGCTCAGAACAGCAGCACCAACATGGGGAGTTTCTTCGAGGATGCTTAAGACGTGGTACTCTATAATTGCTGAACGTATTGCACTATATGGAGCCTCCATGTGGAGCATAACGATCACTACTAAAATGGAGAATCTGCTACGCTCAGCACAAAGACCATTCCTCCTGAGCATTACCCGAGGATATAAAACCTCGCCCACTAATGCTCTAAACGTGATTTCAGGACTACTGCCTCTGCATCTCTTAGCTCAGCGCGAGAGTGCAATAGTGCAAGTGCTCCAACTCAAAGAGACAATAAGTTTATGGGATAGAACTTATGTTTATACTGACTATGAGCAAAGCATTCCCGAGCCACCTTGCCACCCGGCCGAATTCAATATCTCGATTAACTGCAGGTCACCAACGTGGTTCAACGCCACTGCAATCTACACCGATGGTTCCAAAGGAGAATGTGGCACTGGTAGCGGATACTGTGTTCTACTTGGGAACCAGATCTTAAAGACCTGGGAAAGAAAGCTTAAGCACCACAACTCAGTTTTTCAGGCTGAACTGATTGCATTAAAAGCTGCACTTGTCTACGCACTGGAAAATAACTATTCCAGTATATATTCAGACTCAGCCTCTAGCCTCCAGGCAATCCAAGGCAAATGTAGTAAAAATCCACTCATCAGGGCCATACAAAAACTCTTACTAAGAACACCTAAATACTATAGGCCTGAACTCCAGTGGGTACCTGCCCACACTGGAATACTGGGTAATGAAATTGCAGATGCAATAGCCAAAAGAGCAGCAACTGACCCCCACGTTCGCACACTTGACGTGCCTCTCCCGGATTCGTTCTTAAAAGCTGAGCTCGAGAGAGAATTACTCAAACTTTGGCAACATCTGTGGGAGACAGAAACCACTGGCAGAAGAGTTTACAGATTTTTTCCAAAAGTCTGCCGGCTTCTAAAATCTGGCTCGTCTCACTTCACTCAGTATCTAACAGGACATGGTCCCTTCATGACTTACCTGCATCGCTTCAGATGACGCGAAAACGAGCATTGCTCATGCGGGATGGTAGGAGATCCGGACCACTATCTGTTCGCTTGCAGAGAGACCGCTAAATATCATCTTAGGCAACCAGTAGCAAACCACATCCATGCATGGGCCGAAGCTACTTCAAAAAATCGCAATGCATTGAAACGCATATGCGATTGCATAAACATTGCACGCACAATCTCAGACAGGCTGGAGTAATTCTCAGCCACCATCCTCGTCACCAGCACAGCCCCTGTATGCTCTGTACCTGTAGCGAACTAATTTTACCTTAAGTTAGCTTATTCGGCTTTTCTTATTCCCTGTATATATTTATCTTCTTGAACTGTAAACCTTGAATTATGAACCTTGAACTATGTATTTTGCCTTATTTTATGTATTGTTTCCACTGTTTTGCCTTTTTTTTTATTTTATGCATTGTTTTACTTTCTAGTATTTTACTTCTTATTACTTTTAGTATTTGTAACCACCTATCCTTTACTCTGTAAATATGTAACTGGAATTGTTCTTCACGCCCGCAATGCACCCTTCTTCCATCATGCACTATCGTCTTCGTCCAGCATTTGTTTGCACTGCCCCCAGCAGTCGTCTTGAGCACAATATGTATTTATAAGTGTGTCTTTTGTTCAAGTTATTTCCGTCAGCCGGGCTACCTGGCCGATATACTAACTACCCAGTGGACCGGACTCTGTGGAAAGAAAGAAAGTATCAAGTGATGATAGAAACAGACAATATGACATATAGACAGCAAAGAATGATAGAAAAAGGACTCTTCTTTTTCCAACATGCCAATGAAAAAAGGTAAAACTGTTGAAGCATCGTAATGAAAATAGAATACTAGAAACACTATGAGAGTATGGACGGAAATTTTAACAGAGAAGTGTGTCGAAAACAAAAGAGAAGAGTTCAACGCTGTCTGACCACAATCCCCAGTCGATATAATTCTTGTCAAGCAGAGTGACAAGGAAAAGAACTTGCCCTGAATCCAACTCCATAACAACATAAAAAATATTAAGCTCTATACAAGTGTGCACGTACAAGTGTTGTACGTGCATGACCAGGTTTTACTTTTGAGGACAAAAACTTTACCCAATCTCATAAATTTAATGCATTTCCTGCAGAATAAGCCTTAGACATGTAGGTAGAAGACGTTTCTTTCCTTAAACGTCTTAACCTAAGTCGTCAAAGTGTTTATTTCTCAGAAAAAGATAGGCATGCATTCAGAAGTTAGAATCGATTTTTAAAGCTTATTTGTTGATAAATTTAAAATTTTCTGCTAAAATTATGGTTAATTTGCATAAAAAAAAGTACCAGAGCCCTTTTATTTAAGGTTTCGGGGCCCTCTGGCTAGAATTACGGCTTACTTCAAAAACTGAGAAGTACTGAAGCCCAGCTTTGGTGGACTCCAACAAAATTTAAGCTCTGGGTATAAAGATGCCCAAACAGCAAGTTCGCTATATTAATAGTGCGGGTGCAGATAATCAGAAACTGCAATTTAAACATGAATATCTGAGTGCAGAATTTTAATGAATTTAAAAAAGTGCTATATGTTTTGTTTACTTTGTGTGATTCACACAGCCTACTATTATTTATCTTTATTGAGAACATTTCAAAATGATGTACAATAGAATAGACTTCAATGTGTAATACATAGCTGCTAACATTTTTAATTTTACCAAAAGACTTGAAGTGTTTCAACATGCTTTCCTGGTAGATCACTGGTTCTCCATTTTCTATTTTTAGCCTTTACCAAGAAAAATATTTCACAGTTGTAACTAAAATTTATCAAAGTAATGAAACTTAAAATGGGCAAATTTCATTCCCCCTACCCTTAGTGATTTTTAATTTAATCTTTTTTTATTAAAAAAAGATTAAATTAAAATTGTCTGTATCTATTGTAAACATTTATAGAATTATTTATGAGAAATCAACCAATATTTAGTCAATTAAAATTTTTATTTTGTATTAATATATATTAGACTAATAGTTTTATCTGTGCAATAGTATGTACATTAGTTATTAATTTTATTTTCAGCATAAAAGTGTAAGAAAATTACAAAATGAAATTAGCCCATGAACATAAAATTAAATATGAATATATTTTTCATCAGAAACATCTTATAAATAGTTGAATAACCCAAATCGTGTACTATTATAAAGCAAGCTTAAATCAATCTGGAGTTCTTTGCAAATGGCATCGCTGCATAGTTCAAACTTCCAGATTTCAGGTTTTGGTACATGAACTTTCAGGTTTTCAAGGTTAGTTTATGGTAATGTAAATTTTTATGATTTTAATACAAGTTCTTGAACAACTGTTTGTTCTTTTTCTAGCCAGAAAATTCAATTCAACTGATGCAGTTCAGATGCTTCGTACTGTAAGTCTAATATTATCTGACCTTTTTATATAATTTTAGATGGCAAAAGTTTACAATTGGGTGCCCCTTGTTTATTGGCGATTCTTTCTTGACACCAAGATTGGCCCAGGAAGTCACAATTTCAAGATGGCCGCTACACAAAACCAAAATAAGAAGTCGAAGAATTGCATAAGATCTGTGTCCATGTACACATCGATCTGTTTTTACTTAAAAAAAATCCTAGAATTGCACAAACTAGGCATTGCGCACTGCCTTAAATATGTCCATGTACACATCAATCTCTTTTCATTTAAATAAAATCGGGAAGCTAAAACAAATTTAAAATTGTCGTGGTAACCAGAAGTGAAGTTTCATCGCCAAAATTTTAAAAAAATGTCGCCAATCGAAGGGGCACCCAATTCTACACTAAGGCTTTTTAAACCAAATATAAAAGATATGCAAAAATTAGTTATGGCATTTTAAAGGAAAATTTAAGTTATATATACAGTCTGACAATTAAAAAATATGCTAATTCTTTCACTACAATTTTTTTAAACTTTTGTTATCATTGTTGTTATAGTTAGTTATTTAGGAACCTATATATTATCCCATTGATCATGAAACTGTCATCAAGCAGTATGATTTAATTCCAGTTATGGACAAGGGTGATGTAACAATGCACTTTTGACATTTG
Source organism: Stegodyphus dumicola (assembly GCF_044657685.1). Classification (NCBI taxonomy): domain Eukaryota; kingdom Metazoa; phylum Arthropoda; class Arachnida; order Araneae; family Eresidae; genus Stegodyphus; species Stegodyphus dumicola. Next base: position 13,423,511 of record NC_140774.1, on the reverse strand, counting down.
TACTTTCGTTTCATGTGACCCAGATTGATTCTTGATAAGTTTAATTTTGTTTTTATGAAAAAAGATGTAAATTAATTACTGTTGCTGTATTTTTCCTTCCATTTTGAAAGAAAAATTATAACAATTTGAGACTTGCTTTCTACAGAACAACTAACAGTGGAGTTTTTCCTAACGGTGGAGAACTACAACCAAATTATGGAATCTTACCATAGAAGAAAGTATGCTAATGGACACAATATGTGTAGCTAAATATAGCTGACATAACAGTAATAGATTGCAATAAATATCTGCAGGAAGTTTGTGCTCATAAAAGTTCTAAACAGACCTTCCAATAAAATTGGAGGGCTCAACAAAATAGCAGAAGCTGACAGAAACGTTTTTAGGAAGGAAAAAAAAAAAAAAAAAAAGGATAAAATATTTCATGCTCATTTTTATTAAATAAATATGCATGCAGGAACTATTGCCACAACTTTGGGGGGGGGGGTCTCTGCCAAATTTCATGGAAAGCAGGATGATACACAAGTACCATTATTTATTTCTTAGATGGCACAACTAAAACATTATTTTTAAATATGAAACTAAATGCAAATAATTAAGAATACATAATTGAAAATGATTCCATTAATTTTTAAAATGTATTAAGTTTTTAATTCTATTAAATTTTAATTTCAAAAGCTTCATAAAATAAGAAATTCAGTAGTTTTCATATTCAAATGGGTGATAAACTAGAATGATGAAGAAATCATTAGAACTAAACCAATTTAATGATGCTATCTAAAAAATGATTAACTAAAAGCAGTAGTCGCATACTTACCATGCTAATTTTATGTAGTGCAGATTTAATGAAATCTGATGGTTTTAATTAAGGATAGTTTCTCGGAGTATAATGGGATAGAGGTGTCTCAATTTTTATATATATCTCAGCAGGCCATGAATTTGCTGAGATGCATATAACCCACTTGTAGTGAAAGCGTTAAATATTGTGTGAGCCAAAAAGTATAAAACTGCCTGGTAACCAGACCCTGCAGGAATTAATCAAAAGCCATAGCTATTCCAGAAAGGTTAATATGTTAAATATAAATGAGTTAGAAGAAATCAAATTAGTATAGCTTTAGGTAGGTGAAGGTGAAAAAAAATTTGTGAAAAAATATATTTGAAGCGAAAAAGGCACGAAGATAGTTCTGAACCATAAACTTCAGTTTGTTTCAAAACTATGATTAACTGTTTATTTTCATGGTGAAATCTGCTGCATAGTATCATATATTTTTTCTTAAAACTGACAACATAAAATTGATTCATGGAAAGAAAAAAAAAAAATTCTTGACGAAACATGACCATTTGAAATGAAATTGGATAAAAAGGGAGTCTAGTTTGACATCGGTGTTTTGTATTTAGACAGTTGAATTATCTTATAGAAAATCTTTAATGTAGCAAGCTCACAATCAAAAACTGCTGCCCCCCTTTTTTTGTTGTTGTTTGTTTGTTTTGGTTTCTTTTCTATGTATAGCACTTGAAAAAATCTAGCATTCTTTTATACATGAAAACATTTCATTAAGAGAGGATGAATTGTTATTCTGACTAAATTAACATTAAAAGGGATAAACTGTATTTGGGGGGCAAAGGTATGTTTATGAAAAGCTCTGTTGTCATTGTCTTTTGCTTGAACAAAGCTTGTATGCTCCTTAAAAGTCCTTGGATATTTTTTAATGATTTTTTGGTCCTTAATTTATGCCCAAATTTATAAATGATCCTTAATTTTGCTCATCTGTCATTTCTATACCTTTTCTGTGACTACCATTTTGAGTGTGAAGCTATACTAATGTAATTATACTTTTATGACATTCAGTAGTATCACCATCATTACCCTCAAATGTATCCCTTCCATATGAGGGCTGCAGTACAGTAGTCTTTCTGCATATTGCAATTATACTACTGATTTGCATAGTGAGAGTTAGCATTTATGTTAAGTTTCTAAATAACAAATTGTTCAGTCCTAAAAACAAAAATGTTACAAAAGAAGACGATCAGAAAATAAGGTTTTCTTGATTATAATTTTAAAAATCCTGTGCCATTTTGTGCCTGGATATTTTTCTACCAATGTACTGCCTTAATGATTTGGATGTATTTCACAAGAATATGTATGTAAAACTTACGTATCCTGATATATTTTCTCTCTTTTTTGTTACTAACTTTTTCACACCAAAATTGAGAATGCGAGTAATTAAATTTATGAAATGAATGAAAAGTATTCATGGATAAACTAATGGTAACTGTCATAAAGAATGTTTAGTATTAATGTTGCACTGTCTGATAAGATATCTTCATTTCTACTCCCCTATACCTTGAATTTTGTCTGCACTGATTGTTGGCGCTGGAAGTGCTGTCTGTCATCTACTACTACAGATTGCAAGTCACCATAAATGACTTCATCAACATTCAGTCTGTTGTCCCAAGTGCGGTGATCTTTAGAACCATCAACAATATTAGATATCTTTGATTACTTGAATATCTTCACTGTTATTGCTTCAGACCTAAATTCCACTAGCAAATCAGATATAAACAGTCACTTAATTGGTGAATCTATTTTAAAGTTTTGGGGAGCTTGCTATCTGAACATCATGAGGAAGAGGAAAATGATATGATTACTTAAAAAATTTTCAAAACCTTGTGCAGAGCTAAGGGGGAAAATATGCAAGCGAATATGGTATGGCTCATCCACTTTATGAGTTAAATAAACTGTTGCCCCCCCCATAAGATCAGAACCTTCTTTATGAAAGTAAATTTTAATCTACTTTCTTTTCTGTAGTTGACCATTTCATGGATGTATAATCTGTAATCTTCCAGGCTTATTTTAAAATATTTGCAATTTTTTCAGCTTGTTTTGTTATTGCTGTATAATGTAATATTTTTCAGCATTTTTAAATATTTTTTTTCCTTCAAGTCTTTTTATCTTTTGGCTGTTATCTCCATTTTGTGTAGAACCATTTGAATAATGCTTGAAAAAGTTTTTAAATGTATTTATAATATATCTGGGAAGATTTTTCTTAGCATACTATTTACATGAGGTGATTTTGTTATCTCTATTTGGATGGAATATGTGTCAATATAGTGGTTTTCTTAATGGAATTCTTTGCTCAAAATTCTCACTGAAATGAAATTCCTTGTATTGACTTAACTGTATTCATTTATTAATTTATCATTAGTAATATATCTGGTTGATTTTTTAAAGATTACAGTGGTGGCCAAAATTGTGGACACTTTTGGAAATTTTTATGTTTTTGAACTTTGTATGCTTATAGAAAATGTTATGTTTCGCAAAATGCAAACTTGTATATATCATTTTAAAGAGAATTTACTACTGACTTCAATACAACACATAAAATTCAATTATTTGCAATAAAAAAAGTTATATGTACTTTAATATAAATAAAAAATACAGTTATGAAGTGGTTTGTAATGTCTAGCTTTCCTGGCCGATCACTGTTCTTGTTCTGAGAACCAATCAAATGTTAGTAACTGCCAGTAGAAGCTGACATCATGTTTACACTTGAAACAATTCATTATTTTGCTTTGTTCTGTAGAATTAGGACCTGTTTCTTAAACACTGCAATTACAAGTAGGAATTTTTGTAAAAATTTTTAATATTTAGTCAAGAAGCAATGATATCAAATAAAAGAGTAGATTGGACACCTAGAAAGAGATGTAATATTATTGTGTTACGAGAAAGTGGTCTTTCCTATGCTGAAATTGCAAGACAGGTTTGTGGTTCAGTGACTACATCTGGAGTCCGAAAGTTTTGTTTACGATATCAGGAGACAAATTCAATAAAAAACAAAGAAGGAAAAGGCCGAAAAAGGTGCACCACATCTATTGATGACAGGGACTTGGGACTATGTCTCCAAGATAGAAAAATGTCACCAGCGGCCATCAGAAGTGATCTGAATGATGCTGGTGTTTCTGTCAGTTCAAGAACAATCAGGACAAGATTAACAGATGCTGGACTGAGAGGTAGAATTCCACGAAAAAAGCCTTATCTTAATTTTCAGCAATGAAAAAAAAAAAGACTACAATGGGCAAAGGAACACATTAATTGGACAGATGATCAGTGGTCACAAGTTATATGGAGTGATGAAACTAAGATATCGTTATTCGGTAATGATGGGTGAAAATATGTAAGACGTAGAATAGGAGAAGAGCTACATCCTGACTGCATTCAAAAAACTGTGAAGAACCCAGTTAGTTCAGAAGCCAAACAACAAAAATCAGCGTTAATGTACAAAATTTTCACAGGACTAGTTTCGATGGTTTTACCGAACCATCATCTTCAGCTGCAAAACCGCAAATTTGGATGGAATATGCGGTTTTGCAGCTGAAGATGATGGTTCGGTAAAACCATCGAAACTAGTCCTGTGAAAATTTTGTAAATTAACGCTGATTTTTGTTGTTTGACTTCTGAATTAGTATTTATTCGGCGTGTTATTGTGTCTTAACCCAGTTCGTGTTATGATTTGGTCATGCATGTCAGCAGATGGTATTGGTCACCTTCATGTCATCGATGGGACACTGAATGCCAGAAAATACATTGACACTATTCTAGAACCAAAACTTCTACCTTCCATCAAAGATCTCTTTCCCAACAATGCTTCGTTTATTTTTCAGCAGGATTCTGCTCCTTGCCACATGGCCAAAATATCGAAAGAGTGGTTTCGTACAAAGAGCATTAAATTGTTGTCATGGCCAGGAAACAGTCCTGACCTCAATCCTATCGAAAATTTGTGGCACCATTTGAAAACTCTTGAATGAGGCGCTCATCAAATAGAAGAGAACTGATTGATGCTATAATTGTTTCCTGGCATTATGTAATAACGAAAGAGCTTAAAACTCTTGTCAGCTCAATGAAACGTCGATGTGAAGCTGTAATCAAAAATAAAGGGTACCCTACTAAGTACTGATAACTCGCTGCAATCATCACTATCTAATGTATATCGATAACTATTATCGTTTAACTTTTTTGTATTGCAAATAATTGAATTTTGTATTTTATATTGAATTCAGTAATAAATTATCTTTAAAATGATATATACAAGTTTGCATTTTGCGAAGCAATGTTTTCTATAAGCATACAAAGTTCAAAAACATAAAAATTTCCAAAAGTGTCCACAATTTTGGCCACCACTGTATATAATATGCCATTTGCTAACTCATTCTTAAGTTAAAAAACAGTATCTGATGAACTTCACATGAATGAAAAAACGTCTGTGTATTTTGTAAGAAGAAATGTTATGTATTATGTGAAGGAGGAAAGTATTAATATTCATACTACTTAAATACCAGAAAGTTTATCATGATTAGTTTGTTTCACAGTCATTTTTTTATTTATTTTGAATATATTCTATATATTACAAAACTGTTTACAATTATTAATAAATCTGTAATCTTTATAATGAAATATTTGTGAAAATCTGTGTATGTTTCAGAGTTTGCAGTGGCGAAAACAGATTGGAGCTGAATCATTAATTGATGACTACGAACCACATGAGGTAAGCACTTACTCATTCATATTATGCTTTTGTGTTCAGAAAATTTGCAAAAAATGTTTATGGGACAGTTCTATTCTGGAGATGGGGGAAAAACTTACCTGGTCACCTTCAAAGTGACACGCATACTTGCATTATATTATAGCTTCTAGCATTCTTAAAAGCGTTTGTTGAAAGACTTTTTGGGGGGGAGGTATGTCATAAACTGGACATTGCATCACTGGATAGCTTGAATTGTCAGAAAGCTACAGAACCAGTTCAATAGAGAGGTTAAAGATTGAGAAATCTGACAAATAAGGGTTTGAGGCATAACAGGTATCTATTTTTGATGAACGACACCCAAGCTTCTTTCCTCAAATCTGCTTTGCTGATTTTGGATTAAGTGAAAGATACTTTAATTCTGTTTATGTACCCTAGAAACGTTGCTTTGTACATTTCTTTTGTAGACAGTATTTTAACCGTTTGACATGCAAAGCTATCTCAAATGCATCATTTATTAGTAATATAAAACAATTTTTAATTTTTTTCAGACATCATAAGCAAAATTGTTATTAGTTTCAAATAAAATTTTCTTTATTTTTTTCCTTCATGTTTTTAAATGTATAAACTTGGAATTTTATGCTTAGGGTTAATTGCCTCTAATAGTTTAAACTTGCATACATATGTGCTATATTAATGGTATTCGTCAGTAACTAAGACCTTTCACTTTTGGTGTTCAACGGGCTAGGTGCCACCATCACTTCATTATAGGACTCTGATATACCTGAATAGCCAAAGTGAGGTTATAAGGCTATTCAGGTATATCAGAGTCCCACCTTCTTGGCATGCCTTTGTGGTGTGGTGGTCTGCACGCTGGGCACGTATTGAAGAGAATTCTCGTTGAAGGCGTTGCATATTTTTCATCTTTCCTGCTTCCAAAATACCTAATGTCTCTACAAGTGGCGCCTGAACTAAAAGGGTAGTGGATGATGACTCTCCACACCCAAGATTTGGCAGTTGGGTCCCCTAGAAACCCTAGTCACCCTTTAAAAGTGAAAGTATATAAGGTATTTCTCCTACCTTCTTGGCATGCCTTCGTGGTGGTGGTCTGCATGCTGGGCGCATATTTTAGAGGTCCATGATTCGATTCCTGATGAAAGCATTGCATATTTTTTATCTTTCCTGCTTCCAAAATACCTAATGTCTCTACAAAGTTAAACAAAATATGCATATTTCTGGTAAGGAGATTGCATGACATTAATTCTATCCTTGTGTTGCTAAGAGTTTTTGAAGGAAAAGTTGGATGTTTCTAAGTGAGAGGCAGTATGATGATAATGTAGTTTTTTTGGTAAAGATGAAACCAATTCATTTTTTAGTTATGGCCAAGAACTCCTGCTTAAATCTGACTGGAGTGAAAATCACAGCTGGCTGGATGGTCAAAACATCATTTTTATTTGGAACAAGAACAATGATCTAGAAATACCTTTTAGCTGAAACTGATACAATATTAGGGCTGCTAAATGCACCCTACAATTTCTACAAGGAGAGACCGAAAAGTAAGGTGACTGAGGTCATATTAATAACTGTATTATATATTTACATATAAATACATCACTGTCCTTCAAAGTAGTTCCTGCCATCTACAGTACACTTCTGACAACATTCATACAAGTTTTGGAAACTTTTCAAAAAATCTTTGTTTGAGACTGGGTTAAGCTCCTTGGTAACAGAAGCTTGAATTTCTGAGATGCTTGAAAATCAGTGTCCCTTTAGTGCCAATTTCAGTCATGGAAAGAGGAAAAAGTCTGCTGGCGCAAGGTCAGGGGAATAAGGAGGGTGAAATAACTCCGTAACTTTTGCTGCGCGAGGAACCATCTAACACACATTGCAGTGTGAGGGCGTGCATTATCATGCAACAGAAACCACTTGCCTGATGCATCGAGATGGGGCCGAACATGGCGAATGCAAGCCAAGAGGCACTTCATAACATGGCAATAAAATTCACCATTAACTGTTTGACCTTTCGGGACGTATTCTTTATGGATAATAGGTAATCACCATTGACTTAGCCTTTGATTTTGCAGAACGAAACGTCTCAAAGGATCGATTTCGACGATGAGGGATCGCGCCACTCCATGCTTTGGCGTTTCGTTTGTGGATCATACGCAAACACCATAGTTCACCTCCTGTGATGATTAACTGTAAAAATGTGTCATTTTTGTCTGCTGCATTGATGAAGTTGCCACAAGAGTCCATTTGCTGCTTTTTTTGTTCATCGCATAAGTAATGAGGGGCAAACATTGCACAAAGATTCCATTTACCCAAATCCTGCTTCAATTTTGTTCGGACGATTTCACGAGAAAGATTAAATTCGTTGGCCATTATTCGGAATATAAACAATAAGCAATAACTTCCTAACTCTTTCAATAATTGACGTTTTCTGCTCATCAGTGGTCTTCCACTGCGGTGCTCATGCTCCACGCTTTCTTGACCTTCACGGAAAAGTTGAACCACTGAAATACTGCCTTGTGAGATAAAGTTTCTTCTCCATACACACTTCGAAGCATTTCCAAGGTTTCCGTAGCAGTTTTACTCACTTTAAAACAGAATTTCAGATTCGTTTTCTGCTCCATTACGCAATGCACTAACACCTTTCACATTTAAGCGATTGCACAAACAAACACGAAATAAGAAACTTTGCAAATAATCCTGAACTTCAATGTTGCATACTGAAGATCGTAATGCACATGTGTCAGGTGGTCGGGCTGTTCTCATTTTCGAAACGAAGGGTGAGTCACCTTACGTTTCAGTCTCGCCTTGTATATACACAGTTTACCTTTTAGGTAATAGAAAAAAAAAAAGTTTAGCGAAGAGTTGTGATATTCCTTGGCAGAGCAAGCAGTAAAAGAGTGATGTGTAATAACTGCAGTAGTATTTATTCGCTCAGAAGATCTTTGTTTTAATCCTGAATAAGGACTGAGCAAAAGACTGCAGGGAAAACATGACATAACATGGTGCAGTATGGAGCCTTGAAGAGGGTATGAATGCAATTAAAATTAAGAATTTAAAAGGACCGTTTCTATTAAGTTTAATATTGTAATGAATTTTTCTTCATATTTTGATATCTTACATATATGTATATAAATATGGAATAGTTGCCTATTCAATAACAGTGCAGTTACTTGTCAAAAACAAGCTTATATAAAATATGTATTTGAGCCACGCATTTTGCAAGTTATCAGAAATTATATAACAATGTAGGAATGGAAATGCAATCCTTGTGTGTTAGTGTGCAGAGAAGAAAACAAGAAATAAAAGAGCAATTTGAATATTAATATTTTAATCAGGTATAGATAGAAGTGGATGGGACGCTGGAAATTCATCATTGGTCATTCAGGTATAGTCCTGCTGCACTAACTGTGCAATTCCATCTGAGGTAGAACATCCCTGGAGGGCAGTCCAACAGTCTCCCACTATTTTTCCCCTACCACCAACCTCTCAAGAGGCTAGTCATGTATTTTTAATGCCCCCTTGCCACACAGATACTATACTATTACAAACATCCATGCCTTCTCTGAAATTTGAACCTATGCCATTTGGTATGGCAGTCAGCATCAGTAATTGCTATACTGATTGGGTGGCAATTTTTTAGCACATTCTAACAGTTGCAATATTCAGAGGTCAGACTAAGTATTTAAAGTTATAGCTGCCAGCTATGATACAAGCATAAACCAGCATGGTCTCATGGATTTTTTGGAATATATGAGAATCTCATGAAAGACATGCATACTAGCTACGCTAATGCGCATGACAAAATCCTTCTCATTGGCCATAAGGGTTTTGTACAGCAGTCTTTTCAAGTAACCCCAGAGAAAGAAATCAAGTCCGGTAGTCAGGTAAGGTAGATCCAGCAAAGATGCAAGACAGTGACCACAACAAATCCATCTTCGACGAAATGTTCAATTCATGTGTTGTCAAATGGGGGTAGTAAAATAAGGTAGAGCGCAATCATGCTAGTATCAAATGTTGTTGCACCACAGCTGCAGAATGCATTGCTCATCTAACAATCCAGGCAAGATTCTTCTAAGAAAATCTTACAAGACCATCCATTCTGATGAATGATATGTGGACATAAATTGAACACCAATAGTGCCCCCACCACAAACATTTATAGAAATCCAATGCTGTGCTGCATGTGTTTGGGTACTCTTGGGATTGTCCCGTGTCCATACATATGCGGTATGTGCGCTGTAGTAGCCTTCTCTGCTAAAGTATGCCTTGTTTATGAACAGGATTGCAGCTGGAAATGGGGCTCCATTGCACACTTATGCTTGTACCATTACGTACAGCAGTTGTTGTACGTGTAATTGTAAGTGGTTCAAGTACAGGATTCTTCAGATGATGGTTTCTGACAGTCACTCGTGTGCTCACATGGGGATTTCTATCTGCATAACAGAGCACCATCTCTTCTACATCAGGTGTTCATGTCATTCTTTTTTCTTTCCTTTGACTTATCCTGAAAGATCCCATGTCTATGTGCATATATGTGTGCATGTATAAAACATACGCACATGCTTATTAACATGCATACTTGAACACATAAGTCCTGTTCACATGCAATGCTCTTTCTTACATTTGTATTAGTGAGAAAAAGAGGTATGAAGTAATTTCGCCCTCAAGACCATTTCAATTGCACATCGTCTTCCTAATTCGTAAGCCACTCCGAGCAAAGATGTCACAAAAGTAAATCTGATTGACAGATTTCTAATGTTTGTTTACTAATGCTATAGAATGCTATCGGAATATAACACTTTAATTAATTGAAATACAGATAAATTAATTTAAAATGCAATTTATATACTAGACCAAATGGTTAAAAGAAAAGAAGAAATCACATATGTTGCTGAACGGTTTTAAATGAAATACTTTGTCTGTTGAAATTTCAAACTTTACTTTTTGAAAAAATGAATAAAAAGACAGTATTATTCATATTAATTATAAATGTTTTAATATTGAATTTAAAATGCTTTACAAAATATATTATGATTAATTCATGTATTAAAATTGTTTTGAAGGTGTGTTTTACAAAGATTTTAAATAAAAGCTTGTAGTTTATGTTAACCAATTGAATAGCACTATGTTTTTGTTAAATATACAATATGTATTGAAATTCAGTAGTAAAATTTTTATGGAATTTGAAATGATTTAATGACCATTTAGATAGTTTACTTCTTTAAACTGCATTTTCTCAATTAGGATTTTTTCGATAAGTCCTTTCACTTGAAGTCCTAAAACTTATACAGATATGAACTAAATTATTTAATATTTTTACTGCTTATTTGAAATTATGTTCATTATAGAAACAAGGATGGGCTTTGCAAAATACGAATAAGAAAAAAATCATTTGAAGTGAAAATGTGATCGAGATCATATTTGTTTCAAAGTTTTTACATAAAATGTGTTTTATTTTTTCCTCAGAAACTAATTCATTAATTGCAAATTCGATCCTTAAAGTTATTAAGAACACTCTAATAAATACAATAAAAAATTTGAGTATGAAACATTGAAAATTGTGGGAGAAGAAAGACATTTTAATTGTTAAATTTATCTTCAAAAAATTTAAGTTAGAGAAAAAATTACCGACTTTTTTTTTTTTTTTTTTTTTTTAGGTTAAAATCATTTTGTCTTACAAAACCATTTAATAATATTCATAAAGAGTAGATGAAAGCTCATAAATAAAAAAAAAAATATTCAAAATGTATCGAGTCCCCTTGTCACATTGAAGCCAATATGCATGACTAATTGCCTTTATTTAGGTTTAATCTGAACAGTATTTCTGGAATACCCAGCATCAGATAACCTTGTCTATACTTATTTATAAATTTCCATATCTCGTATGGTTGAATCTAATTTTTTTGGATGATTGTTTTGCTGACAGTGCAGCAATCAGCCATGTTGTTTTACTAAAATTAAGTGAATCACACAGTGCAGTATGGGAAATCTCCCCATTTGCGATGCTCCAGAGAGGTAGGAGTATTCTAGCTCCAATTCTGAGAGGCAGTTAATGCTTGTTTGCTGTGTGAATGAGATATGTTGGAAGAACCGGTTTTCGCCACCGGTCGAATTTGCTCTTTTGAGCAGTACATCCATATATACACTGCTCGACATTGAAAATGCAACACGAAGAAGGAGTGGTCAGAAATTTATGCAAATTTTAGAGTAGACGCACATCACTGAGTTATGCGAATGATGGGAAATGCTCAGCATCCGACACACGTGAAGTAAGATATAAGGTAAGGAACGTGCAGAATGGGCAATATTCGTGTCATTATTTCTACCAGATGAATTATCGAAGAAAGTTGGTTTTTGTCACGGAGGATACGTGTAATAGGAGAGAATGCCAGGCCGCGGTCAACGAAGGCACTTCCAGCAGATAGACGATTTTACGAGGGGTATGGTGATCGGACTGAGAAGGGCGGGTTGGTCCTTACGTCAAATTGCAGCTGATACCCACATGGATGCGAGCGCGGTTCATCGGATATGGCGAACATGGTTGAAAGAAGGACGGGGTGCATACAAAATATAAATATTTTGTATGTATGACAGGTTGCAGCCTGAGTGACGTCAGCACGCATGGATTGACGCATCCGCCGACAAGCTGTGGTGGTCCCGCAAGTCACTTGTACCGCAATTCTGCAGCATGTGAAAAATACCCTGGATGTTCCCGTATTGACCAGGACCATTTCCCGTCGATTGTTTGAACGTGGCCTGCACTCACAGCGTTCGTTAAGAAGACTGCCATTGACCTCACAGCATAGACGCCTACATTTAGAATGGTGCCGGAATGGGGCGATGTGGATGACAAAATGGCGAAACGTTGTGTTCTCAGATGAGTCACGCTTCTGTTTATTTAGTGACAGTCGGCGCATACGTATGTGGCGTCGACGTGGAGACCTAATCCAGCAGTAAGTGTGGAATGCCCCACTGCGCGACAACTTGGCATAATGGTTTGGGGCGCTATTGCCTATGATTCCAGGTCACCTCTAGTTCGTATTCAGGGCACTATGACGGCCCAACGATACTTGGATAATGTACTGCGGCCGGTGGCAATCCCCTACCTTCAGGGGGTGCCTAATGCAATTTTTCAGCAGGATAACATCCGACCACACAGTGCTCGCATCTGCCAAGATGCTCTGCAAGGTATATACAGATGCTTCCCTGGCCACCGTACTTTCCTGACCTGTCACCAGTCGACCATCTGTGGGATTTGATTGGACCCCGTTTGCAGACTCTGCCTCTGCCTCGTTCAGAAGACGAACTGCGGCAAATGGTTGAAAGGGAATGGAGATCCATGCCTCAGGACACCATCCGCACTCTTATTAACTATATGCCCAGGCGTGTTTCTTCGTGCATCGCTGTCCGCGGTGGTGATGCTGTGCCGACTCCGTTCTCGCTATGTATTCTGACTATCATTTTGAAATAAAGATCACTTATTGCTGCTTGCTGTCTCTTTTTTCCAAATTTCGTCACTTTCTGACCAATCTTTCTTGGAGTTGCATTTGTCGAGCAGTGTATACGCATACATACATTTCTGAAGCCGGTTCCGATAATATAAGAGAACCAGAAATAAATTGTGCTCAATATTCAAGCTGTTGGAAACCTTACGGTAGAAAATATAAATATTTTGTATGTATGAGCAACTGTATTCTGAATGATGGATTTGGAGTAAAATTATTTCTTTGTTGCTGATGTAATAAGTTATTTAGCCATAAATATTTTTCAATCTTGTAATGCTTCTTTTCACAAACTCAATTAATACAATATTACACAATCTATTTGTTAGATAAGCATCTTCGATAATTTGGAAGTTTTGTTTGCCTAATTGAATTCATCTTATCTAGAATTCATCATATGCATAACTCTCATGTGTCATCCATCTGATTACTGAATGCAAAAACGTGTCCATTTAATCAGACACCACATTTATATGGTATTTTTGTTTTAGGTATTGAAAAAGTACTTTCCTGGTGGATTAGTTGGACATGATAAAGAAGGCTGTCCTGTATGGATTATACCTTTTGGTCATATGGATATCAAAGGTATTCTAATTCATTATAAAAATATGCATTATGTTATTCATCTTTTATTTATATATTGTTTTCAGCATTATACTTTCATGCTTAATAATTTTTTTTTATCTTTATTCTAATTGTTATTTTCAGGAATGTTTTATTCTGTTAAGAAATCTGAATTTATAAAATATGTTGTTAAGCTCATGGAGATAAGTGAACAAGATATGAAAGATCAAACTGAAGAAGTAAGCATTTTTCGTTAATTTTAACTAGGTTCCAAAAATAATATCTTCTTCCCTTCCCAAAAAAATCAATACAAACATTTTAACAATATTCTGGGGAGGGGGGAAACATGCTCACTGAGAAAAGTTTTTGATGCATGTCAAATAGTATAATTATTTATGTAGTAATTACAGTTTTGTATTCAATTGGATATAATTATGTAATTACTTCAATAGAATATAGTTAAATTTAATTTTAAATAATTATCTCTAGAAAAGTAATAGGAAACACATTTTATAGAATAATCAGAATAAAAAATATATGTACTGAAATAGAAGATTTAAAGGAAGAAATAATAAAGCTAATTAATGTTCAAGTTAATCACCATATCCCAACCCAATTTATTAATTTATATATTAAAAAGACAGGCCATAACTTTTCTTTATAATTTTTTGACTCTTTATGGTATGATAACATTACCTTAAACCTTAACTGGAGGGTAATGGAGGATTTTGAAGAATTAAGGGATTATCTTATAAATATTGTAAAAATTAATTTGTGAATATGTATATATAATCAATACTGGATACTTTCCTTTTACTAATGAAGGGCCAACTCTTTTCAAAAGTCTCAATTATAGCCTGAATTGAGTGAAGATTTTTATCTTTTTCTAATTTTCCTTACTTTTGGCCAGTATTTAGTGAAGTTTTAATTAAACCACTTGAAATCTGATTTTAATAATTTAGAATATTACAATAAATTCTTTCTTTAATTAACATTAAAAAAAATTTTATCAAAAATTTTTCAAAATCTAAATTAAAATTAAATTTTACTTCAAAATTTTATTAGTACACTTTTTCAATTTTCACATCCTTTAAATTTTACATTCCTTAATATTTTGCAACATTTTTTCACACACGTTTCAGTTTGCATTTTACAATTTTTTTACACAATTTTACAACAGAACACACATTTTACAAAAAATTTTACAGAATAGGGTTTTTTAAAATTGATCACAGATAGCAACTGTACACTCAACTTAAACTTACATTGGCACTAATGTAAGGTTAAATTAATAAAACACTAGTGACATCACTTAGTTTGGCAATGATTCTGCCCTGAAATTAAAACTGACTATTTATTTGTCTTTTTAGTACTTTTTAAGTATAATTTATGTATTGTTTTTTATAGATAATGTCTAATGTATATGCATAATTCGTGTAGAGGAAGTTTCTGTGGGCAAGAGTTCCAAAATTTGGTTTTCTACTCTTATTTTTTTAATTTTTTATAATTTTTAAATTTTAATACTTGTCTTTTAATTGCTAATTTCTCAAAATTCCACTTGTTTAAATTTCTTTTTGGTAATTTACCACATTTGGTATTACTTTTGGTTTTGACTTTTACCCTTGTCTAAATGAATGACGAAACACGAATAGAATGATTGAAGAGTTAGGTTTGGATGCAACTTTCTCTTGATAAGTCTGTCTCCTGCCTGCTCAACAATCATTTATTTATGAATTATTCTAAAAAAATTTTGTAGGATTAAATAAATTTTGGAATTTTAATTTTATATTTATACATGGATTTTGATACTTGCACTTGATTTACATATGCTCTCAGAATTTAAATGGTATTGTAGATTAGTTCGCAACAATAATTAATTATTCATTTGTTTGTATTAAATTTCATTTAAATTAACTTGATTAAAGATTGTTTGTGGAGCTGTGGTTTTAAGAACTCCAGTTTATATTCAGTTTCCATCTTCTTTAGGTAGCAGGCATAAGTTAAACTAATAGTGTGATGTCTAAGAGAATGTTTTTAATTCAAATTGTGACCATGAGTGACTATTTTGACACAAAAAACTGTAGATTTAAATGAGAATAGCGATTTTCATATAAAATTTTCTCAGGGACGAAAGTTTGTTTTCTTTCACCTCACATTCCAGCAGATTAGTGACTACTCTGTCACAAACTCTGTTAAGTAATTGAAGCCTCAGGAATTTAGGGCAATTGCAGAAGTAAACTTATTTCAAAGTTATGAAAATGAAATTGATTTTTTCACCATTTTTTCGATAATCTAATGAATATAATAGTTGAAATTAGTAATTTCTGTGAACAAAAGAAGAGTGAAAATTCATTGTCATCCAAAATCAACATATTCCTCTAGATGTGTCTAAAATGAGGGGATTCCTAGAATTGGTTATTTTGCTGGGATGGAATAATTAAAAAGTTCAACCTGAAAATGTATTTCATAACTAATGAAATGATAGCGTTTAAATTATCACACACTGTTTCCTTTCAGAATCATTTATGCTATAATATTTTATCATACATTTTGTTATTTTTCACGTATGTTTAGATAAGAGATTTAAGTAAGTTTTTTACATTTTATGAAGAGTCAAATATTTTATTTTGAATTTCTCTCGATATTCTGTATTTATGATTATATTAGTGTTAGATACCATCACAGAAAAAATCAAAACAATTGGTAAAAAAAGTATTTTTAATGAATGGAATGCCATCTCGTAAGAAGATTAACTGCTGATGCATATATGATATACACGTCCTGAGGGAGTTTACGTTTTTTAACTGTTAATAATTACACTAAAGTTGTTGAATGTTGCTTGAAGATTAACTAAAGGCATAAAAACCATAACTGAAATATAAGAACATAATTCATCACTTGAAAAAAATTCACAATTTACCAATATATGCAAATAAAAAAATCTGATGTAGATACCACATGACTTCCTTGTATAATCTATTAAATTTTACTTATTTTTTTGGCTGCATTTCATTTAAATTTATTTCCTCAAATTTTATTAAATGCTTTTTTCTCATTCAATTAATTCAGTTCTCACTTCATGGCAAAGCAAAAATACATAAAACATCAAAACATCTTCACTAAAAATTGTAAAATAGAGAAAATGGTAAAGCATGAAATACAATTTTAAAGAAAAATTGCAATTAAAGTTAGTTTCTATGCAAAAAAAAGCAGTTCGGCAAGAAGGCAGATTCTTTTGGTCCTGCTTGGCAAAACGACATTGAAGGTGCAGAAACTGACTTAATTCACTATTCTAGTGAGTTTCAGATGTAAACAAATGGTGTTCATTAGGCTTAACTAGACACTTGAGTTTTAAAATTGTTGATATTTCTACAACTATTGCATGGAGATTAACTAAAGGCATAAAAATCTTAACTGGAACATAAAAATTGCGTAATTCAGTCACTTTTAAAGCAAGAAATGCACAATTTACTAACATATAAGAATAAAAACTAAGCTCACTGAGCCAGGTAACAGAGTGGGAATATATATATACATGTACATAATTGGTACAGTCAATTGCAGCAGAAAAGGGTGATGCACGATTACGTGTTAAAGTCCTTTATTTTGTTCATACATACAGATGTCATGCAAAAACATCATTCAGTTGGTTTCAAGAGTCGTTGAAATGAATATTTTCATTGAAATATACCTGAATTTGTTTGCAATTACAATACCTCCTTCCCTTCGTACAAATAGTAAAATAAAAATAAAAAATAAAAAAACAGCTTGCCAAGACGAGTAATGAAGTGAGTATATTCTTATTCTGTTACCGGGCTTGATAAGCTCAGTTTTATATATGTATATATATATATATGTCATATTAAAAGCACAAGGAAAGGAAAAAGCTTGGCAGTCGAGGCAGTTTTAATTCCATTTTTATTTCCAATTGATATTTGTGACCACAATCACTTGGCACTCTAGTCGTGCCTTTCCACAGAGGATTTACATTTTTGATATTGCTGAGATAGAAAGCAAGCCAGCGAAATTACATCTTAGCAAAGTAGAGAGCAAAAGCTGAAGTGCGTAGTTATGCAAGATGGAAGCACGTGAAGAGAAAAGTTTTGGTTTACAATTCGGTGATTGGTTGTCAAGAGGCATCTGGTATTAACGGTTACGTAAGATCGCATGATTAATTTGAATGACGCAATGCAGATAAGTTATTACGATTTTAGAATAGCGAGGAAGAATTAATGTTTATAGTTATATTATAATTCTGATTCATACATTGTTATCTTACATATTCCCCCCTTCAAAAAGAAAAAGGCGTAGCGACAGAGAAGCTTTTTAAAGAGAAAGAGTTACAACACTAGCAAATTAAAAAAAAAAACATAAATCATGAAGTGCGTAGTTATGCAAGATGGAAGCACGCGAAGAGAAAAGTTTTGGTTTACAATTCGGTGATTGGTTGTCAAGAGGCATCTGGTATTAACGGTTACGTAAGATCGCATGATTAATTTGAATGACGCAATGCAGATAAGTTATTACGATTTTAGAATAGCGAGGAAGAATTAATGTTTATAGTTATATTATAATTCTGATTCATACATTGTTATCTTACATATTCCCCCCTTCAAAAAGAAAAAGGCGTAGCGACAGAGAAGCTTTTTAAAGAGAAAGAGTTACAACACTAGCAAATTAAAAAAAAAACATAAATCATGAAGTGCGTAGTTATGCAAGATGGAAGCACGCGAAGAGAAAAGTTTTGGTTTACAATTCGGTGATTGGTTGTCAAGAGGCATCTGGTATTAACGGTTACGTAAGATCGCATGATTAATTTGAATGACGCAATGCAGATAAGTTATTACGATTTTAGAATAGCGAGGAAGAATTAATGTTTATAGTTATATTATAATTCTGATTCATACATTGTTATCTTACATATTCCCCCCTTCAAAAAGAAAAAGGCGTAGCGACAGAGAAGCTTTTTAAAGAGAAAGAGTTACAACACTAGCAAATTAAAAAAAAAAACATAAATCATGAAGTGCGTAGTTATGCAAGATGGAAGCACGCGAAGAGAAAAGTTTTGGTTTACAATTCGGTGATTGGTTGTCAAGAGGCATCTGGTATTAACGGTTACGTAAGATCGCATGATTAATTTGAATGACGCAATGCAGATAAGTTATTACGATTTTAGAATAGCGAGGAAGAATTAATGTTTATAGTTATATTATAATTCTGATTCATACATTGTTATCTTACATATATATATATATATATATATATGGACAGCAATGAAAGAGAGAGGTATACAACTACAAGTTATAGTAGTGTCAGATACAAAATTTCAACATTCTATGGCTTCTCATTATTGAGTTATGCATATGTACAAATGTTACAAGAAAATCTCTTGTCTGAATCCATTTTACAATCTTTTTTTTGGGGGGGAAAGGAGTCCTTTATTCTGTTTATATCTATAGATATCGCACAAAAATATCGCAGTGAAATATGATGCCCAAAATTTTTCATAATTACAATACTTCCTTTACCTTGTATATGGAAGTAAAAATATAAAGGATAATTTAAAAATATAGAGAAAAATAAGTAGATTTTCCAATGGAATGTGTGTA
This sequence comes from Stegodyphus dumicola, assembly GCF_044657685.1. NCBI lineage: Eukaryota > Metazoa > Arthropoda > Arachnida > Araneae > Eresidae > Stegodyphus > Stegodyphus dumicola. The sequence goes on along the minus strand of NC_140774.1, from coordinate 13,404,308 downwards.
CGCAAATGGCATTTTAAGGTGGAGCAGGGCAATTGAGGAGTAGGTACAAGCATTTTTCTGGTGTCACTCGTTGTTCCCTGTGCAGATCTCAAGTAATATATGTTGCTGTATAAACACAGACTTTGCCAGCATGCATTTGATCTATGTGGCTTTGTTTAAAACTGAGAAGTTACTCAAAGAACAGAGAATGGTTTTACTACCTCTTTTGAATTGCTGCTATGTTTCCATCCATAGTTCTATACGAAAAATGCATGTCTGTGAACTCTGCATTCATTTAATGATGCACACCACTTGAAATCCATACGAAATTTATGCAAATCCATATGCAATTAACACCAACAGAATGCTGTCAGTTCAACTTACTATTTCCACATACTCGCAAAATGTTCGTATTTTGGTCTTGTATATCTAGCTCTGCTTTTGTCAAACATTATTTAATCATCTGTAAGTGTGCAGTGTGTGAACTGTTTGAAATGTCAGATATACAAATATTTTTGTATGTACTATTCATTAATTTTTTTAGGCTGCTGATAGTGTCGGAAGGTATTGATTGAATAAAAAGTTTTAATTTCTGTAAATTGTTTTATTTTAAGTATTATTATTACTGTAAAGTGATAAGATGTACTCATTGCAAGACTGTAGGAATGAATACATCATTACATTCTACTTATAATGTAATAGTTAAACTGTATGCTTCTTTTATAATATATTAATGTGTTCATTTTCAATACTTCCAGCTTGGGAAGAAAATTGAGACACATAGTGTTATATTTGATATGGATAATTTCACGATGAAACAGATTGCATGGAAACCAGGTATTTTATTTTTATTTATATAGGGGGGATATTTATTTGATGCTGCTAAACATATTAACATATTGTTGTTAAAGTTCATAACCATTCGTCATATGTAATATAATTAATTATTTTATATCATCATGACACAATTGTTTAATAACTTTGCTCCTATATTTTGCAATATCAAGGATTATAAACACGTGAGTGTGTACACTAGGCTCCTGATTAACCAGGTTCATACTGGTGTGACATCCACAATTAACGCAAAATCGGCGTTAATTTGCCACAATTATGCCACATATTAAAGAAAGTACAGGAAAGAAAAATAACCTGTATTATAATTAACAGAAAATACTATTTACAATTTACTGCATTTTTAAGGTGTTTTGGGAATAAATTCATTTGGTTATGTAACACATCGTTCAGTAAGTCCCGGGACTAACTGACAGATGGTGTATTAATATCAACTTGACTTCGTTGTTCGAGAGAACTAACCTTCGAATGACACATGTATGATTTTCATGGCATTCGGACCGGAAGAAATAGTGAAGCTATTGTGGTGAAAGGGGCACTACTTGTGCATTTGTGGACAAAATGGAGAAAACGAATTTCGAATGTTGATCAAACATTGCTATTTAATGGGCAAAAATACCGTCCAAGCTCAACAATGGCTTGAAAAATGTTATCCAGGCTCTGCTCCATCAAAAACAACCATTGCCGTTGGTATGCTGATTTCAAGCACGGTCGCACAGATACAAATGATGCCGCACGCTCGAGTAGGCCAAATGAAGCAGTCACTCCAGAAAATGTGAAACAAGTGTTTAAAATCATATTGAATGACCCCAAAGTGAAAGTTCGTGAGGTTGCTGAGATGGTAAACTTATCAACTGGAAGTGTGTGTACGATTTTACATGAAAAGTTGGGCATGTTCCAAATGGGTTCTGCGTGTTCTCGCAATTGAACAAAAGCAACAGCAAGTCGACGATTCACAGAGCTGTTTGTTACTGTTTACTCGAAATAAACAGGATTTCTTGCATCTGTATGTGACAATGTACGAAACATGGATGCTTTATTTCACTCCGAAGTCGAAGCGGCAGTCAGCTGAGTGGTGTGCATCCGGTGAAAGCCGTCCGAAGCGTCCAAAAACACAACAGTCAGCTGGCAAAGTCATGGCATCAGTGTTTTGGGATGCGCGAAGTATAATTTAGTCAACTACCTTGAAAAGAGAAAATCTATCAATAGCACCTATTACAATGAGTTATTGGTGCGTCTGAAGGATGAAATCGGGGAGAAAAAAAAAAAAAAAAGACCACACATGAAGAAGGAAAAAAATCATCTTCCATGAAGACTATGCCCAGCGCCACAAGTTAATGCAAACACTTGTTACATTGAACCAGTTGGGCTTCACTCTGCTTCCCCACCCACCATACTCCCCAGATCTAGCCCCAACGACTACTGGCTGTTTGCTGATCTCAAAAATATGCTCCAGGGAAAAAGATTATGCTTGAATGAGGAAGTCATCGCTGCCACTGAAGCTTATTTTGTGGACAAGGACAGATCGTTTTACAAGCATAGTATCGAAAAGTTAGAAAAGCATTGAAATGATTGCATAGCTCTTGATGGTGATTATATTGATGAATAAACATGAATTTTGTGAAATGGGTGTTGTTTTTTAGCTAGTCTTGGGACTTATTGAATGATGTGTTAAATTAAATCTGCATTCAAAATAAGAGCAAAACACTTTAAAACAAAAAAAGAAATTCTGTTTATGTTAATCTTGTATTTTGATAATATTTAATAAGAAATAAAAGATGAATAGTTGTACATTTAATTTATTTTTGTGTTTTAACAATTTACGTTTAACCCTTTCAAGACGGGCGTCCCATATACGCATTCCCTAAGAACATCTAAGGCCCGTCTACACGAAGCGATTTTCTCGGCCAACTTTCACATAGAGCAACAATTTTAAGGATCTGCGCATGCGCCAAAAATCGGTCATGTTCTCTGCCGCAATTTCAGAACTGGTGTTCACTGCTCACTAGCGTACGATAAAATCGGAGTCTCTAGCCAATTAGATTGCTTTGAGTGATCACGTGCTTTTCTCCTCATTTGGAATAATAAACACGGCTGCATTTCAATGGAGCGAAATTCAACTAATAGCTTTCTATAGAGAAAATGTTATGTTGTGGGACACGAGTAATGTAAATTTTAAAAATAAAAAAATAAGGAATTCTCTTATTTTGATAAGATTTGTCTTCCCCATTGCTTTATATATTCCACGATTTTAACTCCCCCAAGAAAAGTTCCAAAAACTATTAATGATGCCATGTCATGGGTACTAGATAAAAATATTCAGAAACTCCTTGAAACTGTGGTCGCACTCATTGAAAAAATTCAAAAAGCAAAATCTCCAGTCGAGAATAAAGCAGCGCAGAGACTCAATTGCCAAAAATGGGAGTTAATCAGGTGACGAAGTACATAGCTTTTCCAACACCTCCTACACGAGCGATCGTAGCCTAGTGGTAAAGAGTAGACTAGGTTTTCTCCATACGTTGAGATCGTGTGTTCGATCCCCCACCTTAATTTTGGACTTTCTGCGCCTGGAAGAACTTTTTAATTTAGTTTCTCCCTCACTAAATTAGAACTGGTTGACTTAAAAGTCGGGTTTTTTTTTCGCCTACGGGTGGGGTGTTTATTGAATTTTAACATCCATCTTTTTATTTTTCGAATGGTCATTGGCACGTGTTTTAGATCTACTGGTCAAAAGAAAATCAAAAGTCACAAACTCAATTTTGTGTTAATTGAATTTTGCAAAAAAATTTGCAAATTGCAGCCCAATTTAATTCAATATTGCTAAATTTTATTCGCTGATTAACTGATAGAGTCATTTTCAGACTGTATTAGTTATTTAATTATACTGGTATTAGTTTTTTAACGTTCAATAAATATACTACTTAAGACTTTGCACCTTTATGATATTTCTTATTTAAAATTTTTGCACTGAAATTACACTGTTGCTTTGTAATGTAGTAATCTTTATTCTTTATTAGAACTTTTTACTCATATTGGTTTGATATTCATGATATTATTGTCTATTTATTCATTAAGAAAGGTTTTGATTTAAAGCACAGTAGTTACTTATTTTTTCTGAAACATGGTTATTTTATCATTTCAAGATTTAAATGAACAAATAGGAGTGCCAGAAAGTGAAATTTAAAAATAAATAAACTTAAAAAGGAGTAATCTGCGTACTCAGTACACAAAAGAAAAGATTTTTTTTAAAAAAATAAATTTCCTGCAAACTAAATTTAGCAAAAAATCAAAATCACGCTTCATCATCCGTAAATACTTTCAGAATTGTACTGTGTCTTCAATACGCAGCTCCTGGAGCAGGGAATTACGAAGGCACTAGGAATTTCTCGTCGTTTGACACAATTTCTGGTCCAAATGCTTTTTTTCTCCTTCTGTAGCAGTAGCTAAGTTCAAAATTGTAGCTGTATCTATAGTAGCAATTTAAAATAGTCATCCATTATTTTGACTATTTGACAATACTGTAAGCTTTGTTTACAAATCGTAGACAGTGTGACACTGTAGAGGGCGAGAACACTTCCTTTCATAGTGATTGGCTGAGTGAATTCCTGTACTAACGAGAAAATCGTTCCGTGTGGGCAGGCAAGCTATCTCAGATATTGTCGGCCGAGAAAATCGCTACGTGTAGACGGGTCTTTACAGGTGTCTGGGTGTCCCATCCACACATCACTAGAGATTGCATTCAGAGGATGAGGATGCGTATACACATTTTAAGCTGGAACAATATTCTGAAGGCCACTAGATGGCATCCTATGTCCATTACTTTTGAAATGAACACAGTTTTAAGTTCCTGACCTTGAGTTTGATATATATTGCCTGACTTTGGTATTTTACTCATCAGCTGTTGCGAGGGTGGGGAGGAAGGGAAAGCATAAACAGAGGTGGGCTCTTTAAATCTCTGCTTCCTAATGAAAACGTTCTCTGATTTATATCCAATTCCTTTTTTTATTCTATTTTTTTTCCCCTCTACAATGTACGGTCTTTTAGGGCTACTGTGTGGAGTTCTTTTACGTTTTGCATTGCCTTCAGATATATTACCGTTTCTTCTCTTTTTATTTAGGAAAGCTTCACCTCCAGTCTATTATGGTGGGAAGGCGCTATTTATCAGAGGAAGAATACCCTCGTATGGTTAGTGAACCATTTACTAACGCAAATAAGAGTGATGATTCATTTTCTAAAGAGTTAGAAAGTGATACTTTTTCTAAGAGTTAGAAAGTGATACTTCTCCATGCTTTGAGATTTACCACACTCAGTCTTCATTTTAAATTTTATTACTTCTTACTGTAAATAGTCTTTATTGTGTTGTTTTATTTAATTTAAACTTTATTGATGGATTTTTATTAATTAAAACTTTGGAATAATTTGAATAGTGCTTCCAAGAATTATTTTACAAGATAAGCAGTTTTTAAAGTATATTTTCATGTAAAATAAAGAAAAAACATTATTAAGTAATTTTAACATATATAAGAGCTCAAGTAATAATCTAAAATGATACTAAAAATTACGATGCTAGAAGTGAAACTTTTTTTTTTTTTTTTTTTCTGATTTTTTTATAAAATTAGATTTAGCGATGCAAAACCTCCGTCCTGTATGGCAACTGCTTTCGATTTTCTTCCGTCCCGCAGGAGGAGCGTCTTAAACAAAGGTGCGCCGTCGCAAAAAGGTTAATGGATGGTTTAACAATGTTTATATATTCCAGGTACACTGTAATCAGTTTTAAAAAAAATCTTAATATCATCATCTGCTATTGCTGCTATTATCTTGTGAATTTTTTTCTTTTTACATATAAGGTAGAAATTTTGCTGCATATCCTTATTATTATAGTCTCCATATTTTGTAAATACCAAATTGGTGCTAGGATTATTGTTGTTTATTTCTCACATGCATTTTGTGGCTGCCATCTTTCCGTGATTCTTTTCATAATTTTCTCATTCCAAGGGTTTGCATCACATGAACGTGGTGAGACTCATGATAATGGCAAACCATACCTTGTTGATTTTTATTGCACCATTTAGCATACACACCACTCAGTCTTTCAATGTTTTTTGTACGAGCAGCTGTTGTTGGGTCAGCAGAATAAAATTTACGGTTCATAGTAAAATGTCTCTAATTTACTCTTTCCACTTCTGTTTTATATGTTCTCTAGCTGTCAATAAATCATTAATCGCTTTTGAACACAGTCTATAATTTTTGCTATGAGTCTGGATGCCTCTCTATTTGGAATCTGAGGAAGATGAAATCACTAGTTTCTCGATATAACCTGCTAAATATCCAATATTGTGGAAGAACCCTATCAGTTTTGTTTTTCATAGCCACCTTTTCCCTTTTTGGTTGTTAGATTAGATGTAGAGAATACACCACTCTCATGAAACTGTTACTAGTTATAATTTTGTAAAGGCTGATTTGCTTTTGCCACATCTGCAGTGTTAGTTCTCTGCCCAACAGTAAATAAATTGATTCGCTGTTATAAAGAATATTCTAAAACTAGTGAACCAGCGGTCAAAACATATGTTTTTCCTTTCTCACGTATCGCCTACGAATGCTTTGCACATTTGAATTTTCCCCCTAAGTAAATACATTAGCACATGAAATATTCTTTGTTATTCTTATGATGAGAGGATTATTAGCGATTGTGAATTGTTAATATTTGTATATTTAAAAAAAGGGAGGCAAAGGCAATTGTATAAATGTAGCTCTTCTTGTCAAGAGAAAACCCTAAATTATCGTCTTTAGGACGGCCAGCCAATTGAAAATGGGTTGTGTTGGTGATTAATCAGTAATCTTTACACTGTTTACAAAATGGAGGCCATAGTAATTAGGAAGTACCATTTTGCTTTATTTTGATGGTTTATAATAGTAATTTTCCCATTCTGCAATAAACAAACTTAACCTTTTTTTTTTTTGGCCGAGATCTGGTTAATCAGGAGCTGGCTTGTATATATTAATTGTAATTGAAAATTCACTACCATTGAAGAATAATATAATTTTCCTGCAATTCATGGTCATGAATATTTTGATAACAAATATAACTCGATAAATTTGTTGGAGGGAAAATAAATGTATTACCTGAAAAAAATATGTCTGTCACTGTATTAGTGGAAAGTGGCTAGACAACATTTTACTACTCACTGGGACACTGATGCATATATAATGTCCCTAGATCAGGGATTCCCAACATTTTCTTGCATCGACCTCTTTTAAAGAAATGGTTTTCTTCATCAACCCATTATGTTTTTCTCTGTGATGTACAGTATACAACATAATCATGACAATAATTGTAACTTAAAGATGAAAATTAGTTAAAGAATATGTACAAAAATTTTGAAAAAATGGTTTATAAAATTTATGTTTAATTGTTTTTTTGTATTATTGTAATTTTACAAATATAAACAAATTTTCAGGAAAAAAAAAATTACAGATTCTAATTAGCCTAATCAATGGTTATTCTGGCTTTATTGATGAATTTTTGTTTTTAGTATTTGGCATAAAATTGCTTCATTGAATTTTTTTTAATCACTTCATTCAAAAATATTCAGTTGGTTTCTTGTTTTCTGGTCTAATTTTGTGTTCTTTAAATTGTGTTTTCTTGTTTTACTTTTTTAAATTGCACTTATACTAAATTTATATATTTATAAAAGCATTGATTTTAAAAATATGTTAAATATTAGAAGCAATTTCAAGTGTCAATCTTGTTATGTAGTGGTGCCTTTTTGGTAACAGAATAGAACCATATTGTCCTATTCTGAAACTAACAAAAACAAAAATGACAAAAGACAAATCATTAAGTGATTAATACATCTATATAGCATTGTGTTTTGACGAGGTTTACGCCTGTTGAATGGCTAGACATGCATTTGGAATAGACGTTCAAATGCGATAGCTAAGCACTGTGTCAAGCTTAGTGAATAAATTCTTCATAAAAATTAATAATAATAAGCTAAAAAATCTTACAGAGTCAGATTTAAGATTCATTTTCTCGGTTTATTCAAAACATTTTTTCTCTCGGTTAAGCAAGATACAACAATCATTCCTGGGATATGAAACAATTCATAGTTAAAGCCAATAACGTGTTTTAGACTGCCAGATAAACACAAATTCAGATATATATATATATGTTTCTAATGGCAGATTGTGAACAATTACAAATGTAACCCAGTCCATTAATCTATACAAGGCCGGATGTGTTGGTCTCTTTATTATGGAGGCACCTAATAGGTGGGCCACCATCGCCTTTCCTTTGAAGGGACGGACAGTTACAACCATGCTTTCTCCGGGATTCGAATCCAGGCCCTTCGGCATCGCAGTCAGCTTCCCTGACCACCATACTGACTGGGCGGCAAACAATTCAGACATACAATTCTCATTTCCTACACATTTCATACAATCTTAAACCTACACATGAAAATTTCAATTTCCGGTACGGGCATACCCCTTTCTCCAGAAATAACCAAAATTATAGAGTTACAAATTAAGTGAATATTGAATTAACCTAATGTAAATATATCTTTTTAATCATTTCAGTTAAATGCTAACAATCGCTAAGTCTCATGGAAAAAAAAATGGAAAAACCGTCAGAGCCTCAGCTTGAAGCAGGCGAAGGAGGATACTCAGTTAACATTGCTCCTTACATTTAATACATTAATAGAATGACAAGAATTTAACCAGTATGCAACTGGCACACATTAATAGAATGACAAGAATATAATTATGCTTAAGAAATTAAACAGGGATGCTTAACCATTTCATGCTAATTTAGAGACCCATTATTTCTAAATTTTTTGTTTAAGCACGAGGGCAAAAATATGATCTTTCATCTAATTAGAAACTAATAAAAAAAAAAGAGTCCATTACTGTCAATCCTACTAATGAAAGAAGGAAAGAAAAGAAAATAAACTTATCTTTAGTTCTAGCACAGTAGAAATTTCTGGCTGAAGCAGGGACTCGGGCATCTTCCAGTGGAAACTATTCCTGTCAGACGAATTTTCCTTTGAAGACTTTACACATAGAAGAAACACAAGAATTATATATCGGCCGCCAGGCCAGGAACTCTATTTTCCATGTTCACGTACTTTTCCCTGTTCAGAATCTACAACTATCTTAATTTCGATGCATAGTCCCAAAAAACGTGTGTCCCGAAGGAACTCTCATGCAAGGGGACTCTGTGGAAAACTCATTTTTCTTCTGTAGTACCACTGCCTAGAAGCATTTCACTCCTAGCACCTCCACATCTAAAACTGAAGTCAGTCTCTTCCTCAAAATTTTTAGCGGAACAAAAAAAAAAAAAAAAAAAAATGTCCTGGTTGCCAAAATCCCAAAATTTTACTCTCATTCATACAGCAATTTATGTGTACTGCCAAAGCCTGTCCAAAACAATCTGCACGCAAGTCAAATGAAAGCAAAGCAGAATTCAGCCACGGCAAAAAACCTGCAACCTCTGAAAGTATCCCATCCATTCTTTAATCAACAAACCCTCAAATTACATTGCCACCCTGCAGGGAACCAGTGCTCTAGATATTATGCACTAAATTTTTGCTAAATTCCACTGAAACTGAATGATCAGTGATTTTGTGTATCAGCTATCAATAATTTAATAGCTTTGCTTTAAGTATTTCTTTACTGAACTGTATGAATTTAATTGAACATGAGAGGATTTTTGCTGAATATCTGAAGGTATGGATAGCCTTTTTGTTTGTATCAAAATGATGTGGTTCTTTTTATTTGTTCTTTCAAATATATATAGAGAGAGAGCTAGAGAGATGTGTGTACCATTTCTTGCTATTAGCTTGTAAATAGGAAATCATATGGAAAAGTAAAGAACTACTTATGATTGTTTATTTGCCTTTATTGTAATTATTTTAGACAGAATCATTATTATTCTGCTCCTCCCCATTTATGTGAAATTTTTTTTCAACTTTTTTCAGCTGTTGATATGATAACTCAGCTCGTAAAAGTCTTTGAAGATAATTATCCAGAACGTTTAAAGAAAGCTTATGTTATCAATGGTAAATAAAACATCATATTATTGTCATATCATTAATATGTTACTTTTATTAATACATACTTTCATTGCAATATTATTTTTATTGATACATACTTTTTCTGATAATTTTGTTCTTATTAATTAAATTTTATTTGTGTAATGACTTTGGGTACTATTAGTAAGAAGCAAAAGAATCATTTTAAAATTAAAAAGCTTCTGACAATTTTCTTAATTTGTGAAAATTTATATATAGATACGTAGTACGATATCTTGAATTGTGGAAAGAAATTTCTCAGTATTACTGTATGATTTTAAAATTAAGGATAAACTATTTGGATTAAGTTTCATGGAGTTTTTCTAAATAGCTATATATTCTGTGGTGAATTATTATATACAAAAACAAAAATGTTGTAATATTGTCTTTCAGTTATATTAACACACATAAGTGGCTTAAAATAAAAATATTAAGCAGAGATTCTAATAAACTGCTAACTATATCACATATTAGAAGCTAATGCAGTAGTTCTTTTTTTAAATTTTGGCCGAGTGCTATTTTTTCATTTCTGGCCTGTTGGGGTTGGGAAATTAATGTACAGTTTTATTTATTTTTCCTGATTAAACTTTTTCAAATATTAATTCATTTTCTGAAACATACATTAGCTAAGAAATCTCAGAAGCAGGCTATTTTTGTTTTATATTTCTTAGAACACCAAGCCCTAATGGGAATAAATATCACAGAAAATACAAACTAATTTAATTTTTCTTTTTAAATATATATATATATATATATATTAAACTTTTCTCGTATTTATGGAATAATTGCTTGCACTGATTTGATCGAGTTTCGTTTTTGTTCTGCTTTGTTGTATCTGAATACTTTTTTTTTAAATTGTCAGTTTTAACTTTGAAATTATTTTTTAAAAATTTGTTCACTTATGTAATTTTGTAGTGACACTATTTTTAATGACTTTTGTTTTTGTTCTTTTTTGCTGTTTATGAATGTGATTTTTGAATTTGCTTTTAATTTTAATTTTAAATGCACATATGTATACTTAGTAGTCAGAATTACTAATAGATTTGCTTATGAAATATAAATGCATGAAGTAATTCTATGGAAAGAAATATGTTTTAACTGTATTAAAGTTGTGTTGTGCCATCACATTGAACATACAAAGAATCCATTCATATGTGACATAACTGGAGTCATGTTCATCATTCTGTAAAGAAAATTCACAAATGTATTGCTCCAATCTAGTGTAACTGACATTATCATAAAGCAGTAAAGTCGGGCTAAACACACACACAAAAAAAAAAGGCAGATCAAGATTAGTGAAAGCTGGAAGCATATTGTCAAACAAAATGGTCTTAGTTACTATTTCAAGTGGTTTCTCCATCCTAGTTCAGTATCATAGAAGTTACTATTCGATTCAAGCTCATTGATAGAAAGTTACATATTGGATTCAAGATCAGTACCAAAGAAATATTTTTCATATTACTGATCTTATCTACCAGTATGTAGTATGAATTATTTGAAATGTGGTGCAAGTAACACTGTGAATCAGTGGAAGAGAGATACTCCTATGGAATAATAAGACACAGTGTATTATTAGCATTCAGATATAACTGGATCTTGTGATCACCTGATGAATACCATATGCAGGAATACATTATGTCAAGAGTAAAATGTTATAGAGAGGTACCATAATAGGGTTGTTTTTCTTTGTTTGGACTTTTACCCTTTAATTTCAGTCTGTATGTTCTTGAAATTTAATTACTGCTAAGATATTTTTGGATTAGAATGGCCTTTTCACATTGTAGCAATAACTGATATCTGTGCTGCAAAAGGAACAGCAGAAAACAAATTCACACAGCAATGTACCAGAATTTAAAGTATATCTTGAAAAATAACAGCAGTGTTCTGGTCTTACTAATAACACATTTTAGTATCAAGAAACTTCAGTAGTATGTATTTGATGGCTGTGTTAAATATAGTATGTGTAGTTGTTATTGTTCTTTTAATATTTTTAAGTTAATAATTTGATGAAAATTAAAGAAGAATGGTTTAACTCATCACTATTATAAATGAAAGATAGTTTAACTCTAAGTTTACTCTTTTTTTTTTTTTTTTTTTTTTTCCCCATGTGAAATGATATCAGATGCATTTTTTCCTCCTTCTAGCACCTGCTTTTTTCCATATGGCTTATGCAATGATAAAACCATTCCTGAGTGAAGAAACGGCTAAAAAAATACATGTATATGTTAAAGGTAATTTTAGTATTCACGTACCTTCTCAAATTTCATACATATTATTAATTACTTTTCTTTATTTTATCAAAGCATCACAGGACATTTAATACATATGAAATAAAAGAATAAGTATTAAATATTCTGGCAAACTCTCCGTTAATTAATGTAATTATTTGTGTGATATTATGAAAACATAAAATGTAAAATATATTGTACACTAGAGTAAAATGTATATGAAGAATACATTTTACTCTAATTCTGAAGATTACATGAGAAATAAGAATTCTCACGTAATCTTCAGAATGCAAGTAAAAGTGCAGTTCTTATACTATACAGCACAACATACCATTTCAAAGGATAGTAGAAATAAAAATCATTCATTTTTGTAAGACTACTAGAATAGTAGTAATTTTCAACACTTTGAGCATTCTTGTGCATTGGGATCTGTGCTGTGATATAAAATAAGGAACTGTAAGAGCAAACAGTTGCCATAACATGTTGCAAATAAGTATAGATTGGAAGCAAATTTGTATGGATATGGAAATATATGTGTATAATTTGACCAGGCTAGTCAAGATTCAGTACCAGTATATTTATAACCTGTGAATCAGAATGCAAACTCAAGAGTTTGAGTGGTTTCCTGCAACTTGAAAATACACAAGGTTTTGTAATCAATGTTCCTTCTCTGCATATCTAGTTGCATTGTCCTAGAGCAAACATTTGGGTACCTGGGTAGGAGGGTACTAGTCATGTCTAAAGTACTGTATTTTAGGAGACTTTGTCATTTCACTTGCATTCAAAAATTTTCAATTTATAAAGCTCTTTTTTTGTATGGGGGGGTAGGATTATTTGTTTTTAACAACGTATTCTTCTATGGAAAACTTTTGAAAGAACAATGAAAACAAAATTATTTGAATTTTCTGCTTTTCATTCTAGAAGTCTTGCTTTTAACATGTTTTAACTTCCCTTTATTTTCTCATCTTTTCACTAGATACAAGCATGGAAAATTCCAAAAATGGTTCTAATATTAATCACATGGACAGACATTTGTAGGAAGGAATTTTTCTATTAGTAAAGAAATTGAAAAATTTAAAAGATTAATTTTATATGTCTATCTGCACCGTACACAGGACATTTTCCACCTGGTGCAATCTCTATGGGTCTTGCATTATGCTGCCCAGTGTCTATCCAAAATTCTAAAAATTTTGCCATCTATAAATTTTGCTGCTTATTGCTTCACTAACTTCTAAAAATTCTGCCACACTGGCTTTGGTGTCGCAGCTGACCTTATATCATTTCATATTTATTCCCAATACTCGTATTATTAAAAAAGTAAAATATTATTAAAGAAATATCTGTTTTGCTCAGTGTTGTCTTTCTCTCAGCAAACAGCAACAGAGGCAACAGCCATGCTAGTGTTAAGAATTATGCTGTTTATGATTTTACTTTTGACTTTTAACGTATGCTGCTTTGTATAAACCTGTGGACTGAGAAAGTACATGATGAAACGAGACATAAAAGAAAGAATTAACTAAACTTAAATGTCTATAATCTTCTTTAACATATTTAGGACTTATTATAAGTGTAAAATATAAATAATGCAAGTGTAAATTTTGCAGGAACTGTGTAATTTAATGCTAATTATCTGATAAATTTTACAAAGTTGATTTTATTCTCGAATTTTTTTTATAGTTAAGTATTAGATTCTGTTTAATAATAATGTATCACATATAGATTTATTTTATTCCTTGAAAGGTATTACAAAAATGAAGTTCGGAATTTGCTTTCCTGGTAGGCGCTTAATTTTTTTCATTAATGGTCATTAAAAGTACTTAATTTGTGCAGAAAGGGTATGTGCCCTCAAGGTAAAAGTTAATTATTGGGTGCTTCGTGACCTTTTTAAAAAAGATTTCCAAACTTAATATTTATCATAAATTGACAGACATTATCAACATGAGAAAACCAAACATAATTTAGCAAATTTGTAATTATTAAATAAGCATTAAGTGATACATTGATTCTTCTCCAAATCTTTCTGTAATTTTTCTGCACTATTGCTCTCACCAAGTACACAGAAATTTGTGTTCTCTTTAAAAAAATCGGAAAATTGCAGAGACTTTGTCTATATATCAAATGCATCTCCTTATTGTTTCATTTGGAGATTTTGTAGCAAAATTCTGTATTCCTGCTGAAATTTTACCCCAGTTTCTTCCATTGCTGGCAAATTCAACAAGTTCATTTTTAAAATTCATTTTAGGGCTAAACAATATCACAGTTTGTTGATGAAACCTGTGGAATGCAACAAAAAAACACATACGAATATGGCGACATTCCTTTAACTGAAGAAGAGTATGGTTGCTTAAAGAATGGATATGCGCATGATATGCCTTGTGATTGATTTTCTTATGTGTATGGATGGTTACCAGAGTTATGCACATTCTGAAAATTTGGCAACTTCTACTAAGGTGGTTGTGATAACACTTGTACCTTCTCCCCTCTTTAAACTGTGGGTATGGGACATAACTACTATATTTACTCAAAAACAAGGTTCCCCCCCTTTTTAGACCGAAGGGTATCAACCCAGAAGGGCTATTAATTTCTTTTTGGCATTTTGCATTGAAAACTTAAGTGTAGGTTCACTTTTCAAACTGTTGCTTACCAAATATTACAGCCTATTTAAAGACATTAAATAATGAAGAAGCTGCATAAATGTATGTAAGTTTCTCGACAGAAACGACAGAACCTAGGGCCAACAAATTTTGAATAAGGTAAGTTTCCATCCTAATATGGGCATCTGGAAGCAACCATTAATGAATTTTTTATTAACAAAGTGAAAGATTTCAAAGCGAGCAATGACAACAATGTATGGGGAAAAAAATTTTTATCTCAAGTGCGTGAGACTGTGTATCGGAAATTCTAAAGATATGCCCATTTTAAAATTATATTGCAATATTGCTGTTGAAGTGAATTGTATGGTTTAAGTATAAAGAACATGATATTTAATAAATAAAGATAACACACAAAACATAAAAAAGCCACTTTGGTCATAATGTAAAATCTGAAAGCTTTCAGATTTTATTTTGCTACATATTTGTTCCAAATTTGGCACGGTCTTGTAATTGTGTATTTTGTTATATAAAATTGCAGAATGGGAAGAATGTTTTATGCAAAATAACTACACTTCTTAAATATTAAATAAATGACTTGTACTAGATATATATAAACTGCATTAACTACCACTAATTTGAAAGTTGATTAGTTTAGCTAGTTTAGATATGCATCAACTACACTGCCCACTAGTCTGCTTGAAAACAAATAAATAACAACATATCCTCCTATATTTATAGTAAAATATTGTTTTTAATTAAGTAGCTTAACTTTCATCCCAATCAGAAACACTGCTGCTCTTATCAAATATTCACTTATAGTTTTGTTTCTTAAAATGTATCTAAAAATGTAAGGTATTCTTATTTTCGAGTAAGTATGAAATGTGTTTTTTTTACATTGCTCCTTTAAGTAATATGTTCTAATTTGAGAAATGAATAAAAGATCTTATGTCACATAGAATGGCAACATCTCCCAGAAGTGACTTCCTTGTAAGCTGCGTAGATGATAAAGCAATTGTGGTAATATGTCATACTTCTGTAATGTAATGTAACAGTTACAGAAAGTGAAACACTAAAGAATGTTTCTAATGTCAAAAGCATTAAAACTTATTTAATTTTATTGTTGGCATACGTTGCTGCTTTTGTTTGTTTATTTATAATCCTTTTCTTGAATTTATTTTGTAATGTAAATGACTTAAAATATTAAAAATTATTATTTAAATTGTTTTTGTTAAAAATTATCTTTATTTTCCCTTTATAATCATTTTAAAAATCAGGTTTTTGATAATTTGTTATTAATTTCTCTTCATTTTTGTTATAGCTTTTTATGATTTTGTTTGCTTTCATTTGTGGGAATATTTTTCACAGAAAATTCCTAAGACATCTTCCACTTTAAAATGATAAAGAAATTCTTTAAAGGTAAGATATTTCTGTGCATACAATCTTATGTGTGCAAACATTAAAAAATGATCAATTTGTAAGAAATTTCAAATTTCTGAAGTGAGTAATTGAAGTTGTTTTGTAATAAAAAATTAGTATAATTTGATTTTTTTCAATTAACTTTTTGTCCAAAAAATGCTGTTGAATAGGTATGAATCAAACATTTTAATAAGAATTTATTTTAACCAAAGGTGTCTGTAACAGTCATTTTATCACAAGTGAGCAATATTAAATTAGCAGTCAAGAAGCATTTTCAAGATTTTTAACATCTGATTGCCTTATTTGTGTGGAGATTTTAAACATTGTTTGGAGACATAAGTCAATTTATATTCACCCATTTCCAAAATTATGTTTTATAATTTATATTTATTTCATTAGTTGGCTCCTACAAAAGGCCAGACATATTATATGCATGCCTTCTCCAGGAGTGAACCCTGGCCCTTCAGTATGGCAGCCTGAGTCTCTAACCACTTTCCCATCTAGGCGTTTCCCACCAGCGGCCGAGCGTTAAAGTCGCTGAACATTGGTAGTTCGGCCCGAGGTTCGAATCCCACGAATGGGCTGGCTGCATGGGTGTTCTCGTGATTTTCCAGATGTGTGATGTGTATATGAGCCGGTTCCCGTAGAAAGTCCTCCACGAAGGCATCACTCCCCTTAAGCAAATAGCCCTAGTATGCTTTGTCATAATTAAATACACCACACCACACCCATCTAGGTGGCACAGTGTTTTATTTTATTTAAGGGTTTTGTTTATTATGGCAAAGCATACTAGGGCTATCTGCCCAAGGGGAGGGATGCCTTTGTGGAGAACTTTCGAAGCGAAACTAGCTCCTATGCACATTACATATGCGGGAAAACCCATGAAAACGTCCATGCAGCTATCTTGTGTGCCTGTAGTCGAACCCAGATCAAAACTGTAAGTGATGAATCATTTTACTGTCAATTGCTGGTGGGTGTGTTTTATTTCAACGTCAAATCAGACACATAATTAAGTTGAATTTAGTTAAATTAACTTTTATTATTCTGCAGTAGTTGCTTTGCATATATATATATATATATATATATATATATATACTATATTTACTTCTCTAGAAATTGGAAAAATTAAATGTTTAGTATTATGTTAAAAAATATATGATGTTTTGTGGCTAAAAATAGTCATTTTGTAGTTTGAAAATTTCAAAAGACTAAAATATATTATTAAAAATGTACTGTATTTATAGTTTGAAAGGAAGTGTATTCAAAAATAGAGAAAGCTTAAAAAGTTATTGTTTTTTAGCCTCACTTGTGATTATATGAGAACAGATCAAGAAATATTATTCATAATGTAACTGACATAGAACTTCATCTAAAAAAAAAGTTTCAATAAATGACTGTGCAGAATAATTTACAAGGAAGATACATCAAATTTATGAAATCATGAGAATAAATTAGTCATAATTTATTCATCATTGCCAAATCATATAGTTTGTCATTCTATATAAGTTAATATATAAGTCTAAGTTAAATATCAAGACAGAAACATACTAAAGTAAAACATAAAATTAGCAGAGCAACAGTACTGTATTTGCCATAGATTTAAGTAAAGATTCTATCAATTTCAAGTGCAAACAGTTAAGGTCACCCCACATCAGGAGCAAAAAAATCTGTAAGAAAAGGAAAACCACAGCTGCATTTATACCAAACAGGAGTAAGGCAAACAAGAAAGTAGTGCCTGCAATCTGTTGGCATAAATGGTAGCAAAAATTAAAAAATTAATAGAATTTTTAAAAAGCATTAGAAAGGACTGGATTTGAATTAAAGTTAACTCTGTCATTTAGTCTGTGAAAAGCTCCAAGAAAACCCAGTTCACTAATGGAAGAAACTTTTTGAATAATTTCTGCAGATCCAAAGTCAAAATTAAGATTAAATTTCCAATTATGATTAGCAATCCAAGATTTTGTGAATTTTATCTTTTCAGACATAAGATTCGCATTTCTCGATGTAAATCTTTAACATTCTTTTTAATTTAGCAGTGGTATCTCAAACCACACTGACAAGATATGCTATAAATTCTCCAAGATTTAAAGCCAGAAGTGGAATTTTTAAGAATCATTTTATGGATAGACGAGAAAATGACTTAAAAATTGAACTTTGGAGAATCCGTGCAGTTTTGTAATTGACAGAAGGATTGGAAACACGAAAAGGTTATTAGTGTTATTTCTAACAGTAGAATGTCTTCTCTGATGGCAAGATGAAACATTTTTAAAAGCTTAACCACAGGAGGAAATCCTCAGTCAATGGCAATTTGCTATGTAGACAGCGCTGACTTTTTGATGTTAATAAAAGAAAGTTTATTCCAGATTTTATCTATTATAAATTCGATTATTCCAGCCATCTGGTTCATTAATGAAACTGAATCTGACAGTACCCTTATATTTCTTGATATTATAATCTGCAATGAATCTGACTTCAGCACTAATGTTTACCACAACCCCCCCCCTTTTTTTTTAACCTTACCATGCTACTTGTCCTACACATCACCTGGCCTAGCAGAAAGTGACTTCTTTTTGCTATTATGCATATTGTGCTCTTCAAGTATTATAAAGAATTATTTTCCATGGTTATAAAGCCTTTAAACAATTTTCATCTTGTCGTTAGCGAAGACATTCCACTGTTAGAAATAGCATTAATGACCTTGTCGTGTTTCCATTTCATCCTTTTGTCAGTTGCAAAATTGCGCTGATTCTTCAGAAGCTATATTGTCATTTTCTTACCTATCACTCTTATCTCTCAGTTCTTAAAGATTTTAGTTCTTGAAGATTTTATAGTATAACATGTCAGTGTGGTTAGAGATATATCGGCGAGACTAAAATAGTCAACAGCTAATTGTAGTTGGTAATTTAATCATAATTTTGAACTTGTGTCTGCAGAAATTATCTAGAAAGTTTCTTCCATTGGCAAACTGAATTTCCTTTCACATTCACAAAGATTATCTTATTTAGTTATAGACTGTAATTCCAATTCACCTCTTCTTAATAATTTAAAAATTCTATTAACTTAATTATTTTCAATTTTCATTTCTATTTCTGTTTTGAATCTGTTCTTTCTAAACAGATTGCACTTCCTTCTTTTTTGCTTTACTCCTTTTGAGTATGAATCCAACCGTGGCTTTCCCTTCCTTGCAGATTTCTTTGTACCTGATGGAAAGGAGCATGTACCCTTTTGCCTTCGAAATTGTTAGAGTCTTGACTAAAGTCTGTGCCATACACTTTGTTATTGCTAAATATATTAAAATATAAAAGTTAAATATTTCAACGTAAAATTAAGATGTAATTAAGTGAAGAACTTCATGCTTATTAAATATATTTAAGAAAAAATTTTCAAGTTTCTATTGAAAATCTCGGATTATTTTGTTTGTTTGGGAAGGGAGACACAGAGCATTTTAAACTGCACATATATTTTAGAAATGCTTCATCAAAAGTATTGCTGATAAATTCTCACATCAAGTCTAAAATTATAGTTTAGAAATACATACTGTTTTAATGATAAATTACCTTATAACATACAAGGAAATTAAAAATACTGACAGTTTGAAATTCTCATTTTTATTGGACTGATATGATTATAATGTCATTAGACTAATCTGAATTTTACTGACATTGGATTCATTTGTTCTCATTATTGTCATTGCTTGTTTGTGCTCATTACATACTGAGATTATATGCAGTTCCTTTTATAAATAGTTCTGTACTTGCAAAGCATAATTTACTGATACTTTTTAGAAACATGGAAAAGTGCTGTTTTTGAAGATATTGATCCAAGTGAGCTGCCTTCTCAATGGGGAGGAACTAAACCTGACCCTGAAGATCGACCATTGGTATGTTGTTCATCTTGGCATTCATTTATTGTATACATAGTTGCCAACTCTCCCGATTTAGGCAGGAGACTCGCGATTTTCGACCGCTCTCCCGCCAACCCCACAATTTTTATGGAACTTGGCTTATATGAATAAAAAGAAAGTGATTTTGGACATCTGAAAGCAATTGAATTTTCTCTAGATTATATCTAAAACAAAACCTTGCGAATCAGATGAGAATTTCTGCTTTGCGAGTGAGAGCATACGTATCCAGAAACTTCGTTCTCCAGTTCTCCAATGGGCATCGAGCTCCACTGCGTGTCATCTGGTATATATTAGCCAATGAACACAAAGCAAGCTCTAGGCTGTTGTTTGAATTTTCTTTAGTTATTTCGTTCATCTTGTCCTGAGTTGTGTAAATGCATTTTCTGATTACTGTAAGTTTATCTTGTGAAGAACGAATATTTATGTTTTTTCTTCAAACCTTAACAAAGCTTTTTGCTTTTTTTTACTATTCATTTTGCCATCATTTGATGTTCTTAACATGGTTCTACAAAGCAGAATTCCATTAATTCATGTTTTGCAATCAATGATTTATGGTCTTTTTAAAGACATTTTATCAAAGTTTGTAAAACCAGTCTGTGTTTTGTCTTTTAATTCTATGTATGATGTGATTTATGGTGAAATAGAAAATCAGAAGAAAGATGAAGATTTGGTAATAGGAGCTGCAACTACAAAAGTAGTGGAAGAACTTTCAGAAGAAGACAAAAGTAAGTTTTATCTTCATGTTCGAAGTTACTTCTGTCGAGTATGTGATTACATACTACATAAAATTTCCAGTCAACGATGAAGTGATTTTACATGCTAAAGTTGCGAATGTGTCTTCTCTAGCAAAAGCATCTTTTTCTGATATAAGGTACTTTTTGAACAGATTTCCTGTGTTACTTCATTTAGTCATAAAAGATGATGATATTGATGTAGCCACTGTTATATTGCAGTCGCAATTTTGCAGTTTACAATTAGAAAACTTGGAAAGTTTTAAAATCAGCTAGGATTGACACTTAGTGGAGTTTAATTGGAAAACTGAGAGGTGCTGATGGAATTTTAAAATATAGTGAACTGTCTAGAATTATGTTGGCCATCTTGACAGTTGCCCATAGTAATGCAGAGTGTGAGAGGATTTTTAGTGTTGTTGCAAAAACGAGGACTAAATTTAGATCTAGTATTAGTGATGACACATTAGAAAAACTTTTATTAGCGAAAGCAGGCCTACATTGCAATTGCTATGAATAAAATTATGAAGTTTCTTTTTTAACGAAAGCAAAATCTGCCACTGTTCATATCATTTGTACAAAAACTGATTAAAGTGTCTCTCTTTTTTTCCCCCCCAACCTTAACCGATGCAAGTAATAAAAATATTTTTTATGCGTAAAGTATTTTTGTGTTGCTTGCATTTAAGAATTAGTAACTATTTAAAGTTCATTCATTATTAAAAATTATATTTTTATCATTTAAACAGTCTTTTTAACATTGTGAAAATTCTCCTGATTTTTGAGTGTCATAGGTTGGCAGGTATGCATATAGTGTCATATATTGAAAAGTTTTTGTTTTCTATTAGTAATCTACATTTTTCCCTTCAAAATAAGACATATTTGAGACTAAGCCCTAGAAATTTTTGGGGGATTCGGGGGAAATGTTTATAGGTAGCCCTCGCTATACCAAACAACCAATCAGAATGTTTATAATATAAGCCCTATCCTTAAGACACAATAACACGCCGAATAAATACTAATTCAGAAGTCAAACAACAAAAATCAGCATTAATTTACAAAATTTTCACAGGACTAGTTTCGATGGTTTTACCGAACCATCATCTTCAGCTGCAAAACCGCATTTGTGGTTTTGCAGCTGAAGATGATGGTTCGGTAAAACCATCGAAACTAGTCCTGTGAAAATTTTGTAAATTAATGCTGATTTTTGTTGTTTGACTTCTGAATTAGTATAAGCCCTATCCCCAAAATTGACCAGTCCAAAAACTAATGAGGGTGTCTAGTCAATCTGTATTCCTAATTCTGTTCTAATATCAAGTCTCTGATGGGTTTTCTGTTGATGAAACTATGATTTTTATGGGTCAAGTTCTCAAAGGAGAATTGATCAGAGGCATGCTTAGTCAATCTATATTCCTTCCCACCTGTAATCATCACTAGAGGCAAGAAAGATTAGAATAAGCTTGTTTCAGCATTCATGTTCTTAAAACAGGAGGGAAAAAATGTTGCACAAATGCAGCTATAAGGATACTAGTATATTTAGTGCTACCACTTTTTTACGAAATAGCCAAAAATGCATTTAAGTCTGGAATTCAGCCAGCATTCGGTGCATTAAAGAAGTGTTGAATTTCTTTGTAGAAAGAACAATAGATTAAATAATGATTTCCAGAGGACTGATAGTCTATCTCCAGACTCTTTAGATTGCAGTTAACACGTCATTCAAGAACCATTTGCGCATGGAAATAAATAACTGTATTGAACATAAAATGGAAAGAATTCTTCATGGACAGTTTAGGTTGTGACTTAGATGAAAAAGTAATGGGATAAAATCACTAACAGCTATGTTTTCAATGCAATATGAAGATGCACCAGCAGCCAGGCAGTAAAATTGATAAACATTGGTAGTTCATTGATAAACATTGGTGGATTTCTTACATGGACATTAACACAACCTACTACTGCGGTCTCTTGGATCAAGTTACGCTTCAGTATTGACACAAAAGACGAAATTGTCCCCTCCATGACAACAAAAGGTCCAACACAGGAGGCGTAATGCAACAGAAACTGATGGAAATGCACTGGAAAATGCTTGCTCATCCACCTTACAGCCTAGATTTATCTCCATGCAATTTTCACATGTTTGGAACATCAAAAAGGCACTTGGAGACAAGCAATTTGAGTCCAAACATCAAATGGAAACATTTGTGCACAACTGATTAGATACCCATCCAACTTCATTCTATGAGAATGGAATGAAAAAAATTACCAAAACGCTGTGGAAAATATATCATAAAAGGAGGAGATTATGTAGAAAAATAATTTGGAGAAATGTAGATGTGAACAGGCTGGCTGCATGGCCGTCTTCTTGGTTTCTTGTGTTTATATCCTCCACAAAGGCATCCTCTCTCTTAGGCAGATAGCCCTTGCATTCATTATCATAATCAATGAACCCAAAACACAGTATGGTACAAGCTGTTTACAGGAACAAGCAGTGTTCATTTAAGGAGAGATATATTGCCAGACTAAAAGATAACGACCAATGCAAGAAATGGGATTAAAAAAATAATTGAGGCTGAGATATGATTTTGGATTATATTTAAAAAGAAGACATAACTGTATTTGAGTAAATGTAATTTTTATATGGATAAATGAATAAAAATAAATTATTGAGTATACAAAGAAATGTGGATTTTCACATATGTTTAATTATGCATGAAAAAATAAGATGCCCTCTGAAAATAAAGCCCTAATAAAAGACCCAATCCTTATTTTTGGAGTGATATGTTTATGATGTTAAAATGTGTCTGAGCTCATAATCGGTCTTATTCATTAGGTATGGTTGTGTAAAAATTTATATAATTTTGTTGTGGAAACTAAAAATTTATTTTCTTCCTTAAAAAAAATGCTAATTTTGAAATATATAATTTTTGGATAAAAAAATTTAATTATTCTTGTTGGCAGTCTTGTCTATCTGGAAATTCTAGCCTTTTAATTTGTAGTTATATATTTGAGTACAAAAAAATAAAATTCTAATAATATGCATATTTAAATTTTTGAAAAAATTTGATGAAGAAAATCCTGTTTTTGAATATATGTCTTGAATTGTTAATTCAATATTTAATTTTTGAAATCATCATTTTAGGTCAATATGGGTGGTCAAGTCCCATGTTCATATTATACTGCTCCTAGTCGACGTTTATCCACAGATACAGATTTGACTAAGATTACAGTTGACAAGAAGTCTGTTTATCCTGTTGAATTGACAGTAACTGAAGTTGGCTCCACATTACAATGGGAATTTCAAACTGAAAATTATGATATAGGATTCAGTGTTTGGTTCAGACCTGAAGGTGGGATTGCAGAAGAGTTAGTACCTTTGCAACGAGTAAACTGCCATTTGGTACCTGAAGATGGCATGCTTGTTTGTGACAAACCAGGAAAATGTAAGTAAACAATGAAAATAAGTTATAAACTGTATCTGAAATTTGTTTACTTATTCAAAAAAAAAAAAAAAAAATGTGTCCAGCAATTTATGTAGGGTGATCAAATATGAATGAGCCTTAATTGACTGAGTGTTATTTGTATGTATTCTGGCAGATGGGGTTGCCTAGAGTAAGGGAACCACACCAGCTGGCCTGTCCCGTGCTTTATTT
Source organism: Stegodyphus dumicola (assembly GCF_044657685.1). Taxonomy (NCBI): domain Eukaryota; kingdom Metazoa; phylum Arthropoda; class Arachnida; order Araneae; family Eresidae; genus Stegodyphus; species Stegodyphus dumicola. The sequence goes on along the minus strand of NC_140774.1, from coordinate 13,379,889 downwards.
AGTAGTCCTTATGATGAGTGTGAGGAGTGTGCCTGTCCCTATTGAGCAACGCATAATCATGAAGTTCTGTCTTCCGTGAAAATGTGTAACCAGCCGAAGTTTACCATAGACTGCACGTCCACTTTGGGGTAGTTACCCTTTCTTAATCAAGAGTGAAGGTTTAGTACAACGAATGCAAACCCGGCCACGAACTTGTTGCGAATCAAGGTCATCCCCTCCCTCCCCGCACTAGTACGATTATTGAAAACATTGCATGTGTTTATGAGGATATCAAACGAGATCTACGCTACACAGTGCTTCAAATTTCAGAATAACTTGGTGTCAGCTATGAAAGTGTTCAGTCAGAAAGCAGTTGGTCTTCAGAAAAATCTCAGCTCGTTGGTTTCCAAAGTTGCTGAATGATGATCAAAAAGCTGCATGAGTTCGCATTTCTCAATTGCTTCAAACTCGTTTTGAAAAAGAAGGGGAAGCTCTTTGCATAAAATTATCATCTCTGACGAGACATGGGTGCATCATTATGCCCCTCAATCAAAGCATGCAAACATTGATTGGAGAAGGAAAAGTGAAAACCAAAACTCGATTGTCTGCTGGGAAAGTGTTGGCCACGGTTTTTTGGGACTGAAGGAGGTGGATTTCTTACATGGACATTAATGCAACCTACTACTGCGGTCTCTTGGATCAAGTTACGTTTCAGTATTGACGCAAAAGACGAGATTGTCCCCTCCATGACAACAAAAGGTCCAACACAGGAGGCATAATGCAACAGAAACTAATGGAAATGCACTGGAAAATGCTTGCTCATCCACCTTACAGCCTAGACTTATCCCCATGTGATTTTCACATGTTTGGAACCTCAAAAAGGCACTTGGAGACAAGCAATTTGAGTCCAAAGATCAAATGGAAACATTCGTGCGCAACTGATTAGATACCCATCCAACTTCATTTTATGAGAATGGAACGAAAAAATTACCAAAACGCTGTGGAAAATATATCATAAAAGGAGGAGATAATGTAGAAAAATAATTTGGAGAAATGTAGATGTTTCTGATAAAATAAATTTTGTTTAAACAAAAGGCCCATTTATTTTTGATTCACCCTCATATTATGTGTGGTTTCCAAGTTTCTGTTTATTTTTACTGTAAGCCAATTATTAAATATGCTGTTTTGATTTATCTGAAAAATTTTGGAAACTCAGGGAAACGAAAAATGCTCTGGAAAAATTGGAGTTAAAAAAGAAGACTTTTTCTTTCAAATAATGAAAGGTTTGTGTTTTAAGAAGTTTTTTGCATAAGCAAAAATTACCTCTATTAAAAAAAAAGGAAATAAAGAATTATTGTAATCTTTGTTTTTTGCAAAAAATGTTTAATTCACCATATATCTAATATAGTTTTATCAAGCCATAACTTTTCTTTTCAAATTCTTACTGAGCTGTTAGAAATAAATATTGTTGTGAAGAAGTCATTACAGTCTATGATTGAATGTTATAATAAATAATTATATTAACACATAATAAAATAAATAAATATATTAACTTTATTTTTGTGTGGTGTAATTTCAAGTTTCTAATTCTCATTGTGAAATATCAGACAAATAGCATTTATTATGAATGATATTCTAGTTTAATTTTCATAGCATGATCAGTAATTCCCCCCCCCTCCCCAGAATTTCGCATCTTTTAAACTAGTTTTGAATGGTTTAGATGCATATTTCCTGTATTTCTTTGATTTGCTTTGCAGTAATAAATAAAATAGGTCTGTATTATCCCATTGATTGTGAAAATTACCAAAGATTCCACAAAATTACACCATTCATTTCAGCAGAACTCTGAAGAATTGATGCCTGTTTAATTAATAATAAACAATCAGTATTGGACCTACTTTGTTTTTGAACTTCATGAAGCATCTTCGATTTTTACTATTTTATTTGGCCCACTGATTTCATCAGAAGCTATGCTTAGAACAGTACAAGTATAAAGTTCCTGCATATAATTGTTCCAATCTGTTGTTGTCTTTCTGGGCAATATTAAGTTCACAATACCATATCCATTAATGCACAACTTTGATGAGAGGTTTCCATAAATCTAAAAATAAACTACTGCTTGTTGTTTTGTATAATGCAGGTTCCAATTTTTAATTACTTTTAAAAAAATGCAAGAAAAATGTATAACAGTAACTGTTAATTTACATATCTATTCATAAAAACAAAATGTGGCTTATCAAGAATCATTCTATGTTACATCAAACAAAACTGTAGATGTTATGAGTGTGTTGTTCTGTCATGTGTATTCATAACTGGTGCTAAATCGCACTGCTTGATAATAGTTTAAGTGTCAGTGGAATAATACACATTTCCATAAAATAAATTAAATCTTATATAATAATAATGAGAATATAATATTCTCATTGTACTTTGCAGTAAATGTATAAAATTATTAAATGCTCGTACTTAGTTTCAAACCTAATTCATTAGGTTTTGCGAGGAAGCTTGTTCTATTTGATCATACGAAAATCTGAAAGATAAAAGTTGGATTTTTGTGAAAACAATGTATAATTGGCTAATAATTCTCATTTATTTCATTTCATTTTACAGTAAACACATGCAGTTTTCAAACAAATTATGGGCAATATAATAACTACAATGTACTTTCGACTATCAGGTTCTTGGATTATCTGTGCATGGCAGTGCCTATACACACACACATTCAATGCTATGCATGAATATGTATAAAAACAAACATATGCAAGTTTGAACATGTTTAATCACTGAATTTCATCTTTAGATTTAGTTATTCATGCATTTGTCATTCATGTCCAAGACATGTTACCAGTTTAATTCAGCTGATGGACCAAGTAATAATATCATCAGTGAAACATTTTACTTTTTCGTTCTTTTCAGAACTGTTATTGGAGAAAATGAAGTTTTCCAAAAAGTTGATTGTATTGGATGCCATACGTGGAGTAGCAAAAACTTGGGCTAAATTAAAACCAATAACACTGATTCGATAATGGACAAATATTCTTCCTAATAAAGAAATCGCAGATTTATCTAACTGTGAAGAAATCAAGGCAATAATTGAAGTTGTATAATGAAAATTTTTTAATTCTTTGAAACTATTGATCAGAAGAACATCAAGGAGTAGTTCAATGGATGATTCGACTAAGCTGGGCTTTCAGTATGTGATTCATGCGGGTATCATTTTAAATGTCACAAGAAAAGAAGAGGCAGAGAGTGTTACTAAAAATAAAAACAAAAAAGACACTGACAATTACCTTAGTCTCAAAACAGCAATGACTTCTGTTGAAACCTTGCTGAATTTTGTCATGCAAAGCAAATTGGAATACAGTGATTAAAAAGCACTTCAAGAAATACATAGCAAAATTCAATTAATTTAAACTTTTTTTTTAGAAATCAACACATACCATATATGCATGAAATTTGATAATTTGGATTATCAGTATTTTTCAATTATCTGTGACCTGCTTCTCCAGCATTAGTCTGAATAATTGAGAGTATGCTGTCGTTCATTATGTTTGGTCAGGAAGATTGTTCTCTATGGTCATAGAAAATCCAGAAATTAAAAGTTTAGTAAGAATCCTGTATTGTTGACTGTTGTGATGAAGTATTGGATTTATCTGGTTGTAACGAAAGCTTTCCATCAAAAGATGTTCTAAATAAAGTTAGAAAAAAACATGAAAGCAGACCTTAGTGTGAGTAGTAATCACCACACAAATCTATGATTTTCTGCCAACATTTTGGTAGTTTTTCGAAGCTTTCGACCAAGAAACTTGGTGGCCACTAGTCAAAAACAGATCAACCTCAATTTCAGACGTCCTGTGCGAAATGGAAAATAGCACCAGCAGGTGTGAAAATAAGGTAGAAGTCCAAGGTAGCGATGTCGGGCTAGATGATGGGTGTGGCAAAAGATTGTATTCAAGTCTGTACAGAGTTTAGCTGGTGAATGTAGACACATGTAGTCTTGCATTATCTTGATGGAGCATTACTTTTTGTGCTGGAACTCAGTTCGACATTTTTCCTTGATTGCAGCATCATGGATTAGCATCTTGCTATAACCTTACTGTTGAGGGTTTATCTTTTTCCAGACACTGTTTGTGGATAATACCGCAGCAGTCCCACCAGGTACAAAGCATGATCTTTTTGTTAGTCAAATTTTTCATTGCGATTCTGCCAACGGACCCAGCGGGCGCAGACCAACCTCTTTTCAGCCTGTGTTGTTGAAGTAAATCCACTTATCATGACAAGTGACAATACCCAGCGATTAAACTTGTACATCAAGTTTGCGTAATGCATAGCACGATAAAGGGATATGGCACTAATGTCTAACTCCTTAGCAAGCTCTTGAGTGGTTGCATACTGATTTTCTTCCACGAGTTCTCGCAGTCAACATTAGTAGGCCTACCAAAGCACTGTGCTTCTTGAATGTCATAGTCCTTGTTTTTTAATTTTGGTACAAAACCTTCACAGTGTCTCATAAAACGACATTAGCACCTAAAGCTATACACATCATTTGGTGACATTCTGTATCTGCCTTTTAGCAAGTAAATGATGGTTCTAATCTGGTAGCATGATAGTTCCATTTCAGATACCTTGTATTTAATGATAGTGATATTTTTTTACAAATTTCACAATAGAGTGTTCTAAAGCAAGTCTCTTTCTTTCAAATGCCAAAAATCGTTTGACAAAATATGATTAAACACGGCAATGCGAACTATTTGCGGTGGCAGGAAACTTTCATTGAATCCCGATATAATTAATATTCCTTAAAAATTTGGATTCAATCCTTTGTACAGTTTTAGTGTATCATTATTTAGTTACAAATTATTGAAAAGAAAATCGGAGACTGTACAATAATTGAGAGCTTGTGCTTTTCTGAAGATAGCACATAACGGTTGAGGCTTTTGTGTGAGTTAATGAAAAAATATACTAAGGAAAATATTTTAACCCTCTGATCAGCACAGCCCAAAACTAGAAGTATTTCTTTTCCTGGAAGCTTATACATGGATTCATATACTTTTAATATATTATATTGGTTTATTTTCTTGAGTATATTTCAAGATGCATGTATATATATACTTAAAGATACACACACACACATATATATATGTAAGAAAAATAAAGAATATGTTAAAGATTAAATTAGATGGCGAAATCCAGAAGATACTGCTATCTATAGAAGAAAATTACAGGAAATTTCAGTTGGCATTTTAAGTGAAAATTCTTGATGTGACAGAAGACTTGAGCAATAGAACTTTGTAATTGAACAAGAAAAAATGTATAGAATTAAAATATTAGCACCAAAAAAAATGGAGCAAATTAAACATCTTACAAAAGAATACTGAGCTTTGTTCTCGCTCTTTTTATTTATTTTATTTTATTAATTTTGACTCTGTTAAGGTCAGAAATCATTATTATTTCATATTTTTAATTGTATAATTTCTACATGTCATCTTACCAAATTTAAACTGTTTATCTAATATCCGAAAAAATCTGGAGTCGCTTAAGTCCGGATCTCAGATTTTGTACTGTAATAAACAGTAGAATTCTGATAAATCATACACATTGAGACCAAGGATCATGCAAATTATAGATTTTGAAAATTATGGATCATATTTTCCAGGGTTTTGTTTATGTGTTTTGCTTTTTAAAAATTGGAAAATTTGTTTAAATTTGGATTAACCAAATCATACCACATAAATTGTTTATTCAGAGTTTATTGGATGTGAAACTATTATATTTTTAATGCATATATATACAAAGAAAGTAATGTCAGTACAAAAGGAAAGGAGTGTAATAGTGGAAAAAATGGGATAAATGATAAATATTTTTTAATAAATAATTAACTGTTTTTGTAAAAAAACAGGAGTATTTGATGTATAAAAATAATTTATGCATTCAGCGGTGAAATTATTTTCAAAATGCTTTTACACTTTAACAAAAGAGGAAAAGATATATAAATACACTTTAAAAAACTCCCAGTTGTATGATTTTTTGTAAACTGAAACTCTACACTAATTACATTCTGTGCATGGACAATTGAATTAACACTACTAGCAGCTAAAAAGCACTAGAATCGAAATTTTGAATTTATCAAGAAGGAATTTTTATTAATTTTATAGGCAAAAAATATTTTGCAAGTGCTATTTTTGAGAATCTGCCCATTTCTTGCCATTATTTGAATATAATATATATATATGAATTTATATATAATATATATTATATATATAATATATATGAATTTATATATAATCTGCCATTATTTCTTGCCAGTGTAAGCAAGCTTGCTCATTACAAGTAATGTAAATAAACCACCAAGTGTGATATCTATTTAATTTGGAACTAAATATTTGAAAAGCTGGAGATAGATGCATTCTCTACTCATGTTAACTTCATAAACACAAATTTAATTGTTGATTAATGTACAAAGAATTTTAAATGGCTTCATTAATGAAATAAAATTCACTTCTTCAATCAAAATTGATGTATTTTTCTTTAAAAGTGTGTTTGTGTTTTTATATCAGTAAGGAAATCCCTGTTAGTTTACGTTAAAAAATGTGCACAACATTTATAGATTCGGTGGTCACAGATTGTTAGAATTTCTGTTGCAATTTTTTTTTTTTTTTTTTTTTAAATTTTTAATTCTTGATGCCATTAAAAGATAACCATGTAAGCTAACAATTGAGTTTTAACTGCATATCTTGCAGTATCTTGATATTTTCTATTCTAGATTGATTTAATTTTACTCATTGATATTTAGGTATTTTTAGTTATTAACTACTTTCTGTAAATAATATATATGTTTTTCAGATATACTGAAGTTTGATAATTCATTTAGTTGGTGTCGCAGCAAGCATATTCTATACCAAGTCCAAGTTATCCCTCCAAATAACAGCAAGAATATGAGCTATCAGTAAACAGAATACTTTATCATTGTATTTGAATTTTTGTTGCCTCTAATTATTGTATATTAATATATGTTATTGTTATTGGGCATGTTCCAACGTTGTAGTTCCTGCACTTATATGATGAGATTTAGGTGCCTTGTGTATTTATCAGTGAGAGTAACAGTTGTATTTTAACAGTTTTTCTGTTACAAATTTAATTTAATTCAAATCTGAAATTATGTCAGTATTTAAATTTTATATTCTTTTTCAAATTTGTTATGTATTAACTATAGTATCTTGGGAGAAAATTAACTTTGTTGAATATTATATCATTTTTAGAGGCAACTTCAGTGAAAATAAAATTTCAATTTTATTTTGAAGTAAGCTTTACAGTGATATATTTATTAACTGGAAAAAACTTCTATATTATTTTTAGGAAATAGCTGGAGTTTTGTATAGATGCTTACAAAATGTTTAAAGGAAGATTTAGAACTGAATTCTAAATCAGAGGTAGAAGTAAAATGAGACAAAATATATATTATGCCAAATTTAGATTGGTAGTCATTTCAAAACTCATTTATACCTGTTTTTATTCTTCTCCTTGTGATGCCTATTATAAATAAATCTTACAAATATGTGTTTTGAGCTGCTGTTTTAACTCAAGAAAAAATTTTAAAAATTGTTAATTTAAATGTATGGTGGTTGTAAGTGTATAGTAGGCAGTAAAAGCTAATGTTGCTGTTTGGCACGAATTTGAGATTGATCAAAATGTAAAAGAAGGCATATCTTTGAGTGCACTTAATACTGTTCTGTTTATAATGTTGTATGGATTATTACTGGTTTTAATATATGTAAATTAGGAAACATTTTAAAATTTTTTTCCAACAGTAAGTATTTTAATCACTTAGCCATTGTTAGTATATACTTAATGAATAGTGACTATAATTAAAAATTATTAATAGTAATTTTAAATTTATTTACCTATTGTTGGTCATTCTCCTTTGTAAATATTTAGATTAAATATATTAAAATAATGTTGTATTTAATTTTCTTTGAGAGCATGTCTTTAGATTAAACCTTTTTCCCTTATATACTTCAAAATTTTTCTGGTTTGTAATATGCACATTTTTCTTTTAATGTAAAAATGTGCTTATATTGGCAAAGCATATATGAAAATGAGAACTTAAGTTTAGAAATCATTTCTTCAGTAATAAAAAATAAAGTGGATTTTTCTGAATTGTCCTAAGTGTAATAAAGACTTAAAAAATGTCTGAGTGTTAGATAAAAGATCTTAATGTGGTCATTTTGTCGGTGTAATTAGAACAGTTTTGCAGTATATTATGTGCTTTGCTGAATGTGTCTTCGTTGTGTGTGTAAATCATCTCAAACTGTGCCAAAGTTATCAAAATAAGTGTATAAACTTTAACTGCATCATTTAAATTTAAAATTCTACACTATTTTTCACTAGTATTAGATTATTCATATCAAAATGATTTTTGTAATGGGTTTTTAATGAATGCTGGAAACCTTTTTCATCCTTTTATATGTTCTGTCTGAATACAGATTGCCTTTTCAAAACTGTTTTTTTTTTTTTGGGGGGGGGGCAATAATCTTACTTGCAGTAATTACAAAAAGGAAGGTAGATGAATGCTAGGGCTATTTCAGAAAGTTTTTATCATGTTCACTAGTTCTTAATTAAATTTCTTAAATCGATAATGTAAATAATAAGACATTAAAAAACTTTGAATAGATATTCTTATGCAAAAACTTGATTGCTTTTTAAACATGCATTACTCAATAAATAAATAAACTGGGGATATATTTGAAAAATGTTTTAAAAATTAAATATACATGAAACATTAGTCTTTAGTTATTTTCCTTCATTTCTGTCAACTATTTTGGGAAATGTAACAATTTTTTAAAAAAGTTGAATATTGAATATTTTATATAAAATAATAATCAGGAGAAATTGATTTTGATTGCTTTAAAACCTATTATTAAAATGTGTAAAAATCGTTTTATCAGTTTATTTTTCTCATTGGATAAACGGATATATGATTTAATTTTATTAAAGATGTATAAAATTCTGAACTATTATCTTAAGTCAGGGATACTGTATATGAAATGTTAATTTTAGAGGATAATATTTTTTTTTTTTTTTTTTTTTTACTATAGTTATTTGCCCGAGTGCAGATTTTCATTTAGAATCAAACTTTTGATATTAATATTAGAACAGTTTTGCAGTATATTATGTTTCGCATTAATTGAAACTCAATATCAATTAACCAAAAATATTTTTTTAAAGAGAAAACTATGGCATTTTAAATTGTTTTAACTATGTACACATATTAAATTCCAGTAATTCAGTGATCACCCTAACAGTAAATAGTGTAGAACATTGATAACTTATTAGAGAAAAAAAAGGAATGAAAATGGCAGTCTCATTTTTGTTAAGTAATATATTCTAAATTTATGAAGTATTACAAAATATTATTTAGTTAAATGCATATTCTTGAGTTTAGACTTTTCATAATTTGCACTATATAAAGATTATTTATTAGCTGGAAGAGAATTATAACCTCTTAATTAATTCAACTATGTTAACTTAGGTACATGGAATTAAATTATTTCCACGCACTTGAGTAAATAACTTTTTCAAGATCCCCCCCTCCAACTACAGTTCTGAGTTAAGGACTAAAAAAAATTGCTGAAAAATACTACTCTGAATTTTTATTGGTGCATGAAGGGGTTAAGTAGATATCCACTGCACATTAAAATTGTTGTGTTGTGTCCATATTGTATGGGAGAATGGTTCCCAGAGTCTACTTCCAAAGAGAGGTTGGACTTATATATATTAAAAATGTCATAAGTAGTTTAAAAGAATGTCTGCAATTTGTATTAATCCACTTTCGGGTGAGGAAAATTTAAAATGAGAAAACATATTTTGATTTTGCATTTATGTATATAAATATAATAATTCACTTATACTAAGTATGAAACTCTGTATTCTCAAATCATTTCCAGCACTTTTAAGTTTCAAAGAGTATTTTTTTTTTTTTTTTTTTTAGTCTTTATCTGGTAATACTAGACACCTAATCATATGCATCCATATGGTTAACAGGAAATATTTATATATGAAGTTATGTACTAATATGCAAATAATGTATTGGAAGAAGGGGGAAGGGGCCTTAGAATGTAATTTATTGTTATTTTCCAAGGTGATTTCTGATTGTTTATGAATGTACTTCCATATACTAAGATATTATTCTTGGTGTAACTTACAAAAATTTGCATAATATAGATATATATTGTATATGTGGCACTTTCATTAATTCTTCGGTGTCTCAAATCTTGAACTGAGCAATATTAAATGAAAATATATACATACTGTGCTAGTGTAAGAATGTTGTTGTGCACATTTACACATGTAAAGTACATTCAGTGCTATGTTTATACATCTACAACTAGGTATTCTTTGACTTAGTGTTTTTAAAATTTTTATTATCAACTTGTAATTGTGTCTGTGCAGTGAAAATGGAATTTTGTTAATTACTCTTATAAATAACGTCATTTTTCTTAAGCAGAAATATATTAGTTTTACTTCCTAATTTTTATGTTTCATGATTATATTAAAATTATATGAATGTGTTTTCATTATAGAATTTTCTAATAAAATGTGTCACATTATTGCAGTATACAGTTTACTGCAGTTAAAACATCTTAATTAGAAAATAACAGCCATTATTATTGAAAGTAGACTTATTTAGTTTACTGTAAAATTAATGGTATTTAATTTGCATAAAAATTAAAATTCTATGACTGATATAAAAAAGGATATTACAAAATAATAGGGACATTATTTTAAAAAATTTAAATATCTATCAAACATTAGTCCTCATTCCCCGCCCTCCCCCCCAATTTCTATTAGATATATTTCTGTGGGGATGTTTAAAAAGCTCTTCTTTTTAATTATATTCCTGTGCTTTATTATTATACCATTCTAAATTTGGGTTTTTGTTTTAAAAAACCTATTTTCAAAACATGTGAAATTGTTTGATCAGTTTATTTTTCTCATTGGATAAATAAATATATAATTTAATTGTATTAAACATGTAAAATTCCAGACTATTTACCTTAATGTAAATGGGGGAAGAGCACTTTTCCTATGAAATATTAAATTCATTTGTTTGAGTCAAGATTTTAGTTTTAGAGTGCCTTACTTTTCTTTTAATTACTCATTACTTTCAATGATAATAACTGATGAACATTCTAATGCATGAATTATCTTGACACTGATGTTTTGATTCCATATTGGAATAACATCTCATTTGTATGCTTCTGGATTATAACAAACAACTTAATAATTAACAAAGAATAAAAATGTAAAAGCTTTTTTTTTTAACTTTGAATTACATACAGTCAACTCTCAATCAACTAAGCTACAAGTATAGTACGGGAAGGAGTAATGTATGGTTAACAGCAATGATTGATACCGTTATAGCATTTTGGGAGTGCGTTTTAGTTACAACAATACGTAATTTGCACATAATCCAGAATAAAAAACTTAAGTATTAAAAGTAAGATGCTCAGTTTTTAAAATAAATTGAATGTGTCTTATGTCTCGTATTAAACCCTATCCAAGTAAAGAATACAGTAAAAATGAATAGCAAGTGCACTATGAAATTAATGGTTATTCTTGAGAGAGTTAGAAATTTTGATTAGTGATTTAGTTCGTCATCTTTTATGTGTAGTTAAAGTAACTACCTCCAGATTGTGATTTAAGTTAACCGACATTGTTTCCAGTATTATTACCACAGTTAATCGGGAGTTGACTGTAATTCATTTAAAAAGCTTTATATAACTTTTTTTTTTTTTTTAATTTTAAAAAGATCTAGTTTTTGGAATCATACTTTCATCACGAATGTGTTTAATATTTTATCTCAGAAGAAACACCCTCTCTGTAACCCTTTTGAACTACTGTCATGCAGACAGACAAATTAATATTGAACTTCTCATGTACTCACTACATATGCAAAAGTAGTCTTTCCATTTTAGAAAAGCACACAAGTTGAAGCTCCTACAAACAGTGCTGGTGCCATTTACTTCTTTTACAAAAATATGTATTTATATTTTTAAAGGTTTTGATTTTTGTATTTACAAAATTGTAAAAAGTTTGTTATTATATGTGTAATAAAATTTTTAATTTCAATAGCCAATGTAACATTTGCAGTCATGTTTAAAACATACTACATTTGCACTCAGTATTGACAGATTTCCTTTCATTATTTGTTATAAATGTGATTCAAGAAGTACCAACAATGTTTTAATAGAATTATGTAATTAAAAAGCTATTTTGCTACATAAATTCTCAATTTACTTTAGAAATTAGGATGAAAAAATGCAAACTTTTGAAATTTTCATCACTTCTTAATTACAAAAATAATGCTGATGTTATTTACATGCAAATTAATGCACAAATTAAGTTATGAAAAAATAATCAAAATACAATTGATAATTTCAATATGCAAAACTGTTAATTTAAATTTGCAAGAAAGCAAAAGTAATATTGGGTTTTTCGTATTGAAATTATATAATTTTCTGTCGTGTGTGTCATACTTTAAATAACAATGTTAAAATATTTGAAATATTCATATGGTAAAGCATTTTTTAGAAATTAATATTTGCTCATTAGAGTGAATAAACAGATATACAAATAATGGCATATACCATTTAACACATTTCAAAATCAGAAAAATACTTGGCACCAGTTCTGCTAATAGTGTGCCACAAATATCCTGGAGAATATATCTACAGGAGCTTGCATCACCTCCAGTGATAAATAACAACGAATATTATTCTACATTTCTAAGACTTTAAATATTGCAGTATTTCATTATATATAACTGTGATGATATACATATATATTATATACATACATCTCTATGTAAAAATATGTGTTTAAACTATTAATCTATAGTAACTAAGCCTTGTATAAATATTTCAGATAGAACTTTATAAAATTGTTTCTTGTTGCATTGTTTGGAAGATTTCTGTAATTGCTGTCATTCTTGTTATGCCATGGGTGATGTGTGGTTATAAGCAATAAATTCTTCCAAAAAATAAGTTACTTTTTATTTTAAAGTTAAAAAACTTGCATCTTTGTTCTAAACATATAATTATCAAAAATTTTGAGCAATACCTGAAATATGAACCCTTGCTTTACTGCTATTTAGAATGCACTTTTTAAAACTCTATATACTAATCATATATACAATGATTCAACTGAACATATACAATTAAGTCATTAATATTTTTACTATTGAATATGCATGAATTAATCAACTATATATGTTGCAATGAGATCTTTATTAACTAACATACCATATGCTGTACCAGATAGTATAATCATGATTAGCACAGCTGGCTGTCATACCAGTGATCTCAGATTTGAATCCTAGAGAAACCTTATTTGTATAATGTTTGTTACATGGGACATGAAAAGTTAATTGAGCAAAATGATCTTTCAGAGTGGCTACAATAGTAGTACAGTATCCTTGAATTCCTCTTTCATCAAAATTCATATACAGCTGGGCAAAATCATTCTCTTGACTTGCAGGACTTGTTCATCTGTTCTATAAACTACCCAATGCTGTTGTTGCTAATAGCAGGTTTGTTCTCATCTCTACCCATGGTTGTCATGAGACTATTCTAGTGATTATATGTGTATAACATATAATCTCATTGCAGATTTTTTTCTCTTCGTTTATACGGCTCTTAGAAGAAAGTACCTATTATGTTGTTTGAGAAATGGTGAGATTTCTTAATTAAAATTATGCATTTTGAGTTTTAAACAGAGGTAGTTCTACACTTTTTAAAGAACTGTACATGCTTTTAGATCGAATAGAATAATTTTAAAATTTTGGGGGAAAAATGTATGTTTATACATTTTGTTCACAGGAATATATTTAAGCAGCTGAAATACAATGCCTCATGCATTTAACCAGAATAAATAAAATATGGAAATATTTGCCACTGTGCCTTTATCATATGAAAAACAGTTTAATGGGAATATTTACTTCAATAACAAAAAAGAATGAAACAATATATAACAGATCTTGGAATATCTCTGTAAGAAAGTATTTTCGAAACCTGTTTTTTTAAGTAATAGAATTCGTAACATCTTGCTACAGATAAGCATCAAGATTTGTAATAGGTTTTATGATAGGAAAATAGACCATTCAGCTCAGCTCAGCTCCAATTATTTGAAGAAAGGTTTTAATCTGTATAGCAAATAATTATATTCATTTTGCTTCTGTGAATTTCATCAGCTAAGGATTTGTGAAAAGACTTTTTGTATTAGCACTTATCTACATAATAACTTCAATTATGCAAAAGAGTAAAATTGAATTTTTTAAAGGCCAGATCTTATCCAAAATATATCTGTTCTTTATCCAAAAATTTACTAATTACAGTTAGGCACTAAAGAGTCCCACTTCTGCATGAAAGTAATAAATGCAGTCCATTTTCTGAATTAAGATATATCTACTAAATCTTTTATTTGAAAATATTTGACTCACTCTGCATAATCTCCCCAAAATAACTCTTTGAGACAATGTTAATAAATCCGCAATTTATTTTTACACAAATTAAATGCTTAAATATCGGACTTTCATTTTGACATTAGAAATAACCTTAGCCATATTTTTTTAAAAATTTCTGGACTTTGAGTTCATTACATTATGTTGAGTAATTAACTGGCATGCACGGTTAAAATGAAATTAGAAACAAGATAAAATATTCTAGGTTGACAAGCTGAAACTATACTTACACATAAAACGCAGCTTTCATAAATGACATGTTTGCTTTTTGTCATCTGGACCTGGAATGAGTGATTTGATTAAGTGTCTTGTTTTATTGCTTTCTGCAGGATTGACATCCAGATGTATAGAAGTTGGACGTCTCTGTTGGAATACAGTTTGATGGAGATTTCAAGTGTTTTACTTTTGAGGCTGTTTTAATGGCAATGATTTTTTTTAAATTTGATTTAATGGGGGGGGGGGATCATCGTCAAAGCCTAGCATAAAAACAGCCTCAAAATTAGAAAAGTCCTTGAAATTACCACCAAACAATATTGAACAGAAATTTTCAATCTTCTGTAACATCTGGACATTGATTCTGAGTACAGAAAGTGATAAACTTTGTCAGACCATCTATTATCGCCTCAGCTGACAAAGCAGTGAGTGATATGTGAAATGCTCCTATTTATGTTTAAACAGTTTTTCATCAAATCAACCTAGATTATTTTAACTCACTTTTACTTAATATGATCATTTAATATTATGTCACACTATTATGCATTTATCATGCATATGACTTGGGAGATGATTTCCCAATTAATCAAAATCTGAAACTTAACAAAATGTTAGAAAAAATTATGATTTTTAACCATTGCTCAACGAAATTAATTATGTAACAAATAACTCTTCACACATTTGAAAATTTTTAACAACAGAATGATGTTTCTAATATTTTACATTAACACTAGCACGTACATTAGAACAATTAATGTATTACATTTTATAAGCCTTTTAATAGTTCTTGAGCTTTTCCTTGCATTTATCCCAGCATGCACTCTAATAATTCTCTCGGGATTTCTTATTTTATGCCTGATTGGGACAGATGAAAAAAAAAAGATCAGATAAACAGAAAACAGCTGTTGCCACTATTGTTTTTGAAAAACTTTTCGTATGAAAATAAATATATGTATATACTACTACTTAATGGGCTTGATTTAGGCCTTGTTTTAGATCTCAATGGTTCTTTAATTAAATAGCTCCCCTAAGCCCTGTTAAGCCTCTAATGACGGTGCAGGAAGTTCGACCAGTCATACATTCTAGATATATAACACGAAATACGTTAAAAAATGCTTCACTTAAAGGTATATAGTTATGATACTACGTTTAAAATTAAGTACCAAATAACTAATCAGTATTGAACGACTTTTCATCTCACTGACTTCTTAATTAGAATTATCATAACCAAATAAAATATTTATTAACACATCAACCTGATGGGTGTGCAAACTGAAATTTGCTAACTTGCAGGAAAAATAGTAAGCTTCTCAATCAAATTAAAAATAAACTTGAGTATTCACAATATAATGCAAAGCTTATTTTACAGTTTGGTTTTCCCTGTCTAATTTTCAATGAAGAATTAAACTAAACGATCTTTATTGGCAGGCTAATGGAAACAGCAGAATCACAAAGTAGAATATAGGTCAACCTAGTTACTAACAATTCTCTACTAAACTCTCTGCTAAATTTAATTACATTTTAAAATAATACGAATTCTGTTGGTGGCTAATGAAAGTAAAAAATAATAAGAGAACTGGTTAACTAAAATAAAATCCTATAGATATAAAAAAATATAATATTTTTAATGTAATAAGTATTAATGTTTACAGTTCAAACTTGCAAAATCCAATATTAGAAATTATGATACTAATTTATATTCCATAATATATAAGTAATATATGAGGATAGGTTATCCATTTTATACAAGCCATGCATTTTCTTTCCTGTTAGTGACACAGAAATTTTTCACCAAAATACCGCATGTGAATACATTTTTTCATGTTACAGGACAGTAATTAATGCAGTATTGTTGTGTTTTTTATGATGGCATACACAATATATTGTACTTATGTAGCTATACACTGCAAATAGTTAATACATAGAAACAACTATTCCAGAAATAAAACTTGAGTCTTCAGTTAGTACAAATTTTTTTAAATACAAACTCTTGATTTTTTGGTCCCTTGAGATTCGTGTTAACAAGGGTTTACTATAATATAAACCCTTTTCATAAATACAGAATGTTAATATGATTCTGATGTTACAAATTATATTTTAGATGAAATATTTCTTTGATGAATCTAAAATAAACAGTCTTAATTAAATTGCAGAATAACTGCAACAACACTATAGCAAAAAAGAAAGATGATAGAACTATAACCAAAAATTTTGTTCAATAGAAATTAAGAAGGAATGATCAAGAGTTACGTGGTTAAAATACTCATCTGTAAACAAGAGTTAGAAAAACTGAGCTACAGTTAAAATAAAAATTTGCAAGTTACCTTTTAAAGTGTAAAAAATAATGTATATTTCAATGTATGTGTTCAAATATATGTAGATACTCAAATTATATGCAGTAGCTAAAACAGAAAATAATAAACTGAGTTACAGTTAAAATAAAAAGCTGCAAGTTATGATTTAAAGTGTAAAAAAGAATGTATATGTAGATTTCAATGTATGTGTTCAAGTATAAGAAGATATTCAAGAAAGTTATGTAATAGCTAAAACAGAAAATAATAAGCCAGTCACTTGCTTCAATAGTGATCATAGCAATTCAACAATCACAAATTTAGCACTTTGAAGGTAAATCATTACTATCATCGAAACTACTTTGTGTAATTTAATCTACAGTTTTAAAAACTATAAAAATTTATATTGTAACTTCAAAGTACTAATTAAATTTAATTAAGATGAAACAACTTAAAATTAAAACATTAATGTAAGTACAAATAAATTACTTACAACTACTGTATCATCCGGCTAAATTTTCAGATCCAAAATAACAGATTTCTTGTCAAGGCCTAAACCTTTTACACTGCAGAAGAGGACTGCTGACCCTACAGCTATAAGATTTGCTTCACAGCATTATTGTCCTCCTTGCAGAAGTAATCTAATGCTGCTGCTCCCCCTCCGTAGGAGGGTCGGCAGAACAGACTGCTACAAACACATGAAGAATAAGAAAATCACAATGCTATTTACAGCAATGTCCTTGCAGGCTACACAATCTTGTCCTAATCACCGACTAAGTGAGATCATTGATGGTCCTGTGTTCAGATACAGATTAAATTTAGGACTTAACAAGCACAGTTACAATATTACAATCTAAGTTACATGAGGCTGCATTACAGATACATGTCTTAACATTTAGAATACTTATACCACTTTCAGGCTAACTTTACAAAATGCTATTGAACAATGCATGGAAGGTGCTATTAAAATTACTTGCTCTGTTGAATGAAGCAATTATGATATTAGAATTGAACAAGGTAACAATCATAATACAGTTGAAACAAAGATTATACATAGATGCAGAGTGTATATAAATGCAGTTACAATTGAACACACGCAAAAAAACAGCATGCATGCAGGTACTATTGAAGGAGGAGGTGTTTATACTACTAATGAAACTATGTAATGAGGCCTATTGTCATGCTTCTGCTTTGCAGAGGGTCATTACATAGTATTACAATCATAGAGACTTATGATGTTCTGAAAAAAAGGTGTACATAGCTATTTAGTTAATTTCTGATCGAGGTTGTCCTGTTGTGCCCAATTACAGCTGATTTCTTTGTTGTACAGTACACAATAAGTTTTCTCAGCTTTACTCTGGCTATGTTATTCTTAATCAAATTTTCTGCCCATTGAGGCTGAAATTGCTGGCTTGGTTTATTTTGATGAAGATGAGCAGTATCGAGGCAAGAGAAGAGATAGTGATCTAGGTCACCCACTTCTCCACAGCCACAGGTATCTGTTTCACTTAGGTGGAAGAGATGTAGATAAGATTCAAAAAGACCATGGCCTGTGAAGTAGTGGGTTAATTCACCAATATTATTGACTCGGAGTGCTTCCCTCAATTTCAGAAAAAATTCATAGGTTCGTCGGCCGTTGTTTGCTGTTTCCCACCTCTGTTGCCACTGTGCAATGACCTGTTGATGTGCGACTCTTAATTTGGGAGATTGGAAGTTTCACTGGACGTTCAAGTAGACCCACATCATTTGCTGCTGACTTCACTGCCGTCTGCTTCTTCATTGCCTTGGATCCCTACATGGGCCGGGACTCAATGAAGACTGGAACGGGCTGCTTGTGATTGCTGAAGGAGCAGACTGCGAATTTCCTGTACTTGTGAACTCCGACTTTTATGGCCTCCAGGCTGGAGGCAGAGTCACTAAAAATGGCTACTTTTCTGTCTGAATTATTTCTCACATATACTAAGGCTGCCTTTCCTACGGCTAATTCAGCCTGATATACTGAGTTGAATTCGTTCAGTTGTCTTCTCCACTCATACAAGATCACTCTATCCTTTATAGCACAAAAGGCACTTCCCATAACTTTTGCGGTCTTGGATCTATCTGTGTATAGCGAGAGTGCTGCCGTACGTGGAGTCAAGTAATTAAAAAAGATGTTAGGATTCAGATCAATGTCCGCAAGGTGACCCAATAACTCCGGCCTGTGTTTTTCATAATTCCTAGCTAAGTAGGTTTTTTTTGCCAAAGTGTACCATCTTCTTCAAGGTAGTGCACTCTTGAAATTAATGACTCTCTTTCTGCAATTAGGTCTAGCAGCGGGAGTCCTGCTAGAATCTGGAGTGCCGTGGTTCTATATCCCTTACAGATCAATAGCAGTTGCATTCTCTGCATGTTAGAAGTGCCTTTCTCATACTTGTTGTGACCTTTTTGCCCCATACTGCAACTCCATACAGAATAATCCTTTCAGTAATAGTTTTGTACCATGCTTTCAGAATTCAGGGTGGTGTGCCCCAGTGTACCCTCATTGTACAGAGCATGGAGTTAGTTAATTGTGCACAATGTTGCTTCAGCTCCTGGATGTGAGGCATCCATGAAAAATTGTTAGTGAGTATGAAACCTAAATACTTTAAAGATGAAACACAGTTTAATGGGACTCCACTTAGCTTGAATGTGGGGTTTCTTTGTGAGATACTCTTACACCCAATGAAAAGTAGTTTGATCTTTGTCTGAGAGATTTCCAATTTATGTTCTTTGGCTCATTCCATGAAGTAATCAATTGCATTTTGGGCTTTGCTCTCTATGTCCGTTCTCCCTGTCACCACTATCAGCAAGTCATCTGCAAATGCCTGGAGCTTGACTCAACATTGTCTTTGTTAACATTCAAAGGCTGTATTTGCTACAAGGTTCCACAGAGTGGGCCCCAGACATGAGCCTTGAGGACACCCTCTTCCAAAATCTAGCTTAATAACTCCCCCATCTGTTGCAATCTGCACTTGTCTTCCCTCAAGATAACTTCTCATAAGTATTACAATTTCTTAACATGTCGAACACCCCTTTGATGTCTATAGAGATAATTAAAGTGTGGAAGCCTTCTCTATTTGCCTAACCTGTAAAACTTACTCATACCTATATATGAAAAACGAATGGGAAACCTTAAAAAATGGAATCGAATAGGTCGTAAAATAAAAGGCAAATTTGCATGCTAATGTTATTCTATCCAACTTAAAAAAAAAAAAAAAAAAAAAAAAAAAAAAAAAAAAAAAAAAAAAAAATTCTAAAATTTAAAAAAAAAAAAAAAAAAAAAAAAACATAAGTGAAAATAAGTAAATGAAGATTCATGCTAATTGCTGAAGTTTCTGTAAGCTATAGTTTATAAACAATAAAGAAATGACATCTTTTTAATAATATTTTTTCGACATTCGAGTCTCGTATAACAACCCAAAGAATTGAAGACTATTGGTGAACATTACTGAAACCTATAGTAGTATGTAATGCTATATAAAGTTGTCAACTTACTATGCACATAATGTACTACAGCTAGATAAAAAATATAATTTTGTTACAATTAAAACCATACAGGAAAGTTTTTACAGTAGTATGATCTTCATAAATTTGCACTTCAACAAAAGTATATATCTGTGAGTGTATTTCGATGCTATATTTCTTGTTAATAATCTGTGTTTTATTTCTATCAAATAAGGATAATGAAATTTTATTCTTCGTAGATATCTCTGCTATCCAACTACCTCAATAACATTACGAATGCCATCAGTAAAAGTGTCATACTCTTCACAAACAAGAAAACATAACTTCCTACCGTGCATATGCAAAGCCCCATACTTATCACTAAATTCCCTGAACTCACTTCACTAGCCGTGCAATGGCTACACGTTTTTAATTAGAGACACACAAGTTTACATGCCATCTAGTCCACTATGACATTTCAGCATTTTGACAATTATTCATTAGTACACACATTACAAATATCATATTAAATATTGAATTTCACAGTAATTTCTCATTATTCACACCTTCACGAAAAGCAGACACACTGGCAACTTTGTAAATTGACAAAAAGTGTTTGTTTAGCTATTTTTAACGCTCTTAAGCAGTGTTTTGTTCATAAATATTATTAAAAAGAAACAAGAAATAAAAAAAAACAGAAGGTTATGTGGCTGTTATTCACATTTTTAGAACCAGTGTTTACAGTTCAGCAAAATGACGTGTATAAATCCATGTGCACTCAAACTTGTATGTGTACACACCCTGCATGAGTTGGCTGTTATGGGATGTATACTCATAAATATGTCAAAAACACAGCATTTCGGCCAAATGTTGAAACCAGGAGTGTGCAGATAATCAAAAATACATTACTTGAAATTACATAATTACACTCTTTGAGAACTTTCATGAATGGCCTCCCCACTAGGTCAGTTAAAATTTAAATCGCTATTAGAAAATTTAATCTCCGTATTTCAGGTGTGACTAAGCCCCACACCAAAATTACACATGTCCCACCTAAAGTAATTTAAGTGCATTTCATTATTTTTAAACATTTCCAGAGATAAAATAGGATACATTGTAATCTTGAAGTATGTTACTGTTCAACTAATTCATGGATATTTAAAAATATTCACACTGAAATGATAATGAAATAATTTAATAAGTAATAGTCTTTTTGTTGTTTTTTTAGCTTCACTTGCACTGTACAGTTTATTTATACACATATAAGCAAATAGTATGCAAAAGACAAACTTTCAAATTTAAACAATTCTGTAATTTTCATAAATAACATCCCACAACATGAAGAATGTACATTTACATTTTGTTAAACAAAATGTTTCGCATCACAGTCACATATCACTCTCCAAGAAAGTACTGAGATAAATACACACATGCATTTTGGCAATAGAGCTATGCGGCTTCATGCAACAAATTGAATATTAGATTGGAAGGAAGGAAGATTGCTCCATGTGCATTCAGTAGCCATCATTGGAAAAGTCTATTTTGGCATAATCGGGATAACGTTCCTTCAGAAGGCGACAGGTCATTAAATGATCTGCTCTCCCATAGCCCTGCAAGTATAAGGTAAATTATCGATATTTGGCTTGAATAAATTACAATATAATTTATAACTGTTGTAAAAATGTTCCAGTTTTTAAACAGGAGTGTGCAAAATAATGATTTTTAACATACAGGCAGCTTGAGATTTTATAGGATATCAAAATATAAGCCAATATTTTTTCAGAGTATAAGGAGTATAAGCCCTTAAGTGCACAAGCCCTAAGTGTGACTTTAAAATTTCTGCTTCTGAAATAAATATAAATGTATACTGTTAGAACTTCTGTTAAACAGTTTTATACACTTTTCAAGACTTCTAACATTCAAGAAATATTTATATTTTAATACCCTCAACTGAAAAAATTATTCTTTTTGATTGTTTTTCTTACAAGCATTAATGGGTTAAAATTCACTTTTGGAAACCATACCTATCACAGTTCGGCATAATTCAATTAACGATGTTAACTGATAATCATTTGAATTACAAGCAGTTGCAAATACATGTAATTCAACTACAATGCAATTTATTACATTGTAATTACTTATACTTGTTATTACAATGTAATTATAATTTATTGCAATAACAAATATCTTAATATTAAAGAATAATTGTAATTACATTGTAACTGTAATTTGAAATCCTTTAATTATAATGTAATTGAAATTATAAATTGAGCAATTACAAAGTAACTGTATTACAAATCCCATAGTGGAATTCTGGGAAAAGAAAAAGCTGATACTTTGGCTAAGAAAGGAACTTTCATAATGCAACGCATTAATCGACCGCTTTCATTTTATACAACTAAATTGTTTGTTAACCTGACTCAAGAAAATTCTTAAGCAGGATATGATTCAACGTGCTATGGATAAAAGGTGGAGGATTCTGGGGGAAGAGACAACTTTCATTCCCGATTTTCCAAGAAAAATAATGGTAGCTCTATTGAGACGTTTGATCGGACACGAGTGTTTGCAAGACCACCTCTGCAGAATTGGATTCCCCAAACTGTATTTTGTGTGACTCCAATCAGCCTACAATTTTTGAGCATTTAAATAATTGTATTGCACTTTCTCAGTATGAGGATATTGTTAAAAAGTACTTGAGAGCCCGCGAATTAATGGCTTGAGCACTAATGTTTGGCATTTGTAAAATAAACAAATCATACAATTGTTTTATATATAATTTGTAGTATTTTATAACATGATACAATTTGTAGCTGATTCAATTACAATGTAATTCTGTTATAAACTGTACAACTACACAACATAACTGTAATTGCAAAATTTATAATTACAGTTAGAACTAGAATAAAATTATACCCACATTTATAATTATACTGTATATGTACATTAATTAGAATTACCATGTAATTATGATTAAATTTATTAGTACTGCCACTGTATTACACCTAGAAGGAGGCATATTATTCATACTTATAATGAAAAATATAGTCCTTAGAAAAGAAATTTTGCAGATATGACCATGCCTCTGAAATTGATGGACAAAATAAGCTTAAATACTCTAGATGGAGCTTACAAGTGCTGTCAGTGTGCAAAATATAAGATTTTCATTAAACATTAATATGCTCTATTGTACAGCAGTTTCTCAACATACTGTCATTCGACAAAGTATAACATCTTTAATTTATCTTTCAATTTTAAGCTATCTTTTGTTAACTGAACAAAACTAGTGATTTAACTTTATCATTGAAACTATTGCTATTCCAGCTATTATAACATAATGACATTTAGAATTACAGTATACGCGCAAACATAATTTAATTTTTAGCTTAGCAGCAACCAAGTATGTAAATTTTTTTTTTTTTTTTTTTTTTTTTTTTTTTTTTAAATAGTGGTAGATCAATTGGGGTTGAAATTCCGGAGCACAATCTAGATGTTTGGGTATTTTCGTGGTTTTCCCACCATGAATGCAGATGAGTTTTCCTTAGAAAGTTCTTCATGAAGGCATCCTTACTCTTATATGCTTTGCTGTGCTCAGTTGAATAAACAATTGGTTATTTAAAGTAAGGGAACCCTTACTTTAAATAACCAATTATTCTAATTTTTATTATCTTTTCTGAAGTCCTTCCCCTCGTAGGATGCAAATTAAAGTGAAGTGAAGAGAGTATAAAGACAGACGAAATTAGAAATTTATTCAGAGCATGATTTTGCTAGCCTAGCGCACGTTGTTACTTTGTCCTTGCTGCTGCTAGGCTGAGTTGTTGATAGGCCTTTTGGCCATTTAATAAGTTCATCGCCCGGTAGGTTGTTGAGTCAGCCTGGTTAGCCTTAAATTAATTCTAAGTCCAACACTACTAATTATCTTTGAATTTATTGTTAAATTATTCTAGCTAGGACTTTAGCACTGTACATGGATAAAGTCAAGAGTGTGCGCAATGCCATTTTTGTGCAATTCTGGGATTTTTTTTAAGTGAAAATAGGTCGACGTGTACATAGATGTGCAAATCTTAAAAACGCGGCAAGCAGTGGGCGATTCTGCACTTTCTCCCAATTTCGCACCTAATCTTAGTCATGATTAAGCACTTTTGTTCCATAAAAGTTCTAGCATAAGCGTAATTCGGCTAGCAGATTGTTGGAAAAAAAATGTTGAGTGTAAAAAAAAAAAAAAAAAAAAAAACATGCCTTTACTTTGTGAAAACAAAATGGCGTCTAAAACAAAACTAGCAGGTTGCTGTAGCAGGGTTGGTCGCCAAACTTTAGCCAAAAAATCACCAAGTTACCATAATCCAAAGATTAACCGTAGTTTCTTTAAATACAGTCAAAAGTCGTTAATTCGGACACCCATAATCCGGAATGATCTATAATCCGGACCTCAAAGCTAAAAACTTTCTGAGCATGCGCCGCGTTGGCACATGTGCACAGGCGTTTTACGCGTGCGCGTAAGACCTTGACTACTGCGCATATGCGTGTGCGCAAGTGCAGAAATAACGGACGGCGTAAGCTAAAATGATCTAATTATCTATTTCAGTTAATGTTAATGATTGCGTTGTTCCTTAAACTTCGAATTGGATCCCGCTTATTATTTTTTGCAGACTGTAAGAGCAATTTTATAAAAGTAAACTTGAACTTTCGATTATGTCAAATAGAATTTCCGATGCTGGAACTTCCAAAGGATCTACAAAATAAAAGTATGTTTCGATGTCCAACAAACAAAAAGTGGAATTACTGCAAAAAATGGATAAAGACATGAAGAATGTGACAGAGAGGTTAGTGAAAACGAAAAAATTTCGATTGACAAGTTAGTCGGTATTCTCGGCACAGCAATTAACGAGACTTGAACAGCGGAACTTTGTAACTGAACAAGAAATTATGTCTTTTTATAGAATTAAAGAGAAAGTATTATCACATAAAATGAAGCAACTTAAACAACTTACACTGAGAGAAATGTTTAATAAAGTAAACAAATAAATATTAAGCTTTTTTTTTTTTTTTTTTTTTTGTAAATTTTGATACCCTTTAGATCATAATTGTTCTTTATTTCATAAATTACGGTTTCATATTTTTAATTTTAGAATTTCTGCATGCCATCTTACGAGATTTAAACTGATGATCTATAATCCGGAAAAATCGATAATCCGGAATCGCCGAAGTCCCGACGAGTCCGGATTAACGACTTTTGACTGTATAACAGAGGGTGATAATATTTGGTGACAACAATCTGAAAAGTGATTCAGATATTTAAGTGATTCAACGAAAAATTCAGTTTCAAAACTAAACAGCAAACTTAAAAGAAACAACAACAACAACAACAACAAAAAAAAAAAAGATTTTGAATATTAACTCACAGGCCAAGAGCTCACTTAATGCCTCAGACTTATAAGTCACTTAGTCGTAGGACACGTGCTGTTTGAACTGAGAATAAATGATTTATTTAACCCTTTGAGGTTTCGTGCATAAAAATATTTTTGGAAAAAATAACTTTACACATAGATAATTAGCTCCTAATACAATGTTATTTCATGCAAAAAAAATAGGTAAACCTTTAAGGTAATTCATGACGTGGTGGGATACCGCTTGTTCCACCGCTCATAGAGCGGTGGCATCTTTGCTAAAATGGCATCTAGCGTAAATTTTCTTAACATGCTTATCTAAAGTTTTAGCAACTAAATGGAAATGCAAGATAAAGAAAAAAAGGTTTTTGAATAATTATCTAGGAAATATTGATCATATTCGCACAATAAATATTTTTTTTCAAAAAAATTTACGTAATTTTTTTTTTAAATTGCTTTTTGTAAGACTTTTTAGATATTTTTTGATGACTTCATAATAGATTTGAAACAGAAAAGATTTTCGCTCCAGTACTTAACTTGCTACAGGTTTGAAAGGGAAGATATTTAGAAGACCATCATGTTTATTTACATTTCACCTCTCTTTCCTCTGCTTAGGATATTTTTCTATGGTGAATCACACATCCATTCAGGGTACTATTCGGTTTTATGGGCTGAAAAAAATCGCCAAACTATTTTTGATGCCAGTGCTGCAAAAAATAATTATGACAACCCTAACGCAAGAAAGGAAGTATAATAGTAAATAACTATCTAAGATTAATGTTTTAATTTAGATGAAAGTTTATTTCATATAGTACTTTTGGTACTTTTCCATTTCGCCGGCGCAATCTCACCAAGCAGACTTTATTGGCGACTACATACAGTATACGCATAAAAAATGCTAACAAATGTTAGTTCTAAGAATTTTGTATTTTGAAGACAAACATTTTAATATCGTTTAAAATTTTAAATGAAATAAATGAAATAAGCCAATAAATGAAGACAATAAATTTGTAAAAAGACATTAATTTAAGAATTTACTATGCTTTAACGGTTCAACCTACTGATTCGCTGGTTCATATTACGTAATTCCAAGTGATCTCATCTCACGTAAACTGCGCTACAAAAATCTAATTTTCTCAGTAATTATCTACATTAAGTTAAATCTTAATTTGGAATACAAGTTTAAATGCAAGAATTATTTCAATTCGTACGAATAGCTTACTCAGATATTATGCAGAACCGCGGTGCTTTACTTCGCTAGTGCATTCTCATTAGAACTGATGACCCTTGATTTTGCCTTTTCCATATTTTTGCCTTCGGGTGAGCGGTGTGATTGCATCCTAGTTGATTTAATTACCGCGAATGGCCTTAGGGCATAAAATTGAACTATCTGGTAAAAATTTATGTAATTTTATGCCAATATTGAAAGAAACAATCAATGTGATAAGAAATGGCTGCGACTTGTTTTAAAAATGAGGCTTAAAAGGTTACCAGCGAGGTTATTCCGTTTGGCATCAGTTGTAGCAATGTTGGCGACTTTATCGCCTGCGCCGGCAAAACGGAAAAGTACCGTACTTTTTTATTATTATAATTTATATAAATAAAAAAATATGATGTGTACACCATGACTTCCTTGTACGGAATATTAAATTATACGCATTTTTTCTTGCATTTCGTTTAAACTTATTGGATTGAATTAAATCTACTTCGCCAACAGCGCATAAACCACAATAGAATAAATGCCTTCTTTAAAATTCACTCTATTTGTTTACCATAGCGACACTCTGGCGCTAGGTTCACTTAAAAGTATTATATTTCGTTCATATTATAACTCAGAATGCACAAAATTTATATCATTTAAAGAATTATCTAATCGTTGCCACATGTTCTATTCAAATACTAATAATATAAAATAAAGCTAGAACGATGTATAAAAGAAATTAAGCAAACAAAACAAAAAAGAAACAGTTTTTCACAGATGATTGAGTATTTCTCATTCAATTAATTCAGATCTCACTTCGTGAGAAGGCAAAAATACATAAAAACTCAAAATATCTATAGTAAAAATTACGAAGTAAATCTTAAACATTTATTTCCTCGAAAAAATTCCAGAAATGATTAAGCATGATTTAATTGGCAATAATAAATGAAGGCGTTATCTTTGTTGTTGGGAAGCAAAGTTTCTCTAGATTGGAAACAAATCCACTAGTCTGCTGTTTCAAATGTAAACAAGCAATGGCCGCCATCAAAAAAATTATTAGGTTTAGCGGCACTTAAACAACTTTAAAATTGTTGATAATTCTAAAAATATTGCATACACATTTACTAAAGGCATAAAAAAACTTAATCAGAAAATAAAAACAACATAATTCAATCATTTTTATAGCAAAAAATGTACAATTTACAAACATATAAGAGTAAAGAAAATGAGATCACTGAGCCGGGTAACAGAGTGTATATATATATAAATACATACGTTTGGTACAGTCGATTTCAACCAAAATACGACGTGCACATCTACATGTTATAGCAGTCCTATGTACAAAATTTCAACGTTCTGAGGTTTTTTGAGTTATGCGAGATACGTACGTACATACGTTCGTGCAGACGACATGAAAAATTCTCTTCAGAATTCATTTTAAACCAGTTTTATAATTTTTTTTGGAGGAAACGAGTCTTTTATTCTGTTCTTACGCACAGATATCACGCAAAAACATCATTAAATTGCATTCGATAGCAGTCAAAATGGATATTTTCGTTGAAATATGCTGCCTGAAACTTTTCGCGATTACAATACTTCCTTTTTACTTCGTACAAGGAAGTAAAAAGGCTAAACATGACTGAATGGAAGCATAAGAGTAAATAACTATTTCAGATCATTATTATAATTTATGTAAAAACTGCTGAACATAACTGAATGGGTGCCTGCATCACTATTTCACTACTGAGTTATTGCTAAAGCATAACTTCATATCGTTGGTTTTACAAACATGATTTTCTACAATGAATGATGCCTTTTCTTTGAAAAAATTCTCTTTAACGTGCAGAATCGCCCACTTATTTTTTTGCCGCTTTTTACAAGGGTAAAAACAATTGGATGTGTACATAGATAAAGGGTGTGTGCAGTGCCATTTTTGTGCACATCTGGGATTTTTTTTAAAGTGAAAATAGGTCGATGTGTACATGGATACCGAGTATGTGCAATTCTTAAAAACGCGTCAAGCTGTGGGTGATTCAGCACTTTACCCAAAATTCTTTTGCTGACTTTTCATCATGAGCAATTCCCAAATTGTTAAATCCATAGGATATCAAAAAAGGATTTAAAAATTAAACTAGTATTTCAATGACATCTTAAGAAATATATATAAACTTGCGCAATCTGAAATCTGCGCATACACGAGATTTGGTGCGATGTTAAATGGGCGCGTTTGCTAGATTTGGCGCTTTTGCGCATACATTTTCGCTGCAATTTTTTTTACGGTCCTCAAAATGGAATATTACCCCATTCAGTATTCAATGACATTTCATGTTACAGGGTTATATTTTTATTTCTTTCGAAAAAATACTAAATATTTTTCATGTTTTAACATTACAGCAATTTATTAAAAAATATAAATTTGCATTATCAATATATAAAATGAACATACTTGAATTTAAAAAAAAAACTGAACGGTGCTGCCATCTAATAGCAATTCCTACATGCGTGGTGGAATGTATTTGTCCCACCCTTTAATTTCAACCATTTTTAATTAATATATATGAATTCAAATAACTTTTATTAGAAAAAAAAAACCCTTTTGATACAAATATTCATTCTATCTAACACCAAAAGTTGTTGTTCAAACGATTTAAATTGCATAAGAAAATAAGAAAAACTGCTTCAAAATTAGACCTGCAAAGAATTTTTATTTTACGTTATTTCCATGAATGAATACTAATGCTGCTATCTGTTAGACATTTAGAAAACTAAAAGGCATAATTGTATGTATTTTAAATGGAATTTTGCAGCTTTCATCTAGAAGATAAAAAAGGTGCCACCTGCCAAAGGGTTTAATTACGATTTGATTATTCAGCTACACTTAGGACTGGTGCAGCGACTATTGGCAGCAAAATTTACGAGGCACAAAATTTTTAGCATTTTGTGAAGCATCAAGCAGTAAAATTAAGGGATGGCACTGGGACATAAAATTTTTAGAATTTAGAGATGCACTTGGCAGGAGAATTTCAGACCCATGAAAGACTGCATCGAGAGTTTCCCATCATAAGCCCACTAAATCAAATGTGATAATGTGCGAAAAGTCACTTACAGCCCACTATATAATTAATATTTAATATGCTGAAATGGAGCATTTTATTTTAAATTACTTACAAAGACTTAATAGTCTTTAAAGTATTAGAACTGCTGTGATGAATGTTCATTATTACTTTATCCTCTGATGAAGGCACATCCATAATTTTGAAATGTATCACACAGTGCAAGAGGATTAAAATTTTGTTGGTAAATATGGCAATATGATATAAACACATATATTTAAATTCTTTAGATTTTTTTACTTCATTTTAGAGAAGTAGTTTAAAATTTGGGATAAAATCATTAATACTAATATTGTACTTTAACCCCTCCGTGCCGGGTAGCGCAAACGCGTGCTTATCGCGGAGGCTGGCAGTGTCTTACGCGAGTGTCTGTCCAGGGCCGGGGGCTATTTTGCTATTAAGTCTAAATCCATGAAATTTACGAAGTATCAACGTATTGTTTAATAATGCTCTATAGAGTATTTAAACGGCTTATGCTTTATAGATATTTTTATATATACTTTAATTACATTAAATTATTTCTTGTTTAAGTGCACATTTTATTTTCATTACTCATCATTTTATGATTTTTAACATTATACATCTGAAAACTAAATATATTACTTAAAATTCTCTTTTCGTATGAAAAATTTGAAAACAGGAATCTACACACAGTCCTACGTTACATTCCTTGCACTCGTAATAACTCATTTGCCGTTTTGGAGGATTTTTCCGGGAATGTGAACAAACAAAGCATCGTCATCTCATTTTCTTATCAGTCTCTTCTGAACAAAGTTTTGGAAAATGTCTTTCAGTTAATCTTTCAGAATCAATATCAGAATATCAGAATTTCAGAATCAATATCTGAGATATTTTGCATCATTTCTGCTATTTCATGTTCTGTTAAACATTTTTGACGCTTCGACATTGCAACGGTAAAAACAGAAAGAATTCACGTCTAACAAGATCTAATTATTTTCTAAAAACTGAACTGCAAACCGAAATACCCAACGCTTTAGCGAAAATAAAACTTCTCTGCTTACAATAAACAACTACCATGTGTGAATTTAAAGAGACGTCATAAATCACGCCATTCGGAAACATTTATTTCCCCTTTTGTTTATATAATCAAAAACACGTGTATGTGAGTCATGCTTCTCTCATTTCCAGTAGAAGGTCTAATATACATGTATCTGAAACCATATGGACATACAGTGCCATCTTGTGGCAGAAATTATAGTTTTTAAAACGTTCCAGGACACTGGCACAAATACATGACAGTTGGGGCTGAACGGGAAAATGCTCTGGCACGCCTGCGTGTCGGCCGGGAAGTGAGTGCGTTCGTTGCTGGCACGTAGACATGACAGTCGGCGCGAAGGGGTTAACTTAATCTCAAGATTTTGTTTATACAGTCAAAAGTCGTTAATTCGGACACCCATAATCTGGACCTCAAAGATACAAACTTTCTGCACATGCGTCTCTTTGACGCATGCGCGTAAGACCTTTACGACTGCGAATATGCTTGTGCGCGTGCGAAAAATACGTTTACGAGTGCGCGTTTAATGTATAACGGACGGTATACGCTAAGCTAAAATGATCTAATTATCTATTTCAGTTAATGTTACAGATTGCGTTGCTCCTTAATCTTCGAATTGGATCCGGCTTATTATTTTTTGCAGACTGTTAGAGCAATTTTATAAAAGTAAGCTTGAACTTTCGATTATGTCAAATAGAATTTCTGATATATATTTATTAATATGTAAAGGATCTACAAAGCGAAAGTATGTTTCAAAGTTCATTAAACAAAAAGTGAAATTGCTGCAAAAAATGGATGAAGGCATATCCTTTGTTTATCTAAACTTTAACGTTTGTTTATCTAAACTTTGTTTATCTTTAACGCTGTGGCGCACAATAAATTGGAACTTGATCTGTCAGCACTATCCTTATCTTCAGGGCAGATATTTTTATTTTATTTGGCTTATAATTCCTTACTAAATGTAGTATTTCATCTCGATGTACTCCGTCTTTGATATAATTTAAATCAAATTCCTCGTCATTATAATTTGCTTCCGATAACGAAGAAAGTAACAGAGGTTATTGAAAACGAAAAAATTTTGATTGACAAATTAGTCGGTAGACACAGTAATTATAGGACTTGAACAGCGGAACTTTGTAACTGAACAAGAAATTATGTCTGTTCATAGAATAAAAGAGAATGTATTATCACATAAAAAACGAAGTAACTTAAACAACTTGCATTGAAAGAAATGTTTAATAAAGTAAACAAATAAATATTAAGCTTTTTTTTTTTTTTTTTTTGTAAATTTTGATACCCTTTCGATCATAATTGTTCTTTATTTCATAAATTATGGTTTCATATTTTTAATTTTATAATTTCTGCATGCCATCTTACCAGATTTAAACTGATGATCTATAATCCGGAATCGACGAAGTCCCGCCGAGTCCGGATTAACGACTTTTGACTGTAATAAATAACTTTTAACATATGCTATAAGGTTCTTTTCCCCTCCTTTCTGCATACCTTCGTGGTGTAAGGGTTAGCACACTCTGTGCGTATTCGAGAGTGCCAGGTTTGAGTCCCGGTGAGGGCACTGCTCATTTTTCACATCTCCTGCTTCAAAACAACCTAAGGATTCTACAGTGGGGCCCAAATTAAAAAAAGTGGTGGATGATAATTCTTCACCACCAGACTTTGCGGTTTGGGTCCCTTAATCCTCAGTCGCCCTTCAAAAAGTATATAGGGTACTTTCTCTTTCCTTTCTGCATGCCTTCGAGGTGTAAGGATTAGCACACTCGGTGCGTATTCTAGAGGTCCAGGTTCGACTCATGTAAATTTTTCACATCTCTTGCTTAAAATAACCTAATGGCTCTACAATGCAAGTGTCCAAATATTTAGATAAAAAGCAGGTTTTACAGGAATTATTTTTACATGTTAGGCTTAATTACAAAATGCACTCAGGCACACATTATGTTCAGTGCTCCAAGGTCATGGGCACATGGAAAGATTTTGTTCACTTGATATTGGAAGTGAAGAGGTTAATCCAAAATTGACTGCATTTCATTTTAAATTAAAGGATTTAAAAATTTTTCACTAAGGACCCTGTACTAAAGAATAAACTGAAGATGGATTTTACTACACATAAATTTAATATTTTTTTCCATCTGTGATACAAAATAGTCATCATAATATATTTACTTTAAAAGCTTGCTCATAAATATAATACAGTACAAAGTCTGAGGTCAGAAATCATCGGGACTTTGGTGATTACAAATTTTAAAAATTTCCGGAATTTTAGATCATCAGTTTAAATCTAGTAATATGACATGTAGGCAAGGCAACATGGGGGTTTTGCTTATTGTTTAGATAAGACAGAAAAAATTCTATTCCCTCACAAACAAAGGCTAAAATTGTGATTGCAGTCAACATGACTCAACATACTGTCATTGGCAATGGTACAATTCCCTAAGCAGCAAGTGTCTGAAAGTGGCATGCTCAGTTTCCCGCCAGAAAAATCACATTTACAGATAGCACAGCAGCTTACTTTTCTTGAGAATTATATTCTCCATTCCTAAATTTTGTAACAGGAAAGGTTTTTTTCAGCACCACAGGTGCTATTGGTCTCAAACCTCACTTTTTGTCTTTATCACTTTTCAAATGTTGCCATCAAATGTTATCGCCATGCATTATTTTTAAAGAAATATATACAAATATTAAAAACAAAATATGATAACACAAATAAAATGATGTTGCTACCAAATGTTATTGCAATACATTATTTTTAAAGAAATGAAATAGCAAATAAATGGGTACATTTAGCATTTTATTGGATATTCTAAAAAAATGTACATAAAATATTTTTAATTTCCATACGCCAGCTTATTGCCATTTGAAGAAGCATTAGATATTTAATTTCTCTTTTAATCTGCCTGTTAGTGATTAACACACTAACACTTAAAAGCAATAAACCACAGTCCTTGTTTACTTTATTATTACTAAAAGCTTTATGTATACGTTTCTTTTTTATAGTAATTACTTTAAGCTGCTGCTTGCACCTGTGGCTAGTTATTTGAAAAGTGAAATGGAAAATAAAAGTGTTTTCACGTCAAATTCGTAAGCTCTTTTAGGTTAAAAATTTATGGCAACACTTAATACTGCCTCGAGAATTCTAAAGAAATGCTTTTTTAAAAACTCTGAGATTTTGCTGTTGAATTTTACGTGGTGCAAATGTGAAGAAAGTGATGTTTAATACTAAAGTGAAAAAACAAAAAAAGTTGGGTTTAATCCTAATACGTGGAACATGGGATTTGGCGACATTATGATGAGTAAATGGGCGATTTTGGCGTTGGCAACAATTTAAAAAATCACAACGAGGCTGTACCATATAAAGTACAAAGTCCATAATCTGGATGTCCATTATCCGGAATGATCTATAATCCGGACCTCAAAGCCACAAACTTTTTTCTCGTATGCTTTACACATACACATCTAATGTAAAAAAGATGATATAAGCTAGGCTAAAATTATCTTTATTGATTCTAAGGCATTTCAGTTAATGTTGCAGATTGCGCTGCTCCTTAATCTTCTAATTGGATCCGGCTTATTATTTTTTGCAGACTGTTAGAGCAATTTTATAAAAATTAAGCTTGAATTTTCGATTATGTCAAAAAGAGTTTCCAATTCTGGAGCTGCCAAAGGATCTACAAAGCAAAAGCATGTTTCGATATCCATCAAACAAAAAGTGGAATTGCTGCAAAAAATGGATAAAGGCATATCTGTCTCAAAATTATGTGAGGAGTACGACATAAGCAAAAAGAAAAAGGAACTTTTTTAATTTTTTGTGGATTTTAATTTTAACCAGAGCTTAAATAACAGAACAAGGGTTCGTTATGCTAAAAGTGATGATCATGACAAAGTGATGATTGAATGAGTCAGACAGCGTCGCAGCGAGGACGTGCCATTGACGGGTCCAATGCTAATGACTCAAGCCAAAAAATATTTCATGAAGAAATGAACTTAAACGCTGAGTGCACATATTTGACAGGTTGGCTAACCAAATTTAAAAATCGCCATGGTATAAGACAATTAAAAATTTCAGGTGAGAAAGCTTAAGCTGATACTGAAGCTGCTGAACAATTTGCAGATGAATTCATTGAATCCAGAATTATCCTCAATTACCTCCAGAACAAATTTAGAACGCTGATGAAACTGGTCTTCTCTGGCAATATGTACCGCGTAATACCTTGGCAACCTCTACAGAAAAGGCTCCAACTGGTGTCAAAGATTCCAAAGCGAGACTAACAATTTTAGCATACGCAAATGCTGCAAGAACACACAAGTGCAAACTTTTCGTAATAGGAAAACATGCACGACCTCCAGCATTTAAAGGAGTAATGATTTTTCCCGTTGCATGGATGACACAAGCGTTGATGAATGATTGGTTTGAAAGTCATTTTATACCCGAGGCTCGGCGACATTTGAATTTGGTTGGTTTACCTGATGACTCAAAAATAGTCCTGATTGTTGACAACCAGAGCTTAAATTGCGGCGGAGCCCGGCTCCGGACTTCTTAGTTTTGGGGATAAATCATAATTCTAGGAGCGCCACGGAGCCCTAAATCGGAAGGCTTCAGCGCTTCATTTATGTAACTGAACAACAATTTCAGTAGAAATTTGATCTCAAAAATGTTATTTTTTTGCAATAAAATTATATTACAAATTGCTTATTAAATTTTAATATATCTCTTTACCTTTTATTTAATTTTAATTATTTAATTACATTAATATTTAATTATTTAACTATTTTTATAATTAATTTTATTTAATTAAATAATAATTGATAATTAATTATTAATATTAATTAAATAATAATTAATTTTGTAATCATTAACTATTTAATTTTTAAATTATTAATGATTTTAATAGTCATTTTATTTATTTCTTTACTTTTGTTCCTCTTTGCTGACGGTCTTCCATAGGGCTCCGGCACTTAATTAAGCCCTGTTGACAACTGTTCGGTGCATACTTCACTTAACCCCTTAAGCAGTTTGCCCGTACGGTGTACGTGCTACCCGAAATTGGCCTCAACCGGTTTGCCCGTACGGTGTACGGGTATAGATATTTTCTCCTTTCCTTTTCCGGTTTGCCCGTATTTTTCAATATTGCAAAGATACTATTTAGTATTAATATTTTTCAACAGATGGCATGTCCATGTAACTGAAATGCTCTGGGATGTTTTTTTAAGTAAAAATAAGTCGGCGTGTACATGGTTTAGTGATATTTTAATTAAATGATAGTTATTTTGTGAATTTTATGTTTCTAGGAATTTGGTATACGTTTCAGTTGAAGTAAACGTGCATGGAAATAATTTAAATATTTGATACTAAGTATTTGTAATGCTTGCGGTATGAATTCGTTGGTGATGTGTATAATGTAATAGATGATTTAGAGGTAAAAGTTTTTGGATATTTTATTTATTTTATATGTGGAAATGTTCATATTTGGAAAGGGTAAATACTTTTTCGCGATCAGGTAATTTCATATATGTTCTTTTTACCGGGTTTAAAGATTGAGAAAATTGTCATGTATTTTCGTGAAATTTTTCTAATTTATGAGAAAAAAGCAGTGTACATGGATATAGTGAAGAGTGTGCGCAATGCCATTTTTTTGCAATTCTGGGGTGTTTTTTTAAGTAAAAATAAGTCGATGTGTACATGGTTTAGTGATATTTTAATTAAATGATAGTTATTTTGTGAATTTTATGTTAGTAGGAATTTGGTATACGTTTCAGTTGAAGTAAACGTGTATGGAAATAATTTAAATATTTGACACTAAGTATTTGTAACTATTTTTAATGTTTGCGTATAAATTCGTTAGTGACGTTTATAACATAATAGATAATTTAGAGGTAAAAGCTTTTGGATATTTTATATGTGGAAATGTTCATCCTTGGAAAGGGTATGTACTTTTTCGCGATCAGGTAATTTCATATATGTGCTTTTTATTGAGTTTAAAGATTAAGAAAATTTTCCAGCATTTCTCTGCAAATTTTTGTAATTTATGAGAAAATAGCAGTGTAGATGGATTAATTTAAGAGTGTGCGCAATGCCATTTTTGTGCAATTCTGGGATGTTTTTTTAAGTAAAAATAAGTCAACGTGTAAATGGTTTATGTGCATGTGCTATTTTGAAAAATGCGCAAGGAGTTTGCGATTCTGCACTTTTTCCCAATTTTGCAGTTAATATTTGTCATGATTAAGCAGTTTTGTTACATAAAATTTCTAGCATCAATGTAATTCGGCTAGTAGATTGTTGGAAAAAGTGTTGAGTAAATAAAAAGAAAAGAAACATGTCTTTACTTCGTGAAGACATAATGGCGGCGAAAAAAAAAATAGAGGGTTGCTGTAGCAG
Source organism: Stegodyphus dumicola (assembly GCF_044657685.1). NCBI lineage: Eukaryota > Metazoa > Arthropoda > Arachnida > Araneae > Eresidae > Stegodyphus > Stegodyphus dumicola. The sequence continues at coordinate 13,342,322 of NC_140774.1, read as the reverse complement.
AGTTGGTTGCCAAATTTTCGCCAAGTTACCATAATCCAAAGATCAACCAAATCCAATTCTTTTTACTCTTGTAAAAAGTGCCAAACAAATAAGTGCATTTGTTAAGTAGTATTTGTTTTTATACTGTATGCAAAGAAAATATAAAATGAGCATTTAGCAAACTAATCTTACTCGAACTGCATGATGACACTGTACTGCTCATGCTAAATTTTGACTTTTAAAGAATTGCAAATTTTTCATACCAGTGAATATTGCTAAATTTTTTAATAAATGCTCTGGCCATATTTTAAAATAAAAAAATAGCATATCATCTATCTACCTGTGAGTATCCATACACATGGATGGTTTTATCAACTGGATTATGCTTTATACGGCCTCCTCCCACGCATTCACATTCTAGACCAAGTTTCTCAATATCTGGTGTTGTAACTTCATATATGTCACCTAGTATGAAGAAAATAATTATTAAACCTACATTAATCAGACGTAAGGGATGGGGAAAGTTTATACACAAAACAAAGGTGAATAAAAGCATTTTAGGGGAGCAGATAATTAATGAAATCCCACAATTAAGTTAAAAGGCACATTACTACTAATTATTATTTTGATGTTTAATTACTAAGTTCATGATTAGCTACGTCAGAATTAAAACAAAACCATAATATTTACAAAGTAAAAGATTGTGATAATATAAATATTTTAAATTAGTTCTACATCGAATATTCCAGACTAAAATAGCAACATAATTCCAAAATTATAAGGTACGCAAACACAGCAGCCAATTATAAGTTCTAGATTAGAATAGTAACATAATTCCAAAATTATAATATACACAACCACAGTAGCCAATCAACGAGATCTAAGAATGTATCAGCTGTACGTAAAAAAAAAAAAAAAAAAGTGCTCCAGACAAATGTATTTACCATGATATTCAGCAGTACTCATACCCCTTACAATGTATTTAAACGTTTTTTCTTCATTATCCGGGTCATAAACTTTAACAAGAATATATTTGAATGTCCCATCGTCAATCTTGACCGACTCAACCGAATTTAATTTTTCTTCCATTGTAATTAAACTTTTCGATTTAAGAAAATGAAATATAAGCTTTATTCAAAAGTATTTTGAAATTTAAATGCGAAAATTCCTTAAACAAAAATATTTCGAGTTAAATGCCGACAAATATGCATTGAAAAGACACGCTTCGAATTTCGACTGTACGTTGCCATACGAGCTTTAAAAACAAAAGAAGGCAAATAATTATCTGGGGGGGGAAATGCCTAGTTTATCGATTTCACCACCAGATGACGCTAGTAAACCAAGCTTTGCTAGCAAAATGTAATGAAGAAATTACTTGTTCTCATTTGCTTATTTTTACTTAGACAAGCTTTTACAAATCGAATTTAGTGACAGAAAAGTTCCCTGTAGTGATAACTTATTTTGAAAGCTTGCTAACAATTTGTTTTTCCAGCTTGAAGCACACGAAAAATATAAAAATTTCACTCAAAAAGCTTAAAAAAACTTCTCTCGGTCAAGTTAACACAGATCGTATTTTATTCTCGAGTGTCAAGATGTAGAAACATCTTTTTACTCGACTTCTGATAAGGATCGGAAAGGAGGAGAAAGAGTAAGGTGGAAGGAAGTGTGGGAGGCGGAAAAAAGAGAGTGAGGTCCGCACTAGCGGCGGCGAAAAAAAGGCGGGTGGCAAGTCCAGTGTCGTTATAAGATGTAGCCGGGGGCCGGTAAACTACAGAGTCAGTTTAGCGTGAATGAGTCAATTAAGGTTGTAATTCTTATGTGAGTAGGATGTCACACGGGTACCGATGTTTTTCTCTGCGATGCGAGGAGTTTCTGAGAGTGCTAATGAGGCTATTACTGTGGGTTTGTACTGAATAAAAGAAGTTGACCACTAATCGTTTAATATACTCTTGAATAAGTTCGATTCGAAGGTCTCTGGGAATATAGATGTTTGGAATATACCAAGGAGCATTAATAATTTCTCGTAGAATTTTATTTTGTAGAATTTGTAATTGTTTAATATTGGTTTTAGCTGCATGTCCCCAGATCGGTACTGCATGAAGGAGGGCTGGGCGAAGTATGGAGCGATATAGAATTAATTTGTTTGTAAAAGATAAGTTGCTTTTTCTACCAAGAAGAGGTCGTATAGTAGCTGTGGTGATTTTAAATTTTTGTACTACGGACCGGAAGTGGGTTCTGAAGGTAAGTTTTTGGTCAAGGGTGACTCCAAGGTATTTGGTTTCATTAATCCAGTCTATTTCTTCGTCAAATATTTCAGGGGATGGAGGATAGCATTTCATGTTTCCTTTACGCAAAATTATTGCTTTAGTTTTATCAGTGTTAATTTAAATCCTCCAAAGGATGAGCCATTTTTCCAGTTTTATGAGATAGTTTTGGACTTGGTTTCTTACGGCGATAACTGTGCATGCTCTAGTAAGTATGGCGGTGTCATCGGCAAAGAGTGCAAGATGAACAGAAGGGTCTTTAGGGATGTCTTGTGTATAAATATTAAAAAGGTACGGTGAAAGTGCCGACCCCTGTAGGACACCAGCATTTATTACTCTGGTGGTAGAGTAAGCAGTACCGATTTTGATTCTGAATGTTCTGTTGCTGAGAAAAGAGGCTATTAAGCGAATAAAATGATCTGGAAAATTGAGAGTGATTAGTTTGTAAACAAGGCCTCGATGCCATACCCTGTCAAAAGCTTTCGCGATATCGAGGAATATAGCACCGGTCGGAAGCTTGCAGTTGTAGCCTTCAGTGATAATGTTGATAACTCTAAGAAGTTGGTGGCAAGTGCTATGATGATTGCGAATTGTTCTTCTGGGAAAAAATTCATGGAAGGGTGAATTTTTTGGATGTGGAAAAATAGGATTTTCTCGGTAACTTTAGACAGATGGCTAAGTAAAGTGACAGGGAGTGTTGGAAGTTGGACTGTGGGAAGGTTGGATTTTGTTGCAGTTTAGCAAAAACAATTATTATAGCTTGCTTCCATGAGTTAGGAAAATGAGCGAATTTGATAATGTTGTTGATTATCTTAGTTAGGCAGGTAAGAGCGTTGATAGGAAGATGCTTCAATGCTTTGGTCGAGATGCCATCGTGCCCTGAGGCTTTCTTCGTTTGTAAGGCGCTGATGGTGTTGGCAACGATTGTTGGGGTAGTCAGGAAAGTGAAGTTATTGGCCACCTGGTTGACCCGTTCAATATGGTTATTGTCGTACGGAGTGGGATTAAGAGTGAATGTATCTTCCATATAGTCCGCAAAAGATTTAGCTTTATCTTCTTCTGTATATGAAATTCCACTAGGTCCATGGATAGCTGGAATAGGTTTATAAGGTTTTTTGAATTTGCGGGAAATGTCAAATAGGAAATTGTCCTCTATAGCTAGGTTATTTAGGAAATTGGTCCATTTTTGGTTTTTGAAGTTCTTGATTCTTCTGTTGATTTCTTTTTGCATAGATATTAGTTCGTGTTTGAGTTGTGGATCCCTGGTGGTTTTCCACCTTTTATGGATCCAGTTTTTCTCTTTAATACTATTTCTTATGTCGGAAAGAAGGGAAAGGAAAGGCTTATTCACATAAAAAGTATTGGTGGCTTCCTTTAAAGCAGGATTGATGCAGTTGGTAAATTTTGAGACTTCGTGTTCTAAATCTTCTTTGTTGTTGATGCATGGGTTACTTTGTATGGAGTTATTCAGAATTTCAGAGTATTTGATCCAATTTGTAACTCCTATACTTCTGTCAAGTGAGGGGAGGTATTTATTAATGGGGATTTCAAATACAATGGGGTTGTGGTCGGAAGACAGGGCAGAAATTACAGAGATATTGCAACTGTTAGTAATGTTGTTTGAGATGAAGAAGTCAATTGTGGTGGCGCTATTGTACCCGTAATGGGTGGGCTCGTCTGGAGCATGAATGTTATAATTATTTGATTGAATGAGTTTAAATATGTCATTTCCTTTTTTGTTAGCAGGTCCTCGGTTCCAGCAGGGGTGTTTGGAGTTGAAGTCCCCTCCGATAATGGTAGAAGTATTAGAATTGAGAAGGTGAATCAATTCTTGTACGCTGGGATTATTATTTGGTGGGATTTATATATTAGAAATTTTGAATTTTTTATGTTCTATTACAATTTCTATTGTGTTACTTTCGAAAGTGGTGCTGGGATTAGGAATTTGAGAGTGTTTCATGCTGATTTTAACAAATGTGATGATACCACCACTTCTTCCTGTCTCACGATCTGTACGGTAGGCTATCAAGTTAACAAAACTGGTCTCTTACTCAAAATTCAGACTAAATAGTCACGTTGGAAGTATTATGTTTTTAAGCTTTGAAATAAATCTTTTTGGATTCAGGAGATCTCATACACAATAATAAATTGACATTGCGGTAGCGAATAAATATGGCCACTTTGAGTATTTGTGGGACAGTGCAATCATATCTTTACTGGCCTATGTGATTCAGAAGTTCAAAAATTTGACACTTCTAGATAAGACATGCGAAAACTCAAGATTAGTGCTATTTATATATAGGTCCTTTTCCTCTGAAGTGAGCAGATAGCTGTAACTGCATTTAAGAGATATGTAGTTAAAATAATCCATTTTAAAAGATTCCTTCATCAGCAGAAGGACGCGCAAAAGGCAAATTAAAATTATTCATTCCAAAAAGTATCCAGTTCTTTGAAACAGCTATATTCTTTCTGTATTTAGCTCTCATGACTATGTCTAACTGGAGGCAGTTATTATAGCAATAGACCTTGTACATTTCAAGAATAATGAGGCAGGGGAAAGTTTTATTGCTATTTTGTGCTTAGTGCAGGAATGGGCCAAATCCGGCTCACCGGAAAGTTCTATCCGGTCCGCGGATAAATTTTAACCTTTTCCCGTGGGCTCGAAAAACAGTTGTGTACATTCACTGGGGGGTCTTGGCTCAGCGCTTATGGAAAAGGAGGAAAATTATCGAATCGAGTACTTAACGACTGGGTGATTAGTGCTCTTTTGTCGGCAGGCAGGCAAACGCTCGGGATTTCCTTTCAATCTAGTTCCAACGCTCAAGGCGTTAGAATGCGGTATGTACTCTAATCGCTTTCACACTGCAGGTAGATAGGTGAATACAGTTTTCCCAAGGGAAAAAAAAAGTATTATTTTACCTTCAAATGAAATGCATGCTATAACTAGAAATTTTGTTCTAAAGAGTGTTCCATTTTACGATTAAAATAGTTTTTTAAACTTGCACCTATATTATGTACTAAAAAGCTAGCGAAGTAATCAGTGTTAAATATATTCACTTGTTATCGTATCGAAAATTCAGTGATTTAATATAGTCAAATATTTCCTTCAAAGAATATATGCATTTTCATTTTTAATAATATTATTATTCTGATGTTGAAGAGCAAATTAAATAGAGTTTATTTATTACAAGTGCCATTTAAGAAGCATTTTCGGATTCCAAAATGAGTGTTATACTTTTACACCTCTGGTAATATTCATTCCTGGAGAAATAGAATTTGCTCACTGCATTTATACTGTACTAAATTATTATTGAACAACGCCAGCACTAAGAAAAATTTACAATGCACGAGCCAAGAATTTTTTTTATTATTTTTTTCCCATGTGGCATTGAAAATAGCGGTCCCAGAGTTGATCTGCCTTTACATCAGGGATATAAGATGTTTAATTTATTTAATCGCTTCATAGTTTTTGGTTCAAGAAAGAAATGCAGATGCAAACCCTGGAGCTTTAGAAAATAAAATCTTTATTGAGTTTTAATGTATTCAAAAATTTAGTTTTATCACTTAGAGATATAAAATACTACTTTTACCTTAGAATAGAAAGGGAACAGTTGTTCGATTATTTATATTGCTACTCCATTTTTTCTTTAAATGCAAAATTGCATATACAGGAACGCATTGAAATTTCAAAATGTAAACATCTTTGTCGAATGGCGAAATATTTCTTCAGTTTTTTATGATCTACATTTTCAGAATGCTAAAATCGCCTTTGAGGTATTAAACTGTTATGCGAAATTTTCAGATCTCAAGCTATTTACTGTTGCTTTCTATGGAAGTAATGAAGCTGGGAATGAAGATTCGTACTGAGTAAATGAATATTAATGAAAATTTGCACTGAGGATTAAATTCAGGGAGCTAAAAGTAGTACACATCTGAATTCCTGTATACATGCTTAGTATTCCAATATCTTGTTTGATTCCCTCCAAAACACGATTCTCACGTAAAATTAATTACTTTCTGAACACTACAAGTTACTGAGAGGTTAAGGCCATTGAATGCTGGTAGTTAGACATAGGTTCGACGTCAGGCGATCGAGCTGGCCGCATGGTTGATTTTCGTTGTGTTCCCGATGTGAAACGTGAATACGAGCCAATTCCTCCACGAAGGCATACTTTCCTTTAGGTAGGCAGTCTTCGTGTGCTTTCCCCTATTCAATTAACCTAAATTAACGTATCTAATTTCTGAACAAATTGATACAGATATGACATTATAGACGCAAATCATATAACAAACGATAAATTAATAAGTTTTGAAACTTTTAAATTTTGAATTAGAAAATATTCCATAATAACTGCTTTAATAAAAATGTGTATTTCATTTGTCGCACAATTAAAATTAATTTTGTCATTAAAATGATTCATAAAAGGAAGGGTTTCTAAACATAGTTATGAAAACGCTCATAAGTTTAGCTTTCTTATTTCGAATATAATTTTATTTTTATATGCTGAATTAGATAAAGTGTTATCTACCTAAGCAAAAGGGGCTTTCGTGGAGGGCGTTCAAAGGAAATTGGCTGATATACCCTTTACATATGTAAGAGAACAAGAAACGTTCATGCAGTCAATCCGTTCTTCGGAATTTGAATCGAGGTCAAATTATCAGAGTTAAAGAAATATTATTCGCTCGGCCACTAGTTATCATTTAGAACACATAACAAACCAAAATTTCATTCAAGTAAGCGGTAGTGGTGGAATGCATGTCATTTAGAAATAACATTAAAATTAATTTTTGTTACCTGAAACATTTATATTACTACACTGCCATATACTAAAAATTGAAATAAAGTGATAAAAACACTTATGAGAAGAATGAAACGAAGACAGTTTCAAATTCGAATTGAAACCAAATTAAAAAGAATTTAATTAGAAATAACTAAAAAATTATGCAATTTTAAATGCATTCAAAGTTTTAAAATAATTTCCGAAGAATTTTAGCAGCCGAGCTTCCGGAAATAAAATTTCTTTGATATTTGACCTCCAAGCCGTATTTGTACTTGAAGAAATCTGAAAACGAAAACACGTCAGAATCGAAGTAATCAACTGTTCTTTTTATTTTCCCCTCTCAACAAAATATTTCCTGGGAGATACCGAATTTGCAAACAAGCCATGTGGGTTTAAAACACGGACAATTTTCCCCAATCCATTAGCGAAATCCCACAAAAGAACACACTCTCCCGGGTGTCATAAAATAATTATCAAGCCTCAAGCACTAGAATTCCTACCCCTGCCACGAACCATGGAGGTAGGAAGTAAGAAGGAGTCGCCCTAAACAAGTTTCTCCGTACCCTGCTCTGAAGCACCGGCGATCCCTACGTGGTGGCCAAAACATTGGGTCATTTACCATTGAGTTCTATGGGATTTGACGCGTTCGGGTGTAAATATTTTGTAATTACGTCGCAAATATGCATATAAATGTATATATTTTCTTTTTCTACAACACTTCAGAGTCCTAAGTATGTGAAAACAACATATTTTTAAACAACATTTGATTCTGAACGGAATTAAATGCTATACTTTTCTCAGAATGGTTTAATTTGAATGAAATATTTTCACAAGTTTTCGTTAATTACATTAGAAAAAAAAAATTAAGGTAATTCGATTTTATTCGGTTAAGGTACAAAAATTAAGATCAAAGTTTATTGTATTATTAATATTAAAATTATGCATTATTTCTTTTCTATTTATAGAGCTTCTTCCTAAAATACTTTCTTAAATATGACATGATTTTTTGGCTTCTTTTAAATCGAAAAATGTAAGTCAATTTATAATTAATGCTCTATTCGGTTCATTTTAAATTAGAGAATTATTAGGAAAATAGTATTTGACTTTCTCTGAACATTTCTAAAAGGGAATAAAATATGTTTTTTTTTTTTTTTTTTTTTTTTTAAGTATTATTTAAAACTTGTAACTGAGTTATTATAAAATGTAAAGGGAATAATTCTTTTAATTATGCTTATCAGTTTTTTTTTTTACCCTTCATTTCAACAATACATATTCCAAAACTCTTTATTACGTTCTTAAGTGCGCATCTCATAGCATTTGTTTTACAATACCTTTTAACAGATTGCTTTCCAATACGAACAATTCTTGCTTAAATAGTTTTATAACGTATTAGTCAACAGGATTTCAACTTATGTTTACAATTCAATATTAAGGTTATTATATATTTAGATAACATTTATAATCATTATAAATTAGATACATTTAATCATTAGATTTCTTCACAGTACTATCACAGTTGTTTATAAGTGAATAAATTCTTCATTTCAAATACATTTATAAATAATTTAATGAATATTTAAGTATTTTGTCAAAGGCAGATACATGCTTTTTGCAAGCACATGCATAAATACCCATACATATTTCCTATTTATCATTTCCGGCATGTGCATATCTTTAATTTCTGTGCATTCACTATATTTTTCGTGTAAAGTAATTTACACTAATTTAGCATACACCCGAAAGTTTTACATAAAAAATATATATGAATATAATTTGAATGAAAATTATAAGTATTATTTTTAATACCCACTCAAAGGTCAGTTTTTCTTCAAAATTCCCCCACGATGGCATCTCTCTCTTTAGGCAGATAGCCCTTGCGTGCGTTACTCTATTTAATAAAAACTTAATCTGACCTATGTGCCTAATTACAAATATTTTAACATACATAATTTTATATTTACATTTAGCTATCAAGTTTCAAACTTTTCAAATCTTCTAGAAAATAAATTTTGGCAGATCTCTTTTAGCAATTTTCTTAAAATCTATATTTTTGTAGTGCAACAGCTTAGAATTTTATAAAACAAATTCATAATCAAAATCGCTGTTGTTAGTTATCGAAAAATAACCAAGATGTGATTTTTGCGTAAATGTCAGTAAACTATACAAATTGCTATTATCCATCACACTATGAATGTTTCTTTCATGCGAGAGTGTCCCTTTTTCGATTTCTATGGAACTGTCGTGTGTCGAAATACTATCAGAATTTTGTCAAGCGAGCTTCTGAATGTAAACAAAAAACACCCCGTCTGGTGACCCAAGCTTCAAAGCAGTGCTTCACTTCTAGCGCGGAATGGCCCCTCCTCACTTTCCTACCTCCATGCCACGAACGGCAAACTGTCTCGCGCCCTCAGTTGCTGTATCCTTAGTACAAGACTTAGAAGACTTTATCCCTGTCCTTAGTACGGGACACATATGTCCCAGCCCCCGGAAAAAGGTTAATTTGCCGGACGCGGCAAATTAAAAGAAATATATATTATATATTTATCTAATTTTCTACTTTGTTTAAATATTATTAGTCCAAAGGGATTTGAATCCCGAAGGACTATTAGTTTCGTTTTGGCATTTTGCGTCGGACTCATAAATGTCGGTTCACTTTTCAAACTGTTGCCACAAAATGTTAGAGTCCTGCATTATATTTGAAGAAATTAAATAATGAAAAATCTGCATAAATGTATGTATATTTCTCGTATTGTGATAAAACAACGGTACATAGAGTCATCGAATTTTGAATAATGTAATCCTCCAACGAATATGAGCATGTGGAAGACCAAATTGGAAATTTGAAATTTGTTTTATGATCGATTTCCTATTTTTTAAAACTTTGACGAATTTTTAATTAACAAACTCAAGGATTTCAAAGCGAGCAATGGCAACGTTGTGCAGAAAAAACATTTTTATCTCCAGCGCGTGAGTCTCTGTATCGGAAATTCTAAAGATATGCTCGTTTTAAAACTATTTTGCGATATTGCTGTTGCACTGGATCTTATGGTTTAAGTGCGAGGAACATGATATTTAATAAAGAAAGGTAACACACAAAATGTTAAAAAACGCCCCTTTGGACGTAATTCAAAATCTGAAACATTTCAGATTTTTTTTTTTTTTCGAAAGCACTGATGATCTTTTTATTCTATTTTCGTTCTACAAAACATAAATTGACGGCAATAGCAAGCAGAGAGGACAGCTTTCAATCGGTAAAGCGTTAAGAGCGGAAGTTATAGCTGTAGATTGGCGTCAACAAGCGTTATCTCTTTCTCGGAAAGCAGATATATGGGAATCCAGTATAGATGAATTAGACCTCACATGTGGCAGACTGCGCATTTGTTTATACTCCAGCCAGCGGCTTTTTCTTTTGGCGCGAGTTCTAATATTATTGACTGCGTATGGAATGATTGCGGACATATAGCAACATTCGGAATAGTGGCGAAATTATTAGAAGTATAGCGTAGCTACTGCTTATTTGGATTATTCGTAAAATATTTCAACCCCAAAATGACTACTAAAAAACGTAAAGTTGATTCAGATTGCTGTGCTTTTAATGATGAATGGGCCTGGAAATATTTTTTTTACAGTTGTAAGGGATAAACCAGTGTGGCTCATCTGCAATGAAACTGTAGCAGTTTTCAAAGAATATAACATTTCTCGTCATTTCACGTCTAAGCATAAGCATTCCAATTACGAATCAATATCCGAATATGAAAGAAAACAAAAGGCAGAAAGTCTTTGTAAAAAATTATCATGCCGACAAAATGTTTCGAAGAAGGTAAAACAATATCCAAGAAGCAGCTACACATGCAAGTTACGTTGTAGCATATAATATTGCTAAAAATAATAAAGCTCTCAGTGATGGGGAGTTCGTTAAACAATGCGTGCTCCAATTTGTGATGTTTTATGCCCAGACAAAAAAAAAAAAAAAAAAAAAAAAAAAAGAGACTGTAAGCTTATCTAAAAAAACCGTGACTTTTAGAATCGAAGGCATCGATAAAAATTTGACATCACAATTAGAGTCTAAGACTGACCAGTTTAAATTTTGCTCCATAGCTATGGATGAAAGCACTGATGTTAATGATACTGCTCAATTAGTATTATTTATAACAGGTGTTGATGAGAATTTTGAAATTACCAAGGAACTGCATGCGTTCTTTAAAGGGATGTGATATTTTTTGTGAATTTCAGGAAAGCCTTTTAACTTTGAAAGTGCCTATAACAAATATATATAGCATTACGATCGATGGAGCACCAAATATGACAAGAGAAAAATCTGGATTTCTTCGATTTAATCAAAATTATCCCATTAACAATGTTGTTTTTCTACATTGTGTTATACATCATGATGCTCTGTGTAAATCCGCATTGAATATGAAACCGTGCTTGATACAATCGTGAAGCTTGTAAATATTATTCGATCTCGAGGGCTTACTCACAGGCAATTTCGAGATTTTCTTCAGTCCGTGCAATCTGAATACTCTGATGTATTGTATTACACGAAAGTAAGGTGGCTTAGTGCAGGATGTGTTTTCGAGCGAGTTTGGCAGCTGAAAGACGACATTGTGTCATTCTTCTATAAGAAACAATGTTCTGTGGAATGCGAAATGTTAGAAGATACAGAATGGCTTTCGGGCTTTGCACTTCTCACAGATCTTCTTTATCATATGAGCAACTTAAATTTTAAGATGCAAGGGAAAAGTCAATTTATCGACGATATCTGGAGCCATCTCAAGGCTTTTAAACTAAAATTTAATCTGTTTACTGGGCAGCTAGCTAAGAACGATTTGTCTCATTTCCCGAGGTTAAATTCAATACCCTCGGTAAATGAAGAGCAGTTTAAGAATTATGAAGATGGCTTGAAAAAACTGCATTTTTAGTTCGAACATAGATTTTAAGATTTCAGTGCTATTCAAAGAGAATTGGATATTTTTACCTAGCGTTTAACGTAAACAGAAGCAGTGAGGTCAGATTTACAGCTTGAATTAACTAAATTGCAATCTAACAATCATCTCAAGCAGTTGTTTCTAAATATGCCAAAGTGAGAGTTTTACAAATCATTATCGAAAGTTAAGTTTATAAGGTATTTCTCCCACTACCCTAGCGTGCCTTCGTAGTGTAGCACGCCGGGCCGGTATTCCAGAGGTCCGTGGTTCGATTTCCGGCGAAGGCGGTTGGTAACTTTTCATCTTTTCTGCTGCCAATTAAACTAATGACTCTTCAAGTGGCGCCCGAACTAAAAGGGTTGTGGATGATGATTCTCCGCACCCAGGATTTGGCGACTAGGTCCCCTAAAAAACTCTAGTGGCCCTTTAAAAAGGGGAGTATATAAGGTATTTCTCCCACTTCCCTAGCATGCCTTGGTGGTGTAACGGTAGCACGTTGGGCCGGTATTCCAGAGGTCCGTGGTTCGATTCCCGGCGAAGGCGGTTGCTAATTTTTCATCTCTCTGGCTTCCAAAAAATCCTAATGTTTTTACAAGTGGCGCCCGAACTAAAAGGGTTGTGGATAATGATTCTCCGCACCCAGGATTTAGCGACTAGGTCCCCTAAAACTCTAGTCGCTCTTTAAAAAGGGAGTATATAAGGTATTTCTCCTACTTTCCTAGCATCCTTCGTGGTGTAGTGGTTCTGCACGCTGGGCCGGTATTCCAGAGGTCAGTGGTTCGATTTCCGAAAAAGGCGTTTGTTATTTTTCATCTTGCCTGCATCCAAAAATTAACCTAATGTCTCTACAAGTTTCCTAAATTTAATATCTCACGCCCAGAAAATCAGTGCTATGTTTGATTCATCTTATACATGAGAACAAGTACTTTCAACCGTGAACCTTAGAAAGAATGATTTCAGAAGTAGACTGACAGATGAGCATTTAGATTTGTTCCTTAGAATCAGTACATCTCACTTCGAACCTCAATATAAGGTACTTTTAAAAACGAAATTACAATTTCATTCATCGCATTAACATATTTAAATTGTAATATATATATATTGTTTTTAAAATTTTAGAAAAAATTATCTTGACCTGCGACGGAAAATATAATAGATCTTGTGCAAAATGTTTGCCCATCCTTGGCTTGGTAAATGCTGACAGCTGAATTGCACATATTGTCAATTTGTCATTAAGTACATGAAACGAGCAGACTTAAATGCATTTTCCTAAGGCATTCCTAGGAAGAATTGGTTAAAACTCGTTTTAACTGCAACAGATTATCATAGGCATTCTCTTGAGAGCTGTTCTTAAGATAGATAGCCAATTTGCAATATTAATAGATTACACAATGAAATCAAGGCCGTTTTAACAATACTGAGCTCTTTGGACTAAAAAAAAAAAAAAAAAAAAAAAAAAAGAAGGTATGACGCCTAACTCATACTGGATGAAGCAATATATATGTAATACGTCACACTCATTAAATTCTTTCTTTTGGTACTTTTCCGTTTTGCTGGAGCAGCCAGTAGTGTCGTCAATAATCATGCAACTGATGCCAAAAAGAATATCCTCGCTGGTAACCTTTTACGTCTCATTTTCGAAACAAGTCGCAGCCATTTATTATCAGCTTGATTGGTTCTTTTAATACTGGCATACAATTGCATAGAATTTTTATCAGATAGTTCAATTTTATGCCCTAAGGCCAGTCGCGGTAATTAAAATGCAATCACACCGCTCATCCGAAGGCGAAAATATAAGATTGATTATTAATTGATTATTGATGAGACCTGATGAGACACCTACACCATCTTCAACGTCATGTTTCCACATTATTCTTTCGATATTACATGCCATTTTGTTAGTAATTTTGCATGTAAAAGTTTATTTTAAATATTTCGTCTTGGACAGCTAATCCGACGCCTTGCCGCGTCACACGTGACTATTGATCACGCCCCTTTCACCTCCTAGTTTGTACTCCGGACCCACCCTGAGCATTCAACTCACTGCGTCGCTCGTAGTAGCAACTTATGTGACGACAACCTGAACAAAGGCAGCAAATTTGCAAGCTACTCGCTGCTTAATATTGGAACTGGAACATAACAATCGGGGTATCTGCACGAACAATTCGATGTCGTTTACAATACAATAGACTGTCCGCTAGGCGTCCACTGCTTCGCTTAACTTTAGAACACAGTCTTACACAAAAATACACAATGGTCGAATTAAAGTTTGGGACACCGTGGAGAGAGGCTCCTTGACTGATGCGTTATGCATCGTCATACCTATCCTGCACCCGATGTTATGGTGGAGGATGTTACTGGATTGCACTCCCGCACTCCCCTACTACGCATTATCGGTTAACTCACCAGCTAACTCTATGTCTTTATAGTCTTTATGTCTCTATATGTTTTTATAAAAATTATATTATATATGAGATTTTGCAGCTTATTCTTCTTCCTTACCTTCAAGCTTACTGTGGTAATTACTACCGAATTTGTAATAAAATTTTGTTACAAATTAGGAAAATTTGCTATCGATTCGACCTGTATATGGTGATGCATCGCTATCAAGAACGAAAGGGCCAGAAGCCACAAGTATATGAGTGGTACAACTGCTTTAGATGTGGGTGCGAAAGCGTTGAAGATGAACCAAAGACGGGCGCCCTTCAATTGCAAATGTTAAGCCAATTAACGGTTACTTCCAGCGCCTATATACAGTGTTACCATTACCTAAAGAAACGTCGAAAAAATTGCATAGAAAGAAACCTTTGACATTATTTTGAAGGATGTTTTAGCCCAAAAGGGACGCATGGGATATTAATTTCGAAACAGCATTTTGCGTCGGAACGCTTAAAGGCCTTATACCACTTTTAAAATTGTTGCTACCAAATATTATCGCCATGTGTTATACTTAAAAGAATTAAATAATGAAAAATCTGCATGAATGTATGCATGCTGTTTGCATAGTGAAAAAGAAACGGTACCTAAAAGCCATCAACTTTTGAATAAGTCCTCCCAAGAAGCCCGAATGTTGAATTTCAAATTTGTTCTGTTATCTCTTTCATATTTTATAAAACTTTAACAAATTTTTTATTAACAAACGCAAAGATTTTTATAGTAAGCAGTGGCAATACTGTACGAAATAAAGCATTTTTATCTCCAGGCCGCGAGAGTATCTATGAGAATATTGAAGACATATCTTAAGCATTTGGAAACCTGCAAATTGCGTGAAAATTCTTTCGGCATCTCATATGTAAGAAAAATTATAAGAATACACGCATTAGTAAATCACAAAGGAACATAACTGATTGATAATAGAGGGGGAGAAATTAACTTAAATTTCATTTATTTGTTTATTCAACCTCTTCAAAGGAAAGCGAAAATTACGTTAGAAATGTCAAATTTTGAAATTAAAAATATCTCGGTCAATTATTGGCATTTTGGAGGAAAGCGTTTTGCTTTTTGATTTATGTAATGAGTTTAAGCTTTTATACAATATAAATACAGTGATCGGGGAATCGTACAAAAAGTTACATTTCGCAACCTTTAGAAGATTGGTTTCTTTAAATTAAAAAATGACGAAACATGAAGCTTTATATCATTTAAAATATTTTATTTTTTTAACTGGAAGTATCTCGACTACCAGCAGTTCAGAGCATAAGGATTGCTTAAGGAATTTTGTGGATATGATATAATCTTATATTAGAAAAGGTGAATGCGTGGGCCATGGACGCAGTCAGCTGATCAGTGTTTACGTTTACAAAGCGTTAAATGTTCCAATACTTAGTATTCGCCTTAGTACTGTATACGTCAATGTTTTTTAGTATTCGTTATACTACGATAGTGTGTCAAACTTAAGGAACTTTTCTAATTTGGGGCATAATTCCGCAAAAAATAATTGGAAGACATGAAATTCATTCCCTAGAAGCAAAATGTAGTACTTAAAACGTTGGGCGGGACTTCGGTCTCTGGGACCGACAGAGAATTTTTCGTTTGGCTGTCTAAAGGCCAACAGTATCAAAATTAAAAAATGAAATGTGAAAATTTCAATGAAATTTATTAAAACTTATTTATTTGAATTTATTAAAAATTACTTATTTTATTTGGCTTGGCACTTTAGGCAATCGTAAAAGGCACACTATTTGACTGGTTGTTTTTTGGATCAAACCATTGACTTTGGTCACTGCTTTCTTCAGCACATATACCCCATCTGTCATTGTCAAGATCCACTGCTTTGTCTAATGAATTGTCATCTTCCAACGATGACAAGCATAATACTCGGTAATAATTAAAGTTTGGATGATAAAAAATAATTCACTCGACGTATCGCTGTCTCCTTCTCTTCCGAACATTTTCAGTCTTATGGGCTATGACTACTTTCAAAAACAAACCAAAATTTTCTATTATCAAATTGTCTCTACACTTCCGTGGCTTTTTCTAAGTAATCGTCTCTAGGAGGTCGCATTTTTTCCGTTCGTATACGTATGCATTGGCTGCACCATTGTCCCAGTCCGAACGAAAAAATAAGAAGGGGAAGCAAAACAATCTTCTGTTCATCCCCCCTCAGTGCTCCCTGTTTGCCGGGGAAAATGACGGCAATATCACCACCGCGCTCAACACGTTAAAGAAGGAGGAAAGTATAGTAACATAAAAATGAACAGGAAGCATACAGTATGGAACAAATAGATACAGGCTTTATTGACAGAATGGCGTTGATACAAAAAAACTTTCTATGCTAGAGGCACAGCAACAAACCAAAGAGCCTTAATGAGGGATATGACCACCTCTAACTGCAATGATTGCATTGCACCGTCTGTCGATACTGAACACCAGGTTATCTAACAATTCTTGATGTTGTAGAGACATTAGGATATTCTTTGGAAGCAGGCAAGATGAAAAATGAGCAAACGCCTTCGCCGGGAATCGAACCACGGACCTTTTGGAATACCGGCCTAGAATGCAGAACCACTACACCACGAAGGCACGCTAGGAAAGCGGGAGAAATACCTTATAATGTAAAAGTTCTCTTCCTTGAAACAGCATGTTTTAATGATCAGATGTTCCCCGAAAGGTAAGATCGTGCCGCTAGGCGCATCTTTAAAGTATCTCATACATGTTCAGTGCTGTTTAAATCAGGCAGCACGCTGGCCAGTCCATTTTGTGAATATCCTCATTTTTTAGGAGCTCTTCAACAGCATAAGTACTGAGTGACTGCGCATTGTCATCCATAAATGGACCAATGCCATCCCGGAAAAGATGCATGAGGGAAAGTATAACTTCATCACAGTAAAGATTACCGGTAAGTGTTACTTTGTCGAAAGTGTAGTGGTCCATCTGCCAGTTCATCATAATGCCTCCCCACACAAGGACACCAGGATTACCCCAGCGGTCTTTCCCCTTGATGTTAGTGCGATGAATGCGTGTCTCTACCACTTTCCATATGAACTGGAACAGAGTATCGTTTTTCAGACTGAAACGAGTCTCATTGTTAAAAACAATGTTACTCCAGTGATGAGGTGTTCAGTCTTTTATGCTCTCTACACCGTTGTAAACCAAGGGGCCCATTGGCTGCTGTCAATAGTATGCAGCGTTCAAGACGGCGGGTGAATACGATATATTAATGAAGTCGCCTGGTACAGTAAGCCGGGACATCTACCATCCAGTTGCAACTGCTGAGCAGTGTTGCCCGCTGTACGGTTTCGATATCGGCTATCAGTCACCGTTGTTCTCCTTGGACGAACACCACCAAATTTTCTTACAGCAAAGACTGTCAACTGGAAAGGGTCTGAAACATTTTTTAATAGCCGGGCGCTTTATTTAATAGCCTTAAGCCTTGCGCCGCTACAAGGGCCTGAAGTGGTGGCCATTTTATTACGGAAGCACCTAATGGGTGGCCACTGTTGCCTCTTATGAAGAGACGACAGTTACAACCATGCCTTCTCAGGGATTCGGACCGGGCCCGTCGCAGTCAGGGTCTGTAATCACTACACCGGATGGGCGGAAAGCGTCTAAAAGAACACTTATCAATTCTAAACTCTTATACGGCAGATGTCAAACTATGCCCCTCCTCAAACTTGCCAGTCATTCTACCACATGTAAAAGTGACGTCCACATGACTACGCTAGCGATGTAAATCGAACAACGAAACACACACGTCGCCGGCGGAAAGTCGTACAAACGAACACGCGAATGAAGTCTGCATGTAGCCAATAGAATTACTGAAGAGAAAAAAAAGGGCTTAAAGTTATTTTGGCTTGTGTAGCGGCCGCTACACAAAGCCAAAATAACAAGACATAAAATTGCTCAAACTGGGTATCCATGTACACATCAACCTATTTTCACTTAAAAAAAAAATCAGAGAATTGCACAAACTAGGCATTGTGCACTCCCTTGACTTTGTCCACATACATATTGAACTATATTCACTTAAAAAGTCAAAGGAGCAGCCAACAAAAAATATATAATCTCAATAAACTATATTTTAAACCAAACAATGAAATAACATAAAAAAGGAAATTCATCTTTGCATTACACAAAGGAAATATCCACTTAAGTTATTTACGAATTAACATGTCTTCAGTCAAACAAAATTCCTTAACAGCATCCAAAAACTTCCTAAAATTACCTGAGCTAGAATCTGTATACTGGCGTCGCAACATAAATTCACGGAATAATAATAAAAAATATCCTCTGTAGCGCCGTTATCGTCCGACGTTTGACTATACGCATTTCCTTCCTACAAACAGGACACTTAATAATGGCTACTAAGTAAACCTTCATTTACACACCAGTCAAGTAATGCTCTTTTTCCCCTTTCTTTCCAAATCGTACAGAACAGAAACTTGAAATTAATCTTACCACATTCAGCCATTTTACCGTCACAAAACAAGCACTATACTTCCTAATCTACACACACCACAAGCCCTTACGAATTTACCGCAATCATGCAACCGATTACGCCATAATAGGGTTTCCATAACATTCAACTACTCAGGCTACCATAAATGAAACTACAACTTGGCGATAAATGAAACAGACAATAATGAACAATGATAAATGAAACAATGTTTTGTTAATGCTGTGATATATTATTTTAATATTAATTTCGCTAAAATATTTAAACACTCAATCATTATGTATTACCCTGTAAAAGAACATTGTTTTTTTATTCTCTTAGACAAAAATGTCGCAAGTTGCTTCCTGTGTCCAACATTAAGGTGTGTGTGTGTATTGAGAATACGGCAAAGCACACTAGGGCTATCTGCCTAAGGGGAGGGATGTCTTTCGTGGAGGACTTTCTAAGGGAAACTGGCTCGTATACACGTTACACATGGGGAAAACCACGAAAACGCCCATGCAGCCAGCCCGTTCGCGGGATTCGAACCTCGGACCGAACTACCAGTGTTCAGCGATTTTAACGCTCGGCCGCTTGTGGGCCCCTGTCCCCAACAGATCAGTTATCATGCACAACTTGATAATACAAGGGGTACCCTTTTTCTACTCTAACCGAAGATAGGTTCCGCACAAAACCTCGTAAATCGAAATCTTGAATGTTGCTATGGAAAACCGTGTAAAAGGGAAAACACACTAAATGTGCATAATTTAGCTATTTATTTACATAAAACAAAAGTAAGACATCATAAAATAAATAAAGTTATACTTCGTTCATAAAATAACAAATATATATAGGTAAATAGAAGTTAATTTATTTTACATTAGGAAAATATAAGACTCAAAAATTATTATAAGTTTAATCACTGTCATCACTTTCATGAACTATTAGTTTTTCTTATTAATTGGTATGATGTCACTTTCATCACTTGAGCGTTCTCGAAGAGATTCTGCTTCAGTGATTGACGAATTAGGAAAGATCTCAGATCGACAAGACTTTGTAATGAAATCCGTAAGTAACAATTGCATAGGGTTTTTTTCCCCCTAAACCTTTGTAAACCCCTTCATATTGATTTAAGTACTTATTAAGCTCCCGTTGGAATTGGGAAGCTCGTTCAACATTCGCGTCATATTGTACAAAATGATTACCCAGTCTTCTTCCCAATTTAAGTACTACGCTCATGATTCCTGCTGTGAACGCAAACGGTTCAGATTGCTCTTCATCGTGTTTATTTCTTTCACGAATCATGTTAACTAACTCATCCTCATTTAGTTCTTCATCAACCATTATTTCTTCAATATCTTGCTTGAGCTTAATCCTCAAAATCTTCTCTTCCTATAGTTTAGACCAATTTAGTGATCGGAGAATATTCATGCTGTAATGGTTATCTATCATTCTCATCTTTAGCAGCATTCAGCCATATTGCTTTCCAGCATACGTTGAGCATTGATTGTTAAATCTGCGTATATGACAGTTCAACATGCTTAACCCAACCTAAGATTGTAAATTTCTTCCAAGCATCCATAAGAGTAAGAGATTAATCATTCTCCATTTGTTCTAAAACATATGCCAAAAAATAAAATAAAAATGGCACAAAAATATAAATGTTGAAAACTTACCAGTAAGCATTCAAATATGTAGATAAAAATGATGTAAGCTTTGCTGCTAAAATACTGATACTTCCATTAGTTAACATGAAACATATAGCTTTTATGCTGTGAAATACATATACATACTACGGTGATTGCTGTTTTACAGCACGGGGAACCATCCTTGTTGTTACCACCAGTGTTACCAAAGGAATGAGATTCAAAAATGACTTCAAGTATATGCATTTGCGTATATGCAGCCGAATATACATTTTTACCAAGTTTTTGAAATCCGTTAATTTTTAAACAGTGTAAAACTGAAATCGTGTAAAACGAGTACCGTGTAAATCGAGGGATAGGTATACTCTGTCACAGTCAACTGCTTTATTTAAAAGTTGTTATTTTGTTGAAGTTAGTCGATACTGAGATATTTACATAGCTTTTTGTTACTAATGAAATAGTGAACATTTGTAAGAACGAAATGATACAGTTCAGAGCGATTTATAAAAAGAGGTTACTATTCTTTAGTCAGGAAGAAAAAACCAAATTAAAACACAGATTGCCAGCAAGTTAAAATTAAAATTTTGATTTACATATTTTTAGCTTATATTTATATTTGTCATTTTTTGTGCTTGTTCTTTCAGTTCTAACAAGGTGAGCTAAAAGGCAAATTTGTTCGATACAAAGGTATTCGTTGCTTATTTCTTTAAATGCGTTATGAACTTTTTAACTCATAAAAACTCCTAGTTTCCATTGCAGTTCATTGAATAGATTTAATCAAGTATCACGCATATGATGGAACTGATAACGAAGAAATGAAGATTAAATCCATAAATTCCATTGAAGAACAAGCTGAATAATTTCTTTTGTTTTGTTAATGCTGTGATATATTATTTTAATATTAATTTCACTAAGATATTTAAACACTCAATCATTATGTATTACCCTGTAAAAGAACATTGTTTTTTTATTCTCTTAGACAAAATGTCGCAAGTTGCTTCCTGTCCCCAACAGATCAGTTATCACGCGCACCTGCCCTCGCCCCCCAAAAAAAGTGAAATAAACGATTCTCAAGAATTAAGATATATATGCATCACATGTTTATATATCAGCTACATTAAAAGTTAAGCTTAAATTTCTTTATTGCAGTGAGATAAAGAATTTTATTAAGCAGTCAGTTAAAATATTTTATTTCATTCCTGATTATGAAGTACATCCACTCTACTATTAAGAAGTATAAATACGAGTAGTTTAAAAAAATAAGTTTTATTTACATAAAATTATCATGAACTTTGGCTGGAATTTTTATTTTAATGATAAAAATAATGCTTTCTGTCATTGTTCCTCAGCAGGTTACGTCAGTTTCCTTTAAAGTTTGATATTCACTGTCCTTCAAAATCAAACCATTATTGCAGCTTTTGTAGCTGAAAAAAAAAGGGCAGAATAACATATTAAAGTGGATCAGGCATATATTCAATGTATTTCAGAAATTTCCAGTGCTACTAATTATTTAGAAAAATTATTCATCACCTTGTTTTTTTTCAAAGAATTCTAAAATTAAAAAAATCTGATGAGGACACCAAATGACCTTCTTGATCGGCCTACTAAATTATTTACAGTTCTTGCTACACTTCATTTAAATTTATTTCCTCCAAATATTCTAACTTAATTAATCGATCTCTTAAAAAAGTTGAAAACAACACCAAAAATTGCAAACATTGAAATTAAATATCCCGGGTAGTTTTGTAGTACCGGAGTCAAACTTCTTATAACTTTACTTTTTCATATTTTTTCATAAAATTCTTAGATATACTATCTGGATGTATCTCAGATATACTATATTCACAAAAATGATCGGCCACTATAATTTTTTTTTTTTCATTTTAATAAGTAATAGGAGAAAAGCATAGAACGTTTTTTCTTTCAATACATATTTTCTTAGCTCTCTCTTTGTACTAAATGAATTTGAAAAAATTAAAGAGTAAATATAAGAAATAACGCTTTAGGCAGAAATGAAGGGAAAAAAATTGATGTGTACACCACATGACTTCTTTGCACGGAATATTAAATTATATGCATTTTTTCTTGCATTTCATTTAAACTTACTGGATTGAATTAAATCTACGTATTTCGTCGATAGCGCATAAACCACGATAGAATAAATGTAGTTTTTTAAAATTCACTATATTTGTTTACCATAGCGACACTCTGGTGCTAGGTTCACTTAACAGCGTTACATTTCGTTCATATTATAACTCAGAATGCATATAAATTTATATCATTTGAAGAATTATCTAATCGTTGCCACATGCTCTATTCAAATACTAAAATAAATCTAAAACGATATATAAAAGAAATTAAGCAAACAAAACAAAAAAGAAACAGTTTTTCGCAGACGATTCAGTATTTCTCATTCAATTAATTCAGTTCTCACTTCGCGAGAAGGCAAAAATAGATAAAAACTCAAAATATCTATATTAAAAATTACGAAGTAAATCTTAAACACTTATTTCTTCGAATCAATTCCAGAATAGATTAAGCATGATTTAATTCGCAATAATAAAAGAAGGCGTTATCTTTGTCGTTGGGAAGCTTAGTTTCTCTAGATTGGCAACAAATTCGAAATTCTGCCAAGTTTCAAATGTAAACAAACATGTCCGCCATCACAAAATTAATTAGGCTTAGCTGCACAAACAACCTTTAAATTGTTAATAACTCCACAAATATTGCATGTACTAAAGGCACAAAAACCTTAACCGGAAGATAAGAATAACATAATTCAATCATTTCTAGAGCAAAAAATGCACAACTTACAAACATATAAGAGTAAAGAAACTGAGATCACTGAGCCGGCTAACAAAGTGGATATATATATATATATACATATATTTATATACGTTTACTTCGTACTTCGTTCGTTTACCTTTTTACTTCGTACAAGGAAGTAAAAAAGATACCACAAAATTAATCGGACATTTTTATAATATCTAATTAAAATTGTCTATAATAAATAAATAATGAAATTTTATGGAATAAGATTGGTTAAAGGAGCTAGGCAAGAATATAAAAGTCGTTTGCTTTCATAATTCGAATTCTCTTTTTAGAAAGTATTCGTTAATGTTTTCTTGCAATGGCTCGGTCATGAAAGGAAACATCCTTAGAAACCCTCAGATCAGTTATTGATATGCATACAAAAAGGAAACCTTTTAGAAAAAGTGCTTATTTACATAATTTAAGTAATTCTACAGTGTTTGATATTATTAGGCGTTATAAGATGTGGGCTTCCACCCCTTTTATTTAACAACTAAATGTGAAGGAACCTAGTGAACAGCTAAGCGAATAATCGCTTTACTTCAGTATCAGAAACGTAAACTCGAGAAGGGTTAATTACCGTCCCCCTTTCTCATGGCGTACAGCAAAGCCTCCACATGAGCTTGAACACAAGAAATAAGAATTTCACTAAAGAGACGTAGCCAAAACTACCACAAATCTAACTAGTTGGCCTCTAAATATTAAATAAACTAGCGAAGCTATCAAGAGCCTGTGTACAAATTCTTTGGTAATACGGCCGAACGTCGTAACAGCTTAGAGAGACTTAGCCAAAAGGCAAACGCGCGCTAGTCAGAAACTCTGAGGCTCTTTCTCAAAGTCAGTGAAACTTCGACTACTCTCATTCATTAAAATAACTGTTAAGAACTAAGGACAAACCTTACAAAGAAACAGAATCGTATTCAAACCAAATGAAAACCTGGAATACCATCAATCAGTTACCTGATAAATAATACGCTTCAGTTACCTGATAGAATAATACGCTTTATTCTAAGAAATAATAAAAGAATCCACGAAAGAGTGCTCCTAAACTTGTTGCGGAACTTCGTGAATGGCATGGAATATTATAAGATGTGCAATGAGATCTGTAGGATATCATGGGCAAGCAACAAGGAGAAATTTTATGTTAATTAAAAAATCCGAAAACTTCGAATCGCTTTCGCAAAATCCATGAAACAAAATCGATGACAACTGCAAAAAACCTGATGTGTACACTACATGACTTCCTTGTGCGGAATATTAAATTATGCGAATTTTTTCTTGCATTTCATTTAAACTTATTGGGTTGAATTAAATCTACTTCGTTAATAGCGCATAAACCACAACAGAATAAATACTTTTTTTTTAAATTCGCTACATTTACTATTTACCATAGCGATACTCTGGCGCTAGTTTCACTTAGCAGCGTTACATCTCATTCATCTTATAACTGAGAATGCCCAAAAATTATATCACCTGAAGAATTATCTAATCGTTGTCACATGTTATATTCAAATACTATAATACATCTAAAACAACGTGTAAAAGAAAAACGATTCAGCGCCACTTACCTAATGCGCATGCGCTACTCGTAAACATTCTCCTCTGTCCGAGACAGACTGGCGACAATATTTGCTCTAATAGAAAACACTTTTTGCCTCCAATTTCATTAGAGATATATTTCTCATTCAATTAATTCAGTTCTCCCTTCACGGCAAGGCAAAAATATATAAAAACTCAAAATATCTTTATTAAAAACTGAAAGATCTAGAAAAACACCTGCTAGTTTTAGAGTTATGCGAGATACATACATACGTACTGACGCCACGAAAAACATCTCTTCTGAATCCATTTTAAATCAGTTTTATAATTCGTTGGGGGAAAGAGTCTTCTATTCTATCCTTACGTACGGATGTCACATACAAATATCGTTAAATTGCATTCGATAGCGGTCAAAATGGATATTTTCGATGACATAGGGTACTCGGAATTTTTCGTGATTACAATACTTCCTTTACTTTGAACAAGGAAATAAAAAGTGTTATATGCTGATGAAAGCAAATTTAGCATCTTCTGGACGAATGATGGTGTGGAGAAAACACAAAGAAAAAATTCGGAAGCAAAACTTTGTATCAAGTGTTAAACTCGGAGAAGGAGGAGTTATCATATGGGAATCTATGGCACATTTCGATGCTGGTAATATAGAGCTCATATAGATAGTATGGATTAGTATAAGTACTTTGACATCTTGAAGAGAAATTTGGCATCGTCAGCACAACAACGTAATATAGTTACAATAGTTTTAAATTCTACCAGGGCAAAGATCCAAAGCATACTGCGCACAATGTTAGACTTTTGCTGTTATTTAAATGTCCAGAAGTAACTAAGGTACCACCCCAATCGACAAATCTTCATCCCATTGAACATATTCTGCAGGAAATAGAACCGAGAATTTGAAAACAGAAGCATATCTTCGAGGCAGCAATTGAAACCAGCGATTCAAGAGGAGTGGCATAAAATATGACCAAAAATAGTAACAAACAAAGAAACAAAAAAAAAAAAAAAACCACCATATTGTGAAGTCAATGCCCGAAAGTGTAAAGGTAATCTCACAACATGTTAAGAAGAAAAAACAATGTAGGTTTTTGTCCTTTTTGGCTGTTACTAAAAGCGTTCGATTATTTTTGCGAGAATATTCTTCCTCATTAAACAAAAAATAGTGATTTTTAAATTTAATTTTCATCTTTGCAAAAATGTATTTACTACAAAAAGATGTTGAATTTATATTTAATCAAAATAAAAGCCTTTCTTTTTGCTTTAATTTATTTCAGTTTTTATGTTCGTTAAAGAATACAAAAATTTAAAGTGTCCGATTACTTTTGTGAGCCACTATAAGTATAGGAACTGAGAAACCGCATTAAAATTTGGATTTCGTTACTTATGGAAAATTTTTTTTTAAAATTTTACTTGGCCAATAAATAAATATTTTTGTCATTTAAAACATACATAACTTCCAAAACTATTTCCTACAATACTCAATATCAGCTCGGAAAACAATTTCGATTTCTGAAAATATTTATGCGAATCAGGGACTTTTTAAAAAACCATAACTTAAAATAATAATGATGATAAAAATCTGATACTGACACCACATGATTTCCTTGTACGGCCTATTAAATTATACACATTTTTGCGCTGCACTTCATTTAAACATATTTCCTCGAAATTCATTAGAGATAGATTCATAGATGTATTTCTAATTCAATTAATTCAGATCTCACTTCGCGGCAAGGAAAAAATACTTGACAATTCGAAACATTTTCATTAAAAATTGTAAAATACAGAAAAATCTAAAACACATACAGTTAAAAAATAATTTTTACAATTAAAATTTCAGTTTTACGCCAAAACAAGCAATTCATCCAACGGGCAGGATGACAAAATTCAGTTCACAAGACTGAAAAATAACTTTTGCTCCTACTGGGCAGAAAGAAAAAGGTACTGCATACACCAACGTACTTAATTCCCCATATTCCGTATTCCAATAAGAGTTTCAAATGTAAAAAATGGCGGCTTCGTTAGGCCTAGTGCGACTTTTAAATTGTTGGTAATTTTACAACTCTTGCATGGGGATTAATTATGGGTGTAAGTAACCTTAACCGGAACACAAAAACAACATAATTTAATCAATCAAAGCTTAAAGCGAAAAATGTACAGTCTACCAACATGTAAGAATAAAAATCCAGAGCCTACCA
This sequence comes from Stegodyphus dumicola, assembly GCF_044657685.1. Classification (NCBI taxonomy): domain Eukaryota; kingdom Metazoa; phylum Arthropoda; class Arachnida; order Araneae; family Eresidae; genus Stegodyphus; species Stegodyphus dumicola. The sequence goes on along the minus strand of NC_140774.1, from coordinate 13,315,287 downwards.
AACCGGCTAAGATGGTAGGTATATAGATAGATATATGTTTGGTGCGAATCCTGAACTTGAGCTAATTGTCCCCATACCGTAAGCAGTGTATGCAAAGCAGTGTATGCAGGTACTCAAGTACTGCAGCCTCATAATTACCACCAGAGAGCTGCCTCTGCTCAACGGTATTTTACCAACTTCAATCTAATTCACAGACGATGCAGACTTCACCACGGGACACTGTTACAGTGTTAATAATTCGCATGCATGGGCGATGGGAAGACCTGTGCATTATGGCCATGCATAGCATAACACCGATTTGCTCTTCGGCCTTGTGGGAAAATACATAATAGGCCCATGTCTCTTGCCTGTTTATTTAGATAAACGATGTTGCAAGCTTTTTTTTTTTTTTTTTTTTTTTAGGAAGCGTTAGTGATTTAAGCAAGAAGTATCTTCCCCTTCATTTAAGCCGTTACATTCGGGAGCATTTTACACTGGTCATCAAACTTAAAGGATAATGGTAGAAATAAAACGTAACTGATGCTTAATGGAAAATTATTAATAGAAATTTGTACACAACCATTTAACATAAGTAACTACTGAATACTGATCACTCTCAGAAACCACATTCATTTTAAGCAACACTACAGACCGGAATTCGAATATGCGTCCATTGCGTACCATATTGTAAACAACCGAATTTTCATACTTCCGTTGCTAAATTATGCGCGGAAGTGCAATTTTGTGTTCAATTGTATTTAATTAACATGAATAATTACAACATTGGGCATTGGTTTTTAACATAAACTTAGTAAGCCTATTTTTTCCAGTATTATTTTTTAATTTTGATGACCAATGTAAATGGCAACTATGCGCGGTGGTTCCCATTCATTTGTCTGAACGATCATCGAAACTATCCTCCTTGGAATTTTTTTTTTTGGGGGGGGAAGAGGGGACGGCATAGAAAGTATGGAGTAGAATACATCCTTGGAAAGTGAGGAAGATCTTGTCGCATTGATCTTCGCATCTGCCATCCGAGAGACGCCCGAAATATTTCTAAACGAATTCACGTTGTGTCGCTGGCAAGGCATGTGTTTTAGGGCATGGCCGAGTTCCTTTGATGACCTCTCTTAATATCGCAGTTGCTATATTGATAAATAAATTGATGTTCCCTTGTGGAACGGTGTTTAAGGTACCCGGGTAACTGGGCGAACCCTACTCCGAATCGAAAAATACAAATCTCCGAAATAGCCACTCAACTAACTAAAGATGGATTATAATAAAATTATATATAAGATTTATACTAATATTTTTAGATTTCTAATAATATAAAAAGTATTAAAATTTGTACTAACTAATGGATAAATGGGGAGAAACTTCAGAAAACTGTCGAGCTGGTACAATGAGAAATGGTGAGCAAGTGCGAAAAGTCATAGCAACAGTAGGAAGAATAAAAATTACCCATAAGAATACACATAGGACAGAAGTAGGAAAAGAAAGCAAAGTAATAATTCATTAATCTTCCATAATATTTCTAGGATTGAAAATATCCATAGGCCGTCTTATGTTTTGTACATCATTATAAACGTATTTGTAAATTCGCAGTTCAGTGTTGTTACTGTTTCTAATACGACAATGAAAACTTTTAGCCAAACGGTAGCAAAATGTTCTGAGATTGACAATTCCAAGCTCTTCACGAATAGTGTACCATGATGCGACCGTAATCTTCCTTGGAACACTGTCCTGGGCAGTTTGCAACTTTTCCCTATACCATTTATATGACTATGCCCAGAGCGGATAAGAATAACAGATTATGGGCTGCAAGATGGACTTATAAGTGAGTAATTTGTCATCAAAAGATAGAACTCTGATTCAGGCAATTAGGGGGGGGGCAGAGTCTAGCCTTACGCACCGGTATAATATATAGTTGTGTACCATATGAGAGAATTTGTGAGGACCCGTATAGTATATAGTTGTGTATCATATGAGAGAATTTGTGATTAATGAGGATCACCCAAGATAAACGACTTGCTTAGTCCAGGAGAGAGTTTCTATATAGAACTGCTATTGCTGATTAATGATCTTCCTGGTAAATAATATTGCAAAAGTTTTGTCAACATTTACCTTGATTTTCCAATTTAGTAGCCAGGCCTCTAATGCACGTATGTGATTTTGGAGATGTTGTATGACTGGACTAAGAACTGAGCAAGGATCGCTGTATCATCAGTGTACATTGCAAGCGTAGTGTTAGGTGTGCGAGGAATGTCGTAAATGTTGAAGAGAATGGGGCTGTCAGGATCTCTGTGGAACACCAGCTGAAATAGCACGGCTAGTAAAGTGTATCTTAGAGACGTGAACAACAAAATGTCTACTTTCTAAGTAGGATTTCATTATGTGTGTAATATAATCTTGGAAGCCCAATTTATGAATCTTGTATATGAGTGCATCCATCCAAACTCGGTCGAACGCTTTGGACATATCTACGAAGAGTCCACCGGTTAATTTTTTATGACGCATTCCTCCTGAGATGTGTTCAACCACTCGGTATAGTTGGAAGGAGGTCGACAGGTTTTTTTTTTTTTCTAAAACCAAACTGATGTGGAATCAGTATATTATCTCTGTCTAGGTGATCTTGCATTCTTCTAAGGATGACTGCTTTTATAATTTTTCTCAGACCGGGGGTAGACAAATCGGCTGGTAGGATCCTGGCTGGCTAGCTGACTTCTTAGGTTTCAGTATAGAAGTGTTGTGGACTGTTTTCCATTCAGAAGGAAAATACTGTCAACGTAGAATAATGCTGAAGATATTAGTGAGTTTAAAAATCCTTTTAAGTGGCAACATCTTGATCATTTTGTTGGTTGTCAGATTAATCTCAGGGCTCTTCTTAGGTTTCAAATTCTTGATATAGCCAATAATCTCTGACGGCCGGATTCGAATAATGTTGTTAGCGAGCGGGATTGCTGTGTGATTGGAGTGAAATTCAGAGACTAAGTGTTCTGCTGTTGGGTCATGAATGTTGTTAGTGCAAAAAGCAGAGTCCAGGTGTTCTGCTAAAAGTTCTGCCTTCTATGCTTCGGTGTAATTGATCTTGTAGTCGCTTTTAAGGGGGAAATCTTATTGTAGCACTATCCGTATCTAGAAATAGCTCTTCAGATGGAATTATCATCAGTAGACAGTGATTTCAGAAAGTTGGTCCAGTCTTCTTGTGGTTGTGAGTTAGTAAGAGACCTGACTTTTTCATTCAGTCTACTAAGTTGCTGTTTATCATACGGATGTCTAGATTTGGAATAGTCTTTTTGCAGCATTGCGTTTTTAATGAGATGTTTTAGGCCCAAGCTTCTTCGAAGTTTGGAATGGTTTAAGGTTCTGCTGGAACATTTCTGAGCATTGAAAAGGGATTCAGTAAAATTTAGTAAACTAATGTTCTTCACTCATTTGGCGCTCTTTCATTTTTCACTAACATTTACACATGTTAATGTGTTCACTAATGTTCTTCACTCATTTGGCGTTGTTCTTCACTCATTTACAAACTAATGTTCTTCACTCATTTGACGCTCTTTCATTTTTCACTAACATTTACACATGTTAATGGCATTCCGACCCTGCACTACCATCTGATCCCGATTCGTCTACTCCTCCCAGAAGTTATGTGTGCGATAGGGAGCCACCCTGTGCACTGAAACAGCTTATGGCTTTTTAATAATTGCAAGACCAACAAATGCAGTGCATAAGAAAGCTTTCTGAAGGGCTGGCTTATTTTGTACAAAAACTAGATTTTTAGTTCTAGATTAGAATTCCAGCATAGTATGATTTTTATAGGCGACATTATATAAAGAGTTTATAAATTTTAAAAATAAATTTAATTTTAGTAGTAGATGAAGTAGTTTCTTAGTGTTTCTATGGTAACGATCCATATGCGTACACGTAAATAAATTTTTAATATATCAAAATTACACAAAAATTATCAATAATTTAATAATTTAAATTTCATTGGCAATTCGTTTTAATTGGCAGTTTTATCAAATTACCAGAAACTGAAAAAGACAATAAACATACTATTCCTAAATGTAATTCATGTGAACTTGTAGAGTCATTAGATTTATTTTGGAAGCAGGAAAGATGAAAAATATGCAACGCCTTCACCGAGAATCGAAACCGCGGACCTCTGGAATACGCGCCCAGCGTGCAGACCAATACACCACGAAGGCATGCCAAGAAGGCGGGAGAAATACCTTATAAACTTACGTACTTTTTGTTCAGTTAATAGGGCTAAATAATCTAAATATATTATAAATACTTACACGTATTCATCTTCGCTATCTTTAATTGTTACCGAATCGATACCGAATGTTTCTTCACCTTTCGTAAACCATCCGTTATATCTCAAATAAAGAGCTTGTATTTCTTTGAGTGGTTTAAAAGGTTCTCCCAGTGTAATAGCCAGCACTTTTACTCCTCCAGGAACAAGTTTCTCGTCTTTTCTGTAAAGAAAAATTTTAACATTTAAACAGCAAATAAAAATAAGTTATAAGTTTGATAATATTTAAAAAGCTAAAAATGACATTTTGACATCTTAATTTAAAAAATAATACATAACATATTTCATAAAGACTACCCGATTACAGCTCTTGGACGGTTGCTTGTAGATCCACGGTTCCAATTTGAGTATTGAAACAAGTGATGCAGACTTTCAACTTAGATTAGGTATTTGAATATGATAAAGTTGGCTGATCGAAAGATGGGACGCCTTGACGGAGGGCTTTCCGAAACAGACACTTATATGCAAAATTAAGAGTATTTCACAATTGTATTCATTTATACAAAAAGTATTGAACCAATGGTACTAATTATGTCGCCGTGAGTTGTATGCTCCTCTGGAACCTGAGTGTCACGATCTACAGTTGCCCGAAGGCTTCATGACGCAAACAGCGGGTCTTCTGGCATGGGCAGAAGACCCGCTGTTTGCTTTCCGCTCCAGAATGCTTATACGCTTCCTGCTCGCTGCAGTACACAAAAAAGCGCGTTTCGCATGGTGCAGACAATAGGTGCCTTCGACCAGACTTCAGCGGAGCACCACGCTTTTTACAGACAGTCGAGATTCAGCTCGGACACTGATTCTCGGCGTACCTGTATCTGGAGACAGCCTGGAACCCAATATCATCCCTCCCTCATCAGGGAAAAGGATTTTGCAATGGTTGAGGTGCAATGGTTTTCGCAGGCATTATGCTGGACGGCCGCATACTCTTAAATGTATTTGAAAAGGGCTCCCTAACTGCTATGAAGTACAAAGAGGAGATCTTAGAGCCTTATGTTCGACTTTTTAGGAGCGCAGTTGCTCCTGGGTTTCTGTTAATGGACAGCGCTCCTCTACAAAGAGCTCAGCTGGTCTTTGATTAACCGGAAAAGTGAGGATATTCACAACATGGCTTGGCCAGACTTTAACCCCAACAGAATGGGACTCTCTTGGAATGACAGTTTCATCTCAAGATCCCCTTCCGATAACCATCCCAGAATTAAAACTGCCTTGCTGTAGGAGTGGGATTGACTGCTACAGGGAATTCTCAACTTCTTCCTGTTCAGTATATCGTCATGCTGCGCGACCTATGTGGCTGTGAGATGGGACCATACCCCATATCAGGCTCATTTTCAGTTCGATATCACAATGTGGATTTTAGACATCCCTTCACTATGACCTTTATTGATAATCCTACGTACATAAAATGATGAACGATACGATATATCTCTTTCTCTTTTATAAATGTATATTCATACCAAATTTCATTAAAGTTTGTCCTTTGCGCTTTTGCAGCTCATTTTGCGCTTTTGCAACTGAAGATGATGGTTAGGTAAAACAGTCGAAACTAGTACTGTGAGAATTTGAAAATATAACGCTGATGTTTGTTGTTTGCCTACCTGGGCTTTATTTTATGTTCTTTATTTTATGTTCAGTGATAGATTACGACTCTTTAAAAGTAGAAAAAGATTGAACGTCATCCTGTAGGCTTTTCCGCAGGCCTGGATCACGAAAAGGCGCAATCACGTAAAAGCTATCTTAATAAATAAAGCAACGAAGGGAAAGTCATGGTTATATTTATACCCTATAGGAGTAAAGCGAACGAACGCTATCTGTCGGCAGAAACAGTAACGAAAATTGAAATTTTAAGTTTTTGGAATTTTAAAAGCGTTAGGAATTAAAATTATTAACTAAAAGAGATAGAGCGTTGTGAATGTGAAAATAGAATAGAATGAACAGTAATTTTTTTTAGAGACATGTCTGCTGAAAATTTTCAAAAAGAAATTGACTAAAAATGAATTTAGTTAAAATCCACCGTAGAAAATGAAAGTACCCATGTTTAAATAATTTATAATAATTAAAACATGCACTACATTATTTGCTTAAACGAGAATTACGGTTAAACAGGATAAACTTTAAAAACGTATTACGATATTCCGTATACAACTGTACTTTCATATATAACAAAAGCATAAAAATGACATCAGTCATTATTAATGCTTCCTACAGTTTGTTATTGGCACTTTGCGCTACCATTATTGAAGCATTTGTCATTACTCATTTTCTCCTTTGATGTCATCAGGCTGTGACTCATCAGCAAGGTCCGTGCTAGACATTTTGACAGCCGGCACTAAACAGCCCGTTGCAATATTCGTGGCTTCTTAATTATGCTGCTCACGGCTTACCTAAATTATAAAAGTTTTGCCGCCCTAAATCACGTCGCATAGGTTGCATTGGCTCTAGGTTATTTAATATGAAAGTTATTTAATATGAAACGTTTATTTCTTCTTCGTCAAGAAAGTCATAACTATCCATACAATTTTTAATCCTTAAAGGCCCATGAGCTAAAAATAAATTAACATGTAGCTGAAAAGTATAAGCAACCTGCAATACAGCTTTCGAACGGGGGAGATACAAAACCCCATATAACACGGCACTAAGATAGCTGGATTTCCCTTTATCACTGTACAACAGCTCTATCAGATAACAGTTTTGAAATATTGAAACAGTACTAGTAAAAAGACAAAAATTTAAATTTCTTAATACATTATTATTAAAGCAAACTCAAATACAGAGAGTTTTATATTGAATGGGATAAAAAGAAAGCATACCTATGAATATTGTAATTATTTTGTTTTAATAAATCAAATTTACAGTGAAACTATAGTTATCTAAGTTTCTATAGATGTTCTGTATGTGCCTATCCGGTGACACGGCAAATATCTATGCGATGTTTCATTTCTTCCCATAGTCGTGATAGAATGTGTTTTATTCGAGCATTTCTGTTATCCACTGCGTTGCTGTAGAGGCATGTCGTTAACACTTTGTCTTTAAAATGCATAGGAAAAAATCACGAGGGTTAGATCTGGAGATCTCGAGGGCCAAAAAAAGCAATGGCATATCGTTTGACCTATTACGGCCACTCCAGTGATGAGGTGGAATATCGTTCAAGTACTGTACTACGTTTTTATGCAAATATGGTGGAGCACCGCCTTGCTGCAGAATGAAGCTTGGAACCGCTTCCTACAACTAAGGGAACAAACCACTCTGATAGCATATTTTGGTAAATGCACCCGGTAATCTATTTTCCACAAAGAAGAAAGTACCAAAAACATTGTTGAAAATGATGCAGAAAATGTTTATGCTTGGAGACTCACGCTCATGTTCCATTACTTAATGAGGATTTTCCATGTCCCAAAATCATAAATTATAACGATTAACTTCGCCAGAAACGTGAAAAGTGGGTTTGTACGTAAGCACAAGTCTGATCGCGAAATCATCTACCTCCAGTTTATCTTGCAAATTCTCACAGAAAGTTTTATGTATCGGTTTTTATCCGTTTGAAAGGTGTATGGCCGGAATTGCGGACTTTTCGTACCACACCGTTACATGAAACACATTGAGTTCAGAACTCGCATGACGCATTGGTTTTGTGGGACTCCATAAAAACGTTTCACGAATTTTTTAAACCACTTTGGTCTTCACTACTGTTCGTCCTGGGTCGGTTTTCTTGCAGCCCGTATCCTGAAACTGTTTCACCCACCGTTCGAAGTTGTGATGATATCAAATTGAAAGCGGAAATATCTTTGAACGACGATAAACGATGATGATTTGGAAAAATATTCCAAAACAGAGTACTCTTTCTCATGCATGGATGGCTCCATTTTGATTAGCAATACCTCTAGCTGAGGTTTCGAAACCGGAAGATTTTTCGTTGTTGCTAAATAAATCTTGTGTAATTGTAGTTTCAAAATTAATTTGTTTCAGTTTGATAAATCAGTTATAGAATTTGTATTATGATATTATTTTTGTCCCATTTAATAAAAATCACTCTGTATTTCGCCCCGTAATTGACAGAAAATAATTTATTGAGGAAAGCCTACAAATAGCAGAGATTCTGACTAAAAAGTAGCTACGCAATAAACGTTGCCAAACAACTTCTTTCTACATTTCCAAAGGCAAAATCGTTTAAACATAAAATAAACTGAATCGAATCGTTTCTCCACATTGCATTGCCATTGACAAACAGTGTGTGTTCAAAATTAGCACTCGATGGGAAGTCAGGTTAGGAAATAGATTAAAAATCGATGAAAAATTCCAACTACAACGAAACACCGTGAGGGAACTCAAAACAGCTTATAATAGTGTCCTAACGGTACAACTTAAACTTTTTATATTTCATTTTTCATGACGAGCGCAAAGTGTTCCCAAAGGAACGTGTAAAAAGTTATATTTTCTTATACATATTTTTTTATTTAAAAGTATGAAAATATGAATCTGAATCATTTAAAATATTTTTGTAAGTGGACTTAATGTCTACGAACGGCGGTTGCGAAAATAAAGGCCATGCAAGGACTTTTATGAACACGGTGCATATTTGTATAAAATCGCATACTTAAGCACTTTCTGTGTAGTTCAGGAAATGTTATATGAGGAATCTATTGAAATGCAAATGCAAACAGCCTAAAAAAAAAAGGTTACTTTTACGATAACTGGTTCTAGAGCGAATATTTACAGGAGTTTTGTTTTAAATATCTTGTAAGGAATCAAATTTGGGAAACAAAATCAAGTTCTTTGTTACTGCTGAATAATCATCGCAATACGTCTGTGTAACGTATATACTCCCCACTTTCCCTTAGAAAATACTCCACGAAGGCATTCCTTTCGTTAAACAGACATTCCTCGTATTCTTTGCGATAAACAAACCGGTTCTTTTCCATTAACAACAATACACACAAAAAGCTTTAGTTAAGTATAAAAAAGACGCTAAATGTAATGTAAAAGCGTTTCTTGCCAACGGCGCGGGTACAAAAATTGAAGCTGCCATTTCTTGAGAAAGACAGTCTTTAATTTTATTCGCACATCAGTGTGATGTCATACATACATATACATCGTAATTAATTTTATGTTTTGGTGATATTTATTTTTAATAAAATATCTGTATGACATAATTTACATTGCATCTAATACATAACTTTTATAAACATTTGAAGTTGCTGAATGAATATTAATAAAAGAATTTACCTTGTATTTTTAAGCTGAGCAACCACTCTCCCCCCAAAAAATCTGCTGTCACTAATAAGAAATTAATTGTTTTTTGTTCGAATAATGTTTATATTTCTACTTGTAACAAATTAAATAATTTTAATCATTAATGTGTTATACTACTCTTTCCCAAATTTAAACTGAAATATTGCTTTATGAAAATATACAAGGCATCTGAATACTTTACTGCCCCCTCTTGGCATTATTGTTTGCCCAAAATGGACTCTAGTCTCGAGTGGGATATTAGTTTCGAAACGGTATTTTACACCGAATCACTAAAAGCGGCGTATTACTTTTTAAATTGTTGCCATTAAATATTATTACCTTGTATTATATTTAAAGAAATTAAAAAATGAAGAATCTGCATGTACGTGTTCTTGTTTCTCGTACAGTGAAAAAAAAAAAAAAAAAAAAAAAAGATACCTGGAACCATCCAATTTTGAATAACGTAGTCCTCCACCCGAACATCGGCACCTAGAAGCCTGAATTTTGAATTTGTTTTATTATCTATTTGATATTTTGTAAAACTTTAACAAATTTTTGATTAACAAAGTCAAAAATTTCAAAGAGAGCAATGGCAACACTGTACAAAAAAAACATTCTTATCTCTAGCACGCGAGAGTGTAAATTGAAAATTCTAAAGATGTATTATCTTTAAATATTTTGTGATTTTGCCGTTGAATCGAATTTTATGTGACGTAAGCGCCAAGAAAGTAATATTTAATAAATAAAGTAAGCACATAAGACGTTAAAGATAAAAAAAGTTTTGTAAAGCCCTCTTAGTAAGAAAACTGAACATTGGCATGATAAACCGAGAAAGGACTGAAAAAATAGAAAAATGCATGCCAACACTTAACGCTGCAATTCTAAACGTATGCTGCTATGCTGCTTTTAAAATTTTTGTAATTTTCGTGTTGAATTGTATATGCGATATATAAGTGCGAAGGAAATGGTGCTTAATACGAATAAAGCTAAAAAGATAGTAAAAGAAGAGGGTCAGTAGAAGTGATTGTAACAGCAGATTTGTAGATTGTGAACTCAGTGAGAGTGTAAAAAATCTTTACAAACCCTTTTGGGAAACCCTTAAAAGCAGAAACATTTGTTTGTTTGTAGGTTATTTTGTTTGTATTTATTTGCTTGTAGGGTTATCTCGCTTTGATTCGCGCCAAGTGGTGAAGCCATTCGGCGACTTTCCGTGTTAGCCAACAAAACATTTCTTAATGTTGTATCTAATGGGAAAATTAAAACAAATGAAATCAATTTGTTTCATTTTTGTGAATCAGATGCTTTTGATAGACCACTGGAATAAGTACAGAACTTCAGTTAATCAGTTACTTACTCTGTCAAAGTAATATTTTCCTTTTGTCCATTTTGTCCAACAAGCGTAAGAATGACAGCGCCGTAAGATTTCTTGAGGCCCTTGGCGAAAGTAGTAGTGAGTTTGACGACATCAGCTGGGAGGAAATGGATGATTTTAGTACTTAATTTGATTCCATCAAAGCGTAACATTACTATACAGAATATACGAACTCCACAAATATCAGACATGATTTTATTCCTATTTGACTTAACTTATTACCTTTGCCTGTGTCGCACACTGAAACTGAGTATAAAATCAAATCAGAATATGAAGCAATGATTTCAGAATAGGTAACTACTTTTGTCTTTTCATATAGCTATCAATAGATTTCCTTCTAGTACAGTTTTTCTTAACTTGTGGTTCATGAACCCCTTGAGGGTCCATGGGTCATATTTTGGGGGTCCGCCGAATGCTCGTAATTTTAAAAATGTTTGCATCCATATTTAAAAAAAAAACTTTTTTTTGTCACGGGCAACCTCTGTAAGCCGTCTGTCTGCCATTTCCCAATAATAGAGACCTCCACTATACGAGGAAAAGAACATTCGCAAACCATATAAAATTTGAAATTTTTAGGAACACAAAGTAGCCTATGAATTTTGCTTCACTTGGAAATAAAGTGACGTTAAAATCAGTTCCGCAAAGTTCTTGCAATTTTTTAAAACAAAATATTTGTTTTACTTTTTCATAAGTTGTAATTAAAGTATTTCTTTTTTCAAGTTTTTTTTGTGTCTTAATAATTGTTCTTAATTTGATTATTTGATATTTTTTTGTATCCAAAATGTGCAAAGAAAAGAAGTGTGATGAAAAGTATGTAAAATATGGATTCTGCTGCGTGAAGGAATCGGACGATGTTGAAAAGCCACAATGCTTTCTGTGTGGAAAAGTTTTGGCAAACGCCAGTATGAAACCGGCAAAATTGATAGAGCATCTCAAATCTCTTCATCCTGAAATTGCATCTAAAGATCTAGAATTTTTTACAAAGAAGAAAGCCCAGTTTTCGAAATCTGGAACATTAACCAAACTTGGATTTGGTATTTCACAAAAACCTTTGGTTGAGGCATCTTTCAGAGTTGCATATTGTATTGCCAAAAGTAAGAAACCGCATACTACTGGAGAGACATTAATTAAGCCATGTGCGCTGGAAATGGTTGAACTAGTTTGTGGACTGGAACAGAGAAAAAAACTTCAGGCTATTCCATTGTCCAAGGATGTGATACATTCAAAAATAGTTGAAATTTCTTGCAATATCTTGAAACAGATCATCGATGAATTGAAAGCATCGCCATTTCCCTTTAGTATGCAACTGGATGAAACTACAGACATCTCGAATTGTAGTCAACTTCTTGTTTTTGTTCGTTACGTGTCTGCTGATACTATCAAAGAAGAATTCTTATTTTGTGAGCCTCTTTTGCAAACTACAAAGACAGTTGATGTTTTAGCGATTTTAAATGTTTTCTTTTTCAAACACGACTTCGACTGGAAACAAAAACTTCATTCACTTTGTACGGATGGAGAACCTGCGATGCTTGGCAATAAATCTGGTTTTGCCCATTTGGTAAAAAAAGAGGCTCCTAATGTTATTGTTACACATTGTTTTTTTACATAGACATGCACTGGCTACAAAAACTCTTCCAACCAGCTTCAAAGAAGTATTGTCAATAGTTATTAAAACTGTGAATTTTATTAGAAGTAGAGCTCTTAATCATCGTCTTTTTAAAACACTGTGTCAAGAAATGAACGCAGAACATGAGGAACTTCTGTACCACACGGAAGTGCGCTGGCTGTCACGAGGGCAGGTTTTGAAACGAATTTTCATGTTGAAGACAGAAGTATCACTTTTTTTAGAAGAAAAAGATTTCGAATATTTCAAGAAAAAAGATTTTATATGTAAATTGGCTTACTTGGCAGACATTTTTAACCACATGAACGATATATGTCTTTCAATTCAAGGGCCTGATACAACAATTATGTTTGTTAGTGAATAACTTGAAAAACGAAATCTGTGAACACCTGGAAGTACTTCAAGTTTCATTTGAAAAATATTTCAATTCGGATGGAATAAATATAAAAGATGAGTTGTGGATTCGTAATCCTTTTCTTTGTGATATTGACTGTATCGATGACATGAACCTTGCAAAGATGAGCTAATTGATTTGAAAACAAAGTCCTTGTTAAAAATGGATTTCGATTCAAAGACTCTTGGAGAGTTTTGGTCTTCTTTAAGAGCAGCCTACCCATTGCTTGTAAAACGAGCTATGGCAGACATTATTCCGTTTGCTACAGTATATCTTTGCGAAGCGGGATTTTCCACACTTGTCACAATAAAAACAAAACATCGAAACAGGCTGAATGTCGAACATGATATGCGCGTTGCTTTGTCGAAAGCCATCCCTCAATTCAATCTGTTAATCAAGGAAAAGCAGCAACAGACTTCTCATTAAAAATTTTAATTTTTTCAAAATTTTTATACTAATGAAATAAAAATATTAAAATAATTAAATAATAAAAGAGATATATTTTGTAATAAATTATGTTTAAGCAATTTTTTTTTTCACAGAAGGGTCCGTGACATATTTAAAATTTTTAAAGTGGTTCATCGTGCCAAAAAAGTTAAGAAACACCGTTCTAGTAGATTAATGTGTATTTCCTGCTTTATATTCGGGCAACATTTAAATAAGATTTAAAATTTCGAGCTTTGCTAAAAATGAACAACATACACTAAAACGCTTGCGTTTTTCATTTTATTTAATATGCGATTCATTATACAAGATCACTTTGACGTTCTTTACGAAGTTTTTTATACAGGCTGATAGAGCTTTACAAAAATTCTTATGGAACTTTATAGATTACTCTTCGTGGAAACGTTTCTCCATAAAATTCTATCCAAATTTTACGAGGCTCTTACAGAAAAGAATTTTATAGAAATGTGACTTTGCAAAATCATACGGGAACTTTAAAACCTTTATAGAATGGTATTTTGTAGGAAAAGACAAAGTTTTCAAGCTTTAATCAAAGAAGTTCGTAGTTTCTAATGTACTATACACGATATATAAAAGCAAAATTAAACACTTTTTCTTTTAAGTATTGAATCTTTTTGAATGGAAATTTTTGCTTGTTTACTTCCTTGTACGAAGCAGAGTTTGTACGGATTAAGTCGTGAAAAATTTATTTAGTCGCGAAAAATTTCGGTTGTCATATTTCAAATGAAATATCCATTTTGACCGTTCTCGAATCAATTTTAACTATTTTGTTGCATGACGTATGTACGTACGTCTGGAATAAAGGACTCATTTTTTCCAAAACAGATTGTAAAATAGATTCAGAAGGAATTTTTACTTGACCTCCGTATACGTACGTATCTGCATAGCAAGCGAATAGACGCTAATTCCAGGAAATAAGTTTAAATGAGGTGTCGTAAAAAATGTGCATAATTTAATACACTGTACAAGGAAGAGATGTCCACATCAGACTTTTAGTTCTAGCCAAACATTTCTTAGCCTTTAAACTTGTGATTTATTTTGTGCCATTTTTTCTACAATATATCTTATATTACATAAAAATTAAGTATTGTAAAAGTATAAAATCACTTTGAATCATATAATTAGCTAAAAGATTGAAGTTTTTTGCTGTTAATTGCAAAATTTTGACACTTGAAATGTATACTTTTAATTATCGTATATGTAATTATAGTATATGTATCGTGTATGTATATCGTATTTGGAAATGAAGATCTAACCCTTGCTACTGTATTCAGATGGTTTACAGAATTTCACAGAGGCTGCAACTCTCTTCAAAATGAAGCCGTTCTCAGCAGTAATCCTGGATAATGTTTCTGCAAACGGAAAATCTTAATCGATGATAATCGCTGTACCTACCAAATGATACAGAAGGAACATAATGTTGGATCAGCCGCCATAAATAAAATCATTCATGAAGAACTACATATGAAAAATGTAGTTTGCCGTTGTGTTTCCCATAATTCAACTGAGCACCAAAAAGAGGAGTGTGTCAGAATCAGTAAAGAAACCCGTAAGTTACTTAAAGATGGTGGTCACCACCAATTGTTTCTAAAATCGTAACTGGTGATGAAATTTACATACCATTTCTTGACGTTCCAACACGTCAAGAAAGTAAAGTATGTTCCAACACGTCAAGAAAGTAAAGTATTGAAGATGATCCCACGCCCACAATGGTGAAAAGATAACGTGCCGTGAAAAAAGTAATGTATGCCGTTTTCTTCAGAAAGTACAGAATTGCGTACCAGTCACAGATAACTGGTACACCACTAAGTGTCTTCCAGAAATTCTTCAAGAAGTGAATGTTAGGAGACTGGTGTTCCACCGTGACAACGAATTGCCTCATTCAGCAAGACTCACAGTTGAGTTTCTTGAATAAAAACACATCAAAGTAAAAGAACATCCACCCTATTTACTCTGTCTAGCTATGTGTGAGTAAACTATCTAAAAACGAACTGACATGGGCGTCGTTTTTAAACTGAAGGTATCAATGATGAGGTTAATAAATGCATTTTTTTTTCATTGATTCCAAGAAATGAAGGGCTTGAGGCATTTAATCTTTGGAAAATCCGCTTACAGACGTGTACTAATGCTTAAGGGAGACTGCTTTGTGAACACTTCTAAAATTTCGTAACCAATGTATATCTCAAAAATTTCAAAGTGAACCTCGCATATGTGATGAAGTAATTTAGTTCGTTGCAGTTAATATGATATTAGATGTGCGCTTCAGTGAAGACTCCAATTAATCTGCACTCGCGAGTGGGCTGAAATTATTAGATCCCTGAAATTTCGATTACGTAATAGAAGATGCCTGGAAGTTTTGAAGAATTACAAAATCACTAGATAATCCAAACATACCTTTATTTCTCATTGATTACCTCTCATGTCACATCACAATGAGGACAATCTGCACTCCACAGTTTTGGTGATAACGCATTACATTTTTAATAGAAGCAGTCGAACAAGAGACATCTTTAGGTAGCAAGCTTAGGCAGAGAAAGAGTAGTTGGATTGCTACGGTATTTAGAGTAAAACCTTTCGTTTGGCTAAGCAATATGCAAAAGGTTAAAATGACATGACACAAAATTAGTTTTCAGATATGAAGCAGTTTCGAAAAAGTTTACTACTCCTTTAAAACAGAGGGGGGGGGGGAGTTCCCAAACCAAAAAGAGGAATTAAGGGGCTATTGCTAATTTAAAGTATACTTCAGAGCTACATATTTTATAAGATAAAAAATATGAAAATGTAAATCAAAATTATAATTTAAACTAGCAATAGCCTCTTGATTCCACCTCTTTATTCTAAAAATAGTGACGCCTTTTTCTGGACTGCGTCATTTCTAGATCAATCAATCTCGTATGATTTGCGTAATTCGGAACTTGAACTCGAAATCTCGAGAATTGAGACCTTTCTCTTAATAAGCAACCTAAACCAAAACCTTCTCTTGGTGAGCTTCAATACTAGATAATTGCGCACTTTAGCTTCTACCTCTCTTCACATTTAAACGCTATTTCGCTCTGCTCTCTTCCTATAGCAACAGTATGAAAAATGTAAATGTTTTCAAAAAGGCACGATTAGAGTGCCAAATAAATTGTGACTCCAAGTGACAGTTGAAGTAAAGATGAATACTTTCCGCCTTGATTGCCAAGTTTGCCGTTCATTATACAGATTCAACAATCTACGTTCTACGCCATCAACATTGCTATGTCTTTTTCGTCATATCCTTTTGATTTTGCAATAAAAAAGAGAGTTTCAAAATTATATGCTACAGTAGTCCCATATACAGCGGAACCTCGAGATATGAGTTTAATTCGTTCCAGCATTGAACTCGTATAGTGAATTTCTCGTATCTAGAAACAAACTTCCCCACTGATTTTAACGGCCATGGCTTCCTCATTTTCCTTTGAAGCACTATCTGAGGCAACAATCTTCTTCGAAGGCATTATAAAATAATTATTTTCACATTAAATGTAATAAACAATTGACTCACATGCGCACAAACACGTAGATCAAGGAACACTGAGCGATCTGTCAACGGAATCCCCGAGTCGAGTCGGATCGGGAAATGGCGCCACCCATACCAACAGCCTGGCTCGTTACTCGAGTCAATGCTCATATTTAGAGACAGATGTTTTTGCTTATATTTTCCTCATATCTTGAATTTCTCATATATAGAGGTGCTCGTATATCGAAGTTCCACTGTACAACGTTCTATGGCTAATCAATTTTTCAGTCATGCGAGATACATACGTACGCACAGCATTACGAAAAAATTATTTTGAATCCATTTTACAACCCCTTTTGAATTAAAGAATCCTTTACTCTGTCCGTACGTACAGACGTCATGCAAAAAATATTCCAAATGGGTTCGAGAACAGTCAGAATTAATATTTCATTTGAAATATGATATCCGAAATTCTTTAAGATTACAATACTTCTTTTACTTCGTGCCAAAAAGTAAAAAGAATCATTTCATTTTTTGTCATGTATGACTAGGAATAACATGAATTTCTTTACGATAGTCAAAAATTCAGCTTGAGGAAATTTATTGACTGCTGCCAAAACGAAAAAGTGTCAGATCAATAAAAGAACGAACTATTTTCTCGTAACATAACATAAATCTATAAATGGAATTCTTATGGGAAGATGTCATTTGCTAGTTTTAAAATTAATAAAACTGTTTTAATAATTAAGATTTCAACTTTGCAAAAAATAATTTAATGCTACTCAGAAATCTTAAAAATATATTTCCTTTCAATTTATTAAGGTTTGTTTTGGCCTATGAAATTATTTTAGAAAAATATAAATAATGAAACTCATTTTCCTTTCTCTATTAAATAAGAAATAATTCAAAAACATTACTGACGAAGTATTTGAAGAATTCATTTGCTTCAGAATTCATGCAACATTATTTTTTTTCAGATTTCAAATTTATATTGCGCTATATCAGCTGCAGCAGAAGGACGAATGGCAGTCTGGGAATTTTCTGATCATTAGGCGATTGCTCGCAGCATATTTTCGGCAGACATCATCAGTGAAATTGCCCTCCAAATTCACCTTCCGAATAAATGGCATCTGTCCGGCAATCAGGTATATTCTTCGATCAGTCTGGCTGCAAGGACGTTTGTAAAGGGCGATCGATAAGAAAACAAAACCATCTCCGAAGAAAAGAAAGGCAGACGTAGAATGAATTTTTCTTTTTGTATGAGATAATTAAATTTGCGCCTGTGAAGATGGATTACTCGGCGTTTATTGTGTTTTACCGATGCCAACAATCAAGATACAGTTTTCAGAATAATTAAAAAAGGAAATTTTACTTGATTAATTATCTGCATTTTGCTTTAGTAGAAAATATCATTAGATAATTATTCGGTAATAAAATTTTTTGTCTTTTGTTTCCTCTAGCCAAAAATTTGTTTTGGCTTTTAAATTTATGTAACCATTTTGTAAAATATTTTGAACAGTATTGCTGACGCGATACCAGTATTAAATCTAATAAAAGCGTAAAATCTATTTTTAAATCACAAAATTAGTTAAAGATTAAAATTATGCTGTTGATTTAAAAATTTTAGTTCATGAAGTGCATGCTTTTAATGATTCTATATGTACGCCTAATAACAGAAAGTATATCTTAATTTTAATTAAACATATTTTATTTCAAATATTTTTACTTTTGTTTAGATGTGATTCGAAATCAAAACGATACAGAAATTTGTTATTGGAAGAAAATTATGTCTATTAAAAAAAAGTTTTTGTTCCTTCCTCCAAGAGATCAGCTGATTTGTATTTAAAAATGAAAATTTTATTCATGCCTTTTCATCCCAAACAATTTTTTTTTTTATTTTTTTTTTATTTTATACTGCTTTTTGATGTTCAAAATCTCGTGCAAAATCGTTTTTAGAAAATTAAGGTAAGGAAACTTGTTTAGAATTCTTTAGAATTGTGACCCAGTTTTCTATAGATTTGATTTGATATTTTCAGTGAAAATCTATGCCTTTCGTATGAGATCTTATACAAAGCTACAAAACCTTTTTTAGAATCTCTGCATAAATCTCTATAGAATCTTTGCACATAACACTACAGAAGCTTTGTCTAGAATTTTATAGAATTCTTTAGACCTCTGACCTAATTTATGGAAAACTAGGTTATTCTAGTAATTTCAAAAGATTTTTAAAACGCCTGTATTGGATTTTTTTATAGAATTCTTCAGAGCATTTTCGTAATGCGTGTGTATTTTGTGTGATCAGAATAGGTGAACAAGATAAGGAGGAAAACATAATACTCAATATATTGTTTTCAAATTTATTTAAATGAAGTAAAAGACGAAATACAGATATAGCTTTAAGAATATAAAGATACTGCCCAGAACCTTTAAAAGAAAAACAAATATCATAAATTCAGATGAAATAAATTCTTGAATCAAACATTAATGATGAAAGAAATGTAGAAGACAAATTGACAGTTGCTGTAGAAGCACCATGACCATTTTGTGAAACAAAAATTTGATATTTTAACTTGTCATAAAAGACGGGGAGAAAAGGAGTTATTATTTTTGTTTAAGCAATTTGCGAATATTTTTTGCATTTTTAAGTTTTTATTGTATTTCGTCTTCTTTTTTATTATTTTATTGTATAAAAATTCAGAGGTAAATATTATGCAAATACCGAGTTGGTAAGACGGTAATTACGAGTTTTTAGTGTGAAGAACCGAGCGCCAGAGTGTCGTTATGGTAAACAAATAGAGTGAACTTTAAAGAATGCATTTATTTTATTGTGGTTTATGCGTTGTCGGCGCAGTAGATTTAATTCAAGTCAATAAGTTTAAATGAAATGCAAGAAAAAATGCGTATAATTTAATATTTCGTACAAGGAAGACATGTGATGTACACAGCAGATTTTTTATATATTTGTAGATGATTTTAATGAATCTAGCTGGTATAATTTCACGCATATACGAGTAGTTAGAGATTAACAATAACTGAAACGAAGCCGCATTTATTGCTTTTAAATCGTTTAGTTTCTTAAAAATACCAGAAAAAATTTGAAAGAAACATTTTACGCTTTAAACAGATAATTACTGTCGTCTGGATGATAAAAATATTTTTATTTGAGTAGTGGCAATATATCTTTTTTTTATGTCACTGAGTTTCTTCGTAAAATTCGAAAGGCAAATCTATTGCGAATGGCAACTAACTTCAGCTATATCGCCGAGTTTTGTGATTAAATCTGAAACATAAATATGTTAAGCTTTCCAGAATGGCAACACAAAGTTTTAACCGATCACCAATGACACACTGCACCTACTATGTTATATTCCGGATATATTATTCTTAACTAATAATCTTAAATTTTAACTAACGTACTCACCACAGAAAGGGACTTTTGCTTTGGTCTTCAAATAGTAAATTCCTGTTCCTTCGGCATGATAACCCATGCGGCCGCACGTCTCTTCACAACTCATGCACTTCGCCAATTCGAAATCCGAATAACTGCTGCATTTATAACCGACGTAATGGCAAGACGTCGGTTTAAGAATGGAATCTGTAAAGAGGTGCACAGCTCGCTCGTGATTGCAGGTTCGTTCCCGTTCGCCCTCTGAAAAGAAATCGCAAATTAACATCAGGAATTAAAAATAAAAATAATAATAATAATAATCTGAAAGAATTCAGATTTTAACGACCACCCGAAAGGTTTTTGTTAAGCTTTTTTATGGTCTTGTTGAGCTCGTATAGTCTACCATTCTGCTATTCGACTCCCTCCTGCTAACCCATTTCTTTTTGTCTTTTCAGTTTTGATGGCTTTACAAAACCTTTTTTTGTCTTTTTAATATTAAAGTTTTGTGTGTTTACTTAATTTATTAAATATCACGTTATTGGCACTTGCGTCACGTAAAACTCGATTCAACAGCAAAATCACAAAATATTTTAAAACAGCATATCTTTTTTGGATAAACAGTCTCGCGCTCTGCAGATTAAAAATATTTTTTCCCGTACAGTATTGCCACTGCTCGCTTTGAAATCGTCGAGTTTGTTAATCGAAAATTCGTTAAGGTTTTACAAAATATGAAATAGATAATAAAACAAATTCGAAATTCAAAATTCGGTCTTCCAGATGCCCATGTTCAGCTGAAGGACTACGTTATTCAAAATATTATTGCTCTAGGTACTATTGTTTTTTTCACAATGTGAGAAACATGCATAAATGAATGCAGATTCTTCCTTATTTAATTTCTTTTAATATAAGATAGGGCGACAATATTTGGTGGCTACAATTTGAAAAGTGATACAACGCATTTAAGTGTTTCGACGCAAAATGTTGTTTCGAGACTAATATTCTTTTCGGGCTAATAATTGTATTTATTGTTCCATATATTGCCATTTACATTTGCCAAGTCTTTCATTTGACACGCATAAAGAATAATTTCTCTATGTCATGTATAATGTAATTTAACAGATGAAAATTTGGCTAATGGAATTAGGATAAAATTATGCATGTAAATATATACAGTGTCTCAAAAAAGTGATGGGACACTTGTGCTTTACAAAAGGAAACTGCAATAAAATAAATTTAAAAAACATGTAAAATTTTTTGTGGGTGTGTTTCATACTTAAATTTAGTAACAATTATTACATAACATACATTTTCTCAAAATATTAAAATATTAATTTATTAAAAATACAATTGTTTAGAACGGAGCAGAAAATGGCTCACTTAAGTGATGGGACACTTACTTTTCCATCAAATATTTATCCAAAAATTTTACTTTTTAAAAGGTTTTAATATTTTGTTGGATTTCCTTTTACTTTTAAAACATGATTTAATCTTCTTGCGATGGATTCGACTAATTTTTTTGTGATTTCAGGAGTGATTTTACCCCATTCTTCTTGAAGCACGGATTTTAATTGTTGTTTTGAAGAAATGGTGTGTTTGCGAATTCTTGATTCCAATTCTTGCCAAATATTCTCTATGGGATTTAATTGGGGAGATTGTGGGGGTGTTTTTATTATTTCAGGACAGTTATACAGCAGCCAGAGTCTAACGTTCAAAGCACTGTGCTTGGGGTCATTGTCCTCGTAGAATTTAAAATCGTTATGAAAGTTCAATTTTTGTGCTGAAGATTTCAAATTTTGATTTAAAATGTCAATATACTTGCACTGATCCATTATACTGTCAATAAAAACAAGATTACCAAACTCCAGCGGACGGCATACACCTCCATACCATAAACTCCTCCTCCACCATGTTTTACTGTTGGCACCAAGTTCTGTTTGCGAAATTCTTCCCTGGGTTTTCTCCACACCAAGATTCTACCGTCAGAACCAAATATATTAAATTTACTCTCATCAGCAAATATAACTTCAATCCAGTAATCAGAATTCTTATTTATGTTGGATTTTGCGAAAGCCAGTCTGAGTTTTCTATTCTTTTCACTTACGAAGAATTTTTTCCTGGCTGCTCTACCGTGATATCCAGTAGATCGAATTACTCTTCTAATAGTCTCAGAATTAACAATTACTCCATATAATGCTTGTAAATCAGCAGCAACTTTAGGAGCACTCATTCTTGGATTTTTTTTTTAATATTTCGAACGATAATTCGCTTTATTCCATTGGATACCTTTGATGGTCGGCCAGGTCTTCTTTTATCCTGAATCATATGATTCTTTTTATATCGTTTAATGATATTGGAAACTGTTGAATGACTGAAGTTAACTGTTTCAGTAGTTTCTCTAATAGATTTTCCACGTTCAATATACAAATTATTAACTAATTTTCGAATTCCAGGCAAAGTTTCTTTTCGTTTAGCATTCATGGCTGCACAGAGCTAAAAAACACAAAATTTCCAAAACAAACTGGAGAGAAATACTGCAGACGATTTTATAAATTAATTAAGAGTAAAAATAAATACCCCAAAAGATATTTTTATTGCTTACTTCAGACGATTTTTGTTGCATAGTACGTAGTGTCTCATCACTTAAGTGAGCCATTTTCTGCTCCGTTCTAAACAATTGTATTTTTATTAAATTAATATTTTAATATTTTGAGAAAATGTGTGTTATGTAATAATTGTTACTAAATTTAAGTATGAAACACACCCACAAAAAATTTTACATGTTTTTTTAAATTTATGTTATTGCAATTTCCTTTTGTAAAGCACAAGTGTCCCATCACTTTTTTGAGACACTGTAAATACAAGAATTAACGCATTATGAAGCTGCCTTTGTGAAATTTATTCATTTATCTTTCGACATTTCAAAAGATAGTATTAAAAACTACTCCTTGGTCAAAGTTTCCAAGTTTATTTGATAACTGAAAGAATCAAAAATGTATTCCTTATAAACGTTTATATACCACTTTGAATGTGTATATTGCAAAACTCTGTATATATGAGATTTAGAGTACAATTTTTAAAGGATCATGTTCTTCCTCTTCTTCTTTTTTACAAAGTTTTATCTATTTCCTTTAAAATTAAAAAAAGAAAAAATACTTTCATTATTTTTTTATAAACTGTAGACATATCTCATGTTTCGCAAAGTCAAAAGCCACAACATTTCATTTGTGATATCATAGTATGTATTTCTATATACGCTTATGCCTGGTCACGCTGATAGGAATCGATATAATACAAGACTGCGAAATAACTGCAATTGTATCTTTTGCAAAGCCGTATTGATATGCATATTTTTGCTTTAGGTTTTTGTTAAATATAGCATGATTAAATTGCTTTAAACTTCATAGTCTGTTTTTTTGACAAAAAATCAACACTAATTAATTAATTAAATGTCACAGTAAGATCTCTTGTTCCTTTTCATTTCCTACCGAGATGAAATTTATCTTTCTCCACGCTGTTGAAAGAAAGTAAAAGCTAGTAAATTTAACAGTTCATCTTTGATTACATTAGTGAATTTTACTTAGACTTTTGAAAGCACACAAAAATAACTAACTCTTCCATCTTAACAAAAACTACTCCTGCAATTGTTTAGATCAAGTCCGTAGAACATTCTTCTGTTGTTGTCATTCTCACAAAACATAATTCTGTTTTCTTTATTTATGGCTCAAGATCTTTATTTTTCTTTTATCGTCTGCGAATGTCCTTTTTATTTTAAATTCGGAGAACTCTACAGTTATGTATGTAAATGTTATACACGTTACTTAGAACAGCGTTTTTACAAGATGCATAATGTTATGTGTGTAATAATGTGTAAAAGGATAAATTTATGGAAAAAATGAAATTTCAAAAATCTTTCAGAGTTGCAGAAAATTTTATGCTTTGCTTTTGTGATTCTAGGAAGTTCATAATAACTCATGAATTCCCTACTGTTGTCTTACATTTATTTCTCAAATTGGCTTTACATCATTCTTCCAATACTTACAGATTTACCATTTTCTGCCTTTCAGCCGAAAACCTGAGCTTGTATTTCTCGAGAATTAAGAAGATAAACAAGTGTCTTGAAAATATAATATATAAGACCATGGCTAGCAACATTTTTTGTTAAATCAGCCATGACCCAGAATTACAGGCATGGTTTTCATTTTTAGTGCTTCATTTTTCAACTAAATTAGGATTGAGTACTTCACCCGTAAATGATTACAATTCCAGTTGAAATATGTTTTTATTTTCAGTAAAAAATGCAATCCATTCAATTATTTACAGTTTATCTAGCTATAAATGAATGCAAAAACAAATAACAAGTGAAATTCAGTCACAAAAAAATCTTTTTCTGGTGATTATTTCTTCCAAAAAGCGGCAGTAGTGAATATTCACAGATCCTCTTAAGTTTTTGCTTAATTCATTGAATGAAAGGCAATAAAGCAATGCAAAAATGCAGTACATTCTCTATTCACAATTACAGTTTACATTTTACTTAACTGCAGTTGGAAACAGAAAATAACAATATGCTGTAATCACAAAAGTAAGTGTAAAAAGAGTAAAGATTATGTTATTGATATTGGCTTCAAGAATAGTGACATTAGTCAGTTTCTCAAGAAAAGGACATAGCATTGCTTTATCGCTAATGGTTTAACTATAGTTTTGACTTAATTTTAATTGGGTAAAAGATTTCAGTTTCCCTTTCGCTGTTGTGTAAGTACGTCATTAGCATTACTTAAGATTCATATGATAGGGATTAATTTTAAACTAAGGCGCTTCAGAAAAATAACATAAACATGTTTCTGTTTTACGGTAAAAAAGGGAAACACCCAAATTAAAAAGTAGATTTAAGGGTTTATTACATATTAAGTTTTACCTTAGAAGTAGATACAGATTTAAGAGAAAAAAGGAGAAAATTAACAATCCAATTCATGAGTGTTAATGACATGAAATACCATAAAATAACATGAGAAGGATGAAAAATAAAATGACTTAATGTAATAATCACGGAGAAGTCAAGATTTCCTCTCAAATCCTGAACAAACGAGTAAAAACATGAAGAGAACAAAACCTATGGTACCAGTTTAGCAACATCGATGAATCCTTGAAACGTGACAGTATGATAAGGCATGATGTTTTCTCTTCGAGATTCCGCAGCAGGTGTTCATATAGAAAGGTAAAGCTGCATCGGAAATGAAATCTGTATGAAGTCTTGATCCTTCGTAAGAAGCTGCAACAGTAGATCCAAGATTGTTTTTGATGAAAGAAAATGTTGTCTGCGGAGAGTATGGCTTACCGATGAGTACTTGGAGAACAAAGATACTGTCCGTATTTAGTAGTTAATTGAACCTCAAGCTTATTAAGTACGCAACAAGTTCAGTACTATTGTTGAACACTAAGCCTTTAGTTGTGAACCTACGATATGGTATTCGCTTTATGATATCGCACCAAACTGTAGTGCTCAAAGGAGGTATTGCTGTGGTGGGACTGTAACCTGCGTCAAGTCTTGAATCCTGTATAAAGACGTTGCAGGATTGAACTCAGAATTTTGTTTGATAGATGACAGGTCTAGTCCACGCAGAGTATGGCCTGAGAACGAATACCTTGAGGATAAAGACATTGCTTCCACAGAAGAAGCCAGCTGACATCAAGCCTGTCAAAAATTTCTGGGACGCCTTTGAAGAATTGTTTCTGTCCATAATACCCTCTAACTGTACTCAGTTGGAATACAAACTACCCTTCTACTGGGGAGAATGTCATTACTATATTGCCTGTGGTAAATCACCTACGAGAAAGAATGAAATATCACGTTGTTGAAGTTAACTTGTGATTGTGGCACAAGATAGCTTGTTTTGGTACATCTCCTGGTACTCTCTTTGGTACGAGCTAACTTGTAATAAAATCAGAAGATATCACATTGAGGCTTGTTTTGCTAGTATAGATTACAAATCTTTTAGTAAACGTATTAGTTATGGAGAATAAAAGAGTTAATATGGAACTTAAATATATTTTTGAGATTTCATTACTGTACCGCAAATACATAACTAACTACCTTTCTGTAAAAATAACATTCTGTGTTACATCGAAGCCTCGCTTTCCAGATCTATGTGTAAAAGACAGTGATATGTGTTACTTGCTTTAGTAAATAAGCCTATTACAGAATGATCTGCCTAATAATAAAAAGCAGTAATCTGCGTGCAATTCTGGGGGCTCCTCGGCTGTTCCAGAACATAAATGAATAAAAACTGAAGGCAATTTAAGAATAAAAAATAAAACATAGAATAAAAAAAAGAAATTTACAAATTACATCCTAAATTTGAAATTTGCCAAGTTGAATTTCTCATCTCCTCTAGTAAACGATGCTTGGCCATCCCTTGGAACACTCCAGAAGCTTCTCAGTAATTCACGATCCTTCGAGATTTCCTGGAATCCACTCGAAGCTTCTAAAAATTTAGCCCCATACGAATACATATGGATAGTTAATTTGGAGTCACTCACTATGAATGTTTATAGCGATAACACTATAATGGCTTCACGATTTTTCAAGAATATTCTGGGCGTTTTATTTCTTTGTGAGGTTTAGTTGTTATTAAGTTAGAATACAGCGGCACCTACTGTAGAGAGAAAGAAATTCTCACTTGGCCACTGGTTTCCGCTAAGACAACATGTGGTAGTACTGACCGCTAACATGTGGTAGTACTGACCGCTAATTAACCGCTAATAATGTTATTAGTCTTCTCTTTTATACAGTCCATTCATTTTGCCTAGAATTATATAAACATAGTACAGCTGCGTAGCTAATAAGTATTCCTCTCATTAATAAATGTGATAATAAAAGTAAAATACTGCATAAAACCGCTATCTCCTTAAAGCAGATTCTATAAACTAATAAGCGAAGAATACAGTGAGTCACCATGAATCTCTCCTGCTGCGCAATAAAATAGGGTGTTTGTTTGAAGAAATCCTCGAAGTTTCCTGATGGTAAACTTCAAAGTTTCTCAAAATGGTGAATTTAAAGTTTTTGAAATATAATTTCATATTATGAGCACTGGAAAATACTTAGATATTTACTCACTGCTTATTATCCCTTACTATCTATACCTTTTTTATACGCTTTCAATGTTATTCTTGAACCTCATTAAAATTGTAAGATACAGCACTTGTAGACGATAAAGCTCAGTTACAGGATTGATCCTAAAAAGGGTTCTGCGAGTTAAAAGGCTTCGGAACCGCTAATATAATTTCTGAAACTTACTAAACATATCTAGGAAAGCTCCTTTAAGAGTGCTACCACAGCCAGGCTGCCGTTTCCCTCCATTTGGGTAGTAATCCACATCCCCAATCGGAATGCCGATTCCGACACCCCCATAAAGAAGCAGATCAGCATTGGTATGAATAACATCCACGAAATCAGCATCGTCTTTAAAGAGATGAACTTCTTCTCCATAATCTTCGAATAGAGGACTTGCTGGATCCAGACCTAAAGAGACAAACAAACATACATTTGGTGAGAATGATTTCAGGTCTGCAAAAATACAAGGTGAAGAAACATCTGAAGATAACTATTCTGTGTTTTATAATGCATTGTATCAGCGTTGAGGCTTACTTGTGTTAATATATACTTTTGAATTAAAAAAATGAACAAATACAAAGTAAAACGCTATTCAATGCCTAATCCAATTGCGCAATGAAAGCAGCCACAATAATGCAAAACAAATTTTAAAATAATGCGTTTAAAACTCATCAAATCTTCGATTCGGAATAAACATATATATAAAAAAAAAGCAATCAACTATTAAAATAAAAAGATCTGAAAGGTTTCAGATTTTAAATTATGACCAAAGCGGCGTTTTTGTGACATTTTGTTTATCTTTATTTGTTAAATATCTTGTTCTTCGCACTTAAACCATAAAATTAAATTCAACAGCAATGTCGCAAAATAATTTTAAAATGAGCATATCTTTAGAATTTCCGATACACAGTTCCGCGCGGTGGAGATAAAAAGATTCCCCCCCCCCGTAGAGTGTTGCCATTGCTCGCCGCTTTTAAACAGTTGAGTTTGTTAATCAAAAATTCGTTAAGGTTTTACAGAATATGAAATCGACAATAAAACAAATTCCAAATTTCAAATTTGGGCTTTCAGATGCCCAGATATGATTACGCACTTAGATTACGTCATTCAAAATTGGATGGCTCTAGGTACCGTTGTTTTATCACAATCGAGAAACTTACATACATTTATGCAAATTCTTCATTATTTAATTTCTTCAAATATAATACAGGGCGATAGTATTTGGTGGCAACGATTTGAAAAGTGATACGCCGTTTATAGGGTTCCGACGGAAAATCGCAAAACGAAAATACTAGTCCTTCAGGAACAAAGCCCCTTTTGAGTTAAAAAAAAAAAAAAAAAAAAAAAAAAAATGGAGCATGCTGTAGGCAGTAAAACAAAAACAAAGTCATTTTTGGAAGGAAAAATTAGGGTTAGTTGACTTCATTTTTTGCATTAGTGGGTGCATCGCCAGCGACTCTAAAAATTTATTACTGACATAATTGGCTATAAAAGTGTCAACAGTAAATCATCCATATTAGATTGTGGCTAAAATAACATGCATTTCTATTCTTAAAACTGCAGCTCGTATTAGGTTCCTAATAAATGACTAAAAAGCATAGAAAAGCGTATGAATGCATAATTTTCTGTGCTTCCATATCACGTTAAATTCCGAAATATACTTAAGTAGGTAAGTATAGGTAAACATGTGTTATTGTTATGACTTATTTCACTTGGCTGACAGTTACAACAGAACAAGCCCGCGAAATTCATCGCGACAAAAAGTGCAAGACTTGCGCCTGTCGTTTGCAACAGCCTACGGTTGACAATGCGACTTTACTCAGTTCCGGTTCGAATTTTCATGGAGAGCAAGCTGGGGGGGGGAGAGTTCGCAAGTCACTTAGCCTCATCATATACGTGCGAGAAAAGATGTTTCCGATTTCTCTATCCAAAATCCAAATACCGAAAAACATTAGCAGTATATCCACCTTTAAGATAAATTGATCAAAACAGAGCCAGAAACTTTATTACTTACAAGCAAGAAACAGGCTCATAGATCTCATTATATTGTTGCGTGCGTACGGGTTCGTAATGGACTCAATGTACAAGTCGATAAAAAGTTAATAAATTTTTTCTTATCCCATGAAATAAAACAAAATACTGAAATATCCTCAGAGATATTCTTACAATATCGCAATATCTCACAGTAGTTCTATTTTGACCTACTAAAATATAAATAGAACTCAGTTCAAAAACACAGAGAAAGCTAATCCGATCTCATCGCGAATTCGCTACAATCAGAAACAACATTAAGTAAACAACTGAATTGAGATGTTTTCTTTCCGCTTTTATAAACTTTTTAATCATGCACGAGAACATTATCGTATTTTCCCGATTTTTCTGGATAGCAAAAAAGTACAATTACAATTATTTATTAAAATGTTAAATGCGCGTGCTCTTGTATTTAATTTTTTCGGTTTAGCTTTCTCTTCAAATAAGTTTTGTGCTGCATTGCACGAGAATATAAAACAATTTTAATTACAAATTCTACTAAAAATAGCTAAATAAATACAAAATCCGTAAGAATATGTTCACCTTTCGTAGTTCCTTAAACTGAATTTTTATTTTAAGTTCTTGCGTGTTATACACGAAGTTTTAATTTAAATTTATAAATGATTAATGCTAGTAGATTTTTCAGCTAAGTATTTGGTAATAACAAAATTTGTTTTCAGTTTTTTGTACTTGCTTGGACACTAATGTTGTTTTGCATGAAATTTTAATATTACCTAGCGCTCATTTTTGAGCCATTATTTCATTGATTGTTTTTACTTTTGGGTAGTATGTTAACCTCGATGTCCCAAGTAAGGTCGCACAGCCAAAAAGTCTGAATTCCACTGCTATAGCTTATAAGATATTTCTCCCGTCTTCTTAGCATACCTTCATAGTGTAATGGTCAGCCCGCTCGACGCGTATCCGAGAAGTCCGTGGTTCGAGTCCCAGCCAGGGCATTGCTCATTTTTCATCTCCCATGCTTTCAAAAAATAACCTAATATCTCTACAAGCTTAACTCTTTTTAGTTTCTGAGCTTATGCAACATTTCGTGCATTTTCCGTTTTTAATTGCTTATTTAACAAAAACCGGCATCTTGTAAAAGAGTAATATCAATTTACAACACAAAATTGCTTAAAATATTTAATTAATACTGTTAATTATAAAATTTTAATTTCTGAAATAAATGCTTTTATTAATTATACATGTACCCGTGGTAACAAAAATGGTTTCTTAATTTTAATTAAACTGAACAATTATTTAAAATGTATTTTTCACATATCCGACAGTTTAAAAATTCTAATCAAAAAGCAAATTTTTATTCATTTTTTTAATTTCAAAAGAAAATTTTGTTCATTTTATGCTATTTTAAATATTGAAAAAGCTTTAGCTGGATCTTTTGCAGGAAATTAAAGTAAGGAAAATTTGCTTAGAGCTCTTTGCTTCTCTTTTCTGTAAACTGAATCTGTTATTTTCGGTAGAATCGTGTCATTTGATTCTGTATGCATTATGTAAAATTCTATAAGTGGGATTTTTAGAAACTGTAAAAATTTTTAAAGAACCTGTGCACAAATATCTACGGAATATCTGTAGAGATGTGTGCTGTACTCTGTGCATACTTTGTAGAAGCTATATCTGAAGTTTTATAGAGTTCTGCAGACGATCTCTGACCTGTTTTAGAGAAAATTGGTGATCATTTTAAAGATTTCTAAAGAAGTTTAACGTTTAATTTTTTTAATAGAAATCTCTAAGATATTTTCCTAAAAGAAAATAGGTCTAAGCAATAAATGAATGACTATGAACTTTGACCCTTTAGTCCACATAGTGTGAAACACAAAATTATCTTAAAGCTGTTAATAATTTTCAATAAATGCACACGTCTTTTGTAGATCTCGATATAGCCTGCCAATTTTCAGACCTGCACAAAACAAAAACTGGGTTTTGAAGATGCCTTTGTGGATAACAACAGTTTTAAAACACATAATACTCAGCAGCAAACGACGGTTTAAAATATTCTCAAATTTTCCAAGTCAGCAGAATTATAATAGCGCGAAGATAGCCATTTCCGTAACAACGACTTGCGATTTCGCAATGCGCTAAAAATAAGGTGTAAAGTGTTCTGGAGGGTTTCCAAATTCTCCTCTTTGTAGATAAATATTCTTTGGAACTTTCTCGATGTTCAGAGCTCACTGCCAATGCTAAACAGGGGATTGTTAAAAGAATAAGATGAATTGCTAAGTAACATTGTGTTACGTAGCTACGCTCGTATCTTACTACTTAAGAAATATAATGGATGACACTTAATTAAATGATACTTGAAGAAACGTAAAACATAAAAAAATCTGAAAGGTTTCAGATTTTAAATTACGTCTAAAGGGGCGTTTTTAGTCCACAGGAGTAATTTGCCCTGAAAGACTATTAATTTCGTTTTGGCATTTTGCGGTTAAAACTTTAATAGGCTGTATCACTTTTCAAATCATTGCCACTATATATTATCGCCCTGTCTTATATTTAAAGAAATTAAATAATAAAGAATCTGCATAAATGTATGTATGTTTCTCGCATTGTGATAAAACAACGGTACCTAGGGCCATCAAAATTTGAATAACGTAATCTTCCATAGAATATGGGCATGTGGAAGCCCTAATTCGAATTTGAAACTTTTTTATTATTGATTTCGGATTTTGTAACACTTCAACGAATTTTTGATTAAAAAAAATAAACGATTTCAAAGCAATGACAACACTGTACGAAAAAAAAAAAAAAAAGCATTTTTATCTCCAGACTCTGTATCGGAAATTCTAAAGATATGCTGATTTTAAAATTAATTTGCGATATTGCTGTTGATTGAATTTTTATGGTTTGAGTGCGAAAAACATGATATGTAATAAATAAAGTAACACACAAAATGTTTAAAAAAAATTTAAAAAAAAAAAAAAAAAAAAAAAAAAAACGCCCTTTTGGACGTAATTTAAAATCTGAAACCTTTCAGAATTTTTGTCTTTTTTTTAGTGTTTTGGGTGTTACCTTTATTTATTAAATATCCTGTTCTTCGCACTTAAACCATAAAATTCAGTTCAACAGCAATATCGCAGAATAATTTTAAAATGAGCATATCTTTAGATTTTCCGATACACAGCTCCGCGCCGCTGGAGATAAAAAGTTTTTTTTTTTTTTTTCCCCTCGTAGAGTATTGCCACTGGTCGCTTTCAAACCGTTGTGTTTCGTTCAAAAATTCGTTAAAGTTTTTTTTAGAAAATATGAAATAGAAAATAAAGCAATTTTCAAATTTGGGCTTCCAGATGCCATATTCGGGTAGAAACGTACGTTATTCAAAACTGAATGGCTCTAGATGGATGGATGCCAAAACGAAAATAATAGTCCTTCAGGGCAAATTGCCCTTTGGACTAATAATGAAATACGCACTTTTGAAAGGGAGATTATGTCTTAAATATCTTATGTCTTTTAATGTTTTAACACAATGGTCTCAAACTGGCCTTCCCCAAAAGAATTTTATGCCGCCCGCGAATAAGTTTCCTGTAAATAAATTACCATTACATGATGAAAGGTGGAAGAAGAAGATTTTAACGATTTAGAGCAAAATTTAACGATTTTCATTACTAGAAACGAACGAGAATAACGCTTCACAAAATCTACAAACAGAGCTAATTAATTCACGCTAAGATATAAATCTTATCCAAAAATTTGAAGATACAGATTTAACTAACTTTTCTTCATAGTTGTCAAAAGATAAATACCCTTGGAGTACATTTAAATGAGAACTTTTTTACCGTAGTTAAAAATTAGTAAGTCTAAAGAAACGAACCAGATTTCTGATGAGCATCTATAAGCCGCGATGAAGATGTTTTCTAGGGATTTTTCGCCAAATTTACAAACTTTATAAAAATGGAAACGCCACGAGGAGTTGTAACCCTGAGCTGCAGTAAAAAATAAAGAAGTTTATAATTACTTACACACAGATATGTGTTTTTTCTGTATGCCCAGTAGAAAACTGCAATAAATAAAAGAAAGAAAGAATGGGTCGTAATTATTTATTCTCAAGTTTTGTCCCTTTTGGGAAGTTTTAGTAATTTTCTTAATTTTATTTCAAGTTAAAATGTAAGCTATTTAGTGGTTACTTCAATACTGTTACAAATTTGTACACATGTCAGTAATTTTATATAAATTATGTGTGAAACTGCAGTATTTTTTGTATCATGAAACATGAAATGCTTAAAAGATACGAAGCTCTTCCGAAAAAATTAGATACAGGGGCAAGTCTATTTAACATTGAGCAAATGGCTATCTCGCTAATTTGGCGAGATATGCCAAGCTGGCAAAGGTTTTAAAAATTACTTTTTGTCGACAAACTTGGACAAAAATTTCCCAAAGTCGCCAAACTTGTTTTGGTTCGGTCCCTGTATAATGTATTTTTTATTGCCAAATCAGGAAACAGAAACTTTTGACACTTCAGGTTAATACGTATGACGTCATAATTTAAATTTAATGTAATATAACAACATTTTCTCAATATCAATAAAAGAATTAAGTGGTTTTAGAACTAAGCAATTTTCTAACGGATTGCTACGGCTCTCTCTCAACAACAAATTGGTTTGCTATTTAAACTCAAGCTAATTTGCATTCTGATGATGGAGGACGAAGAGATAGAAGCTAGGGAAAAGAATTAACATAAAAATACCATGTTGGCTAAAATATATGTTTTGCTGTTTTCAAGTCTGAATAATTTATAAATCCATCAATAGGGAAAGAGACAATTTATTTGACTCCTAACATTTGCAACTCTGTCTAGTTAAATATGAAAGGCTGTATATTACCTGTTATTCTGCCTGGTCTAGTGCCCCTCATCTCCATCATACGCTTCCCGAAGAATCCTGCCACATGTGCTCCTAAGCTGAATCCGACGACATGCAAATCCTTTTCCATGATACCCAAATTATCCTTTATGAAATAGTAAAGGAAAGCACCTTGGGCCCCAACCAGTTCAGAATTAACGGCTGCGGCGATGTAGTACGGTACCCTGGCTCCTAGACTCCAGTCGATTATGATAACGTTCACATCCATCTGCAAAATTATGAAATATACTTTGAATTACTTCCAGTAGTTAAGTTTGTGGGATTCCCCATTGTGTACTTCTAAGTTACAGTTGAATGTGAAGAATCTTAAGAACTAGTAAGCGAATAATCGCTTGAGTTCGTGTACAGGAAACAACAAGTGAAATAACGCTTTATTATTCCAACTAAAGTTTAACAGAACTCCGTCTTTGGAATTTACAATAAAGTCGACACTCGGGCTTGAACTTAGGAAACTAAGAACTAAACTAAACTAAACTAAAAAGATATGGCCGAAGCTATCAAAATTCTAACAGAGTTGGCCCTTTAACGCTAATTGACTGCGAAGCTATCAAAGTACGGCGGAGCGTAATAATAGCTTACGAGAGAGTAGTCTAAAAAGGCGGACGCGTGCTAGCCAGAATATCTGGTATCTCTCTGACTAAGACACTAGAATTTCGCGGTTAAATACCGCTCTTCCTTAATTTACATTCAGACGTGATTTTAAAACTACATTCTGGCCGGAAGTGGTAAATTGAAATTAAGAAGCAACAGGAAAGGAAGTTTAAATCAAAATTTATCTGTTAATAAAATTAACATAATCCTTATAAGTTTATATTTCTCTTTCTATGTTCTCACATCATATATATTCATTCATAGGCTCATACATATTCTTCAATCCCAAAAATATTTTTCCCAAAATATATGCATATATATTCTAATACGAATACTGATTTTAGATTTTGTATACCGTGTGTTAAATATCTTCTAATGATTAATTCTAGCAGTGAATATCCCCAAAATATGTTAACAAAATTCTTAGCGTATGTTTTTTATAATGATCGTTCACCTCGTCTTACACATACTACTACGCAAGGTCAGTAGACAAAGGTGGTTATGCTCTATCCAACGCTAGACTTTAATAGAGTCACTTTTAGAAGCGGGAGAAATGAACTCCCTATTGCATTTAAAGGAGAAGTTCCATTGGAGGAGAGTATGAATCAGTGACGTCACACGCACAATAATTTTTAGTCAGGAAGAGCAAAACCTTATACTACAGTAACCTTATAAGACATTTCTCCCGCCTTCTTAGCATGCCTTCGTGATGCAGTGGTCAGCACGCTTTACGCGTATTTACGCTTTACGAGTTCCGTGGTTCGAGTCCCGGAGAGGGCATTGCTCATTTTTCATCTTTCCTGCTTCCAAAAAATCCTAATGTCTCTACAACCTTGCTAGTGATAATAAAGTATCGGAAATGAATCCTCAAAACACAAAAATTAAAATTATTGATGAATATTCCCTTCAAATTAATTCTTTTGAACTGCAATGTCTTTCTTCCAACTTTTCTTCGAATATTAATTTAGAAGTCAAGTAGCAAAAAATATTTGCAACTTTGAGGTTTGTGAGAAATTAAAATTATATTTTAGAATTCTCTCTTATGCTTCTGATAAACTATCACTAGAAATATTAACTATTGGCTTAATATTTACAATGGGAAGACTTTTTTGAACTACTTAAATTGAAAGACTGTAAAAGAAGTTTTTCGAATTTGAATGCAAGGGTGTTTTTTATGACGGTTAACTACATTCTCAATTCTAGACCAAGACTTTTGTTCAATAGCAGTGAATTTTGGATACGAATTAGCGAGTTTCAGATTCTTCGAATCTTCGAAACATGTTTTAAAGACTTTTTGGGGAAACCTTTTCACAAGTTGCAGCGAATATGTTTTATTGCATCAACAAACTCAATACGAGCGATGACAGTAATCAATCAAATTAACTGAATGTTTGGCCAAAAATTCATAACAAGAGAATTATGGGCAGAGACAATACCGTGGTAGAAAATCGTTAAAAATTGTAGAGTTTAGTGTGGTTTGCAATCATCCAAAGTGCCCAAACTCTTGGTAACTATTAAGCGACTTATCGCTAAGTGACTGAGATAATTATCGCTGAAACACGAGAAAGGTGCAAAAGACTGTTTAAAACTAAATAAAAACAGAATGCGCACTTTGTGCTCACAACTCAACCATTCACTTGTAGGGAGATAATTCAAAGTAATAGTAAGTGTCAAATTTACTTTCAAATAAGCTAGTAGTCGAAAGCTATACAAATCGATTAACGTGAAGTTGGCTCAAAACGTAACTGGTGTGGATATCAACTAACGGGCCATTATAATGCAAGGCCCCAGACTGCAAATCGTGCCTCGAAAGGCAGAACACGCTCTGTCTAACAATCTAAAAAACTTCATCTTAAGTACACGTGAACGACATTTGCATTCTGGTGAGAAAACGGTAAGGAGAAGTGACAATAAAAAATCCCTAACATAAAATAACTGGTTAATTTACATAAAGGAACCTTATAAGGTATTTCGTCCTACTCGCTTACTCGAATAGGACGAAATACCTTAAATTCATCTTCGACATATACTTTGCTTTCTTTAAACATTTACATCATTAAAAAAATATTGTTTTTGATAAAGTATTGCTTTGTAAAGATTCCTGCAGTTTTATTCGTGACAGAAATTTTGTTGCGAAAACAAAATTTATTATATGTTCTTTGTTCAGATACGTTCGCTATTGTGGGAAATCTATAAAGCGAAAATTCTTTGTTCATTGAAAACAAATTTATGTTTATGAATGTGGTACGAGTTAATTTGAAAAAACTGTGTTAGCAATTTGTTATCCGAGCTTTAGTTTAGAATACTCTCTGCATATGCTTTGTGTAAATACTGCTCGAAAATAAACTGCGCCGCTCTTTTCCAAGCTTCCACCTTGCTAATAACTCTTCGCTTTTGCTTGACCGTCTAAACTGCTTACGTCTTAATTTTAAGAATCAATGTACATGGACATTTATCATATTTAATTATGATTGAATAAATTTCTGCCAGATTAATTGGATATGTGTAAAAACAAAGACTGAAAATTCTTGAAGTTCATGTTTTATTGTCTTCATCCGTATGCCTTAACCACAGCCATGACGGACACCGAAAGTTACTGTGCTTAGAAATACAACATATATATGTAAGAAATATAAAGAATACGTAAAAGATTAAATTAGCAGCGTAAATTAATTTCCGTTCTCTATTCTAAAAATAGCAACACCTATTTGCACTGCGTCATTTCGAGAAAAATATATGTCATATGACTCTTACGTAATTATGATAATGTGAATTGAATTACAACTCAAGCAGCCAATAATAATTTTACAGCAATATTAATTATCCAATCAAAATGCTTTGAGAACCAAAACTAAGTCTGACTTGCGATTTCATCGTGAATATTACGCACTTTCTTTACAGGCTTTGCCGTAGCTGAACTTCAGTCTGTCTGCTTCTTCTTTTTTGCTGCAAATATATCAAAAATGTAAGGAACAGTCACAGCAGTCTTTGGTGTCCCGACTTATGTGTAGCAGCTACAGGTTGCTGAAAATAAAACTGAAGATTTAACCTGCATTCGCCTCCAATTTCCTAGTCATTATGGGTATGGGATTCCTAGTCAAAACTTATACGCGATCTAAATTTCTGCTCCTGAAAATATTACATATATAATCTGAACACCAAAAGCGGCGTTTTTTCACAGGACGATTCAAAACGGGATTTGAAAAGTGATACAGACAATAATACCGTTAGACATTGTAACTTTTTTGCACTGCTACGCCACCAACATAATACCAGTAAGAAATATATATATATATATATATATATATAAAAAAACCTTACACATAAAATATCCGTGCTTGAAGATGCACGCGACATTAATGGAACGCTTTGAAATCGTTGAGTTTGTTGATTAAAAATTCTTTCAAGTTTTAATAAATATGAAATAGATAATAAAACAAATTCCTAATTAGGGCTTCCATATTTCCATATTCGAGTGAAGGACTACGTTATTCAAAATTTGATGTCTCTAGGTTTTTTTCACAGTTTCATACATACATTCATACAGTTTCTTCATTATTTAATT
Source organism: Stegodyphus dumicola (assembly GCF_044657685.1). Taxonomy (NCBI): domain Eukaryota; kingdom Metazoa; phylum Arthropoda; class Arachnida; order Araneae; family Eresidae; genus Stegodyphus; species Stegodyphus dumicola. The sequence continues at coordinate 13,276,874 of NC_140774.1, read as the reverse complement.
TCTTTAAATATAATGCAGGGCTCTAATATTTAGTGGCAACAATTTGAGAAGTGATTCAAACTTTTATAGTGAACCAAAGCAAAATGCCAAAACGAAATTAATAGCCCTTTCTGGGCTAATAATTTGTTTAATTTGTGATCATAGTTGTGTACGTAGTATTTAAAAAAAATGCTGCATTAATTGCCTGCCGAATGATTGGTTGTAGATTCGTGATTCTAATTTAAGAAACTATGAGATATTTTTCAAATCTGCAGAAAAAAATAATTTCGATCACTTTTAATAAAAATATGCAAATTTCATACGACTCCGTGCAAGAAGAAGATTCCCAGAAATAGCTTTTCGATATTAAATTAGTAATGTTGTATAGTCACTGGGAATCTTTGCATTAATATTCTTATTATTTATTTTACCAAACGAGTTAAGCAAAAGTAGGAAATAAATAAGTCATTTAAGATAACATATTGCCTTCTAAATCATGTCTTCACTGTTAAGGACTTTGACAGTAAAAACAATGTTATAAAAGCGTAAACTTTTTAAAATACTATCTTGCGACAAATTACTAATAGCTCATGGTACAATTATAACCAAAGAATCTGTGGAAAGCATAAGACATGAGTCTATTGAAAAGTTCTCACTTAAATTAGTAATAAACTTGACGAACTGCATAACATTTAAAAGAATGTCCTAGATTAAGAATTTCTAGAGAACTATAATTGATCTAGCCAGTGTTACAGATATCACATAATTTCGTAAAGTATTCTCACCTACCTTTCTGCATGCCTTCGTGGTGTAACTGAAAGCATGCTCGATGTGTATTCGGGAAGTTCGGAATTCGAATTCCATGCGAATTTCTTCAGTTTTCTGACATCGAAAAAATTTTAAATGATTCTACAATTTTTTTGCCCACCAGCGGCTGCTAACCACTGATATTTCCCATCTGGATTCGATTCCAGGGGAATGGGCTGACTGTATGGGCGTTTTCGTGGTTTTCCTCCTGTGTAACGTGTATACGAGCCATTTTCGCTTAGAAAGTCCTCCACGAAGGCATCCCTCCACTTAGGCAGATAGTGTGTTTTGTCATAATCAACTAAATCAGTTTACAATTTTTACGTTTATATATTATTTTCTCATCGATACCAATTTTGTTACTCCACATAGGGACATTTTTAAATATAGTTTATTATTACTGTAGGGAAATTTGCATTCTTCCTTGCGACTGCGCAGTGCTGAAGACGCTTAAAGTTCGGCGTTATACAGTCTCGCGGTAGAAGCCAAAAAGTTGCGTATGTGAGAAAAAAGGCTGTATGTCCACCCGACGCCCTGTTTATCGACATGGCTAGTAGCCGTGATTCTTAGCGTGGTGTGACGACGTGATATGGAATCCTGGCATGGAAAGGAGCTATCGAAGTTTAAAATGTAAACAGGAATCTAGCCGAAGGTCCCAGACAGCATTTAAATGAAGTATCGTATGGAATTGTTGCAACCAAGTACCTGCCGACATACCAGTCAGATAAAGCACTCGTTGTCTAACTCCCATGTTCATCATATTAGTATGTTAATTCCTCACATGTCATAGGTTGACTCCTGTTCATCGGTCTTGTTAAGCTCAAGGAAAGCACCGATTAAATTTATGTTTAACGTTATGTTCTTTTGGTAAGGAACCAAGTTTCACATTACGCTAAAATTCTCAACGTAGCCCCAAATTAAAATCCAACAGTTATCGTTTTTGTTTGATACACCAGCAGAAAAGTCTGGGCTGTAAAAGAAAATTATTCAGCACCATTTTCTACAGAACTATATTATATCTAATACAAAGTAGTCTTTTAGCAGATTTTATTTCCAATCAAGAAAAAAATATCTTCGACTTTACTGGGTTTAGCTACAATGATATACGAACGAATATCCGAGAATTATATTTTGACGATGATTTTCGAATACAAATTCGGTTTTTATAAGTACCGAAGCCAAAGTGATGGTCGCCGTGCTGATAGTCCACGCTGTTGCAAACATTGACGCACCGTACGAGCATATACTGGACGTGCTGTAAACATGGTCATTTCCTGACTAATGGTTCGTGATGTGGTTGTACGATTTTGCAAGCCTAACCTCACAATATGTCTGTCCTTTCGGGCGTTAGTCAAGGTAGGGCGTTGAAATCCTGTACGCCGTTCAGTACGTCTGTACGTTCCTGTACGCCCTCAGCAACTTATTGATTCCATATTCTCATGACAGCGGTTGGATGCGACAAGTACAATGGGAGATATCAGGGAATGATAATCCACACTCTCGGTAGACAACTATTCTGCCTCTATCGAATCCCGACACTTGCTGGTAAGCATTTCTTATTATACGATATCTATCACGATATTCTGTGCAAACTCCTAGCTTACAAAGCGCTTTCCGAATGTCAAATCCACTACACAATTTGTCTTTTATGCAATGCTTCAGATGTTGTTTCTCCCTCCTGCGTCGTCTAAATGCCTTGAAATACTAATATCCCAACCTCTTGTTCCTTCCATGCGATTTCGACGTTCGTCAGATAATTCCTTCCTGGTGTTGCAATTTTAATGGCCAGCAGTGCAATATAATTTCTCACTATTAGTGACATATGGAGTAGTACTTGTCGTCGAACTTTATCTTTTTATGAATAAATTAGTCTAAATGTAGATATAAATTCGAAATTTATTCGACTCTGCCCATTTCTTCATGTAATCTCATCCTGATTAGGAATGAAATGTATGTTAGTGATCTCTAAAATAGCATTTAGGTACATATAGAACACTGCAAATACCGTCTCTAACAAAATATGTTGTCATACCTTTGTTGTCCTATTCCAACACCTTCGTGTCATACATAAAGGTAGCACAACAAACGTTAAAAAAAAACGCCCTTTTGAGAGTAACATAAAATCTGAAGGCTTTCAGATTTTTTTAAATATATTGTTGCGTTTTTCTTTTCTTTTCTGACACGAGTTGTTAGGTTATTTTCTTCCTTCACGTTCGTACGGGGTTCGTGTGGATTTGGAGTGAATAACGACGACACTTGATGAAGTATCGAAACACACTTTATTGGTCAGTATTGTCAGGATAGCTTTAAAACACGTTTTTCAGTCGTCAATAAACTACTATAAACATGCTGACACGATCAGCGACACAGTCTTCAGGTTATCAGGCTATCACGGTGGAGACAGCTTCACTGCAAAGCACTAGAGTACAGCTCCCGACTCTGCTTGGTCGTTCTCGGAGCTCCATGTACTCTCGATACTCTCCACGCTACAACTTGCGATGCACTCGACGACACACAGAGCACGGCTCCCGACTCTTCGGTTCAGTCGTTCCCGGAGCTCAACACGCTCTCTCGTCCATGCACTAACCGCGATACACTACGAGACTCTTTCGGTGCACTCGAAGACCCACTCGGCACTCGCTGCCCGGCTGTCAACCCGATCAACTCCGCAGGGATTGACTCGCTAGACGAGACACTCGATACTAACTCTCGCCCTTTCGACGAGGCGCACTCAAAGACACTGACTGCGGACCAGTAGGGTTTATATAGCTTTCGGCTTGTATTCGAGAACATTTTGGGCTAAACCGGTAAGAATTCGTTCCAGAAGGTTCTCCATCCGTCCATGGTATATCGCTTATTTTGTCGCCAAATGGGCGATTTCTCGCCAAATGTGGCAATCCTTCCTTCCCTTGCCATTTTTGGCAACCTTAAAACTGCTTTGCGGGAAAGCTATCTCACCGCGCCTGGACATTTCGTAACAATGTTAATACAGCTGAAACCGTGTTGATAGATATCGTATAAGGTATTTTCTCCCTTCTTTTTGTAAGTGGAAGCCCACTCGATGCGTACGCGGAGTTCGAATCCCAGCGATGGTACTGCACAGTTTTCAGGTTTCAGCATCGATTAATTTAATAATCCTACAATCTAATTTAACGATATTCGCGATTTAGAGCTTATTTTTAATGATCCAGTCTCAAATATGTCAAATATTCTTCGAATTAGCGACAGCTCAGTTAAGTAACAATAAAGTTTATAAAAAAATAATATTTTATAAAGCCACACGCAGCTTACGAAACGTATAAAATTTTCCTCTAACTCTGCTATTTTTAGCATTTGCTAGAAAATGCTTTCATTTTAGCCTCTGCTATTTTTGACCATTTGCTAGAAAATGCTTTCATTTTAGCCCCGCCACCCCATTCCAAGGAGCTTTCAATAGAAACCAGCAAAACAGACAAGTGACAAGGACAAACGTGAAAGCGCATTCTACTGGTTACCTAAATTGCTGGTCAAGTTGCAGTTTTACATAATTGCGGTTTATTAGCTGAAACATGCGAGTCTGTAATGGCTGAAGAAATTTATTATGAAATAGATTACCCGAATTCTGAGAAGTAATTGAAATAAACGTGAAAGCCATCTCTGAAGTTAATGATCCAGAGTATAAACGAAATTTTTGATGAAGTTTGATATACCCAAACCTTTTTAATTCATTATCTTCTATTGATAAAAACATGACGAATATTACTTTAAAATAAGACACCCAAAATGTCTCTTAAAAAAAATCTGAAAGGTTCAGATTTTAAATTACGACCAAAGGGGCGTTTTTTTATCATTTTGTGTGTTACTTTTATTTATTAAATATCATGTTCTTCGCACTTAAACCGTAAAATTCAGTTCAAGAGCAATATCGCAAAATAATTTTAAAATGAGCATATCTTTAGAATTTCCAATACACAGTTTCAAGCGCTGGAGATAAAAATATTTTTTCGCTACAACGTTGCCATTGCTCGCTTTGAAATCTTGAGTTTGTTAATCAAAATTTCGTTAAAGTTTTACAAAATATGAAATCGATAATAAACTAAACACCAGATTTCAAATCTGGGCTTCCAGATGCTCAAATTCGCAGTACGATTACGTCATTCAAAATTGGATGGTTCTAGATTCTTTCATCACAATGCGAGAAACATACATACATTTATGCACATTCTTCATTATTTAATTTCTTCAAATATAATACAGGGCGATAATATTTGACGGCAACAGTTTAAAAAGTGAAACGGACATTCAGAGTGATTCGACGCAAAATCGAAAAACGAAAACAGTAGTCCCTCAGGCACAAAGCCCCTTTGGACTAAAACGTCTGAAAGCTTCCAAAGTTTACATTACGCACAAAGAGGAGGTTCTAACGTTTTGTGTGTTACCTTCGTTTATTAAATGTCATGTTCTTCGCACTTAAACCATAAAATTCAATCAACAGTAATATCGCAAAATAATTTTACAATGAACACAGCTTTAGAATTTCCGATACACAGTCCCGCGCGCTGGAGGTTATTATTTTTTTAATTTTATTTATTTATTTTTATTTTATTTTATTTATTTTTTTTCCCGTACAGTGTTGCCAATGCTCGCTTGAAAATCGTTGATTTTTTTTAGTCAAAAATTCGTTAAAATTTTACAAACTATGAAACAGATACTAAAACAAATTCCAAATTTGGGCTTCCAGATGCCCATATTCGGGTGGAAACGTATGTTATTCAAAATTGGATGGCTCTAGGTATAGTTGTTTTATCACAATTCGAGAAACAAATATACATTTATGCAGATTCTTTATTATTTCATTTCTTTAAATATAATACAGGACTCTAATATTTGGTGGCAACAATCTGAGAAGTGAACTGGCATTTATAGAGAGTCAACGAAAAATACCAAAACGGAATTAATAATCCTTCTGCACTGTAAAAAAAAAGTTCGCTCTTTACAGGCAAAAATTTTGTAAAGTTACAGAAATCAAAAAGTTACAGAAGAATTTCCTGTAATGGTAACAGGTTGAAAGCAAACTGTAGCGGTAACAGCAGATTTGCTTGTAACATTACAGATAATGTTTCAGTAGCCGCGCGGAAGAATCACGTGACTGACTGGAAATTAGCCAATCAGGAGAAAAGTGTTTGAAAGCTAGTTGCAGAAAAAAACATGGCTGAATGCATGTTGGTTGTATAGCGCAGGTAAGTAAGAAAATGTTTACAATTACTACTTGAAATATTTTTTGTTCATTTTATGCAGATTATTCTCATGCACTTTGCACTGTTATATGTAGTGAGTAAGTATTTAAACGTTTAAGCTTTGCGATTAATTAATATCAGTGTTCGTAATGTCTAATGAGTTGAAAGAGTGCAAAATATTTATTCCAAATGCAGATCTAATAGTAGTATTTTGTCATTGTGCATCCGATAAATTACGCCTTCAACTGCCCTTATTATTATTTAAAACTAATTATTCCAAAATTTAATCACTGTTTGTGGTATATAATTGAAATGGTAATGTGGTTGTTAAAAACAAAACTAATCATTTTAGCGTTCTTTTCCAATCGTCTGACCAAAGAACGTTTGACATCTTTTTCCCGGCAGGCTTTGCGAGAAACGTTTATATAAACATTTAGAATTCTGAATGTAATGTATATATTATTTTGCTTACTAGGTTTAGTTTATTCTTTTTCTAGCATAATCTAATTAGTTATACCTGGTTTATAATTCAGTCTAATATGTTTATGTACGAGTGTGTTATGAAGTAAAATTACAAAAACTTGAACAACGCGGTCGAGAATCTCGTTTATTCCTTTAGTGTAATAATATTTTTTTCAGTGGTATTAATTTCTTACGAAAATATTATAATTCCAAAATGAAGTAATTATATTGATTAAAAATATGCCGTATCATACTTTTCGTAATGTTTTGTTTTACTAACTAGATGCAACTTAATTATTCCATATATTTTAATATACCAATATCAACAGGGCAAAAATGGAAATGACCTAAAATATTATTCTAACAATTCGTTAAACTAATTATAAAACAAAACTAAAATTTTGTGCATTATTTCCAAAAATATCATTTCATTAATATTTTATAAATGACAACATATATTATATTGTATATATAACTACCATTGCATACTTATAAGTTTTTAAACATTTAATGTAGAATTTATGTTGATTTTATTTTGCCCAGTTTTAATACAGTTTTGAAGTATGATAGTCTTGTTACTAGGATAGCATGAATCTGCTAATACAAGTTTAATACATTTCTTGACAAATGTTTCTCTTATTCATGTAATATAATATATAAATCATAAAATAAGTTTTCTTAAAACTAAATTATTATTGTTTATTGGAATTTAAAACAATTCTGTATCTGTATGTTGTATTAAAAATAAAATAATAATGAATTTTTAATGAAGCATTGATTTTAGCATTAACAATATAAATATATATATATATATATAAACACATGAATAAATGGAAATGCAAGCTACTTTTCCTTACAAAACCGCCTATGAATATATACTTTCCTTTAGGCTGATAGCCTTTGCATGCTTTGCCATATTCTATCAATCCAAATGATGCAAATATGCAGAAAATTTTACTTTCTTTGAAAGTTAATACCGGAAATAAAATTCAGTGCATTTGTAAACTACATTAGTTCTCTTATAGCTTGGCATTTAATTGCCCAATGATTTACTAGTCCAAACTAAGGCAGAATTCCGATATCGTTCAAATAAAAGAAAATTAATAAGGTCTGATTTTTAGACCTATATATGAAGATTTATTTTTTTTAATATTATTTTAAGTCAACCAAATTAATTTCAAATTTAAGTAAGTATTCATGCCTTTCAGTAGCATTATTTTTGATATCTTAAATTAAATAACTGAATGCAATATTTCTTGTTAATAAAAGAAAAGCAATGTTATGAAAGACTAGCGAAGCAGATTTGCAAGTTCTAATTACGAAAGGTCCCATGCTTTAAGGGGTCATTTTTAAAAATACTTAATTAAAAAAAAATATTTAACGTAAAACTTCCAAACTTCACACATGTGGAATATTAATTCTATATATTTTATCTCATTCTTATTTTATTAATTAATTTCATAGCATTTTGTGTGACACTAGTAGTAATTATTAATTAAATTTTATGCTGTTTCTGATCTATGTTTTGATTTTGTTATTAATTACGTTAGTTTACATAAGATTTAAAATTATGTAAGGTACAAAAACCTTCTGCATCTATTAATATATGCTGAAGTGAATGAAATTATGCCAGTGAAATTTTTTAAAATCAAAAACAAATTTCTGTGGAAAATTAAAGTTATAAATTCTAAATGCAAACAAAGGAGTGAATTTGAAAGTTATCAAATAAGCCAAAGTGTTGGTCATTTTTTCAGTTTTGCAGAAGAATTTTTATACTTTGCAGAATGGGAATATGATGTTTGGTTTTGTTAGTATTAATTATTACAACTGAATTATTGCAACTTACATTGCAACACGTAATTTAGCTTAAAATTTATTTGAACTTAATTTTCTAATTTATTTTGATCATGTATATTTCATGTGTCATAAGTCTTTGAAATGAACTTAATTCTCATCCTATTTATTTACACAATTTTTTTAAAGAAGAAAAAGTCACATTTGTTTTGCTTAGTTGCACACGAAGATACATGTCTATATACAGAGAGAGAAAGAGGAGTTATGTTTACTTGCAGACTTTTTTTCCCTCCTTTTATATTATAGTATGAAAATCAAGGGGGAAATTAAGCAATCAATTTAATTTTGAAGGATGTGATTACAATAAGATCATAACCAATCAAAAATATTCATGAAAGAACTACTGGTAACTATCATAGTATTATTATTTAAAAGAAACCTACATTCCAATAAGAACGCTTAGTAACATAACCATTTAAGTTATCTAATAAAAGTAATTTTTATTCCTACTTCCCTATACATTGAATTTCACTCTTAGTATTGCCCACTGCTACTCCCTAGACCTCAAAGCATTTAATGCATCTGGAACTGCAATTTGTGTCTTTTTCTACAGCATGCAACTTATCAACGTTTAGTTTGTACTGCCATGAGCAATGATTTTCAGAATTATCGTATTGCGTTGCATATTCCACCCCACCCAGCTTTAGAACCAGATTCTGAAAATTAAAAAAATATTTACATAATTTTCCCCCTTTTAATGCATTCAGAAAATGAATATTCCAAGATTTTAAAATGGATTTATCAACATAATGATTGTTTTCGTCATATTAACAAAGGCAAACTTTTGCACACTTAAGGCCCCATTGAATCTTTCTCTTCTAACTGTTGAATATTATGTCAGCCTAATACAAACAATGATCTATGATAGTGAAAGCAAATATCAACTGCCATTCACTGTGCAATTTTGCCATATCAGCTGAATGTTCACCCTAGCAAGCATCGGACCACAACCTTCTCTAATTATTTATGTATGATCTGAGGCCTAAGGATTTGCAAGAACAACAATGAGAATGACAGAAGTTCAAATTATAAAGAAGAAATGAGATAACTTATTAGATGTTGCGATTATGTGTATTCTTATTGAAATAGAGGTTTCTTTTAAATAAATAATATTGTGATAGTAGTAGTTTATCCATGATTACTTTTCATTTGTTATATTCCTACTGTGACTGTGTCCTTTGGAAATTAAATTATTCGTTTAATTTTTCCTCTTAATTTTCGGAAGATAAAATTAGTAAAAATAAGTGGGAATATGGCATCAAGAGCATTAGATATCCCCATTTTCTTGAAGCTGTTCACTATTATTGTTTCATCAATGATAGGCCATGCATCCAAAATCCACTAGCAAATCAGTTAGTAAGATGAAAATGACCACTATGTGGACAAAACATTTAGGGTAACTTGTTTTGTGAGCGCCTTAAGGAAGACAAACATTACCTAAATCTTTAAAACATATTCAGAATCCTGTGCTAAAAGAAAGCTAGGGGGAAAATGTTGTCCGAGTCCCAGTGATTCCTTTGGACGAATATGTAATATTGTTTTAGAAATTTAAGGTAATAAATATAATATTTTTCGAATGCTAAAACAGTTCGAGAAATTTATTCAAGTTCTGCATTCTGAATATAAGTATACTGTATATTATATTTAATAACTATTTTGGCTTCATTTATGAAAATATTTGAATATTGGCTGTTTTTGTACAATGAACCTTCTCTAAGCTACGTGATTCCTGAAAATTTTGATCTTTAAATGATAGTGGGCATCCTAGCGAAGTTATGTTTACTAATTAGTTATTTTATGAGGGATGCTGATTAAATTTAAAAAGTGATTGACTGAGGTAGCTTGTCGTAATGAGACGGTTCACTGTAATCAAATTTTTTAAAGAATTTAAGCTGTTCTTAATTAATTAAGATATTATAAAGAAATATGATTAAAAGTGTTATATAAGCACATGTTTAAAACATCTATTAAAATAATTTTTATAAGCTTTTTAAGAGCATGATTATGATTTTAAAAGAAATGTTTTTTTCTTTATTTAGGAGACAGGGTTTACAAAGAGGAGAAAAACCATTCATTTTTTCCAAGCAGTCGAAACGAATTTTTATGAAATGTTTATTAAATTATGTTATTTTTTAATTAATTCTTTTTTCAGGTTTTATGTAAAGTTTATGAATTAAGTAATAAATTATTTTTACTTCTGTATTTTAATTAGCATATTATTTGCTTCATAGTGTTTCATAATAAAATTATAAATTCAATAAACTTCTTAATTAACATGCTGTAATATAGAGAGAGCATAAAGTTTGTTTTCTGTTGTCACATGTTTATTTCACAATTTTGTATGCGAATCTCGAAATTTATAATATCTAGGAATACTTTTTAGTATCACTTTCGAAATGGTAAATATTAAGCTTAGATTTATTACATATTATGTTTGTAAAAAATTATAGGTAAAATTAAAATGCATTAAATTTTAAGCTAAACTGAAGTATTAATTTTAGAAACAAATTTCTTAAAGGCATAATTGTATTAAGAATTTTAAGGGAAACAAGGCTTTAAAAATTAAGGTCAGTTGGCAAAGTTTTATGCTTATTCAAAAAGCATGACATTAGGTTTTTAATGAAAGACTTCTATTTGTTAATGCAAAGGAAATTATTTGAAGGTAAGTAAAAAATTATGCATTATTTCAAACAATAGCAGACTGTTGACAAACACTGAGTGCAGATAAGAATAAAAAAATTAGTTAGACGTTGTAATTCAAGCGTATGAACAAAATTTGAATTCCTTGTAGTAACAAAATGAAGTTCATTGCTATGTTGAATTCTTTAATTTACTGAAAATGTCATTTTTTAGAAGGAGAGAATATATTTTTGAAATATGAAGAACATTCTGAGTTCTTCATAGAAATATTTCACAAAATGTCTTTTACTGTAATAATATGATCATATCAACATGCAACACGTTTACTCATATAAGTTAAATCTAAAGCAACATGTGTCTATTTTAGCTAAAATTACTAAAAAGAAAGTTCTAGAACATATCTTATTAACTGATACTAACATGCAAATAAAACATACTATTTTTTTCAGCTATTTTACAGGACAAATATAAGGAGTAGCATATCAATTTGAACTTTTAAATTAATCAAAATGATAATATGAAAGGCCTTTCAATAATATCAGACATAAGTTTCTCTTCATAAAACAAAAATACTCTGCAACAGACTAATGTTACTTTTTGAAAAAAGAACATTGCTGTTGAAAGCACATCTTTTAAATTAATGCTATTCTGAGGTCAAATTGACTAATTTAAAAAGCCAAACTATTATGCTTCACTTGCATATATCTGTATAATGATATATACATGAAGATATTGTTTTACTCAAAACATCTTGATTTTAATATATTTTATTATGATAAGCATCATTTTAGACAAAAAAATCTACTACTTTTATAAACATATCCTTTAGTATTATCTATGAAAAATATATTCTACACACATAATTACTTAATGGGATATTAGAAGGAAATAATCTGAAACCTTTACAGATACAACCATTGGAATTTTACGTAAGAAAAGTATCTTCTTCTCACATAATAACTTGCTATAATAATACAAGTAAATAACCTGTAACGGTTACAGATATATCTGTTGAGATTTTACATGAGAAAAACATGTTGTTTCTACATAATTATTTGCTGTAATATTACACGCAAATAATCTGTAACCATTACAGATATCGTTTGGATTTTACATGAGAAAAACATGTTCTTTTTACATAATTATTTGCTGTAATATTACACGCAAATAATCTGTAACCATTACAGATATATCGTTTGGGAATTTACATGAGAAAAAAATATGTTCTACTTACATAACTATATGCTGTGATATTACAAGAAAAAGATCTGTAACCATTACAGGCAAAACTCTTGTAATGTTACAAAGAAAACACCTGTTTCTGTTACTCAAATAACCCATGGCATCCCAGTTTCCATGAGTTTTCTTAGTAACTTTACAGATTTTTTTTTACAGTGTGGGCAAATTGCTCTTTTGGACTAAAAAGAATAGAAAAATGCATCTATAAGCTTTCAAATTTTATATTACGCCCAAAAGGGCGTTTTTTTTTAACGTTTTCTGTGTTACTTTTATTTATTAAATATCATGTTATTCGAACTTAAACCATAAAATTGAATTCAACAGCAATACCGCAAGATAACTTAAAATGAGCGTATCTTTAGAATTTCCGATACACAATCTCCCGCGCTAGTGATATATTTTTTTTTTTTTTTTCCTTCCTCGTACAGTGTTGCCTTTGCTCGCTTTGAAATCGTTGAGTTTGTTAATCAAAAATTATTTAAGGTGTTACAAAATATGAAATCGATAATAAAACAAATTCCAAATTAGGGCTTCCAAACCCCCATATTCGATGAAGGATCACGCTATTTAAAACTCGACGGCTCTAGTTAACGTTGTTTTATTACAATGCGAGAAACATGCACACATTTATGCAGATTCTTCATTATTTAATTTCTTTATACGTATCACAGGGAGGTAATATTTGGCGGCAACAATCTGGATAGTGAAACGGGCATTTAAATTTTTCGACGCAAAATGCCAAAATGAAATAAATAGCCCTTCTGGGCTAACGCTCTTTGGGCTAAAAGAAATCTATATAATTCACAATATATTATAAAGTTTCCATTTTAATTAAACTTCATGGTTAAAATTGAACTAAAGACACTTTGTAATCATATTCGCAGTTTAAGAATAATTTCCTTTAATCCTTTGAGATTCGCAAAGATGCCCAAATACGTTCGTAGCCTTTTTTTCTTTTTCTTTAACTAGCTGCTAGCTCGGCCACATATAAGCATTCTGCACCACACTGCGCGAAAAAAATCCGTCCTCACAACTGGCTATGGATTCCCATGACGTTATTTTGTCTATGTTTAAGAATGCCTTAGCGTTGCTTGGGTTCAAGAGTATGCCTTCAGATCGTGGGGTTTTTTTTTTTTTTTTTCCCCCTTCCACATTTTGATAGCAGCACCGAAAAGACTATTATTAATGAATTGAGTTATACCCACATAGCACAAAAACATCCTTGGGATATCCTGAGGTTATTACTCGTGGGATAATCGCACATTCTCAGGACATTCCGGAATATTCCTTGAACCTCCTAAAACGCACCCTCCAGAGTGCTTAATGTGACATCCCAGTATATCCTCAGGACATCCTAATTAAGTCTCATCGACAGCGTACGAGATGTTGTCATCGTATGTCAAAATTACGAATGTAATGATTCCAGAAATAGCCCGCGTTTTGAGCCAGTTTAACTGCATGTATTTGCTTTAAGTATGTCTGGTTAAATATAAAAACTTTTAACCTGCTATGGCTGCAGCTACATTTTTACACACTAGCTCCATCATCATATTCTATATAAATGCAAAACTTTTCATCACATGTATGCGATGGATTTGTCGATTTCAAACACTGATATTCTCATCTCACTATTTCCCTTTCCACCATATTATTTACAGTGCCTTCCAGGAAGCAGTGACTGTAAACAAAAAATGGTTTATCACTGCGTAATTTAGGGTAATTTACATGGACCTTATAAGAGATAGACTAACCCAGTGGGCGGGGCGCGTGTCACCGACATGTCGGCAAGAAAGAATAGGGACGATCTGGTTTACTTTAACACTGAAACCTATGGCGTTTGTATCACATAACTCTTTTTAATTATTAAATGTGATACGTTGTATAGTGCTGAGATTATGAAAGCCACAGTTGTTTCCAAATAGGATTAAATATATCTCATTAATTTTTACTGCATTTCGCGCATTTTTTCACGCGTAATTCTTGTACAAACATCTTTACTTTGGTAAAACGGTAAAAACGGTAAGCACAAAATTTATGAACTTAATTTTGCGTAAAAACAAAGTAAAATTCAATCAGATTGATAGTACGTGATGCTCTGAAATAAATAAGGTAAAATTGAACAAGATCTGATAATTTTTTTTTTTTTTTTTTTTTTTTTTTTTTAATTTAATGAACATTTTCAGGCAGTGATTTTCCAAACTATAATAACATTACAAAACGATCATATTTATTTGATTATATGCTCATTAAATTACTAACATTAAAGTGGATTAGTTATTTTAATAATTCATAAAATTCGGAGCATAAAATTTTCTGAGCGTAATGAAGGAAAAAAAAGATAAAATAAAATCTAGAAACACTCTTTTTTTAAAGTTTTGTGTGTTACCTATATTTATTGAATATCATGTTCTTCGCCCGTAAACCACATACATTTGAAAACAGCATATCTTTAGAATTTCCGCACTGGAGATAAAACTGTTATTTTCCGTACAGTGCTCGCTCTGAACTCGTTGAGTTTGTTAATCGAAAATTCTTTAGTTTTACAAAATATGAAATAGATTAAAACAAATTCGAAATTCGGCCGTCCAGATGTACATGTTCGGGTGGAGGATTACATTATTCAAAATTTGGTGGCTCTAGATACTGTCGTTTTTGTCACAGTGCCAGAAACATACATGTATTCATGCAGATTCTTCATTACTTAATTTCTTTACATATAATACAGGGCGATAATATTTGGTAAAAACAATTTGCAAGGAGACACGGACATTTATAGTGAAACAGCACAAAATGTCGCTTCGAAACTAACAGCCTTTCTAGGCTACCGCACCTTTGGGCTAATAAATTAAATTAACAGTAAATAAAAAAAAATCTTATGCAGAACTAAAAATAAATTAAAAAAAAATAATCACTATAAAATACAAGCAAAATTAATTATTACGGTTAAACACAATTTTAATAATTAGAATTAAATGTATAACAATTTTTAAGGAGTCAAAAGTGTTTATCACTATTATGTATTATGAAATATAATTGAAATAAAATTCCTTTATAGAAATTGTGCTATAATACTCATCTATAATTTTAAAAAAGCAGCACAATTTATAATTTTAAACAAAACTTTCAAAAATTCGTTTTTAAATATTTTAGTATTTTTTACTTATTTACGCCAATAAAAAGCATAAAAATTGCAAGAGAAAATTGCTTGTTTGAAATTTTCTATTAGTTCAGATTTAAAATATTATTTTCTAAAAGAAGTAGTTACAAATTTCCTTATAACATAGGAAAAGCTAAAAAAATATCCAGTCCTGAAAGCATGCAATAGCTTTATTATTATTTGGAACGTTAATTATGCCTGATAAACATGCTAATTTTTTGAAAATCAATCTCAATTTCAAAAATAAAAATATGTAGAAATTCTAATTTGTGAAATGAGGCGCTACAACCAGCTTTTCCTTGACAATTATACACGCTGCTATAGGCAGCCAATGTTAAATTTCTGCGAGTCGTCCCTACTCCTCCGGATGTGGTCAAGGTGACAGCCGGCAACGCCTCAGACAAGGGAGAAAACCAGTTTGGGTTAGTCTATTTCTTATAAGGTCTATGGTAATTTAGCGATGATGTAACGATCGATTATGATGTCGACAATGAACAGTACTTCCGTATAGCGTACGGAAGTAGAATTAATTTAGAACACTCCACTGCTCTGCTGCCAGATAAAAGATGTAAAGAACTACTATTTTTATATTTATATTTTCAGAAAAATATTTGTTTATGATTTATTACATACACATTCGTGGGCTTTTAAGGTGAATCAATGCAAAATCCCGAAACGAAATTAATAGTTCTTCTGAGCAAATGGCTCTTTTGGATTAAAAAGTATTTATTATTTCTAATCAGACATCTCATGATTTAAATAAATCAATCAGATTAAAAAATATTCTTAAAAACTGTGTTTGTTGCTTTTAAATCCCTTAGTTTGTTAGGCTGCAGCAGACAGATTAAATTTGAAAGCTATTAAATATCTGACTGAATGACAACACGTTTTCACGTGGAAAATAGAAGTATTTTATTTCTGTCAGTTGCCACGCATTGCTTTAAAATAGCCGACTTTGTTGGTTAAAATTGAAACATAAGTATCTTACATTTTACTGAATATGAATAGTCTGGCACATTGGAGATAAAAAATGTGTTATTTCGAGCAGTTTTTGTCGTTGCTTGCTTTTAAAGCGTCAAGTTTGTTAATCAAAACGTAATTAAATTCGTACAAAATAGGAAACAACAAAGATTCGAAATTAAAAATTCTGGCTTCGAAGACTTCATGTTCTGGTGCAGGACTACATGAGTTCAAAATTTGGTAGCTGTAGGCGATGTTGTTTTTCTGAAATGCGAAACGTGCAATTCCTTCATTATTTAATGGTTAGATGCAGAAAAGCAGCTCGAAATGATTCATTGTATCGTGCGTGTTTCATTCGACGCTGACGTCATGCGCAAAACGTCATCATTTTTGGCTAGCTGAGCTGACATACCTTTATTCTTAGCCATACACCTGCGTTTATGCTATTATATTTTCGACATAGGTGAAATTTCATTCTCTGCGAACTGCACATACTCAGCTTGCTGTAAAGAATTTACGCTCGAATATGAAAAATATTTATTTAATCACGATACTAATACTGTAGAAGAGAAAGGATGTTACCCGATGCATATAAACTTGCCTTTCCGTGGCTTGTTTTGTCCGAAACTTGTCTTTATTTTCTAATAGTAGGTTACAATAGCGCTGGATTAATTTCAAATCATTTGGACTGTAAATGTCCAGTTCTGAAAGCTATTGCCCTCTGGTTACATAAGAATCTTTCATTTCTGTTTCAAATTATTATGTTCTAGACGCTGTGCTCAATCAATACATAGGCTAATTTAATAACTCAAATGATAATTCCAGAGCGGATTAAGCATATTTTAATTCACAATAATAAGTGAACTACTTTTTATTTACGTTTTTTCCTGTTGCCAATCTAGACAAACTAAACTTCGCAACAACAAAGATAATATTATACATAGAGGGAGCTGCTACAGTTACAATAGTTCATTGTTTACCAGGCATAAAATAACAAACTGTTATTAATAAATGCAATGTTTCCAAATTGGTCGCATTTCATACTGAAGTAGGAGCCACTTAATTGTGATCACATTTGTCCACAGCTGTTTTGACAGCATTTCTTAATGATAACATTAAACGATGAGAAAAAGCATCCTTCAAAACAGCAATGTAGTTTCACTAATTTCTATAAATGGAAAAAAAAAATCATGTAACTAGACATTTTCGCAGAATTTTATCAGAAGTTTATTTATGAACTCTTCCTAATACCTTTAATGCAAATTTTCATATATGAACTGTTCATAACACTTCTGGAAATTATTTGACCGATGTTGCACCGCCCACCAGCGGCCGAGCGGTAAAGACGCTGAACACTGGTAGTTCGGTCTGAGGTTCAAATCCCGTGAACGGGCTGGCTGCATGGGCGTTTTCGTAGTTTTCCCCATGTGTAACGTGTATACGAGCCAGTTTCCCTTAGAAAGTCCTCCACGAAGGCATCCCTCCCTTTAGGCAGATAGGGCTGGCTGCATGGGCGTTTTCGTGGTTTTCCCCATGTGTAACGTGTATACGAGCCAGTTTCCCTTAGAAAGTCCTCCACGAAGGCATCCCTCCCTTTAGGCAGATAGCCCTCGTGTGCTTTGCTATAACTGAATAATCCACCAATCCGATGTTGCACCCCTAATCTTAACACTAGGCGGGCATCCCTCATTGGAAGAGAACTTACCTAAAGAGAAATATAACATTTTAAATCAGGCAAAAAAAAGTAGCCTTAGTTCGACGCAGATGTTTTCAGAGAATGCTCTTTTTTTTCAGGGGGGGGGGAATTCTGCAGAAATTCTTTTGCTCCTGAAGAAGTGTGTGTCTGATCAGCTTCAAAACAGATTTTGAAAATCTATGTCAAACAAAGATTTTTTTTTCTTTCTTTTTGTTTAATTTTAAATGATTGATTAAAATCGAACTAAGCTGTTAAGCGACATTTCTCTGTATCTTGGAAATTTTAAAATCAGTTTTGAACTTATTTGGCAACTTAACTTCAACTAAAAAAAAACTTTATTCTATAATATTTTGATCATATTAATCGAACTGCTGATCTCAATAATCAATGTATTTTCCACGTTTTCATATATAAACGGGCAAGACTTCGGCAAATCGATAACAATATCTGAGTTATAATATTAACCGCGATCACATTAAGCGGCGTCTGAAAGACAATATCTAAGTAATAATATTAACCGCGATCACATTAAGCGGCGTCTGAAAGAAGAGATACCCCACGGACTATCGACAGCTTCACTTTTCATTCGTAATAGGAACTGAGCGCCGCCTAAGATAACCACTGACCTGACTTTGTTGTAAAAGCCTTACAGTGTTAATAGTCATCCTCGCAGAAAGGATTATTTCTTCCGTATAAAAACATAAATATTACATGGGCATATAAGGCTGTGTATAAGCATAGATATGTTAGTTACAAACATTGTCTTGTACAAGTTACATGTGCTAGATACATAAAATCATAAAAGTTATGTGCACATTTAAACATTATCTGAATCCATATTTTAAATACTTTTACTAAGATAATCAAAGTAAACTTGTAATTCCTTTACACATTGACTGGATTTTCTATACCATTTTTAACTGCTTTACAACATTATTTTTAACAAGTACATACAAAATGGATAGTAATAATAAACAGCAAAATGGGAATGACAATGCTTTAAAAAGTATTTCAGGTGTTACCAAGTAAATATTACGTTTATTCTAGCTTACAGTTTACTTATTTTTGTTTATATGAGGAAGCAATCAAATACGTCTGTCATTCCATTTAAAAAAAAATTCGCATTATGATTTGCTTAATTTGTATTTAATACAGTCAAAAGTCGTTAATCCGGACTCGTCGGGACTTCGGCGATTCCAGATTATCGATTTTTCCGGATTATAGATCATCAGTTTAAATTTCGTAAGATGGCATGCAGAAATTCTAAAATTAAAAATATGAAACCGTAATTTATGAAATAAAGAAAAATTATGATCTAAAGGGTATCAAAATTTACACACACACACACACAAAAAAAAAAAAAAAAAAAAAAAAAAAGCTTAATATTTATTTACTTTATTAAACATTTCTTTCAATGTAAGTTGTTTAAGTTGCTTCGTTTTATGTGATAATACTTTCTCTTTAATTCTATAAACAGACATAATTTCTTGTTCAGTTACAAAGTTCCGCTGTTCAAGTCCCGTTAATTGCTGTTCCGAGAATACCGACTAACTTGCCAAACGAAATTTTTTCGTTTTCACTAACTCTCTGTCACATTCTTCATGTCTTTATCCATTTTTTGCAGCAATTCCACTTTTTGTTTGTTGGACATCGAAACATACTTTCGTTTTGTAGATCCTTTGGAAGTTCCAGCATCGGAAATTCTATTTGACATAATCGAAAGTTCAAGTTTACTTTTATAAAATTGCTCTTACAGTCTGCAAAAAATAATAAGCGCGATCCAATTCGAAAATTAAGGAACAACGCAATCATTAACATTAACTGAAATAGATAATTAGATAATTTTAGCTTACACCGTTCGTTATACATTAAACGCGCAGGCGAAAACGTATTCTGCACTTGCGCACACGCATATGCACAGTAGTCAAGGTCTTACGCGCACGCGCAAAACGCCTGTGCGCACGTGCCAACGCGGCGCATGCGCAGAAAGATTTTAGCTTTGAGGTCCGGATTATAGATCATTCCGGATTATGGGTGTCCGAATTAACGACTTTTGACTGTAATTTGTACTTAGCCTATTAACTTGTATCGTTTAGAATTTAGCGAGTAGTTTGTAGTATGGAAATTTGCTTATATTGATGTTCTTTTCCTTGCCTTTGTTGTTAGAAAACTTCTTTTAAAAAGTTTGGCTGGGGAGTGTGTGGAGATTCTTCTTCCTATAAGAGGACTCTGTCACTACCATCGAGACAGACAACGATGGTGGCTCTGCGACGCTTACAATTCTTTTTGTATTTTGATTCCTAATTTGGCAACAACAGTGAAGCTTGGAACTTCCGATTTGAAATGTGTGCGTTATGCCGCGGAAGATAATGTCCGTTGTTTGCTTATGTTTGATAATTATAATAATTATATTGATATTTGATAATTTTCTTTATATTTGTATATCAATTGATCTTCAGTGATTTTCACGGATTTATATAACTATATGTGTGTCTGCATCATTAAATATAGGTATATATATATCTAGCATGCCTTCCGATTCCCTTTTGAATTAGAACTTTGAAAGAATTTGAAAAATAGACCGATACATAAGATGATGTTTTCGAGCAAGTGTACAAAGACATTTGCAAAATTAACATCAGTTATCCAGTTATAACATCAGTTAAAATTAGGAATCCGATGAGAAATGTGAAGTTATAAAAAAGATGTTACTATAAATATAAGAAACAATTTACATTTTGTTAAACAATTGGAACCAAACCTGAAGCGACCGACTATTGTTTCGTAATTACTCATTGTATAGCTGCCATATGCAAATCTTTCACAGATGGCGAATATATAAAGGACACATTTTTAAACAGTGTTGAAATATTGTTCAGCGATTTTCTAAATCTACGAACAATATTATATAGAATTGAAGAAATATTGAAAAAAATATCTGCGCGAATTATTGAAAGTGAGTAATTTAAATGGCAAAAAATGTAACAACAAATCAGAATTCTGGAGCTGTCGGCATTTAGAGTTGCTCTTGATGAATTTCCTGACGTGAATGATGTTTCGCGCCTTGCAGTAATTACACGATATTGTGAAAAACATCGAGTTTATGAAGAATAGTGCAGCTTTGATTCCTCTGTTTGAGACGGGATAGTCCTTCTTCATATATAAATTATTTCGAAAGTAAAAATATTAATATTGTAAGGTATATCCTAATTTTAAAACAGTTATTTTAAGTTTATACCACTTTCCTATCTCTTCTAGCTTCAGTTTACAATTCTTTACTAGGCTGAGATTTTAGAATTGCGTTAAATGCGAATGGGAAGGAGAAAAGTATCTAAGTCAAAGTTTATGACTTCGAGAGAGAGAGGATTCCTGGATAGAGGCGTTTGCCTTTTGACTACGTCTGTCTAACTGTTACTACGCTCGGCTGTATTACGTGCCTTTTGATAGCTTCGCTGGCTAATTTAATATTACAGGCCAACTAGGTCAGAATTTGTATTAGCTTCGGCTAAATCTCTTTAGTTAGTCATTAGATAGTTCTTATTTCTTACATTTTTAACTTAAGCCCAAGTGAATGTTTTGTTGTACGCCCTGAGAAAAGAGGCCATCTGTGAATCTTAAATAATTCGAGGAAATAAATTTAAATGAAGTGCAGGAAAAAAATGTGTATAATTTAACAGGCCGTGTGTTGTCCAAGTCAGAATTCCTTTATTTATTTACTGCTATTTTATTTATTTAAATGATGTATTTCTGTCAAAAATGGAGCAGAATGCTTTGTTGTTTGAAGAAGAAGGATGGTTGTAGATCGCCCACGAAATACATGGAATTTTTACATTAAATTAATCCTTAACTAAAACTGAATTTCGCTTAAATTTCATAGTCATGTACTTGTTTCGTATATAAATATTAATAATTCTATTTCATCAAAACATAAAACATATTACTAGAATTAAATGTATAAGGTATTTTCTGGTAGCACAATTGCCGTGTATTCGAGAGGTTCAGGGTTCAAGTCCCGATGAGGCACTACACATTTTTCACGTATTGTGCTTAAAAAAAACTTTCAAATATGGACTCTACAAATTTTTTACTGTAGTATTAAACTCGGATGCGCAATTTTTCTTCTTAAACAATCAGAGTAGAAAACCACATGACAAATGTCATTCATATGTTTCTGTTTTTGTCACGGAAGCGAAAATAGCATTTGCTTTAATAATTGCGTTGACCCTGACCGCATTTTATACGTCTGCGCTTAGTAAAATCGATAGCACAGAGAAGGCAAGAACGAAAAGCGCTAATCAGAAAAAGACTTAATTTGCATCCCATATATCATGAGAAACTGACCTTGTACTGCGTTAGTTTAAATTAATCTGTTCTAAAACATAAATATGATATATTGCCCTGATATTTGTTGCACAATCAACTAAATATTAGTTGACATATAGCCTCGAAATTTTACATGTGGGTAGACAATGAATGTGATTAAAATAAAGGCTGTCAAGTATCTTAATGTGCATCCTTAGTCGCGAGAGAAACCCGGATAGACAAAGCTATTTCAAATATGGAGGGGATTTTAATAATCTATAACTTTAAACGAGACATGATCGCCAAAGTGTTTAGAAAGTGAAGACTGAGCAAAAAACACTTTTGGTAACAAGGCCATTTCTGATCGAGAAATGTTAAACTGAAGAGACGAATGGCAGATGGTATGGGCCGTTCGCAGCAATAGAAGAGCAAGAACACTACTAATTACAATTCAAATGCATTAAAAAACATCTCCGAAAGCGTAACATGACGCTCAACGGAAGGATTTCTAGCAGCAAGCGATTGTGAAGGATGCTTATATAATCATTATTCACGGCAGATGTTTTGGCCAGAAGCACCAAAACTAGACTCTTTACGAATGGAAAAAAAATTGCTCAATACGATGAATCTCGTTTCCTGCTCGTTTTCCTTCTCGTTCATGCAAATAACAGGGTCAGAATATGGAAAAAAATAAAACAAATTTATGTAGCTCTCTAGCCTAATGACAACTCTTCGAACAGGTGATTAAAAAGTTTGGAGAATATTTTTCTGAGAAAATATAATTGAAAAGCACTGAGAAACTATCTCAGCATTGCTTACCTAAGTATCACTAGCGATTATGGCTGCAATGTTACTTGAGGCAGATGGTCACTTTCAGTAGGACAATGTACCATGTTACTGAGTACGATTCTTCTCAACTTGGCTTCAAGGAAGTTTAAATTGCTTTTACTACCGATCACTTACACTCATTTGTGGCTGCTATGTTACCGAGTACGATTGGTCTCAAACTTGATTTGAAGGGATTTTAAATTGCTTTGACTGCCGATCACTTACACTTACTTATGGCTGCGATGTTACATGAGGCAGATACTCACTTTCAGCAAGACAGTGTTTCTTGTTTCCGAGTATGATTGGTTTGAACTTGTTTGAAGGGATTTGAAATTGCTTTCACTGCCGATCACTTACACTAGTTTATGGCTGCGATGTTACTTGAGGTAGATGGTCACTTTCAGCAAGACAGTGCAGCTTATTACACAGTACGAATGGTCTGAACTTAGTCTGAGGGGAGTTTAAATTGCTTTCACTGTAGATTACTTTACACTCATTTATGGCTGCGATGTTACTTGAGGCGGATGGTCAGTTTCATTAGAACAATACACCTTGTTACGAGCGCGATTGGTCTCAACTTGGTCTGAAGGGAGTTCAAATGCTTCCATGGTCAGCTCAGGCTCCGATCAGTCAGTTCAATGCTTGGAAACCCCATCATCTAATTCGAATAAAATTAGAGCCGACATAATGCCAACATGGAGTAATATTCTTCGAAAATGATGTCAGCACTTTATTAAAACCACACGCTGATGGCTGGGATCAAAGCGAAAGATGGACCAAGAGTTATTAAGGGTTTTCTCTAATAGTCTGGCTCTTCAATGTATAGTAAGTAATATTCGAAAGTTATGTGATAGGTGGAAAAGGCGAAAACAAATACTTATTTAGAAGAAAAATATGTAATAAAGAGTGTAGTTTTCATATAGTATATCGATACAAAATAGTATTGATATGACTGTGATACACAAAAAGGACTTATTTCGATGCTGATGGCTTCATAAAGCATAAACAAATTCGTTTGGCGACTCAATGAGTTTCTATCATGTAAAATTTCTTCATAGCAAGCTAATAATTTTCACATTTCTTGCCTTGTAGCTAGAACATTTTCCTCCGTAGAGTCTATATTCTCCAAAAAGTTAGAACCCCTTTGTAAAGATCGTGACTTGTAAAGATCATGACTTGTAAAGATCGTGACTTAAAGAGAACGTGAAATATAAATAATAGGACAAGAAATTGCATTTTACGGTGTGGCAACAAGAAGAAGATTCGGAAGATTTTTATATATTTTGTTTAGAGAGTTTAAGATTTTAATATAATAACAGTTGTAAGAGTTTTAACTGTAGTAGTTAAGAGTTTAAAATTTTGATAGTTAAGAGTTGCAGCATTTATTTTTTTTGGTTCTATTTTAAAATTCAAATAAAAGTATTTTGTTCATACTGAAAATTTAGCTTTGTTCTTCCTACAAGGTTCAATATCCATTATATTGAAATAAGGAAAGGATTTTTACTCCCTTTTTCAGTTGAGCTGAGACCTTCTGTCAAGCTTGCAATTGTCGTATACTTTTCTGGTCGACCGGAATCTGAGATCTAGACTTAGAAAATGGGCTCTTGGAAAATGGGTTAAAGCACCAACGAGATTGTGTACAGTGCAATACAAAGTAATTAGAAATTTCGACAAAGACTGAGTTTATCAAAAAGAATTGTACAGACTATAAGGTATTTTATCCCTCCTTTCCGCGTGACTTCGTGGTGTACTTAGAAGCATGCTCGAAGCATATTCGAAAGGTCCAATCCCGAGTTCGAGTCCCTGTGAGGGCATTGTACAGTTTTCACTTTTCTGTCTCAACGTTCTAGTTTCTGCGTTTTGCCTATGAAGCGGCGCTTATAAACGTTTTAGAACACAATTACTATTATTATTACAATTAAAATCGTATAATAATTGTTTCTCTGCTTCCGAAAACGTGATATACTCGTAGTAGTGCCGTTTTATATCCTTTCGAAAAGATGACACAAAACACACGTTATCTCTATAGCATAATGAAAATGTCAACAGAACTTTCTTCTGACCTGTTTTTCGATGGTATAGTTCTCAAGGGCACAATATCAGTTTACCCCTGTGGTAAATTCTTCTGTATAGCAACGTTTCCAATAAGGAGATATCTAAAGGCCTGATCAATTTGGCCACTCCCGACAGATTGGTCAAAAGCAAATATCAAACCTTTAAGGGAGTTTTCGAACTTAACGTCATTTTGCGTCATTTCACTTTCTGCGTTGATTCACTTTTCAAATTGTTGCCATTAAACATTATCGCCATGTATAATATTTAAAGAAACTAAATAATGAAGAATTTGCATGAATGCATGAATGTTTCTCGCATTGTGAAAAAACAACGGTACCTAGATCAATCCAATTTTGAATACCGTAGTCCTCCAACCGAACATAGGCATTCGGAAGCCCGAACTTTGAATACCAAATTTGTTTTATTATTTATTTCAAATTTTGTAAAACTGTAACGAATTTTTGATTAACAAACTCAGCGATTTTAAAGCAAGCAATGGCAACACTGTACGGAAAAGAACTTTATATCTCCAGCGTGCGAGACTGACTGCCTGTCGGAAATTCTAAAGATCTGCTGTTTTTAAATATTTTGTGATGTTGCTGTTGAATTGAATTTTATGTCGTTTAAGTTCAAAGAACATGATATTTAATAAATAAAGGTAACACACACAACGTTAAAAAAAAAGCCCTTTCGGGGCGTAACATAAAATATAATAATAATAGCATAAATAAGTAATAATAATAATAATAATAATAATAATAATAGCATAAATAAGTAATAATAATAATAATAATAATAATAATAATATTTTCTTCACCCCTTTTTTTAAACCAGCCCGATTCAGATAATACAAATTATTCAGATATTGAGAAGATAGCTTGAAGTAGTCTGAAAATCATTTGGACTGAATGCACGATCTAAAAACAGCTGACGAGCCAGAATACATATATATATATTTCCAAAGCGAAAGCTTTTATCAACAAAATAAAAAAATACTTTAACTAAATTTTAAATTTTGCTTATGTAATATTCATCAAAATATTATCTAAAAATCTGATGTGTACACCACATGACTTCCTTGTACGGAATATTAAACTATACGCATTTTTTCTTGAATTTCATTTAAATTGATTGGATTGAATTAAATCTACTTCGTCGACAGCGCATAAACCACAAAAGAATAAATGCACTCTTTAAAATTCACTATATTTGTTTACTATAACGACACTCTGAATGCACAAAATTTATATCATTTGAAGAATTATCGTTGCCACATGTTCTATTCAAATACCATAATAAAGCTAAAACGATGTATGAAAGAAATTAAGCAAACAAAACAGAAAAGAAACAGTTTTTCACAGACGATTTAGTATTTCTCATTTAATTAATTCAGCTCTCACTTCGCGACAAAACAAAAATACATAAAAACTCAAAATATCTGCATTAAAAATTACGAAGTAAATCTTAAACACTTATTTCCTCGAAAAAATTCCAGAAAGGATTAAGCATGACTTAATTCGCAACAATAAATGAAGGCGTTATTTTTGTGTTGCGAAGCTTAGTCTCTCTAGATTGGCAAAAAAAACTACAATTCTGCTGTTTCAAATGTAAACAAATATGTCCGCCATGTTATTTAAAACGTAACCGCACTTAAACAGCTTTTAAATTGTTGATAATTCTACAAATATTGCTTCCAGAATTACGAAAGGCATAAAAACCTTAACCGGAAGATAAAAACAACATAATTCAATCATTTTTAAAGCAAAAAATATACAATTTACAAACATATAAGAGTAAAGAAACTGAGATCACTGAGCCGGGTAACAGAATGGATATATATATAAATATATTTATATACGTTTGGTGTGGCCGATTGCAACCAAAATACGAGGTGCACATCTACATGTTATGCAGTCCTATATACAAAATTTCAACGTTCTGAGACTACTCGTTTTTGAATTATGCGAGATACGTACGTACGTACGCACGTACGTACATACGTTCGTACAGACGCCACGAAAAATTCTCTTCAGAATTAATTTTAAAGCAGTTTTATAATTTTTTTGGAGGAAAGGTGTCTTTTATTCTGTCCTTACGCACAGATATCAAGCAAAAACATCGTTAAATTGCATTCGATAGCGGTCAAAATGGATATTTTCGTTGAAATATGTTGCGTGAAACTTTTCGCGATTACAATACTTCCTTTTTACTTCGTACAAGGAAGTAATAAACGGTAATAATAATGTAAAAGAAAACAATTCAAATTTATATTTATTTTCTATCTGAAATCTAAGGTTTGGTACCAGCAAAACATTTTTGTTGGTTACACTTTGTAATTCAAGTATAGTGACAGCTAAATATGAAATTTTGAGACTGACGTTATTTCAAATAATTCTAATTAATTCGTTAATTTACTTAACTAAAATAGGTAAATTATGAAAATCTTCTAAACTTTCACAGAAAACTTTCCAGGAGGGAATAAATAATGGCGATCTAGTTTCTTTCTCTTATTTATTAAATTTTTCTTTGACACGTTAACTAAAAATACATTTTATGTATGTTTGTATGTAAATAATGATAAACTTCTTTATTTCTTATTACGGCTTGATACTTGATGGCGTTTCGATTCTGACAAAGTTTGTAGCTTTGGAGAAAAATTTCTATAAATTATCTTCATCACGAATTGTAGATACTCATCTTTTAATTCGGTTATTAATTTTCAACTATTGAAGAAAGATTGTCCACATTTAAATGTATTCCAAACAAAGCAATTATTCTTAGTGTAAACGATTCGTAACTGACCTTATTTAATTTTTAACAAGTGCGAATAAAAGTTAATAAAATATCTACCTTCAAAGCTTTGAATAATATTTATGTAACATTTTTAATTAATTAGCACTATTTATAGATTTTCTGTAGCGTTAATTCACGTTTGTTTTTAGTAATAACGAAAATAATGTAAATTTGAAATTCAAATCTGTAAAATCTTGGATTCTTTGCAGCATTGTATTTGCAACAAATACTTTATAAGGCATTTTTTCCCTTCTTTCAGCATGCCTTCGTTATCTAAAGGTAGCACACTCGGTGCGTATTCAAGACGTCCAGGTTCGAGTCTCGGCGATTGCATTGCTCATTTTTCACGTCTCCTACTTCAAAATAACTTAATGTCTCTACAGTGGCGCCCGAACTACAAAAAAAGGTGGTGGATGAAGATTCTCCATCGCCAAGACTTGGCGATTGGGTCTCATAATTCTCAGTCGCCCTTTAAAAGGGGGAGCATATAAGGTATTTTCTCCCTCCTTTCGGCATGGCTTCGTGATGTAACGCTAGCACACTCGGTGCGTATTTCAGAGGTCCAGGTTCGAATCTTGGCGCGGGCATTGCTCATTTTTCACAACTCCTGCTTCAAAATAACATCATAACTCTACAACTTAATTGAAATGTATTCGAGGGCAGCATAAAATTGTTTAAGGGACCGGCAGTTTGAAACCACTGAAGCATTAAATTAAAAATACATTTTAGAATGGTTTTAGTTAAATCGAGATACGACCCCCCCCCCCCAATCCGAGCTTGTTTTTACTTTGCTATAACTTTCTGCAAAAAAACTGTAACTTTGTCAACGTCTCCTAATTGGTAGGTCCGCTTAAATTACCTTTGTAAAAAAAAATTGCTCTAGTGCAAGACTAATTTGAATGTTGTTTTCTATCCTGCATTAATTAAATATATAAGGTTATTTGAATGGATTGATAGATTTTTTTCATCAATTCAGTAAAGGATAAGCAATATTTTACTCACTATAGTTTTTACTCTACAGAAAAACCTATAAAACCTTCGAATATATTTTGCCAGAACCCTTCCATTCACAGTAAACCTGTTTTGATAAGATTATTTCATTTTACTAGCCATACTTTGCTTTAAAATTCCTAACTGAAATTATATATCAGGAACTAATATTTCATTAAACAAATCCTGTAAATTTCCAAGTACACGGTATATTTATAAATAACTTACCTTCTTCAGAAAGGCATTTTTCATTGCCCAGACCCATGTCAAGTTGTTCTTCCCTCCAAACCCATGAGTGATGAATTTTAATGGCAAAGCAGGATTAATATTGCTGTTGAGAATGGTTTCTGGTTTTTTGTAATCGAGCATCTGAGGCTTGAGCTGGTTTTTTCTTGTATAGAGCAAAAACTGAGTATTTACTGACTCGGGAGGTTCAGGAAGTTGCTTGAGGTGCTTGAAAGTGCCATTCTTGTCGAAGCATCCTAGTTCATCGTAGCAAACGCTGGATGCACGTTGTATATTATTTTGTGCATAATGAACACCTGCTTTTTCAGCCAGTTTTCGAACTTTCAGCTCTTGCAAGGAATTAACTACAGCTGCATAAATGTTACCATCGCCATGTAAGTCTTCTTGAAAAGCGAAACAGGAAGTGGTTAACAAAAGAACTGAAAGAAGAAAAGAAAAGTGAAAATTACCATCTGTGTTAGTCTATGTTAAAAAGCTGTGGTCTTCAAACTTTGTCGACTCTTGAAACCCTTAAAATAATAAGGTTTTTTTGGGGGGAACCTCATTCTACCCTTAGAAAAACATATGTTGAAATAGTATTTAGAATAGATCAGTATGTTTTAATAATTATTTTATGCGAAAACAATTAAAGAAAAGAATTAAATTTTTTATTAAAAATTTTTAACACAAAAGTAAAGTAATTTGCTCATTACTAGCATTAACTCGTGCTCTAGGTGTCACCTACCCTTGCATTATATTTAGTGACAGGTCTGTGCTTGCATTTTTTTAGCACAAACTATGGAAGTGTATCTCTGTTGGTAATGTTGCGTTTCTACGGGCTCATGGAGTTGGAGCAATAGACGACAACACTTGACGAAGAATGAAAATACAATTTATTAGCCAGTGTTACTCAGGACAGCTCCAAAAATACGTTTACAGTCGTCGAAAAACTATGACAAACACGCTGAAGCAATCAGCAACACAGCCTTCAGGCTATAAACGCTGAAGACAGCTTCACGGCAAAGCACTAAAGTACAGCTCCCGACTCGGTTCGATCGTTCTCGGAACTCAACGTACTCTCGAGACTTTCCACACTACAACTCGACGATGCACTCGATACACTCGATGGCCTCATGCGATGCACACTCTCGATGCACTAACTCGCGATACACTCGACACTAGACTGGACTGCTACTCCGCGTACAGGCAGAGATTATATAGCTTTCTGCTTACCTTCGAGAACAGTCTGGGCAAAACTGGTAAGAATTCATTCTAGAATATTCTCCATCCGTCTATGGCATATCGCCAATTTTGTCGTCAAAAGTCGAAAAATGAGCGATTTCGGGCCAAATCTGGCAACCCTAATCCCGCCTTGCGGGAAAGCTATCTTATCGCAGCTGGACATTTCGTAACAATATTATCTGCAATCGCATTCATATTCGGCATTTAATTTTTTCTATATTTTATTTTTGTGGCCATGTACTTTCGAAATAATTTTTTGCATGTATACGTTGTTCCGAATGGCATTAAAATATTCATAGCTGAATGAGAAACTTCTAGGTATTCTGTATGGATCTACAGCCAAAACGTTTGGGGACTACTCTTTCTTAAATTTGCATTTTAACTTCGAGTCCGTTGGTGTGTGGATAAATTGTTTGCTTCTGATTTAGCGTAGTACTGAAACGGACTTTTTATCCAGTCATACTTAATTTTTCTTCTGGGAAATATTCTCTTATAGTTTTTATTCAAATGAAAAAGATGTTTCATTGCATAATTTTTAGCACTGTCGTCTAAGTTAAAGCCATTTTCGATTTATATTCATAAAGCATTCCATGTCATTCTTTTGACACAAGATAACCACATGTTAAGTTTTATAACTAATCTATAACGAAATTTATCTTTACATTTTTAGTTAATAAACTCTAGTCAACTAGTATGAGGACTTTATAATTTTCTTTCCAGCCTTTTATTTTGAGTAGCGGAGTCCCAGGGTTCCGCGGGACATTGAAGACCATTGCTTTAAACCTATACCCTAACTTTAAAACTTCAGATAACATAAGGTTTCTTTGAGGAAGGGATGTGCAAACCAGAAAATCTAAGAGTAGAATAATGTAATAGTGTAATAATAATATTTTACCCTTTCGACCCAACTTTTGCATAATTAAAATTTAACAATGAAAAGTAGTTTAATTTAAAGGTTGGCATATTAAAAGAAGTGTAATATTAGTTAAGTTTCTGACTTTTTCCTTTTCCTGGAACAATATGCCCAAATCGTGTTGTCAAATGGGACTATCTGTCCCAATCGTCTAGGATATTGTGATAATAACGTTACACTGCATGTGAATAAATAATAGGATTGGATTATTAAATTACGACAAAGCACACGAGGGCTATCTGCCTAAAGGGAGGAATGCCTTCGTGGAGGACTTTCTAAGGGAAACTGGCTCGTATACACGTTACACATGGGGAAAACCACGAAAACGCCCATGCAGCCAGCCCTTTCTCGTGATTCGAACCTCGGACCGAACTACCAGTGTTCAGCGTCTTTACCGCTCGGCCGCTGGTGAGCTCGAATAAATAATAATTTAAGTGAAATGTACCGAATAAGTTAAATATAACATGATGGAAAGTAGTCTTTACAAAATGCAACCTGACACATTTGGCAAAAAATAGGACAGGTTTCTTTAGTCATATATTTGTTCCCTAAATCCTTAAAAACACTGCAAACGTAAAATCCCATTTAAAAGTGGGTTTTATTTACCTAATAGGGAATTAAACCTAATCTCTGGGATGTATGTGCCCATTAGGACCGAAAGGGTTAAATCTAATTATAAGCAAATAGGTAATATTTATTAAGTTACTTAATAAATATAAATAGCTATTTAGAATTATATAAAAAAATATGTGAGTTAGAAACTTCAAATATAAATATGATTCATCAATAATTGCCTTGCAACCTGTTTATGGGTTGAGGACCCGATGTTGAGACCTGCTGCTTTAAAGTTTCAGTAATGCAAAAATGTTCTGCTAGTTATTTTTTTAAATAAAAATCCATATTTAAACACTATTACTCGCTATTTTTTCCTTCTCCAGGGGAGGGGGATCTACATTTGTAGAGATTCCTCGAGGAATTGATCGATAATATAATACGAAATTATACTGGATTTTATTGTAGACAGATATTAAAATATTAGGGTATTAATCTCTTAATACTTTAATGCAATTTTTTATATTCTTTTTTTGTTTATTTAGATAAAAATCATTTTTACATGACACATATTTATTAAATTAAAAAGTATGATGCGGACAGCACATGACTTCTTTGTACGGCCTATTAAACTATGCACATTTTTGCTGAATTTCATTTAAACTTATTTCCTCCAGTTTCACTAAAGATATATTTCTCATTCAATTAATTAAATTCTCACTCCGCGGGAAAGTAAAAATGCATAAAAACACAAAACATCTTCATTAAAAAATGTAAAATTAAAAAAAAAAAATAAATAAATGAAACACCGAATACAGTTAAAAAATCAGTTTTATGCAATTAAAATTAGAGTTCCTACACCAAAACACGGTTTCGGCCAAGGGGCAAGAACGCAAAATTGTCAGAGCATAAAAATTTAGTTAGCTTTTGGCTCGACTGGGTAGAAAGGTATTAAAGACCGTTAATCATCTGTCTTAATTCACTACTATCTGTCTTTATTCACACAGTGTCATATGTAAACAAAATACACCTCGCTAGGCTTAGTTACGCTTGCATTTTTTAACTGTTAATAATTCTATAACTATTGCATGCAGAAGAATTCGCGCATCCTTCCCTTGAAACATTCGTACATTTAAATATCCGCACATCCATAATCGGTAGCGACGAAAATACATAAATGTCGATGACTTACATCTTTAGAATTCAACACTCGTTGCTAACACTTAATCAGATTTGTCCATAATAAGTTTATTTGCGCTTGTGGCAATGATCTCTCAGACTACATTGTGTTAAACCTGCGACATCATTCCGACCTTCCTGGATTCGACTATAATGGTTAAGGGTTAAGCTTCCTGTTTACACGCAAAATTAATAATAATTAAGGATTAAATTATTTACTTTTTTACTAAGCCGAGAGAGAAAAACTATTTAAAAATTCATTAGTGGAATAAAATAATATCAATATATTTTTATGCAATATACTAACTTTATTTCTGACATTTGTCTGAAGAAGATTACTCTAAATTTATAAATAGCATTTTATATTTATATTCAGCCACCAATAACCTATGCAAACTTACACTTTGGAAGTGTAATAATGTCCTCCTGGCAATAGATTGAAAAACACTGAAAACTCTTTTGAAAAGGTTTAATAACTGGTTGTAAAAACACCCGTATTAAATTGTGTGAAGGTTAATAAGAATTAATGTGAAATAAAAGTGAATCTTTAGAACTATATAGGATACGATTTAAGTGAAGAAGTGTTAAAATTTCTCTTTTAATTGGAAGTTCTTGTTATGTGCGGATTCTACGGAAACAAGTGAGTATTGAATGAAACTAATAAAAGATAATGTTTTAAACATAGTAAAAAGGAACTAAACAAACATAATAAGAATATTACTATAGAGGTAAATATTAAGAAATAAGCCACAAAGGTTTGCTCTAAATGCGGAAATATTTCATGAGTATCGAAAGTGCCATACGTATAAAAAAATTCTGTCTTAAGTGCAAAAACAGAAATAATTTTGTGAATCAATCCTAAAACCATGGAGGTTAGAATAGATGGGAGTACATGGACTTTATAAGAGACAGACTAGCCCAGTGGGCGGGGCGCGCGTCACCGACATGTCCGCAAGAAAAAGTAGGGACGATCTGGTTTACTTTAACACTAAAACCTATAGCGTTTGTATCACATAACTCTTTTTAATTATTAAATGTGATACGTTGTATAGTGATGAGATTATGAAAGTCACAGTTTTTTTAATAAGATTTAATATATCTCATTAAAGCATTTTTTATTGCATTTCGCGCATTTTTTTCAAGCGTAATTTAAGTACGAACGTCTTTACTTTGGTAAAACGGTAAAAACTCTAAGCACAAAATTTATGAACTTAATTTTGCGTAAAAACAAAGTAAAATTCAATAAGATTGATAGTACGTGATGCTCTGAAATAAATAAGGTAAAATTAAACAAGATCTGATAGTTTTTTTTAATTTAATGAACATTTTCAGGCAGTGATTTTCCAAACTATAATAACATTACAAAACGATCATATTTATTTGATTATATGCTCATTAAATTATTAACATTAAAGTGGATTAGTTATTTTAATAATTCATAAAATTCGGAGCATAAAATTTTCCTAGTGTAATGAAGGGAAAAAAAAAAAGATAAAATGAAATCTAGAAGCACTCAGATTTTATATTACGCCCTAAAGGGACCTTTTTTAACATTTTGTGTGTTACCTACTTATATTGAATAACATGTTCTTCGCCCATAAACCACATAAAATTCAATTCAACAGCAATATCACAAAATTATTTGAAAACAGCATATCTTTAGAATTTCCGCGCTGGAGATAAAAATGTTATTTTCCGTACAGCGTTACCATTCATTGCTCGCTTTGAACTCGTTGAGTTTTTTAATCAAAAATTCGTTATTGTTTTACAAAATATGAAATAGATTAAAACAAATTCGAAATTTGGCTGTGCAGATGCCCATGTTCGGGAGGATTACGTTATTCAAAGTTTGATGACTCTAGATGCCATCTTTTTTGTCACAGTGCGAGAAACATACATGTATTCATGCAGATTCTTCATTCTTCATTTCATTATTTAATTTCTTTAAATATAATACAGGGCGATAATATTTAGTAACAAAAAGTTTCAAAGAGACACGAACATTTATAGTGAAACAGCGCAAAATACTGCTTCGAAACTAACAGCCTTTCTAGGCTACCGCCCCTTTGGGCTAATAAATTAAATTAACAGAAAATAAAAAAAATCTTACGCAGAACTAAAAATAAATTTTAAAAAATCTGGTGTGTACACCACATGACTTCCTTGTACGGAATATTAAATTATACGCATTTTTTCTTGCATTTTATTTAAACTTATTAGATTGAATTAAACCTACTTCGCCGACAGCACATAAACCACAATAGAATAAATGCATTCTTTAAAATTCACTTTGTTTACCATAGCGACACTCTGGCGCTAGGTTTACTTAACAGTATTATATTTCATTCATATTATAACTCAGAATGCACAAAATGTATATCATTTAAAGAATTATCTAATCGTTGCCACATGTTCTATTCAAATACTATAATAAAGCTAGAACTATGTATAAAAGAAATTAAGCAAACAAAACAAAACAGAAATAGTGTTTCCCAGACGATTGAGTATTTCTCATTTAATTAATTCAGTTCTCACTTCGCGAGAAGGCAAAAATACATAAAAACTCAAAATATATATATTAAAAATTACGAAGTAAATTTCAAACGCTTATTTCCTCGAAAAAATTCCAGAAAGAATTAAGCATGATTTAATTGGCAATAATAAATGAATGCGTTATCTTTGTTGTTGCGAAGCTAAGTTTCTCTAGATTGGCAACATATCCACTAGTCTCCTGTTTTAAATGTAAACATCAATTGCCATTAAAAACAGACTTAGCGGCAATTAAACAACTTTAAAATTGCTGATAATTCTAAAAATATTGCACACAGATTTACTAAAGGCATAAAATCCTTAACCGGAAGATAAAAACAACATAATTCAATCATTTTTAAAGCAAAAAATTTACAATTTACAAACATATAAGAGTAAAGAAACTGAGATCACTGAGCCGGGTAATAGAGTGGATATATATATAAATATATTTATATACGTTTGGTGCGGCCGATTGCAACCAAAATACGAGGTGCACATCTACATGTTATAGCAGTCCTATCTACAAAATTTCAACGTTCTGAGGCTACTCGTTTTTGAGTTATGCGAGATACGTACGTACATTCGTACAGAGGCCACTAAAAATTCTCTTCAGAATTAATTTTAGAGCAGTTTTATAATTTTTTTGAAGGAAAAGAGAATTTTATTCTGTCCTTACGTACAGATATAACGCAAAAACATCGTTAAATTGCATTCGATAGCGGTCAAAATGGATATTTTCGTTGAAATATGCTGCCTGAAACTTTTCGCGATTACAATACTTCCTTTTTACTTCGTACAAGGAAATAAAAACAATCACTATAAAATACAAGCAAAATTAATTATTACGGTTAAATATAATTTTAATATTAGAATTAAGTGTATAAAACTTTTAAGGAATCAAAAGTGTTTATCACTATGTATTATGAAATATAATTGAAATAAAATTCCTTCACAGAAATTGTGCTACAATACTCATCTATAATTTTAAAAAAGCAACACAACTTAGAATTTTAAGCAAAACTTTCAAAAATTCGTTTTTAAATATTTTAGTATTTTTTACTTATTTATACCAATAAAAAGCATAAAAATTGCAAGAGAAAATTGTTTGAAATTTTCTATTAGTTCAGATTTAAAATATTATATTCTAAAAGAAGTAGTTACAAATTTTCGTATAGCATAGAAAAAGCTAAACAGATATCCAGCCCTAAAAGCATGCAACAGCTTTATAATTATTTGGAACATTAATTATGCTTGATAAATATGCTAAATTTTTTAAGCCAATTTCAGTCTCAAAATTAAAAATAATGTAGAAATTCTAATTTTTGAAATGAGGTGCTACAACCAACTTTTTCTTGACAATTATACACACTGCAATAGCCAACCATTGTAAGTTTCTAGAAGTCGTCCCTACTCCTCCAGATGTGATCAAGGTGACAACCGGGAATGCGTCAGAAGAGGGAGAAAAGCCATTTGGGTTGGTCTACTTCTTATAAGGTCCATGTGGGAGTTAGCATGACGTCACAAAACTGAAGCCAAGGAAATGTTAGCAACGTGACGTAAGTCTTATCATGGCCGCCATACAGCGTAAGACTATAAAATGTATTGTTACGTAAAATTACACTGAATTTGAAAGCAATTAACGTCTGTAGGCTCAGAAAAGTGTTTTTAGGCATAATTTGTATAAAATACCATTGAAACTTCCAATGATCTTCCAGGTTTTACTATGTAGACACTTGTATTATAGTTATCATTTACACATATTCATGTTTCTAGATTTTAATAAATTTGAAAAAAAGTTATTTACAGTCCTTGTGATTTTTCTATATCCTAAATAGATAATCTTTTATGGTAAGTATTAAAACTAGAACGGGAGACTTAATAAATGTTTCATGTTGAATGCTAACATGCAAGCAACGCCGATTAGAATGTAAAAAATTCCCGCTTATGGCAGCAGCCATGACGTTTCATGGCTTCATTTTCAATGGACGGGACAGACGGAGAATGCTTACTCCATCTGTTCTAACTATGTAGATGCTTAGAACAGATTCATGGCAAAAATTGTAAAATAAAATTTCAAAACTTCTTATATGCAATGAATATCAGAACTAAAAATGTTACATGTAACATTTAGGCCATGATAAGAATTTTGTAACTTTGAATAGCAACAACCGATTTAAGATATGTGAAAACAGAATAAATTAGGTTAGCAGTTCTATGCTATGCTTTAGAATTCTGTGCATGTAAATAAATTAATTTACATTGTGAAAACTGAACACTTGCACTGAATTCTAAAGCATGATACAGAACTGGTAAGTTGATTCGGTTCTGTTTTTACGTATTTTAAATAGTTGCCACTCACAAGTTACCAAATTCTAAATTCTTATTGTTATATTAGGAATGAAAGATGGGTTGACAAATTTAATGGCTCATTGTCTGCCCTTGCATTGAAGCAATAAATTATCTACTAAAAAAATACAGGCACGCCGAATTATTTTCAAGGTTACGGCAAGTGGAAAAAAAATTATGTAATTCTTTTCACAACGAAAATTTCACAACATCGCACAAAAAGTGAAAACTGAAATGCTTCAGCAGAATAGATAAGCAGGTTGTATTGTCACGTCTTTAAATATTTTTGTTTTCTTCATGTCTGAGTTGTGAAACATGCTGGATACTTAAAAACAAGTGAGTGTTGTAACAGCTGACAGAAATTTCGGTATTGACTAGCTCTCAGTTGACTTCTTTGGAAAGAAGTGGGAAATCAATTTAACAGCTTTGTAAAACAAATTAAAAGAAAATAATTAGAAGCTTTTATGTATCTTCGGAAATCGGAGCAAAAGCTAACATGAGAAAATCATATTTTTTATACTAATTTAACACATCTAGTTATAGACAGAAATTTTAATTTTAAATTTATGTTCATTTTATTAATTAAAAGTCAATGAATAACTTTAATTTATTGATTATAATTTCAAATTAGCTCATAACTTTTAATTAAGACTATAAATCAAATTAATCGCCAAATCATAACAGCTCAAGTATATCTTTTAATTTCCCTCAAATAGTGACATCATTGCTTCCTTTATAATATTTTACGGAGACGAAATCTGTAGCCATTCCAGCTTATTAATTTTGACTTCCTTGTACGAAGTAAAGGAAGAATTGTAATCTCGAAAAATTTCGGGTATCATAGTTCAGCGAAAATATCCACTTTGACCTCTCTCGATACCATCTGAACGATGTTTTTACTTAACGTCTGCACGTGCAGAGAAAATAAAGGAGTCCTTTTTCCAAAAACGATTGTAAAATGGATTCAGAAAAGATTTTTTTTATATCTGCACCGTACTTACGTACATATGTTTGTATGTGTCTCGCATAACTCGAAAAAGAGTAGCTTCAGAACGTTGAAATTTTGTACTATATAGGAGTGTAGTTGTGGACCTCCCTGTTTGGTTATAATCGGCCGCACCAAAAGTATATATATACATATATATATAAAATGCGGCTAAGCCTAATGGAGCAGCCATATTTGTTTACATTTGAAACTTAGCAGAATAGTGAATTCAGTTTCTGCACCTTCAGTATCTTTTTGCCGAGCGGGAACAAAATTAAACTTTCATTTTTTCTGCACCTAAAATTTTGTTTTCCTACCGGTTGACCAAATTTCTTGTTTTTGCATGCAAACTCTAGATTTAATTGTAATTTTTTTTAAACTGTTTTTAACTATATTTGGTATTTTAGATTTTTCCATAGTTTTCAATTTTTAATGACGATACTTATTTATATATTTTTATTTTGTAATCTTTTATTTTATATATTTTTGCCTTGCCTCGAAGTGAGAACTGAATTAATTTAATGAGAAATATATCGGTCCAATGAAATTTAAGGAAATAAGTTTAAATGAAATGCATCAAAAAATGTGCATAATTTAATAGGGCGTAATTCATGTGCCGTCCACATCGGATTTTTAATTCATTGATTGATGAATTACAACAAACGGGTTTAGAGCCAAATAAATAATATTATTGTATTACCAACAATAGCCAAATAAATAATATTATTGTATTTTTCGAAATTTTGCAGTTCATTTTCATGTGACTGAAAATGAAACTTGAATTATCCGATAGTCTCAGGACCGTCATCGGGATGGATAATAGTATAGATATATGGATACTCAGTAATGCTTCTTCATATAATTAGGTAAGGAGACTTAAAGAAGATCCGTTTTTAATACAGCATATTTTAGTGAAGGAATAGGAATAAAAATCAACACTTGGATTGAAAGTGGTTCACTTAGGTTTTTTTACTATTAGATACAGTAGAAATATGATATAATATTTAAAGTCCAAAGCTCAATGCGAATCATATTCTACGCATACTTAGTTTTATTTCTCAACCATTTTACGGCTTGCGCCATTTATATCCTGCATTCCAAACTGCTTCAAATTGGATAGGGCCGGTTATATCCGGATTCTACGAAGCGCGTAGCGACACCACGCATTTAGCGGATGAAGAAACGTTCTTGTTACGAAAAAAAAATTCGTTTTCTACGTTTTTGTGGACTATCATAGTTTAAAATAAAATAATTAATCAACAAAACCAATATATACAAAAAAATACGGGGACCAAAAAGGTAAATTCCTACTGCTAGAAGATCTGTAATTCCACTTATTCTGTAGATGTTTTTTGCTGTCTTTAAGACGTAGAGCACATCCGAAGCGTCGTAGGATGGATACATGAAAAGAATTTTCTTTTGAATTTTCATGGACTATTACATGAATTTTTATAAATTGCCTGATGATATATTCATAAGTAACATGATATCCTGAACATGCACATTTTTAATGGAAAATGTTTCATGTGAAGTTTTATTTGATGTTCAGCCTTTTATTCCAAAGCGGTTGGTAAAACAATCAGATTTTAGTGTACAGTATGGTCTATTTTTAATTAGGATAATTACTTATTTTGACAATTCACTTTCTGCTAGATTCATTCTGGTAAATTCGCCCACCAGCGGCTGAGCGGTAAAGTCGCTGAACACTGGTAGTTCGGTCCGAGGTTCGAATCCCGCGAACGGGCTGGCTGCATGGGTGTTTTCGTGGTTTTCCTCATGTGTAACGTGTATACGAGCCAGTTTCCCTTAGAAAGTCTTCCACGAAGGCATCCCTCCCCTTAGGCAGATAGCCCTAGTGTGCTTTGCCATAATTAAATACACTACACACCACTACACTACATTCTGGTAGATTCACTTCATCGAAACT
The DNA here is from genome assembly GCF_044657685.1 of Stegodyphus dumicola. Lineage (NCBI taxonomy): Eukaryota > Metazoa > Arthropoda > Arachnida > Araneae > Eresidae > Stegodyphus > Stegodyphus dumicola. Next base: position 13,235,995 of record NC_140774.1, on the reverse strand, counting down.
ATATTAGTAGCTAACAGATAATAAAAATACAAGGTACAAGTAGGACAAACTTTCGAATTCGCAATGTGATACTACAGAGTTTTCTAGCAAGCAAACCTACTTTTAAAGCTAATAAGTGTATAGTGTTTTCTAGCATGCGAACCTACTTTTAAAGCTAATATGTGTATGATCTGGAAAAATAATTTGTCATTAAAAGAAACCACTATTATGATTGTTATTATTATAGCTCAAGTTTCTAGTTTTGTGAAATTTCCACAAGTTGAGTTTATCTAGTTTTACAAACACCGCAGTATCAATTATTCCAAATATTGAAGCAACTACAAATTTGAATTTTAAGCTAATTCGTGAATAAAATAGAGTTCAAATTAATTCGGATTTAAAAGCTGCATTAAGAATATATGTCATTCCCAGAGCTCAACACGCTCTCTCGACGATGACCTAACCGCGATACACTACGAGACTCTTGCGGTGCACTCGACGACACAGTTGTCACTCGCTGCCCAGCTGTCAACTCAATCCACTCCGTAGGGATTGACTCGCTACACGAGACACACACTAACTGAGTGCGGACCAGCATGGTTTATATAGTTTTCGGCTTGTGTTCGAGAACATTCTGGGCTAAACCGGTAAGAATTCGTTCCAGAAGGTTCTCCATCCGTCCATGGTATATCGCCAGTTGTCGCCAAATGGGTGATTTTTCGCTAAATGTGGCAACCCTGAAACTGCTCTGCGGAGAAGCCATCTTACCGCACCTGGACATTTCGTAACACTATATATATATATTACCACCTGTTACCTGGCTCGATGAGCTTAGTTTTAAATTCACTGAGCCAGGTACGTTATTACGGTTTTTTATGCTTTTGTTGAGCTCGCACTCTACCAGTCTGCTGTTACACTCTTTCTCACTAACGCATTTTTTTGGGTCTTTTCATTTAGCTTTATTATTAAGCATAATTTTTCTTGCCACTTACGCCAAACACGGTTCAACAGCAAAATCAAAATTTTAAAAGCAGCATAGCAGAAAACGTTTAGAATTCCCGGTCTTTTCTCAGTTTATTTTATCAGTGTTCGGTTCTTCTTACTGAGATGGGTTTAAGAAACTTTTTTTTGTCTTTACATTATTAACGTTTTGTGTGTTTACTTTAATCATTAAATATCACGTTCTTGTCGCTTACGCTACATAAAATTCAATTAAACGGCAAAATCACAAAACATTAAAAAACAGCATATCTTTATAATTTTTGGCAGACAGTCTCATGCCCTGGAGATGTAAATGTTTAATTCCGTACAGTGTTGCTACTGCTCGCTTTGAAATCGTTGAGTTTGTTAATCAAAAATTCGTTTAAACGAATTGTTTTTTGAAGGTATATTAATTAATGGATTTCATCTAGCTTAGAAAGTTTATACAGCATTAGAATCTGTACATATCTGAACGAAAGTGATTAATTAATTATTTGCCTTAATTAGTTAACAATTCTTTGAATATATCAAGAAATATCTTATACCGTTTATTTTTAACGGTATAAGGTATTTCTCCCGCCTTCTTGGAAGGGCCTTCGTGGTGTGGTGGTCTGCACGCTGGGCGCGTATTCCAAAGGTCCGAGGTTCGATTCCCAAGCAAGGCGTTTGCTCTTTTTTCATCTCTCCTAATTCTAAAAATACCTAATGTCTCTACAACGGAATACTTAAAATCGGGTCTTAACGAAAGTTTCCCTCTACCGCAAATATCGTCTGCGCAAACAGTTCGCGTTGGCGTGTTTAATCATATTTTGTCAAACGATTTTTGGCGTTTGAAAGAAACAGACTTCCTAAGAATACTGTGTTGTGCAATTTGTAAGAAAAAATATCATTATCATTAAGCACAAGGTGTCTGAAAGAACTATCACGCTACCAGGTTAGAATCACTTTTTACTTGAAGTTCTGTTGCAAAAAGTCAGCTACAGAATGTCACCAAATCATGCGTATAGCTTTAGGTGCTAATATTGTATCATACGACACTGTGAAGGTTTGCTACCGAAAATTCAAAAACAAGGACTATGACATTCAAGAAGCAGAGCGTTCTGGTCGGCCTACTGATGTCGATGAGGTCCGCCTGCGAGAATTTGTATAAGAAGATCAGTATGCAACCACTCGAGAGCTTGCTGAGGAGATAGACGTCAGTGCCATATTCATTAGTTGCGCTATGCATGGCATAAACTTGACGTACAAGTTCAATCACTAGGTGCCGCATGAGCTGACTCAAGCAGATAATTTTCGTTACAACCGGATATTACTTAATGAACGTGCACTTGATGAACCTTCCCATCTACGTTTAGGTTAGCTTTTTCCACTATTGTAAAGTCATTAGCATTAAAACATAATATTAACAATTATTATTTAATTACGATAAAAATTTGTTATAATTTTCATTTGTTTTTGTTTTTAATGTAGCAAAATCGTCGATAGTTTTTCATCATCTATACGTGATTATTTAATTTGCTTTCAACAAATATAATAATAATCGTGCTCGACACTTTTTCTCCTTAATTAAATAAAGTTCCAAAATCATATTTCGTTTTTATATTTCCTGAAGCATATTTAAGGTATAATTGCAGTAACGGATAAACGCTTCATTTCTTGATATATTCAAAGAATTGTTAACTAATTAAGGCAAATAATTAATTAATCACTTTCGTTCAGGTATGTACAGATTCTAATGCTGTATAAACTTTCTAAGCTAGATGAAATCCATTAATTAATATACCTTCAAAAAACAATTCGTTTAAACGAATTTTTGATTAACAAACTCAACGATTTCAAAGCGAGCAGTAGCAACACTGTACGGAATTAAACATTTACATCTCCAGGCCATGAGACTGTCTGCCAAAAATTATAAAGATATGCTGTTTTTTAATGTTTTGTGATTTTGCCGTTTAATTGAATTTTATGTAGCGTAAGCGACAAGAACGTGATATTTAATGATTAAAGTAAACACACAAAACGTTAATAATGTAAAGACAAATAAAAGTTTCTTAAACCCATCTCAGTAAGAAGAATCGAACACTGATAAAATAAACTGAGAAAAGACCGGGAATTCTAAACATTTTCTGCTATGCTGCTTTTAAAATTTTGATTTTGCTGTTGAATTGCGTATGGCGTAAGTGGCAAGAAAAATTATGCTTAATAATAAAGCTAAATGAAAAGACCTCAAAAAATGGGTTAGTGAGAGCAAATGTAACAGCAGACTGGTAGAGTGTGAGCTCAACAAGAACATAAAAAACCTTAATAATGTAACCTGTCTCAGTGAGCTTAACACTAAGCTCATCGAGCCAGGTAACAGGTGGTAATATATATATATAATATTTGTATATGATTGATGCAGCCGATTGCAACGAAAACGAGAGGTGCACAACTACATGTTGTAGCAGTCACATATACCAAATTTCAACGTTCTACGGCTACTCGTTCTTGAGTTATGCGAGATACTTACGGACGTACGTACAGAAATCAAGGAAAAAAAATCTCTTCTGAATTCATTTTAAATCAATTTTGTATTCTATTTTAGCAAAAACAGTCTTTTATTCTGTTCGTACGTACAGATGTCACTCAAAAACATCCATCGTTTAAATGGTTTCGATGGCGGTTGAAATGGATATTTTCGTTGAAACATGAGACCCGAAATTTTTCGCAATTACAATACTTCTTTTACTTCGTCCAAGGAAGTAAAAAAACTTCTTTTAAAAAGATTGGTTATTTTGGTCGGTAGCAGCATAACTGTACGTTGGCTTAATGCCAACGCCTATAGGAAGCATTAGTGTACGCCAATATAACAGTGCCCCAATGCAAAGACAAGGGCACCTTTATTGAAGGTAAGTTACCATGAACGGGAAATTTTCATAACGGTGGCGGCTCTCCACGCCAGGATATTGTCGTGTAAGTAGAGTTTTAGTTTTCCTTTACAATTAATTCATTAAGTAGGAAATGAAATAAAATCAAAGTAGCTTTCTGAAAAATTCCTTTATTTTGACATAGCTGTTGGCACCGAAATTAAATAGGAAACTAAATTAATCTCTGCTATTAAGCAACAAAGAGACTGTATGCATGTAATATGTTTGTACATTCTTCACATTGTGGGAAAATGGCGACTCCTAGAGCTATCAAATAAATTAGGAACAGACGTAGTCGTCCACTCAAACATGTGGAACCTCCAAGCTAGAAATCTGCATTTCGAATTGTTTTTGATTTGTTTCATATTTTGAACGAATTTAATGAAATTTTATGCATAAACTCAGCGATTTGTGGCAACACTGTTCGAAATAAAACATTTTGATCTCCAACGCCCAAGACTGTTGCCATTCGGCAAAATGTAAGCTATTAGACTTTCAATGAGATACTTTCAGATGAGCTCAGAGATCACCTGACTTATGTATAGCTAAAATAAACAAGAAATAGCATTCTTCCTCTTCATCTCTTGCGGAATGCATCTATCTCATTTCAATCAACAAACTCTGATGTTTAAAAATAATGTGTTGACACACACAGCCTGAAATAAAATATTTTCCGAGCATGTTACCATTCAGTAACGCGTAAGATACCAAGAATAAACACAGTTCTTAAGAATATTTTTTTCTTTTTAATTTGATTGATTTAAATAATGCATTTGAATCATGAGATATCTAACTTAGAGAAAAAATATTTTTATGAAATTGCACTAGCAGGATTCATTAAAGTCATTACATATTTTTATGAAAACTAGATTAGGCGGGTGACAGCTAGTGTATTAAAAATGCAAATATAAGTGGAGTTATAATTCAGTTTCGTTACATATTTTTTCAATGATTCTTGTTTAAATATTGAAACCAAATAATACGTAGAATAATACCTAAGCTATTCTATTTACATGAAAGTAGGTCAAATTCTATAAATAATAACAAATTATGTTAAAAATGACAATATACATAAATTTGAACTCCAGCGTCATGGCACACCATCTAGGTATATGACTTAAAAAATTTTAGAAAAGCTTTTTTTGCAGCATTGATAAGAAGAAGAAAGATGGCGATATCTAAAACATCCTTTCATACCATGACCATTTGACCCCGTTTCCAAACTGACCATGACCTTGTACAAATTTTCTACACAACTAGTCCAAATATTCCGTACATTATTAAGGGGAAAATATTTCAGTTTTTCTTTATCAAAGACTTCACTGCCATATAATTATTTTATATTAAAAATAAGTAGTACAAGATATATAAGAGGAGATGCATAGAATAATTTATGTTATTATTTTGCTTTCATGGGTACCATTCTCGAGCCGTTTTCAATAATACTTCGGCCAATTTTATAACTATCATTAACTAGCTGCTCCGCAGCCAATTGTCGTCTGGCTTTTAAATGTACCGCAAAAATGCCTAAAGGGAACACCAAACATTAAATTTAAAAACTGCACAGAATTTTACTCTGCAGAACAACTTAAAAATTCAATACAGATGTATTACAAATAAAAAAAATTTCAATGAAATAAGCAATATCCCCTAATACAAATATTCATTAATAAATAAATTAACCAGCAACAATGGCTGCGTGCCATTGTTTGCTGGTATAATGAGAGAGAATTATCGATTTGATGCGATTTCATCAAACAATATAAAATTTTAAAAAGTCTGGTTCAAATTTTGAAAAAGTCGTTTCGAGGTCTTCTCTAGATGCACCTGTACTAAATTCTATTAGCTTACGCGCAGCACGAACGAAAGACGCACACACAGACACACAGAATCTTCCTTTTATACACTCTTTTGCAAAAAAATCAAAGCATCATGAAGGAAGCTGTTGCTTTTGATGAAATTGAATGTGTGTATAGCTCATACACAGATAATAAAATGATTAAATCATAGTACCTGTTCACGGCTCACAATCACCCATTGAGCGTTCAAATTAGTGAGTGGTCGAACCGACCCTGGCGGCAATGCATGCTTAAATTCGTCGACGCAAGGAGTGGTAGAGGTTCCTAATGTTATCCTGCCACGCATTCTGCCAGGTATTCATCATTTGTCGTTCAGATCTGCGATATTTTGTCGTGCCCGAATCTGGCGACCTACCATATTCCACACATGCTCGATTGGTGAAAGGTCTGGTGAACTTGCTGGCCAAGGAAGAGTATCAACTGCACGGAGACAGCCCAGAGATATGCGAGCGATATGTGGCCTGGCATTATCTTGTTGGAAAATGGCCCCAGGATGACGTGCCATGAAGGGTAACGCATCCAGCTGCAGGATGGTATCAACATATCGTTGAGCTATTAAAGATGTAGGAAGAATGACTAAGGATGACCTGCTGTAATAAAAAATAGCGCCCCGCACCATCACACCAGGGGTTACGGCTGTATGCCTTTGTAAAACAAAGCCTGAATGGGACCGCTGGCCGTCTTCTCCAGACACGAGTACGGTGGTCATGTGCTTCCAAAGTGAAGCGAGATTCATCGCTGAACACTATACGATGCCAGTCTGATGGCAGCCATGATGATCGGCTGCGACGCCACTCCAGACGACGCTGCCGATGATGTGGGTTCAAAGGCAAATGTCTTAAAGGCCTCTGTGAGCGTAGCCCCGCCTCAGACAAGCGCCGTGAGATGGTGGACGGTACCACGGGAGGTATAGACGTGGCTGTAGTGCGTTGAATAGTCGACAATGATACCGTTGGGAAGCCTTCATTTCGTCGGCAATTTCCTTGTAGCAACAACCATTGCTGCCAACATCTTTGCACCAGCGGTGTCTATACGCTGCAGGTGGGGGCCTATTGCTCGGTATGACCACCCTACAATGCGACCACGTTCGAAGTCGTTTAGTTGCCTCTAAGGTCTTCGATATCGTCGTAATGGTATCTTTAGTTGCTTCTTTACGGAATTACAATGGAAGCAACAAAGAAAGATAAATTTTCCGCCTCTGTTACTGGTTTTATATTTTGGGAATTGCGCACTATGATCGCAATTTCTGTTCATTTGCCTTGAAACTTTGATCAATTGCATGTTCGATCAAAATGTTTTTGCATACCAAATTTCGTCACGACCGCAAAAGTCCTTCTTGGTGCTTCGATTTTTTTGCAAAAGAGTGTATATACCGGGTGATCAAAAAGTCAGTATAAATTTGAAAACTTAATAAATCACGGAATAATGTAGATAGAGAGGTAAAAATTGACACACATACTTAGAATGACATGGGGTTTTATTAGAACCAAAAAAAAAAAAAAAAAAAGTTCAAAAATGCGTGATTCTGGTTTTGTAACTGCTAAAGTGACGGGTGAGGTGGTACGCCGATATGTTACAGAATCGCATCGTCCCCAGCCTGGCTGATAAACACCTGCTGGAACGTACGATTTTTATGCAGGATGGCGCTCCACCCCATATTGCTAGACTCGTGAAAGATCTCTTGCGCGCATCATTTGGTGATGATCGTGTGCTCAGCCGCCACTTTCGTCATGCTTGGCCTCCCAGGTCCCCAGATCTCAGTCCGTGCGATTATTGGCTTTGGGGTTACCTGAAGTCGCAAGCGTATCGTGATCGACCGACATCTCTAGGGATGCTGAAAGACAACATCCGACCCCAATGCCTCACCATAACTCCGGACATGCTTTACAGTGCTGTTCACAGCATTATTCCTCGACTACAGCTATTGTTGAGGAATGATGGTGAACATATTGAGCATTTCCTGTAAAGAACATCATCTTTGCTTTGTCTTAATTTGATATGCTAATTATTGCTTTTCTGATCAGATTATTGCTTTTCTAATAAAACCCCATGTCATTCTAAGTATGTGTGTCAATTTTTACCTCTCTATCTACATTATTCAGTGATTTATTAAGTTTTCAAATTTATACTGACTTTTTGATCACCCGGTATAAATAGATAATAAGAATGCAGTTTTTGATGATCTGCTATGAGTTTTAAAGTGTAACATGAAGTACTAATTCACCAAAATGCCAAATAATTATCGTATTTCGCGTATCCCCGCTTTTTTTTGACTAATTTTACCGGGGATCGGGAAAATTGGGAAAACTATTCGAATTATTTAATTTCCAGTTAGCGTGACTACAGTAAAACCATAACAAATGAAAAATAGTCACGGATAAACTACTGGTAATTATCAGAATACTATTCTTAGAAAAAGCCTACATTCCGGTAAGAATACATGCTAATATTACAATAGCCGATGGATATTGAGTTCATATCTGACAGTTATTAAAAGCGAGGCGTGATGTGTCCCCCTAAATTACCTCGTAAAGCCCCAGAGGCAATACACATGAATGAGCCTAAATAATAGAAGTAAGGTGAAATTATAAGTTTCCGAAGTTTCTTAAATATGAGAACATTTGCCACGACAGTTTAAATTAACGAAAAACCTGCATAAAATATTTTTCAAACAATAAATGTAAGGAAAAATGAAATGGATGAAATGCTAATACAAAATTGAAAATATAAGCTGATCACACTAAATAAAAATAAAAATAATCAAGGGAAGGGGAAAAATTATATACATATTTTTAAAATTTTTAAAACCTAGCGCTAAAAAGCTAGAGGGGGGGATACGCGAGGTATATAATACACAAATATATGCTATTTAATTTTTAAAAAACCTCGCAAATTTATAATTTTTAATCGAATCTGCAGAGAAAATTAGTAGTTAAAGAGCGTTTTGAAATCAAACATTCCAACTGTTGTTTCCTTTCTGACGGCAACAGTTTATTTCGAAGAATCAACACCTTTCATTGAACCGCTAGAAAAGAGATAAAGGGAATTCGCTAAGATAAAAACCTGGGAATTCACAAAGGGTTGTCCAAGGTTACTTTTTTTTATCATAGTCAATAGACAACAGCTATTACGTGATCTGCTGAAGTGCCAAGGATATAAACTTTGTTTTCAGCAGGCATCTGTTGTTATTCGTTTTGAAAAATATACAGCTGTGGGTAATATTTCATTTCCAAAACTCACTTTCCGAAAGTACAATATGAAGTTACGTAATCCCATTTTCTGAGTTTTCTGCAAGTTTTCAGTGGATTCGATCGCTGGAAATTTAAAACATTTTCCAAACCTTTCTTTAATATCCCCCACTTGTTTTAAATTTACGTTCTAAATGAATGAAATGCAATAATTTCAGGAGAAGGAGATAACGAGTTACCTTAATTTTTATTTGGGCGAAATGGAATCAGTAATGAATGTTTTCTATCGGTCATCGAACAATCAACGTATTAGTAATAAATTTTTAAATACAAGCGGTTAAACTGAATGAGAATGATTTCAAATATACAAAATTTTTTTCCTCACTTAAATACGGGATATGTTTAACGATGTGTAGGTTTTAAATGCTGTTTATTTCAGTTATCTTATTATTTAGCATTTATTTAGCATATCTCTTCTACTTCGACTACCTTTTATTTTTAATTTTATTAGCCCAAAGGCGAATTCTCATAGAAGGACTATTATTTTAGTTTTGCCATTTTGTGTCATGCACTATGAAACGGCATTTCACTTTTCAAATTGCTACCACCAAATTGTAAAGACCGGCATTATATTTACAGAAATGAAATAATGAGAAGGTGCGTATGTTTATCGCATTGTGAAAAAGAAAAACGGTACCTAGAGACATCTAATTCTGAATAACGGAGTTCTCCACTCGAATATCGGCATCTGGAAGCAAAAATATGGAATTTGGGCTTTATTTTACTATTTCATATTTTGTAAAACTTTAAAGAATTTTCTGTTAACAAACTCGTCGATTTCAAAGCGAGCGGTGGCAACACTATACCAAAAAAAAAGTTTTATGTCCAGCGCACGAGACCGTGCATTGGGAATTCTAAAGACATGCTCTTTTTTAATATTTTGTGATATTGCTGTCGAAATGAATTTTGTGGTTTAAGTGCGAAGAACATGATATTTAATAAATAAAGATAGTACACAAAACGTTAACAAAATGCCCAATTAGGCGTATCTGAAAGCTTTCAGATTTTTTATTTTTAGAATTAGTTATTGCTTATTTAATGTTAATTAATTTATTTTTAGATCCTCGCTAATTGTAAACTGTATGCTCATGATTTCATTTTCTTGGCAACAATAATTTTATTTCCCCCCAAAATTTAATTCTTTATGTTTGATTCAAAATCTTTCGCTGATAATATCTGATAAAAATAACCCGCGGGAAAGCGCGTGGGGTGTATCATACCCCAACCCTACACAAAAGTGGAATATTCCTAACTTGTGAAACTGAAATTCTGTGCTGCTTTCAGTAGCTGAGTTTCTAGTTGTGGTTGACTTTCAGAACCGCTTTTTCTTTGCCTGTGTGTTTCAGAAAAAGATTTATCGACATTTTGTTGGAACTGGGGTATGACACACCCCACGCGCCTGTCCGCGTAAGTGTTTTTCTGACTGAATATTTAGTTCAGAAATTTATTTCTGCAGTGTAACAGTAAATATTTCTACTCGCAAGTGATTTTAAAGTACTTGACATTAAATTCTTAAAAATTTCTAACCGCATTATGGGTAAAAAGAATGACTCCCTATGAACTGGAGATGCAACGCCTGTAAGATTTATTAGAAATATTTGAAAGCAATGAAGATTGGATTTCGGAAACTGAAGATGAAACTAGGAATATTTTCTACACTGTTTTGGTTTCGAAAAAGATACAACATTAATTCCTGATGTTCCTAAAAAAGGAAAAACTATTGTTATGCTTTCAACATTATATAACGATCATACTATAGATGATACTATTGGAGAAAATAAAACGTCAGGAATTATGTTTTTATAATATGACTAAAGAATCAGTGGATATGGGAGATGAAATGTCAGCCAATTATTCAATTTCCAGAATAACAAGGAGGTGGCCAATGGTAATTTTCTTTCCTGCACTGAATGTTGCTGTAATAAATGCTTGAATTATATTACATTCAACTGCTAATCCACAACCAGAAACAGAAGTCTGTTTTTGAAGGACTTAGCATTACAATTAATGCTAAAAAGTATTGAACAAAGATCAGAGATTAATACTTTACCAAGAAACTGACGTACTGCATGCAAAACAAAAGCAAAAGATTCGACGAAGAATGATACATGAAATTCGAAACAACTAAGTATGAAAGATGGAATAAATTTTTTGCCCTCGCGCCAAGGACAGAAGAACATGAATGCAATATTTAAAATGTGAAAACATTCTGTGCCAAGAACACACGAATGTATTTCAACATAGGTATTTTAACAAAAAACCAGACTTTTTTTCCTGAAATAACATAACAATTTTTTTTTTCCATATTTCGATTCAACGACTCGAATTATGTCTAGATATTAAATTTTGTAAAATTTAGCGCGAAAATTATGGAGAAATTCAAAAATTTACCTTGACGCAATTTTTTTCAGTTTGCGCCAAGAATAATTCTCTTGGCAAACTTCTTAATATATAGCAACCAATTTTCCTTTCCCTTCCATCTGGGCCCACCAGCGGCCGAGCGGTAAAGTCGCTGAACACTAGTAGTTCGATCCGAGGTTCGAATCCCGCGAAAGGGATGGTTGCATGGGAGTTTTCGTGGTTTTCCCCATGTGTAACGTGTATACGAGCCAGTTTCCCTCAGAAAGCCCTCCACGAAGGCATCCCTCCCGTTAGGCAGATAGCCCTCGAGGCTTTGCCATAATCACACACACACACATTTCCCTTCCATTATGCCGGAGCACCACGTTCCTGCCTTTTTAGCGGAAAAAAAGTCACATCGTTTCTACTTCCAAATAATTTTAACAAAGCGCCTAAGCCACATTTGGTGTTATCATCGCTTTCAACAAGTACGCCAAATTTCAAAACGCGCCAATATATAAATTCAAGTATATCGTCGGAAATTTTGAATAAAAAAAACAATGTTTTGCAGGTATGCTTAGAAACACGTCTACTTTAAGATAATGGTAAAAATGTTATAGTTTATAATTCAAAATTTTTTTGAAAAATTTATACAAATTATTTTAAAATACAAATTTTAAAAATAAATCATAAAAGATGGGTGAATTTTCTTTGGGATAACCCTAAATTTCGAAATGTGAAAGGAAGAATCAAATAAGTTTAATCAAAAAAGAGAGATTAATAAACATGTACCAAACTCAATTAACATTGAGGAGGTAAAATTTTTTGCAGCTAATTTTTTAAAAACTACTGGTGCGATTTTTACAAAACTTGGTAGTTTGGCGTAATTTGAGGCGTAGAATCGAAATATGGAAAAAAATTGGTATGTTATGTCAGAAAAAGTCAGATTTTGTGCCAAAATACCTATATTAGAACAAACCTATGTATAAATCTAATACATATCCAAAGTCGCGCTTTCGAGACATGAAAAACGCAAGTTGAGTTTCGTCAATCGGCTCAGTAAAACGGGAGGTATAGAACTGAGCTCTTTTTTTTTTTTCCCGTACTGTACATGGTATCTGTTTATTTCTTGAAAAAGGTCAATAATTTTATATTGCTTATGAAATCGTTTAAATATTGTGTATTTTTCCAAGTGCTGTTTTATCACTGTATTCGAATCCCCTATGATCAACGAAATCGAATACAGTTTCAACGAAATCATAGTTGCTTGGAGCTTAATTGTAATTGTTAGTTTCCTTTTCCCCTATATTTTCAGTTTCGCTCTCTGCCTCTTCTGTTCTTGTGACATTTGAAATGATATCCTCATCACTCAAGCACTGAAAGCCTGGCTCAGTCCATCTGTCATTCGATCTGGAGGGTTTTGGACACTACCGTGGGAGTGACTGTCAGGTTACCCTGACTTGGTGTTATTGAGTAGCTGCAGGTAGCGTATCTGACTCCTTATAATTATTGGGTAAGGTTGCGTACTCCTACTGCATTTTAAACTCAAAATATATTTATTAGAATTACGAAAAACTCTTTACACACACACACACATATATATATATATGTAAGATAAAATTATATGAATTATAATATAACTAAAAACATTAATTAGAATTATAATATAACTAAAAACATTAATTAGAATTATAATATAACTAAAAACATTAATTCTTCCTCTCTATTCTAAAATCGTAATAACTTCTCTGCATTGGGTTATTTCTAAATCACTCTATGGCCCGCGCAGCTCTGATGACGTAATAATGGGGAACTGAAACTGCCTTTGTAAACCAAAACTTTTCTCTTCGCCGTGCTTCCATCTTTCAAACTACGCACTTCAGCTTTTGCTCTCTACTGTGCTAAGATGTAATTTCGCTGGCTTGCTTTCTATCACAACAATATCAAAAATGTAAATCTTCTGTGGAAAGGCACGACTAGAGTGCCAAGTGATTGTGGCTACAAATATCAATTGGAAATAAAAATGGAATTAAAACTGCCTCGACTGCCAAGTTCTTTAAATACTACGCAATCAAAATTCTTCTTCAATATGGATTTAAGCAAGCATCGACAGTGTTCTGTCTTTTCCTTGTGCTTTTATTATGACAATTAAGCCGGTAGGATAGTTTCCTGCAGTCTGAAACCTCAATGGAAAATTTAGTTCAGCTCTTCAAATCATCGTTTTGTGATAAATCCAAGAGAATGTGAAAGAAGTGAATCATCAAATTTGTTTTTTCAGTGTTTAAAAAATAACAGATCATTCTTCTGTTGTGGTGTTTTGCAAGTGCTTCAAAAAAATAATCACGCGTAGTGTTTACAGATTGAAAGTAATCTCTCGATAAAATGAGAGGTTCGAATGCGTAGTTAAAAGGAAATCATTAGTGAGTTACCGTTTAGGAATTAAGCATTACAGCGGGTTCAAGGTCGATCTGAGTTAGCGTTTGCAATTATGTGCGACAGAAAATTATTTGCACTTTCGCTTTTTCAACAGCTCAAAATTTATTACATTCCTGTGAACCTAGCTCAGGAACTAAATTATTTAATGTGCTGTGGATTCTATAGTTTTCATTTCAACTTTGGTTAAAATTTCTGCAATTTGTTTTGAGAAAATCTGAAATTCTTGTTCATTAATTTTTCTAATTTTTCATAATTATGTGTGAGCAAATTAAGTAACGAATTTTAAGCTGTTTAAATTATTCATAGGAAAGGATATTAAGATAAGTTTTTATGTTTTTGAAATTTTGTTGAGAATTTTGAATACGAATTTTATAATTATTCTAAAAATGAAGTAGGTGTAAAAAAATAAGTGAAATTATTACAGATACATAATATGAAATTAGGGTAAATGCATGTTAAATTTATGGGTGATTGTATGTTAAGTATAGTGTATGTCGAGGGAGTTCTGGGTTCCTAAGCAGAGGCCTGTAATTACCTCTGTACAGTTGTTCCCTTCACCCTCTTCAAGTAAGATAATGTTAGAGGCTCTCATTTTATGAGTGTGTGTAATTTTTTTATATTATTATTATTATATTTTTTATTATGGATTGTATTAGTGCAATTCTCAAAGGCCAGTTACCTTAATGCAAGGAACGGAGGCCTTTTCAAGTAACTGCCTAGGCACCCTGAGCCACCAGTGCAGAGAACACACTGGTTAGCTCAAGAGGACAGCCCTATTGATGGATATGCTTGTTTAGAAGTATTACGAGGCTTCCAGTTTTGTAAAATCAGGAAATGTAAATGAAAGATGATAACGATGAAACCATAAATTCTGAAAATTTTAATCCTATTATTTATGATGTTAAATTATAATTGATCAGTATAGAAATAAGTATCATCAATATTTATGTGGATTACATTTAATAATAAGTAATGATTATGTAAAAGTTTATTTTGTGATATTCTGTAATAACAAGAACCTTCCCTGAAGAATTATAATTATGTGAACTCTCAAACAAAAAGACGTTTGGACTGAAATGCTGAAAAATTTAATAGGACAATTAAAAAAATTTATTTAAAAAAATTGATATTTATAAATTATACTTTAGAGGACAAAAATGTTATTTTATTTTATTTATTTATTTATTTATTTTTTATTTATTTATTTATTTTTTTTGCTAGTGCTTTAACTCTTTCTCTTTAAAAAGGCTTCTCTGTCGCTACGCCTTTTTCTTTTTGAAGGAGGGGAATATGTAAGATAAAATTATATGAATCAGAATTATAATGTAACTAAAAACATTAATTCTTTCTCTCTATCTAAAATCGTAATAACTTCTCTGCATTGCGTTATTTCTAGATCACTCTATGGCCCGCGCAGCTCTGATGACGTAATAATGGGGAATTGAAACTGCCTTTGTAAACCAAAACTTTTCTCTTCGCCGTGCTTCCATCTTTCAAACTACGCACTTCAGCTTTTGCTCTCTACTGTGCTAAGATGTAATTTCGCTGGCTTGCTTTCTATCTCAACAATATCAAAAATGTAAATCTTCTGTGTAAAGGCACGACTAGAGTGCCAAGTGATTGTGGCCACAAATATCAATTGGAAATTATAGTCTCGTAGTGTGAGAAGTCTGCTAACGAAAGTCTCTCTAGTCGAGAGCTCAAGAGCATTGTAGGTCCATCTAGTCGAGAGTTCAGGAGCGTTCTTCTGATGTTATTCTAAGTTCCTCGATGGCGAAAATCTTCAGACTCAATTAGCCACGCCTCCTTAATTTTACAGTAGCATTTAACATCCTCTGATTCGTTATACCTGGAACGATATCAGAGGAAAAAATCAGACCATTGGTTCGTCACCCCTCCTGAAATCGAGAGGATTTGACGAAAGTCAAAACAGCTAAAACTATCTCGTCTACGTCACGCTTTCTCCACACAAGTTCTTGATCTGCTTCTTAGTCACTTCATATTTTCACAAGCATCGAGCATCAATAGAGTACCGAACGGATAGAGCATAGACCTACATATCCGCAGATCGTCAGTTCGATATTCAGTGGATAACGACTTTCCGAAGTACTTGTCTTCTCCAAGATCTCCAGCACAGTCTTCACTTCCCCAAGCCATGTTTTTGGGCCATTTTCTTTCTTTTGAATGCTGATATCCCATCTTGGGATCTACTCATGTAAACCTCATCACCATGTACATCGTGGAAACATCTCAGGTTGCAGGAAAGTACTGCTGCCGCAGTAGAAACCTCGCATAATCACGTTCGTATCAAAGTATCAGATACGGTGCAGAACGTTAAAATCTCCTGGCAATAGACATGAAGTTATGTCTCTGCGATGTCAAAAACAGTGAATTGCAGGGACCGCACACACGATTTTCTTGTGTGATTCCTCGACGTTTTCCAGATCGACATTTTCGAAAAATTTTATGTTTTCAATTTATTTGGCTTACAGCTTCAGTCATTGACTTGACCTCTTCCCAGTTATATAAATCCCGACTTTAGGAAGAATTTTCTTCATGATCGAAATGCCGCGTGTTTGTTTTTCATACACTCGCTCACGTAACTTTCAGCATGCGTGCGTATGCACTGCCGATCACGAATAATACGCAATGCGGATTATCAGCAACCGGATAATTCAGAATACACTGTATATTTTGGTTGCAAATTTAATCAGAGCATTCCGCAATCTGAAAGAAATGTTTTGTCCCTCAACAACACGCAAGATATTTGTCCTTCAAATTTAATTTACAAAATCAACATTTTGGTTTCCTTTATGTGATAAACGGCAAAGCCTCGAGGGCTATCTGCTAATAGGAGGAATGCCTTCGTGGAGGACTTTCTAAGAAAAATTGACCGGTATAGACGTTAAACATGGGGAAAACCATGAAAACGCCCATGCAGCCAGCCCGTTCGCGGGATTCGAACCTCGGACCGAACTATCAGTGTTCAGCGACTATTATTTCATAATAATAGATATGAAGAAATGTGTTTATTGTCTTTAATTCGTAGGTACCTACGATATTATACTAGCAGAGCTCATTAAATCTTTATTATGCATTTTCTTTTTTATAATAACCATTTTAGGCAGCTGGCCTAGTAAGTGGCTAGTTAAATAAAAAAATTTTAAAATCCGAAAGATTTCAGATTTTAAATTACGTCCAAAGCTGCTTTTTTTAACGTTTTGTGTGTTACTTTTATTTATTAAATAGCATGCTCTACTGTTGATGTTGGACTGAATTTTATGGTTCGTACTCAAACCATAAAATTCAGTTCATCAAAATCGCAAAATTATAAATTAGCATATCTTTAGAATTTCCGATACACAGCCTCGCGGGCTGGAATTTTTTTTTTTTTTTTCCTTACAGTGTTGCCATTGCTCGCTTTGAAATCCTTGAGTTTGTTAATCAAAAATTCGCTGAAGTGTTACAAAATATAAAATCGATAATAAAACAAATTTCAAATTCAACATGCTCAAATTCTATGGAAGATTACGTTATGGAAATTTTGATTGCTCTAGGTACCGTTGTTTTATCACAATGCGAGAAACATATATACATGCAGATTCTTCATTATTTAATTTCTTTAAATACAATACGGGGCGGGAATATTTGTTGGCAACAATTTGAAAAGGGATTCGCCGTTTATAGTTTTCAACGCAAAACGCCAAAACGAAATTAATAGTCCTTCAGGGCGAATTGACCCTTTGGACTAAAAATTGCAAATAATAATTAACAAGGTTGATTTTACTTGTATTACTCTACAAGACGCTAATCCATCTTGTCCTGACTTACGTTTCGGAGACCTGGACTATGGCCATGAAAGAGATAGGGATGTTGGATACTTTTGAACGCAAGTTCTTCACAAATGAATTCGGAGGAATTCAGGAAAACGGCATCTGGCATAGAAGACGCAACACCAAATTATACCGAATATTGATAAAGCCAAATGTTGTGCTAATAATAACTAAAATAAGCCAACTCATTTGGGCTGAACATGTTATCCGTATGAACATACTAAAGTGGTAACATACTAAAAGAAATATTTTCGACTTGGCCAAGTAACCAAGAACAGGAAGATCTAGACATCAACGGCTAGATTTGTAGAGAAGGATTTTAAAACTAAGAATTGAATGAGTTTCAATGCTAGTAGCGATGGTTGGAAAAGTCTAGTCAGAAGACCATGGCCCACCTTGAATTGTTGCGCCGTGGATGATAATGATAATTTTACCTGGACTAGAAATATCTTCAAAAGTTTTGGATGCCTGGATTTCCGGATATCTGAAGACTGGATAACTAGACTTCAACTTTACTTGCATAATCAATTATTACAATAAAATATTTATCTAATAACTTAGATAAATCCGCATCTTCGAATTTTTGTAAAATTTTAATTTATTTAACATTACACCAATGTAGGAATCTGTATAATTGTAAGGGATTCAGCAAAATTAAAAACAATGGCAGAAAGAAAAAGCATTTTTTAAAAGAAAGATACATTCTGCGCAAGTTCTGTTTACTGAACTTCTCATGCTTGTATTTTTAACCCAAAGGGACAATTTGTGCCCAGAAAGGCTATTAATTTCGTTTTGGTATTTTGCGTCGGTTCACTATAAACGGCGTTTCACTTTTGAAATTGTTGACATCAAACATTAGAGCACTGCATTATATTTTAAAAAAATAAATAATGAAGAATCTGCATGAACGTGTGTTTGTTTCTCACACTGTGAAAAAAAATAACGGTATGTAGAGACATCAAATTCCGAATAACGTAGTCCTGCACTCAATTATGGGCATTTGGAAGCTCAATTTGGAATTTACTTTATTATCTATTTCATATTTTTTATCACTTCAATGAA
This sequence comes from Stegodyphus dumicola, assembly GCF_044657685.1. Lineage (NCBI taxonomy): Eukaryota > Metazoa > Arthropoda > Arachnida > Araneae > Eresidae > Stegodyphus > Stegodyphus dumicola. The sequence goes on along the minus strand of NC_140774.1, from coordinate 13,217,351 downwards.
TTTTCGATTAACTAACTCAACGATTTCAAAGCGAGCAATGGCAACACTGTCCAAAAAAAAAAAAAAAAAAAAAAATTAATCTCCAACGCGCGAGACTGTGTATCAGAAATTATAAAGGTATGCTGTTTTTGAATTATTTTACGCTATTGCTGTTGGATTGAATTTTAAGGTTTAAGTGCGAAGAACATGATATTTAATAAATAAAGAGAACACACAAAACGTTAAAAAAAACGGTCCTTTGGGCGTAATAATAAAATCTGAAAGCTTTCAGATTTTTTTTTAAATATTTGTAATCTAAAACGGATTTTTTATTTCCGAAACTGATGAAAAATACGCGAAAAGAAATATTTCCTTAAAAATCAAACAACAAACACACCAAAAAGCACACTTGATTACTCATGGAGACAAGAGGCGTTTGAGAGCAAGAAATCCTTGAACAGAAAATGAATTTCTGTCCGAACTTGGACGTGGGCCCTTCTAATAACTAGGTCTATGAACTGACACAATTATACCACAAGAATACGTGGGAAGCGTAGGAAGAATATTTTGATACTTTGCAGCTGGTTATTTTTTTAATACATTTTCACTGCTGAATTATTAAATATTGCAAAATGAATGAAAATCTACTCTTAGGTGGAAGCACAGGCGATTCCCACCCCCCTCCAAATCAAACGGTACATTATAAACGAATCAGTTATGGTCTGGAATACTAGTATACCTCGAAAAAGATGAATTTTGAGTTAGCCGTTCCCAACACTGTAAAATCCTTTTTTCTTGCCGCAGCGGCATGGCACATATTTTAGTTCAGTGTCGTACTAACAGATGAGAGTAGTATCTCTGTTGCATTCTTTAGTTTCTCGCCTGAGTTGGCTCCAATGCTGACACTTCTCATTTTACGCCAAAGAACTTTGCTGATGTAAAAAGTCTCATAGATTAGACTGTAAGGTATTTCTCCCGCCTTCTTAGCATGCCTTCGTGGTGTAGTGGTCAGCATGCTCGGCGCGTATTCGAGAGATCCGTGGTTCCAGTCTCGGCAAAGGCATTGCTCATTTTTCATCTCTCCTGCTTCGATATAACCTAATGTCTCTACAGTGGCACCCGAACTAAAAATGGTTGTGGATGATGAGTCTCCACCAACAGGATCTGGCAATTAGGTCCCCTAATCCCCAGTCGCCCTTTAAAAGAGGGAGTATATAAGGTATTTCTCTCACCTTTTTAGCATGCCTTCGTAGTGTAGTGGTTAAATAAGCTGAACGTGTATTCTAGAGGTCTGTGGCTCGAGTCCCGGCGAAGGCATTGCTCATTTTTCTTCTCTCCTGCTTCGAAATAACCTAACATCTCTACAAGACATGTCAAAATTTTATTGTAAATACCAAAAATACAAATACACATTTCTTTATATTTATTTTCTAATGCGTTTTATAAATTAAACAAAAAAGAATATATAAAATATTGGTAAATACCAAACCTTGAAGCCCACCAGCGACCGAGTGGCAAAGTCGCGGAATACTGGTAGTTCGGTCAGGGGTTCGAATCTCGGCGAACGGGCTGGCTGCATGGACATTTTCGTGGTTTTTCCAATATAACGTGTATACGAGGCAGTTTTTCGTAGCGAATCCTCCACGAAGGCATCTCTGCCCTAAGAAAAGGCCTACTCTAGACGCAAAAAATGTTTTTTGTCCTTTCAGAAAACAAAACTGAAAAAAGCTTACGATAAACCTCTTGCATTATTTAAAAAGAAAACTGACGATCTACAAAGTTTAATCGCCAGCAATGCAATACCAAGCTAGTGTTCAGCATTTTTCAGTAATGTAAAATCTGAAACATAAAAAGCGGTTCTACTTTAAAACTTAGGTAAATACAAGCTGTTCTTGGGAAACTGCTCACTTTCCTTTGTGTTTTGATTAATGATCTAGCATTGGAAGATAAATAATGACATTTTATAATTTTGTAGTACATGTCATAGTACAGTAACATTTTTAATAAAACTTAACTTATCTCTAAATTACTTTCATTATCGTGAACTTCCAGTAAAATTCAATAATAATGTCATTAAAAAAACACGATTTGAAAACATTTGTTATTAAGTAATGCTAATTTTATAACACGTTATAAATATTATTATTAACAGAACACCTATGAAGCCTTTTAATAATACTTTTTTTTCTAATAAATCAATTAAGCGTGTGATTCTTTTAAACACGTTATAAGGTTATTTTCTCCCTCCTTTCTGCATGCCTTCGTGGTGCAACGGTAGCACACTCGGCGCGTATTCGAGAGGTCCAGGTTCGAGTCACGGAGAGGGCATTGTTCATTGTGCATGTCCCCTGCTTTCAAACAAACCTAATGCCTCTACAGTGGCGCCCGAACTAAAAAAAAAAAAAAAAAAAAGGTAGTGGATGACGATTCTTCTCCATCGGATTGTCGATTGGGTCCCCTAATCCCCAGTCGCTCTTTAAAAGAAGGGGGAGTATATAAGGTATTTTCTTCCTCCTTTCTGCATGCCTTTGTGGTGTAACGGCAGCACACTCCGCGCGTATTCGAAAGGTCCAGGTTCGAGTCCTGGCGACAACATTGCTGATTTTTCACGTTTACTGCTTCCAAATAAATCTAATGACTCTTCAACGTTTAACTCAAAACTTCATTTTTCGAGCTGTGCCAAAATTGCAGTCCACTGTATGTAGTTGGTGGTTCGAAACTAAAGGAATAAACTTCTAAGAGGGAAGAGTACACCTAGATGACTATCCAGTAGCAATGCAGTTTCGTAAATTAAATTCTATTGACAGCAATCCTGGAGGGGTGTTAGGGGAGCTGTCGCAGGAAAACCGTTGACAATCGTCCGCAAAGGTATTAAGAGGGGAAATATGAATACACCGTGATCATAAATCGACATTTAAAGATGGTAAGCTTAAAATAAGTCATGACCTTCCTGACAGTGAAGTAGCTCGAAGTTTCGTAATGTAGGAACTGTATGGAATCTCGGACTTTTTGAAATGCACCGAGCGGCCGTCGGAGTGCCAAGTTCATTTCAAACGTCCGAGATAACAAACGTGAACAACTTTAGTAATTTTTTCCCCAAGGCTACATACTTTATATGAATTGAAACGCCTTCAAGTGTCAAGCTGTAGTAAGAAATTTACAATTATTTACATAAAAACATACACATTTTTATTAACGTATAGAAGAATGAATGACAGAAAGAGCTAAGGTTGACATTATTTATTCTCAAGTTTTTTTCCACTTGGGAATTTTCTCTGAAAATTTAAAACGTTTTTCTTAATTTATTTATTTTTAGTTTAATTTAAAGTAAGTTATTTAATGATTAATTAACATATTATTTGAAATAAATACCAGTCTGGAAATATAATATGTAGCTATAAATCTACGAGTATTTGAATAACAAAATGTAATAAAGAAATATGTCTTGTAGATAACAAATTCCAGATTTCAGATAGAAAATAAATATATATTTTTTCTTTTACATTATTACGATTATTGTTTCGTATGTTTTGATAAATATTTAGGAAGCGAAATTTTAAATTAGTTAAAATATTTTTATATCGTTGATAAATTTTCATTTTATAGTAAAAAAAAGGAGGAGAAAAGAAAAAAAAAAGGGGGGAAGGAAAGAAATTCTAGCCGTCAGCTGTTTTCACAATGAGCATTCCGCCCGCGTACAATTTGAGTTTGAGGCCACTGTCTTATGTCACGAATGTAGAGGACATCATCAAGAAATTCAGAACTTACTTTTATGGTATTTAAATGTCAATTTGCAATCACGATGTATTCATATTTTTCATCCTAATACCACTGCTGGTGGCTGTCGACATTAAGTGGTATAAGTCGGATTAATTTTCTGTGCTTAAGTTTCTATTTTACATTTTCAACAAATATTTATTAGTTAATAAAAAATATGAAAGTAAACATTATCCTTCTTTCCACCTTGCGCTCATAAATCATTATACGAGTATCTATTTTCAATTATTAAAGCCTGAAAAATGCACGTCTGCAATGTTATCGGCCATGCGATGATTTGTAGGTACTTTATTTTTTTACCACGATATTTTCGACAACGATATTTTTAAACTGCAAAGTTTTTAACCCGCTTTATTTTCGACGACGATATTTTGTACCACGATGCTTTAGAATTGCGGTGTTTTCTCTTTGCTTTATTTACTCAGACAATGTTTTGTTCCACGACATTTTCGCCTTGCATTGTTTTCTCCGCGACGTTTTCGTCCGCGATGTTTTCGCTTCGATGTTTTCGGACGACACCCATTAGAATTGTATTTCCGACCCTCTATTGGTATAATATTCCGAATCATCTAGGTGTACCCTACGTTGAATTGAAGTTTGTTCCTCTAGTTTTGAATCCCCTTGTAGAATAGAATAAAGGAAATTATAAAAATGCCCTTTATAAAACTACAATAACAATAATAGTTAATCAATTATAATAGATGTATTTTTCTAAAAAAAGTTATAATGAAACATTCATAAAGTCAAAAATGTAAAACTTTCGAACACAAGTAGCATTTATTTCACGTAGGATTAATAAACGAATGACTAATTAATAATTTATAACTTGTCGGTTACCGATATTATCGCAGCCGGAAGTCCAAAATTTGATCTTGGTGGTTAAAAATATCCGCTTCTTTCATTTTCGAAGCAGAACATGTTCGATGTTTTTAATTTCTATTTTTATTATCATATGAACATTTAAATATCAAGATTTTAATAAGTGATTAAGATAATCAATCATAGAGAAGGCTATGGCCATATGTAAGTACATACAACAATATGGAACTTGAATTCGAACAGAAAGGTAAAGCGGGAAATAATAGAGCAAGGACGTTCAGAAATAAAAGAAATCGGTACTGTCTGCATCATTTGAACTGGTCCACTTTAGCGTTATTTGCCATGACCTTTATTTACTTTAAAAAATTTTCTTTGCGTCTATGAATCAAAATTAGCTTGTCAAACCTGTTATAGATATGTATTTCACTCAACCATTTTAGGTTATCTGCTAACAGCAAAGTGTAGAATGTGAAAACAACTTTATCGACAATCGTGAAAATAAAATTCCATATTCCGAATAAAAAAAGACGAATCCAAACGATTTGTTATTTAATATTAAAATGATAGCACTAAAATTCTTCTCCTTTTTTTTTTTTTTTTCTTTTTTCTATTCTTTTCCCAGAAAACAATCATCACATGGAAGCACACACGTACTTCCAAACACACGTAATTACACTTTCACACAGACACTTTTTCCATGATTTTAGTTCACATTAGGAGATAATGTCTAATTCTCTTTTTACATGGACTCACATTTGTTTGGGGGCATTTACGCTTTTCAATTTTATTTGCATTATAAGTTACTAAATATAAGAGAAATGACTTTCCTTTACGTGTTCTATTGGTCATGTTGTCTGAGATCTACTTGTTTTGAAAAATGTAATTCAAAATGATTTTGACTAAAAGAATAATCACAAAATTCTGAAAATGAACTCACATAAGGATCCGGACACTTTAAACAAACAGCTTATGTTTAATAAAACCATGAACATAAATCACATTCACTATTTCATTGGATAAAATTCAGCTAAAATTACACTTATCACTTTGGCATCCATTCAACTAGTTTTTTCATGAAAGAATGTTCCATTTTGTTTCATTCTTCAGCAAGAATTGCTTTTAGCAGAGCTCTGGAAGATGTATTATATTTCCCTATTGTTTTCTCCAACTCATTCTGCACATGCTTGATAGGATTTAAGCACGGGGAATGTGGAGGAGTTCTGATAACTTTGAGGACAATTATGTAGTAAACAAAAGCGAACATTTTGAGCTATATGGTTAGGATCGTCATCCTGATGGAACTTGAATGTATTTTGCATCTCAAGTTTTCTAGCAAATACTTTCAGGTTTTCATTAAGAATATTTTTATATTTATACTGATTCATATTATTTTCTTTAAATTCTAAATTTCTCTCCCATATTTTTCTTGTCCACCAGGAATTATTGCTGAATCATCAATTGAATTTTTAAAGAGAATTATTTAGTCTCTTGTTCCCATTAAGGTATATTATAAATTATTTTTCTGCTTTTAAATAATTAATCACGAGTTTTAAATAAATGTTAAGATTTTATTTTTATTCGCATATTTTATTTTATTGATTAAAAAAAATTTCTTAACTTTAGCACTAAGAGAAGAAAGTGAAATAGACACGTACGTGGCAAGGATAAATGTGATAATGCCTCTTCCAGCTATATAAATTGCTGCTCATGTTACAACATTACATAACTTGCGGTTGTTTAGTTGAAATTCATTAGTTTAAACTTTATTTATTTACTAAAACGCATTTAGAAAAACATATTTATGGTGATGACGAATAAGAAACTGCAACAAAAGTCATTCTACTTCATGCAGAATGAAACGACTGAATGATTACTCCAGATTTATTTTAGTTATTATTAATTCATGTGAAATTACGTACATGTGAAATTAAGTTCATTAAAATATGTCGTTTTTATAATAACTATTATTTTAGTCTGCTGGCTGCATAAGCGACTAGTATTTGAAAACAGTAAAAAAGTTTATTTATCTTTTTCTAATATCAGACATATACTTATTTTCTTCTATGATACTTTTTTCATGGTTATTTGTTTTCTGCAAAATCTCTTATAGTTTGATTCGTAAAGCATATCATAGATTTACTGCAATTTATCTATCGGCTGCATTTAGAATATTAGAATGTTCAAAATAATTGACTACTAAGCCTATTTCTAGCATGAAAGTGTATAATCTTTCCTGTACTAATCTTTAACCAAACCAGAAAAGAGGCTGTGAGTTGTAATAAATACTACTTGCAAATATGTAACAGTTTTAAGTTCGTTACTAGCTAAGCAACATCCTCCTAAATTTATAAGCATTTCCTGAGAACCTTTTTTTTTTTTTTTTTTTTTTTTTTGGTAGTTTTTTCGCCTTCCTACAGGTTTACTTTTTATTAAATTTTGAAATAAAGAATACAAGATGTTAAATTCTATGTAATAACTTTAGAACTGTTGACTCACCTAATGCCAAACGACACTTCATTATTCGAACATGTAAATTCTGCTGCCTTCGAATGATCGGGAAAATATTTGCCAACTAAATTACAATTCGTTTACAACTTACTGAATTATATCTTTTGTTACAGTAATGATTATCAGCTGCAATTATCAGTAAATGATTAATGATATTTTTTCGTATGACATTAAACAACATTAATACCATTGTTATATTTGCTGATATCAGAAATTTGTTACATTAAGAATACTCTGAATTCATGACTCACCAACTGTTGTTGTACAGAACACATCAACCATTTTCTAGGCTTGTTCAATTTTGGGCAACCGTCTGAACACACAATAACGTAAAAAGAAATATCAACAGCTGGTTTTCGTAAGATCCCACTATTTTATCTCCTTTCGAAATAAAAATGTAACAGGTGCGTTAGAATGAATGTAAATAAACATCTTTTCCGATTACAGATAAATTTGGAATGCAGTTAACTCCGAAAGATGACTATCTAAGATGTTCTTGTAAAAAATGTAGGGCAAGGGGAAGCAAAGTAAATCATTCATTGTGTCTGAGATCCTTCCCGGGTTTTCGAATTCTAGTCATGATCTGATGTCATTGCATTGCGAAAGGTATATAATTATTGATCTGATACGTGAAGTTTAGTAATTCAGTCACTTCGTCGGGGTTGCTTTGCAACTTTTGATTTATTAGAGCAGTTAAAATGTCATTAACATGAATAATTAGATTTCCGTGTTTTCATAAATGGTCCTTATCAGTTCAAGCCCTATTACGAAAAATATATTTCAATATAAAAACGATTACGAACATTTAATACATAAAAAAAAATATTATAGCATTAATACTAACAAATACCCTAATTCGAATGTATTCCGTCCTACTAAAGTGAATTTATTAATGTTTAAATAAATAACCATATTGAAAAAAAGGTAAATTATTATTAATTAAATTAAGGCTTAAACTTTTGCTAAAAAAATTTGAACAAATGTTTAAAATATAATATTTATTTTAAATATACGTTCAAGCAAAAAAAAAATAATATTCATTGGGGTATGCAGTATTTATTAAAACGATTTTTAAAAATATTCATTAATTTTACATTAAAAAATTAATTATTCATTAATAATATTATTACATTAATAAATTAATTATTTTACATTAATAAATTAAATTAATTAAATAAATGTATTTAATTTAATTTATTTATATAAATTAAACACAAAAATTAAAATTATTCTTGCATTTTATTTAGTTTATGTTATATTTAACTAATAAAATATTTATTAGGATTAATTAAATGAATTATAGATAAATATTAGGACTGAGTTAATAAATTTTCAGTAAAGTATGTATTCAAATTTAAAGATTATTTTTTTAAATATTCAGTCTGAAAGCCTTTTCTCTGGAATATACTTCTGCACCGTGATTTTCCAAATAGAAAGGCTTTTCGTAAAATTTTCAGTGATTATTGACTTCCATTCCTCTTCCCCTACTTTCTAGAATCCATCCATTGTGGTGGGATTGCGCTTAGAAAGAACTCTTTCCAAGAGACTAGAGATTCAATAGTCCGTACGTGAAACGTCAGGGGACTTTGCAAGAATACGCTGAAAAGATAAATATGCAATATTTGTATCAGTCTTCATTTTTCAAAGAATGATGTGGTACTTTTCGAAGTATGACTTGTTGCTTTGTCTCGATGAAGTTTCACTCTTTCAAGGCCATTGGGATAAAAAATTGGAATTTCTTCTGTAAGACGAGAAACTTTTTCTTGACAGTACGCTGTGTTGATTTTAATATTCCCCTCCACATACACTCTTCTAATTTTAAAATTTCCCACTGTAAGAGAATCCTGCTACAGTCAAAAGCCCCTAACTAAAATTTTCTTTGCATTGACAGAACCACGTCCATATACTTTTTATCTCTTCGTTTTCGACCTTTTTTCGACCTTCCTTTCGTTGCAGTCATTTAGGTAAACGGTTTAGGTTCATTTAAGTTTAGGTTCATTGAGGGTTACAATGTATTTCCATTTATCTCCTACTAAACAGATTTTATACAGGGTTCTAAAAATTGTTCAGCGTTGAGCTCATGCCTAGATAAAAGCTGGTGAACGTTATATTTTGTAGCTTTTTTTAAGTTGTGAATCTTGGTTTATTTATCAGGACTTGTATTTCTCTTGATTTGCGTTGGAAACATAAATGGTCCTGAATCGGGACAAGGAGCTTAATCAAGCTATGTTCAAGAAAGTGTGAAGTAGACAACACAAGCAGGAAGGGTATCCGAAACCCTTTATTTTCTATCTTTTACTGAATCTTCCGAGCTTCGGAATACAAAGACCAACCACTTGTGGTCTGAACGTAAGAATATAAAAACTACTAACTAAAAACTAACTTTGAATTAGTATACAAATGCCTAGCAATAAGATTGGCCTTTATTTAAAGAAAGGTACGTATGTAGTACGCCGAGCTGCTTAAACTACAATACGTTTGCAAATAACAAGAGAGCTAAACCTCTGGCCTTCAAGGCAACCAACAACAGAGTGAAAACTCAGGAAACTACAGTGGCAAGCGGCTTGCTTCCTAAAAACTCCTTCTCTCTCTCGCTTGACAAAAAGCCACAACTTAAGTACTTGGGCGTTAGCAAGACAATTTGCATAAACAAGTTAAAGCGTTTAATTCTGGCCGGAAGTAGAAAATAAGAAGTGATAGTACAGTTTTAAAATAAAATAAACACTTATTGTTGATACAAATTTATTTAAACACTTTGCAATTGATTTCTTAATCAGCGGATTTTTCTTTTGTTATCAAAGATTTAACTTTATAGTACCTATCTTTTTCGGGCATTCGTTTAGAATCTTCTTTCCATGTAGACGTAATGATTGACGACTTTTCCCTTTCCGATTCATAATATTGCTTATTTTGCATTTCAAAATTTTAATACCATGCATTTGGCAATTTTTTTGTAATTATGGAACGTTTTTTGATAGCAATATCCCCCTTAGGAAAGCGCGAAAATATATCCTTCAGTCCACAACTTGTTTATATCTGACAGTTTGAAAGAAAAACCAATGAAAAAGCACCAGACGATATTCAAATAATAAGCTGTTACCAGTAATTTTTATTCCAAAACGTTTGCTTTTTTGAAATTCTTTATCGAAATGGTTTTTAAAAATGTACAAAGACTTTCTGTACTTTTATCCCCTTTTCAAGACAAATATTTCAAACGTCTTGTATATTAAAGAAACGCAGCTTGTATATTAAAATTGCGCTCAAGTACCTTAACTCAGAATATAGAAAATTCCGTATTTGATTTGCATTTGAAGCAAAACCAAATGTGGACCGCGGAATGCAAAACGTAAACTGTATTCTAGGAAATCATGCGCGTATATTTTGTAAACAAAAAAAAAAAAAAAAAAAAAAAAAAAAAAAAAAAAAAATCACATTCACATTTCTTTTTCTTCAGTGAAACAAAGTGTTCGTGTACCCAAACAAACACACAGTATATGAATACCAGAATATTTATGAAGCTATGTTGGCTTAATACAACTCCAGATGTTTTTGAAAACACTCTTGAGGCTACTAAGTATTGTTTGAAAACAAGCAGTTGCAAAATTCCCAGTTAAAGAAGTTGCAAATAAAGCTGATGTCTTTAATCTCATGTAATCGTCAATAAACAAAAATTTAGAAGACCCTGAAGACGATCCAGAAGCCCATTCTGAAGCATTCTTACTCAATAATTTCTTATTTACATATAAATTTTAATTTCTTTACAGTTGTATTAAGGAAAGATGCTTAACCCATAACCCTATTTGCAAAATGTAGACAATAATGTTAAATGCATTTAATAGTACATAGAATATAATTCCTCAAATTGCTCACAGAAAAGAAATGAGCATTACTACGCCGAACTGAAATTCTGTTAAGCCATTCAGTTTTAAGTTGTTTTGAATGGCAACGCGCCACTGTAGACTTAGAGTTAAATAATTTCATTTTATGCAATAAGATAATTTATTTTCATACTTACACAATTAATAAGCTATGGCATGGTCATTTGGTGAAAACAGAGTATCTAATAGCTTGGTACTTAGCAAAAAAACTGTACTTGTCAACAGTAAAATTAAGTTCTTGGGTAGTGATAAAACAGTCAAACTCAATGCAAATAGAAAACTGTTTTTAAAAGAAACTGATCTAAAATTACTGAATGAAATAAGCTAATAATAATTTAGCTGTAATGATGACTTATTGATTCTAAAAGGCTATTCTTGGTGCTTTTGATTTCCGAGCTCTTGAATTCAATAAAGTTATTTCCCAACAAATCATAATATTTCTTTCCTTAAAGGTTTTGCGATATAACAATTTTATAAGTAGATATAACAACTGGATGGGATGGCAGAAGATTGAAGAACGCGTTCTAGGATAATAAATCGCATTCTGTGCTACATTCTGTCAAAAGTTATCATTGTGTTTATTATGCAAGCTGCTATTTTGGACAGTACAAAACCATTATCTAAAGTCAATTATATTCAAAGATTATAAATCGAAACTATTGATTCGTCGCAATGCTGTTAGCTCTGTCTACTTGTTTACCACATGTAGTTAAACCCCAATTCATGAATTTAATTCGTTCCTAAAGACTGTTCGTAAACTGAAACAATTTTTTATTTACACTTAACAGCCAAAACATTATGAACACCTACTCAATAAGGCGTTTCGCGACCTTTGGCCTGCAAAACAGCTGCAATTCGCCTTGACATAGGTGCCACAAGTTCTTGGTAGATCACTGGAGACAGGTTGTACAAAATGTCTAGGCAGCGGTCACGCAAAGTCGAAATATTCCAACATGGTGGTATCTGAGCTCTAAGCTGCCGCTCCATAACATCCTAAATGTGCTCTATAGCTTTAAGATCCGACAAACTAGACCAGAACGTTAATTGAAATACATCCTGCTGTAAGATTCTATTTCCAGCTGGGAAGACAGACGCAGCAGACAAACATAGATCCCTGACCCAGGTCCGACTTGCGGACTCATGCGGAGCTTGGATATTTATGGTCCAGGGGACCTTGTCCTCGCGGGCGCAACCCCCGCAGTCCCCGCCGGGCTTTATACAAAGCATTGGGCAGAACAAATCGTAGATATGAATAGAACTTAGTCATTTTGCCTCCGGGCACCTCTCCATCGGTTAAACGTACGTCGTAAAGTGCGCTCTGACCACTCTGTCAGTCCCCGTCACGAGAAATGAATGGGGTCAAACTCCCGGGGACTTTGTCTATGATCTCCAATCTAGCTCCACCACAACCGAAGGAACAGACACGACAGTACCAGTACGGTCCCTGCCAAGCCTGAACCAACCTGAGTACAATACTCGGGTTGTAGTCCTGTGAAGTCAAATTATATACCCCCGTGGTTGAGACTGCCTAGGTACAGATCTTAACCATTACTTCCCAGGAATTATCCTGAGTCAACCCTTGGGGCGGGCAGCTGGGAAGACAGACGCCATATGTAAGGGTGTAATTGATCCGTAATTATGTTCAGATAGTTCGCAACTTTCATGGTTTGCTCTACTAAAATTATTAAGCGTCCAAGAGCCGCCCATGAGAACTTCTCCGACAGAATAACACCGCTAGTACCAGCCTGTGCATCACTTGCTGTACAGGGGGAAGCGACTGTTGGCCTGGAAGACGGCATACTACCATCGATGAGACGAATGAGAAAGGTCATGCAATTGTCTTCCACTTTACCCATGGTTCAGTCTCGATACTCCTGGCCTACTGTGGGCGTAGTTGACAATGATGCTTGGTTAACAGAGGCACACAAGTGGGACGTCTGCTGCACAGTCCCATACAGTGTTCGCTGAACTTGTGTGTTCCGAAACGTTTGCACTTGGACCTGCACTGTATTGTGTTGGCTCAGCTCAGCCACTGTCTGGCGCTGATTTTGCTGCACCAAGCGGGACAGTCTTCTACGTCCTTTTTCTTTAATGACTCGTGGACGTGTAACACCTTGGTGTCTATCTGGTATCCACATAGATAACCAACTTAATTTTATGTACCATCTCACGGAGACTCAGAAAATCAAATCGCTTATAATTTCAGAAAAATGCAAGGTAGTAACTGGGGACTTCGTCCTCATATTCAAAAGTTTTTATTTTTAACAGTAATTTCAAGTATAGTGAATTATGGGGCTGCAATCTGGGCGAAGACTATGACAGAAAAGAAGAAAAGGAAACCTTTCGCCATTCAGAGACCTTTTCTCCTGAGCATTTGCAAAGCCTATAGAACGACAACTAATTCCTCTGTATGCGTTCTTACTGGGATTCCTCCCTTTCATTTAATTGCGACAAAGGATTCAATAAAAGCCAGAGTACTCCAGTTGAAAGAAGATGCTTACCTGAACGGCACCACCTTTTCTGCCTCAAAGTATGAGTCTCCAGCCATACCATTGACCTACCATCCTGCAAAGTATTGTAATTTAATTATCAATACAGACGCTTCAGCAATCAGTAGTAAAGAATGTCCAAGAGCATTTACAGACGGCTCTAAAATTCATGGAGAAGTGGGCGCAGCATCAATAATCTATTCTTCTTCCTCTATTCTAACAATATGGCAAGGAAAATTATCTCCAGAAAATTCCGTTTATCAAGCTGAGCTGTCAGCAATTCAATCTGCAGTAAATAAAGCTATATCAAATAATTTCAGGACAATAGCTATCTATTCAGACAGTCAATCTGCATTATATGCCCTGAAGGACAGAAACAATAAGAACCAACTGGTTCAGGATATTCAAAATACTATAAGTGCCCACCCAGAAATCCAGTTTATCTTCAATTGGGTGAAAGCCCACAACGGAAACGACGGCAACGAGGCAGGTGACCTCCTTGCAAAGGATGCAACGACTAACATCAACAGTGAGGTAATTCATGTCCCGTGGCAAAAGTCCCATTTAAAATTTACACTGAATGCAATTGTCGACTCAAAGTGGCAAGAAGAGTGGGATTCTGCATTTCAAGGCAGAAGACTCCACAATTTTTTCTCAAAAACTGACAAAGAGGCCCTACACTATGACCATGTTCTGAATCAGTATATCACAGGGCACGGACCTTTCCCCACCTACTTCCATGACAGAGGCATGTGCCCCACGGATCTCTGCATATGTGGTGAAAGGGGTGACCCTGATCATTACATTTTTGACTGTAATCTAACAGACGGCAAACATCTGATCAAGCCTAACAACAATCTAATACCATTTAAGAAATATGCCATAAAGAACAGACACCTTAGGGCCAAAATCAGAGACGTTCTTATACATATCCAAAGACTCGGAATGGATATTTGCCATATCTAATGCTTATTCATCTTCATATGTTACTTTACCATATTTGTCTTTTTTTATTTTATTTTATTTATAAATTTTTATTTTTTTTATTTTTCATTATTTATTTTATTTTTTTTTATTTATTATTTTTTATATTTTTATTTCATTTTAATGTTTCAACAGTTTCATTTATCTACGCAATGCTGATGGACGGGAGCTCCAAAGACTTGCTTATTGCACCTTCCGCCTTAGAAAAGACATTTATTCTTACATTTCTGCTTTTGGAAGCATCAGTTGTTGAACTTGTCAAGGACAGTCTTTTCTTAATATGATTTGTGTACACTATTAATACTAGAACTCATTTATCTCAGAAGTCCTCTCAAGTGGTTGATGGTAAAAAAAAGAGGGGCAGGAGAACATCGGACCACCCCCCGGGGTGTTCTCCCTCAAAATTGGGGTGGAAAGTTTAACAGTTAGCTAGGTTCAGCAATACCTCAATTACCTGTGGTACTACGGAGGTGTTGGCCTAGCTTCTACCTGTACCTGTACCTGTCACCTTCGTGTATCTGATTTCACTGTCATTTACCCAATTTGCATAAACACTGACAACGGCAGATTGTAAAAAACTTACCAGTCGTACAGTTTCGGAAAAATTTGTTTCGAGTCTTCGGACCATTTCGCTTAGATCAGTAGCCTTTCCCATCACTCGGCAACAGTAAATGCAAGAATTATTCCTTAACGTCTCTACGAGCAGTTAAATACCATTTCCATTTTATCACGTGCTTTCCTCGTCATACAAACGAGTTCATTGAAAATGTGGGGATAGTCACAATGTTTTGGCTCATGAGTGTAGAAATTAATGAAGTATGGTTTAATTTGTCTCCGGACTACAAATGATTCTTTATTTAAATTTTAAAGCAGAACTTTATACACTAACTCATAATCAAAATTAGAAAACGTAAAACAAGCATAATCATAAAAGGTAAAGCTGAAGAAAATTTAATTTAATCTTATTGTACATACATGAAGAAGAGGGACGGTACAGGTGGAAAATGATTCAGATTATATTGCTTGTATGCGAAATAACCTTCCATAAAAATATCTTTAAGCATTTGCTTTAGAAGATATCTTCATTTACCTTTGCTTTGGCTCTAAACGTCACTCGACTCTGCTTTATATTCTCTAGGCCTCTGTTTCATTTAAAATTTGTCCGATATGTCTTAAAATGTCTTTAGAAGGAGACATGGCATTGCTACTGAAAATGTTAATATAGTAGCTTGTCACAGCTTTGTCAGGATGGCATCCTTTCGTGAAAACTTTGCAGAAATGTCGCAGATCAAAGAATAAGGATTTTTTTTAATTTCTTCCCTGAAGGCATATTTTCCATTATCGCCTTTGTTATGATTTCTCGGGTTGTTGCAGTTCTTACTTGTTGAGTTATTTTTAGGATAATCTGGTAACTTCTCTACGTCATCATTGTTAATTTCCTACTCCACCATTTTGTTTAGAGACAATATCATAGAATAATAGTATAAAAAGTACACATATCAAAGCTCTCAAAGTCTGTGTCTGCAACCCAGTTTGGCTGTAATATTCTTCGCGCCAAATTCATCCTCCGGTAATTCAGTTGCTTCCAGTCTTTGTTCCACGCAGTTAAGCATTAAATGAATATTAAAATGATGTTTCCAGAAATTCCAAAGTATTAATTCTTTATTTTGTAATTATCTCAAAACACCTTTGAAAAATCATGCATTGAGGACTTGAGTGCTCATATCTCGAGACACCGTTCGTCATTCGAAGCATTTTTCTGCTCAGACAATTTGTTCGTGAACCGAAATGGTTTCGAAGTAAGGGGTTCGTGATCTAGGGTTCCACTGTAAATTTCTTTGCTTATAATAAGGTGGGTTCGGGCATAGCCCGGCTCACTCTCCGCCATTTTTGACCTCGGCCCAAAATGGACACTATGATGCACTGGCTTTTTAAGCTAGTTTAATTCACTTTCCTTATGTTTTTTCACTCCAATATAGAGGAATCCAATATAGAGTGGTAAAGACCTCCGGGTCGTACACCACTTACAAAGCGACGACCTAAGACGTAAACTTCGAGAGAGAAAGCTTAGGAGTCCTTAGAGGGGCGTGTTTGTCGTCTGGCTACTTCGTTCTTAAATCTGCTACGCTCGGCCGCATTGTATGTGTCTGTTAATAATCGCCGGCTAGTTTAAATTAAGGGCCAACTACGTTATGTATTCGTGCCTAGCTTCGGCTAAGTCTATTTAATTTAGTATTAGAGTAGTTTCTTATTTTCTTATCCTGATTCAAAAGGCCGAGAAGGGGCCAACTGTTATCATTCCTTTGAGTGAATAAAAGGGTATTTTGACCCTTCTCCAGAATCTGTCGTAAATATTCGAACTCAAAGATAAGCCGCTACTTAGTTCACTAGGTTCCTCTATATTTTAACATAGACAAAGTACTGAGGAACGTTATATCTTTATTGATCGCTGCTCTTTCTATAGAATGAGCAGCGATCAATAAAGATGATCAATAAAGGTAATCTGTGCGAGTTCCACTGTTTCTTTACAGTCTAAGGGTAGAGTTGAATCTCGCAATTAAATTAAACCTGAATTTTTCTTGAAGAGAAAGATTGAAAGTTTTGCTGCAGATATCAGGTATGGCTGCTGCATTGATATCTACACCGATGGAGCAAAACCCGTGAGTGGCATAATAAATAGGGCCATCATGCTTATAAAAATATCGCCCAAAACTGTTCTAATAGCCACTTCATAATTCATCGATAACATTTGCTGAGAAAAAAATTATTGCCTTTATTAGATTTCTCTTGGAAGTCGTCAAAGTCATTCATTTCATAAAGTCTCAGCAGTCACTAAATAATCACATATTTAAAATACTGTGAGGACATAGTGAATGCGCATACATCTCTTGCTTTACATTCTGAAGTCAAATATTATTTTAGAAAGGATACTAACCCGTATTTTTAAGCTAAGAGACCAGATGCATGCTTTTTTATCCCTTAGAATACGATTTCGAATTGAAAAATCGATTATTCGATAGAAATTCGTTGCTTAAATTTGCCTATTTAAGCGATAATTTTACGAAGATCAATGAAGTTAATTTGTCAAATCAAATAAGAAAATGTATCTGCTACTCACAAAAAACTTTTGCTTTCATGAAAAAGATAAAATTCTCGATGATTTGTGTACATTCCAACGACTTTGACAGCTTCCCAACAATAAAAGGCTTTTGAAAAGGGGAAGAGTTTGAAATAAGAGAGACATTATTGAAGAAATTATTAGCATCTGAAAGGTTTTAGAGAAGCTTTTAATCAGCATTTTCCAAACAAACAGCAGAGTAACTATCAAATGAACTGTAGATTTAAAACCTATTTGTTGTTTCGATCTTGCCAGCATGTGAATGAGAAAATTTTATTGAAATGATAGCTGATTCTTCTTTGCAAAACAATTTATATTAATGATGTAATTTTGGTGCAGTTTAAAAGATTAATATCTTCATTTCTCACAAAGAGCCGTGTTAGTACGTTTACCATTTACAACTTCATGTATATACGAAAGTAGATTCTCAATTTATGTGTCAACAAAAAATAAGTACCGCAGCAGACTTGATGCCGAATCTGATATGAGAATTCCACTTTCATCAGTAAAGCCTAATATTGAGTACCTATATCTGCGATAATAAAAATCAATACCACTCATCTCATTAAAATTTTAATTTAAAAGTCCTGTCTGAATACGTTATTGTAATAACTTCGTGGTTAATTTTGAAGTTACGTTTTAAAGCAAATAAATATTATTTGAAGTAATTGTTATTTTGTTGCAAAATCAATTTATTCAATATTGCATGAAAACCATACTACTAAGAAAACAAGGGGTTCCACGATAAATGTGGACATTATACATTTTTCCACTTATCCAAAAAGATTAAGAAATGCTTCTTTACACCATTGTACTTACTTGCTTCAAAAGTGATTTTCATTAACAGGCAACGAAATGTGAAGCAAACTAAATTATCTTCAGACGGTGCTTGATCTACTCGAATTAATCTTCTGCAAATCTGAATTGACTTGCTGCAAATAAGCTATCTTGAATATTATTTAAATGATACTGTGGGATATTATGTAATACAGCTTAAAATGTTTTAGACTCTTATATGATCTATGAGCCTTAACTGAAACTTCTTAACAGGTAACAAATGTAGTTTATGCTTTTTTATATAAAAAAATGGTTCGACACAAAATGATGGGAAACAAAATATCGAATAATGGGATCAAGTCTGATGGTCATAAAAGCTTCTTATATCCAGTGCAGTACATATTATTGTAATAATTATTTTATTTCTCGTTTCGTGAGTTTTCTTGTATAATTTATTAATTAGTTTAACTTGAAAATGTATAAAGGAATTTCTATATATATATATACGAGTATAAATACTATATTTAATTACAAACAAAAATACTTACTTCATTCAGATGAATAAATAATTATTTGAATTTATTTATTGAAAAACAGTTTACTCTGATGTGCTTGCTAAAATCTTCAATGTCATTGTTTAACTTGTGGAGCTTGTGTTCTTTATGGGAGCATTAACAGTAGATCCTATCTGAAAGAGTGCATATCGAATTCTCACTGTCTTGAAAATCAGATACTACAGAAGAAGGTTTAAATAACCTTTTTATTAAAACTAACGTAACAAGATGCTCCACTCGGTGCTCACAATTCACCAACACTTGCGGCTGAAATAAATTAAACAGAAAATAAAAATGTAAAATCGCAATGAATTTAGGATGGCTAAACGACAGGCTCCTTAGTTACCTAAACCGCTAAATCGGTTGTACGTAGCAAAGTTAAGCCTAGACAATGGCGTAGCTAGGGAAGGGGGGGCAAGGGGAATATCTGTCTCTGGGCGCAGCATCCAGGGGCGTCAGATTGATGCTACGAAATTTTAGAATGAATTTTTTTTTTCATTTTTGGTACAAAAAAAGGGGCGCAAGATCTTCAGTTGTCCGCGGGCGCTGAAAATCCTAACTACGTCTCTGAGCCTAGAATATCAATATAATCTGCAAAGGGTGTCTCACGAACTATTTCAAACACTCAGCATAAAATCTAACTCTGCTACTACTCCTCACGAACTCTTGAAACCGAAGCTTAAATACTGCTTCTGATCACACTCTTGCATAATACGTCATTAAAATTTACATTCAGGCAGAAAATTGAAATCAGGAGGGAAAAGAAAGCCAAAGTAAAAATATTTGGTTAGAATTTTTAAAATAAGATATTTAGAAACTTTTGCACAAAATTATTAAAAAGAAAATAAATATTTATGCTAAAGGGATTCTCTTGCGGAAGAGCTTTAGCATAAATATTTATTTATATACATGCATACATATTTTTTAAATAAGTTTATCATTTGCTTTAATAACAGCATTTTTAATGCGAGGTCTTTTTAACTTCATATCAGAATTATGTGTTTGATTTCAAATTTCAAAACCTCATCCCATGAATATGCAAAAGGAAATCTCAGTTTATATTCGCCACTTTGTGCAAATGACAGAATGGCCATACACTGCAGATGTTAGATGAAATCGCAGATGGTTTCCGGTGACTCAACCTAGAGTACCTGTGCTATTAATACATACAATATCTGGTTTCTTTCAGTAACCTTTAAATGAATCGTATTATAAGGTCGTTCAACCCAGAGAATCTTTCGATTTATAGCATGCGGCTTCCTGTGGTGGGTATTGATTGATATGCGTTATTATGATGGTTAAATAAAAATATTTGCCTATAATTTCAATAAGGTTTGAGGAGCGAATGTGTGAATACATTAAACAGGTTCTACTTTCCAATCAGATCTTACATGAACAGTTATGAAGTGTTAGGCAGAAAATTTTCCTTTTAGAGATTTACGTAAATCATGAAACACACTTCTTTGCTTTGCTTTACAAGAAATATTTTAATAGAAACTTCTTAATAAAAAAAATCAATATACCTGGCAAGAAATTATCAGATCAAAATAAAAGTATTATGCATTAAAAGAAACAATCTTAATGCTAAAGTAACAAGCTTATTCATTCAAGATAAATTGGAGCCCAAAATCATAAATCAGTAAGCAACAGCTCCTTTTCTCGCTCACATCCAAACTTGTTGCTTGACATGGTAATGGAATTTCTGAATTCGTTCAAAACTTCATTTCAGATACCGTCTAGTTGACGGGCTGATTCGTTTACAACCACAATAAATATATTTATAGGACGAAGAAAATTATTGGAAAAGTGTACCATGCATAGTGACTCATTATTTTGCTGGAAGATAATTCTAAAATACTACGACAGGAATAGAAATCATCAGGGTTTTAAGAATGGTTTGATATGAACCTGTACTCCAAACTTGTCATGAATGGCTGGCACAGAAATCCAGTTATTATCTCAAATTATAACACTTTTTGTGGAAGCCAACCCAGCCCAACAAAAGTAGTAGGAGAGGTGCACTGGCCGACCGCTCTCTAGATAAGCATACATTAGGCATTAAAACTGAGACTTAACGACTTAAGTAAGTTTTACACCATTATCATTATTATTATAAGGGCATAGCCCCGATCCTCCTAGCTGGCACAATCCGGTCGTATGATCGTGTGCTATTTGAGAATATATTCCGCTATATTTTTTATAGCAAAACAAAGTCGTTTAAAAAGTATGCAAACGTCCTCTGTATACAGTCTAAATAAAACAGAGACAAAATTTTAGAAGCTGAGAAGTGAATATCTGTTCACAATTGAAATTACTGTCTCATTGTATTTACAAAATTCGAAGATAATCATTCTTTATACTTATTAAAATTCCATACAAATATTCAGTATAAAGTTCTAAGGATCATTTTACTTATTTGTTCAGTACATATGTCAGTAAATTTCTCTTTCCCACGCTAATAATTTCAGCTGAACTAAATACTACTACTTCAAAAGAAAGGGGGTAATATATATATATTTAAAAAATATTCATATTGTTCATTTGTTGCGTTCAGCGGGTTCTTGGATTTGGAATTATTGATGACAACACTTAAAGAAGAATCAAAACACAATTTATTTAGCCAGTATTAATCTGGACAGCTCCAAAATCACGTTTACAGTCATCTAAAAACTACGACAAATACGCTGAAACAATCAGCAACACAGTCTTCAAACTATCAGGCTATAACGGTTAAGACAGCTTCACGGCAAAGCACTAGAGTACAGTTCACGACTCGGTTCGGTTGTTCTGGGAACTCAACGTACTCTCGAGACTCTCCATGCTACAACTCGCGATGCACTCGACGATACACTAGATCAGTGGTGTCCAACCTTTGGCCCATCGCGAGGACATTTCCAAAACATCAACATTTTTGTTAAACATATTTCCAATCTTATGTGATACATTTGAAATATTAATTTTGACAAATGGGTTTGAGATAATTAATAATATTATTTGAACTTTATAGAAATCAGAGAAGCGGAGTTCAAAATTATTTTTCAGTTCATTTAGGTTTTCCGAGTATTTCTCTGTTTCAATTGTTTTGTGGTTATTAATATGGCTTGATAAATTCTGAAAATGGGAGAATGGGTGAATCTGATTTATTCACAAATTTAACTTTATTTGAAAAAGAGTTACAGTCCCAGTCAATTGAAAAAGAGTTTTTTCTTTTCCTGGAGATCTCCGTTCAGTTTACCTGTTATATAAGTGAGAAAATACAGATCGGATAACCAATTATTATCGTCCAATTCTTTATAACTTTCGTTTCTGGATTCCAAAAACTGCAATATTGGCGAAAGAAGTTCTACAAATCGTTGAAGTACTTTTTCCCTGTTGAGCCATCTAACGTCGGAATGAAGCAATAAGATTCCACGTTCGCTATCAAGTTCATCAGTGAGCAATCAATTACTTTATAACATCTTCCAAGATATCTCTTATGACTATAAATGCTTACCATATTTTAACAATTAAGAAATATAAATGAATGGTTATTTTTAAAATATTTTCTTTGTTCATAGTACGTAATCGGGCTGGCGAGCACATACAAAACGATCGGCGAGCACAAGGTAGGGCACCGCTGCACTATATAGCCTCAGCGATGCATACTCTCGATACACTCGACGACCAACTCGACACTAGACTACTACTTCGCATATAGGCAGCGTTTATATAGCTTTTGGCCTGCCTTCGAGAACATTCTGGGCCAAACCGGTAAGAGTTCGTTCCAGAATGTTTTCCATCCGTCTATGGTATATCGCCAAATGGGCGATTTTACGCCAAATATGGAAATCCTGAGTTCCTTTATCATTTTCTGGAATTCTAAACCCGCCTTGCGGGGAAGCTATCTTACCGCAGTTGGGCATTACGTAACAATATCATTTTAAAAGTGAACTCAGAAATGACTGTAAAATTTGTATTCGAAGTGCCTCACTTTTGTGTAAGCCGCTATTCAGGCATATTTCTTTGAATTCATGGACCCTCGATTATGCTGTATGATTCATAGATAAGCCAATTCCGTAAAAAAGTAGTAATAAAAGGAAACATTTTCAAACGAGAGTATAACAAAAGTTATGCATGGTAATACTAATATTGGAATTCATCCTTAAGGAAATTTCACAGTTTTGGGTGGGAATGCGATCAGCCTTTTATTTACCCGTTAAGTATTTAGTTTATGAAAATGAAAAGCTACATTCATTCAAGTTTTAGTAAATATTTATCAGCATTTTCTATACTTTTTTCTTGTTTAATTTATAAAACACAATGCAAAGTAATCTACCTAGTTACAGATAGTCGTTTAAGTGTATATGACTAATTGCTACCATTAACAGTGGTATAATAACAATGCTTACAGCATATTGGTCAGCATCATACTATATAATTTTTTATTTTACTTTAATTTACTTTTTATTTTTTAATGCTTGTAAGTAGGTAATCTCGCAAAAATACTAACGAAAAACCTTGCAAACGATATCTTGCCCATATGTACTTAATCATTCCCAATACGCATTTAGATCATAGTAGTACATTGAAAGAAACATTTAATTTTACATTTCAAAACATTTATTTTCACATAATTGTTGCAAGAAGCACGATTCAAAAAGTTAACCTGTTGATCCCATTATGCGAATTATCTTATCGCTTCAATAAACATATCATATTCTAGAAAATCCTTCTTTTTCTCCTAACAGTCTGATCATATGATCATTCGACATATTGCTTTCATAAACATATTGTCTTCTTGACATTGAACGCATTGTCTTCCTTTAACCGGGAATGACATAAGAGCCGAAATTCTAAGCCCTGTCAGTTTTCGTACTTAATTTGTGTAAAGACACGCTAAAATCTCCAAGTGAAGGTATTCTAATTTTCAATAAATGAGTTTGCATTTAAATCATCGTCGGAATCATTGGAAAATCCCATTAGGAAGAAAGAATTCGATTACTATGATATTTATTCTTACGGCAAAAATTTGAAGAAAGGTTTGAGATTTTAATGATTCTGAGTCTAATTTTATATTATTCTCCTTACCATTAAAAACGAACGCGAATTACGTCCAGAAAATATACAAGTGGAATTAATTAATTTACATCGTGACGTAAAATCTTATTCAAACATTTAAAATGATTTATTTCCCCACTCTTCAAAAGATAATCGCTTTATTTGCGAATGCATTTATATGTAAACAGATTTTTTCTACAGCTGAAAATTAATTCTAAAAAAATTTGATGTGAACACCATATGTCTTCCATGTACTCCTATTAAATTACACATATTTTTTGCTCCATTTCATTTAAACTGATTTGCTCAAATTATCCTAGTTTAATTAGCATTGAAAATGACATCAAAAAATGCAAGTTTTGAAATTAAATACCCTGCTCAATTTTTGTCCTACGGAAGTCAAACTTCTTTTAACTTTATTTTGTCATAACGAGTATAAAACTTTCCCGAATATTCTAAGTAAAGGAAATAGGAGACCCATTAAAAGTTTATATAAGAACAGTACATTCACGACACTCATTTTGTGTGCACATCACCCACCTTAGGTTCACGTCGCCGCTGTTAGTTAAAGTCATACATGCTACGTAAGGAATTTGTAATATTTTGGTACAAAAAATAAATGTTAATATTTTTACACAGTTTTAATTTTGAAATAATTTTACCTATCTTTGATTCACGTCGCCGTTGTTGCGTTTCCGCTATCAGTTCTTAATAAAATCTTTAGAAGTCACAATATTCGTTTACTCTTTAGAACAGTGGAGAACCTTTAGCCGAAAACATCGCGGACGAAAACGTCGCGGAGAAAACAACGCAAAGCGAAAACGTCGTACTACAAAACATCGTGGGAGAAAACATCGCAGTTCTAAAACATCGTGGTACAAAATATCGTCGTCGAAAATAAAGCGGTTCAAAAACTTCGCAGTTTAAAAATATCGTGGTAAAAAATACAGTATCTACAAATCATCGCATGACGATAACATGGCAGACATCCTTTTTTTCAGGTTTTAATAATTGTAAATGGATATTCCCATAATGATTTGTGAGCGCAAGATGAAAAAGAAGGATCATTTTTACTTTCACATTTTTTTATTAACTAATAAATTTTTGCTGAAAAAGTAAGAAGAAAAATTAAGCATAGAAAATTAAATGCAACTTATAGATTATACTTTTCGTGAAAAATTACCAGTAAAAACTTTATAAAAAATGATTTATTAAGGGCCTTTGTTAGGTAATTATGTCCGTTTAAAATTCTATTAAGTGCTATAAGTTGCATTAATTTTTCTATGCTTAAGTTTCCTTTTTATTTTCTCCGCAAAAATTTATTAGTTAATAAAATATATGAAAGTTATCCTTTTTTCCATCTTGCTCTCACAAATCTTTACGGGAATATCCATTTACAGTTATTAAATCCTTTCCCTTGCGTAGTTATTATTACTGTTCAAAAAAACTTGATAAACAAAATCTTTAGCTTACAAATTTGTTTTATTAACTAAGAATTAAAAAAAAGTCTGAAAACTTTCATATATTATAACATGCCCAAAGGGACTTTTTTAACGTTTTGTGTGTTACCTTTATTTATTAAATATGACATTCTTGGCACTTAAACCATAAAATTCAATTCAATAGCAATATCACAAAACAATTTAAAAATAGCATATTTTTAGAATTTCCGATACACAGTCTAGCGCGTTGGAGATATATTTTTTTTTTTCGTACAGTGTTACCACTGCTCTCTTTGAAATCGTTGAATTTGTTAATCAAAAATTCGTTAAAGTCTACAAAATATGAAATAGATAATAAAACAAATTCCAAAATTGGACTTCCAGATGCTCATATTCCAGGGTAGGAATACGTTATTAAAAAAAAATTGGATGTGCCTAGGTACCGTTGTCTTTTCATAGAGCGAGAAAAATACATACATTCATGCAGATTCTTCATTATTTAATTTTCTTTAATACAGGATTCTAATATTTGCTGAAAATTTGAAATTTGAAAAGTGAAACGCCATTTATAGTGAACCAACGCAAAATGCTAGAACGAAATTAATAGCCCTTCTGAAAAAATTGTACTTTTGGGCTAAAAATTCATTTTAATTTTAAAAAAATACCGCTGCCACCTGCTTTTGTATCGTGCATTAGGTACGCATGCAGCTTGAGTTTGAGATGACTAATCCCAACAATGAAACATTTTTAGATAATTTTTAAAGTTCATAAGCCCTTTTTCTTCTTTCAAAGAAAAATCTTTATAACGCAGTTACTTATTTAATTTATCCATTTTTGAAAAAAATATAATAGGAGAATTTAATAGCACAAATTTAATAGGAACTCGTTGCAGACGCCATTTTAAAATTCCTTTCAATTTAGTCTCAAATCAGATTTAAAAAGCAAACAGAATGAAAGGTCCGAAATTAAAGTTTAACCCTTTCGCCATCCTCTCCTGTCCGCGAAAATTTCTTCCCAGCGGCCCTTTGTTTTTTGCAGCGTGTAATGTTGTTTTCTCTGTACATACATAAGTTTCGTAGTGGGTGAATGTAAATGAATATTAAATAAAATTATAAGGAAATAAAGAGTAATGGAAAAGTAATAATATCTCTGCTTATTTCTAACAGCAGGATTAATTTGATAACATCTGATCCAGGCTGTCCACTCCTCCCATTTTGCTGTTGTAATCTTTTACAATTATTGGTTTTTTACAGTTCTTTTCCGTGTTTCAACATCAATTATAGAGTTATTATGGACTGTACTCATCAAACGTATATCCTTCTTGTCTTTCCAATTCACAACCTCAATTTTCTCTTTTTCTGCTGAGTAGACGTTGAAGATCTCTCACTGCCTTGTATCTTATGCAAAATGGCGTGAATATTCATAAAACCCGTGGAGGGAATTCAATTAGAAATAGAATGCCTGATTAGTACTGCCCTCTAGGAGGTATTAGAACAAACAAAAATATAAACTCAAACAAGTAAACATTTAGAAAGTGTTTTAAACGTTTAAAAGTTTTAAAATGTAGAAGAACGCTTGAAGCGCGTTATGGCCGCTCTGCAGAAGTTTTCCTTGAACGTGCTAGACGCGTTACGGACGACGAGGTTAAAATTTTAGCAAATCAAATTTGCTTCATACATCTAATTCTTAAACATTTTATAAGAAAATACGTTCAATAAGTACAGAAAAAGCTGCTTAGAATTATTTCCAACGCAAATTATGCTTCTTGTCAACAGTTCTGCTCACCCCTACCATTGTGATAAAATTATCAGGAAATGATCATAAATTTCTTACATCCCCTTCAAAGTAATTCCCTCCCCTACACACAGCAATACGCTATTATCAACGCGTATTTCTGTGTGTACAGCCCCTAATCCTCCAAAGGCGAAACTTTTCCATGACTCGCAACGGCTTCAAAACAACGATCACGAAACGCCAGTTTTAGCCATGAAAATAAGAAAAAGTCACATGGTGCTACAATAAGTTTATACGGAGCTCAAGAAGTTATATTTCTTGAATTTTTGGCCAAGAAGTTACAAACAAGTGTTTAGAGAGAGGATAAATTATTGTCGTGCTAAATTCGTGAACCGTCTAGCTATAATTCAAGTCAGGGCTTAATTTATAAAATTAGAAGTGCCGAAGCCTTACTGTAAATTAATTTTACTATCTGTTAAAATTTTTGACATCCAAAGAATTTTTTGCTAAAATTGTAGTTCATTTACATAAAACAAGCCCTCTTATTTAGGGCTCCAGCTAGAATTACGATCTACCACAAAAACTTTGAAGTACCGAGATCAGGCTT
This sequence comes from Stegodyphus dumicola, assembly GCF_044657685.1. NCBI lineage: Eukaryota > Metazoa > Arthropoda > Arachnida > Araneae > Eresidae > Stegodyphus > Stegodyphus dumicola. The sequence goes on along the minus strand of NC_140774.1, from coordinate 13,189,648 downwards.
CGGCTCAATTTGAACTCTGATTCAAGTCGTTTTGAATGTATTGCTTCACTCTACCGCCACATAACATGTGAATGATATTCTTTTGTTTATAGTTTGGCAAGCTGATAGTTATTCATGATGAGCAAAACCGCAACAATCACAGAAAATAGTCAAACCCTGCTGGCTAATTCGGCTTATATAGTTCGACCGCCTCATCCCCGACCATGAGCGCAAACATGCATGCGCCATTCGGACCGAATTATTCTCAAAATAGAGTGGAAGGATGTGGACTTTCTTTCCCTCCAACATAGCTCTTTCCAAAGAAGAGAAGACCTTTCACATCGCAGCGAGTAATACCGCCTTTTTGGACGAGTCTATGTGTTTTGGCAGAATGCGAACTAGGGTTGCTCTTGAGACGGTCGAACTATACCAGCAGTTTTCCCGCAGTAAGTCTGATGGCAAGCACAAATGCGCTTAGGACCGATGTGTTACATTTTATACATGGTATTGCATTCCTCTTTCCGCCCACTAAATAGCACTAAGAATTCCCTCTCCCGCAGAACCAGGAACAAAGGTTCGCCCTCTGCCCTCGCACCTCGAGAGGGACACATCGCTTTTGCAACACCTGTCGTTGGCTATACTTCGCTACCTGCCAGTCGCTCGGGCTGCCCGTCGCAGAGGGTACATTACCCAGTGTACCCGGAACCCCCAGGAATGCCCAGGACGAGTCCTCAGCTCTAGGACTTGCCAGACCTACAAGCCGGCCAATTCGTGACCTTTCCGAGGCCTCTAGAACCACTAAGGTCGTAATTTGTATACCCCCGTGGCCGAGACATCCTGAGTACAGATCCTAGTCAGTAGCTTCGCAGAGTTCTCTACGTGAAACCACCCGGAACCTTATATTTTATGATACATAGAATGAAACTGATGAAAAAGTATGATTATTTTTAGCCCAAAAGAACGGCTAATAATTTCGTTTTGGCATTTTATGGCGTTTAACTATAAACGGGGTTTCACTTTTCAAATTGTGTCCACCAAATATTATCACCCTGTATTATATTTAAAGAAATTAAGTAATGAAGAATTTAGGTAAATGTATGCATGTTTCTCGCATTGTGATAAAACAACGGTACCTAGAGCCATCCAATTTTGAATAACGTACTTCTCCACACGAATATGGGCATCTGGAAGCCCAAATTTAGAATTTCTTGTATTATCTGTTTCATATTTTGTAAAGTATTTATGAGTTTTTGATTAAGAAACTCGATGATTTCAAAGCAAGTAATGGCAACACAGTACGGGGGGGGGAAATATTATCTCCAGCGCGCAAGACTGTGTATTGGAAATTCTAAAGGTATGCTCTTTTAAAATTATTTTGTGATACTGCTGGTGAAATGAATTTTATGGTTTAAGTGCGATGAACATGATATTTAATAAATAAAGGTAACACACAAAACGTTAAAAAAAAGGCCCCTTTGGGTGTAATATAAAATGTGAAAACTTTCACATTTTTTTTATTGTTTTATCGTTGAATTGAAATTACGTAATATTACACAGAATATGCGTAGCAGATTTTTTCATTCCTACCTTATGCATTGAGGATTAAGGCAAAATATCAAAATACATTCCAACTGACATTCAACCGAAACAAAACAAATATTGCAGCGGAGAACGTATTTTATTAATACCTTGATATGTGTAATGTCTTACTGTAACTAAAGTTTCGAATTAATATTGACCACATTTACGTTATTTTTCATAAATACTTCGTTAATAAACATAACTTTGGGAACTACCCACAATTTCACAGGACAGGACTTGGAATGTATTATCCGAGGATACAATTGAACTCCTGAACTAAGTTCTTAATCCTCTTTAGTTTAAAATCGATTTAAACGAAGAGCTCGTTTTAAAATTAATTAAATTAACGGGAATTGCTCACAACTGCATGGACACAGGTGCTTCAAGTCGCTCCGGGAATTCCTAATGTTTAATGTCTAAAATTAGTAATCTGCGTTTTTATAAATAATATATCTCTGCAAGAACATGGATATTTATTTATTTATTTATTTTATCTTAACTGCAGGAATAACGTTCGTTATGCTCCGAATTTAATTTAAACCGAGGCTTTCACTATAATGCTGATAGTTAGAAGTTAGATGCAGAAATACATAGTCTAGGTCTAGAATGGTAAGGTCAATCGTTAAGTTTCCATAGAAAACACGGAGTCCATTTCGGAACTGGGGAAGAAGTAAAATTCTGAACACGTGTCATCTCAAATGCACAGTTTGGGCTATAAATAATCCTACATTATGCGTTCATTAGATACCGTGTATTTGCCTACTTAAATTGTAAGCTCTTTTGATCGCAAAAAAGGCGGACGAACAGAACGTGGTTAAAAGACACGAATTTATCCACCCTTTTTAGGAAATCTCAGTTATTCTAAATGACAAGGGGAAGCTGAAAAACACAAAACTAGTTAAATTAGAAAGCAGAAATGTATTACAACTAACATAAATTTATGCTCTTCCGAATCAGCTGGGGGGGATTCAGTATACATGAAGCAAATACAAATTTTTTTAAAAATTCTGACTGGTTTCAGAATTTTAACGGTCGCCCGAAAGGATTTGTTCGCTCTCGCTGACCTCGCAGTTTATTATTCAACTGTTACAGTTGTAAGGATCTTAAGTTTTACTAACGTTTATTTTATTTTAAATCTTTACTATCACTTCTTATTTTCTACTTCCGGCCAGAATTATAAGCGTGAAGGAGTTTATGCAAAGTTGTCTGGCGAACGCCAAGTATTTAAGTGTGGCCTTTTTGCCAAGCAGAGGAGAGGAAGCCGTGAGTTCGAAGCAGGCCGCTTACCTTAGAAGTTACGCAGTTGCTACTTTGCCTTCCAGGCCAGAGGTTTTAATCCTCTTGATAAATTAAACGTATTGTAGTGTTCACAGTCTCTGTGCTACATACGCTTTCTGTTATTATAAGGCCAATCTTATTCTAAAGTTAAATTAGAGTTTAGTTTTATTTTGATATCTTTTAAGTTAGACCCCGAGTGGAGGGTCATTGTATTCCGAAGTACGGAAGTCATTGTATATAAAGAAAAAAATAAAGGGTTTTGTATACCCTTCGTCTGTATCCTGTCTACTTACTACAATTAGTGAACATAGCTTTAGTAAGCTCTCTGTTCTAGTCAGGTCATTGTATGTTTCCGAAGAAGGTTAGAAGAAACATTGAACCTGATAGTGGCGCCCGACGAAGAATAACCATGGCCGAGTTTCAAGAAGAACCTGTGCTGCCTGCAGAAACAGCTCAGAATCCAGAAATGCCAGCTGCCGCCCTGGAAGGATTTGGGTATATTGTCCAGACCATGCGCGCTTCGATGAAACCAGAAGCAACGTTTAATGGAAACTCACAGGTAACCAGTTTTTTGGAAAAATTGGATGACCACTTCATGCTCTACCCCGTGCACGAGTTTCAAAAAGTTACCTTAGCTACCAGCGCTTTGAGGGGCCAAGCGCTTAACTGGTTCAAATGTATCGGCAGAAGTCTCTTGGGTCAAGCAGGAAGTCCCACCTATACCTACGAAAATTTCAAGACTGCCCTACTAAAAGCCTTCCCTGTTGTAAGGGATCGAGCGAAATTAGAAACAGAACTTTTCAGTATATATCAACAAAGAATGGAAAACATGTCGAGTTTTATTTTAAGAAAAATTCACGTTTTCAAGCTCTTGTATGGAAACCGTCCGGATCCTGAAATAATTCAAGTGATTTTGCCGAGGTTACTACCCCAAGTGCAAGACTTTATTGAATTGAGAAATCCGACTACACTGGAAATATTATTTGAGCTAGCAATCCAGTTTGAAAGTAGAAGAACGGCGGACGTCGAAAGAAGACGCCAATATCAACAGCGAAACCAATTTGGTACGCCAAGACTACAGCAAACTCAAGCACATGGCTACGGAGAAAAAGCGAATCAGTGGGCAAGGAAACCCGAGCATTCAAAAACAGCCGGCGAACGTCGACAGTTCAATAGCAACCCAGGAAAAAAGTCTCAAGGCCAGTGGAGAAAGAAGGAAAGCACCGAAAGGAAAAATAATTTAAACTAAAACGGATTTCTGCTGACGAGAGGGTGCGGAAATCCGAAGGCCACGAAAACCCCTCTTCCTACAAGTTAAATACAGTAATGGTGAAAAATTTAACTCTTCCGAAGATTGAAGTCTTGGTAAATAATATCCCGGCCACCGCACTCCTGGATACCGGCGCGCAGTGTTCCTGTGTGGCAGAAGTCTTTTTTAGAAAGTATTTTCGCAAATACCGCATATATAATGCGGATAATACAACAGTATTAGCGGCGCAAGGAGAACAATGTAAGTGCGTAGGTAAAGTACCTTTGTACATCCGTATCAAGGACGAACAAGTAAAGGTGATGTTTTTTATAGTAAAGAATTTGCAAGCACACTTAATACTAGGAATAGACTTTCTTTCAGACGCACAAGCTACACTGGATTTTAATGAAGCGTCTCTTAAGCTGACGATGAAACCAGTGCGTGTAGAAAAGGTTGAACCGCCAAGGTTAAATCTCGACCACCTGCCTAATGACGAGCAAGATAGAATCCGACAAGTGGTAAGTGAATTTGCTTCCTTATTTAGTGATATTCCAGGATTTACCCAGGTTACTAACCATAGTATTGACACCGGAGATGCATTGCCGGTTCGTCAAAAACCATACCGGTATGATAAGAATAAGGAAAAAATTATAGAATGGCATATTACCGATATGCTACGTAAAAAGATCGTAACGCCTATCTCAAGTAGTTATGCTAGTCCGGTGGTTTTATGTAAGAAAAATAATGATTATCCTTTGGAGCATCCAAAAAGGTGGAGATTCGCTATTGATTACCGTAAATTAAATTCCATAACGAAATATCCGGTATATCCGTTACCGATTATAGAAGAAATTTTAAGGAACATAAAATCAACCAAATTTATGACAACTTTAGACTTAACGAATGGTTATTTTCAAATAGGGATCAGGCCTGAGGACGTGCCTAAGACTGCTTTTATAACCAAGTCTGGCACTTATGCATTTTTGCGAATGCCGTTTGGCCTTTCAGGCGCCCCAGCAACATTTCAGCGATGCATGGACATTGTGTTAAGACCTGTTCTCGGAAAGTCCACATTTATCTATTTAGACGATATCATTATTACTAGTGATAATCTAGACCAACATGTACAGGATTTAAGACAGGTGTTTTCTTTATTAAATGAGGCCGGTCTAAAAGTTAATGTCGAAAAATGCAAATTTGCAGCCCCTGAATTAAAATATTTAGGTTACAAAATATCGCAAAAAGGGATCGAGACAGATGAATCAAAAATAATCGCTGTACAAAAGTATCCGACTCCAAACACGGCAAAGAAGCTCTCTTCTTTTCTAGGACTTTGTTCATATTATAGGTCCTTTATAAAAGATTTTGCGGCTATCGCTGAGCCATTGTTAAAATTAAAAAGGAAAAAGGCAAGATTCTCGTGGACGGCCGAAGCCAATAGTGCTTTCGAAAAATTAAAACAAGCATTAACGCAAGCCCCTGTGTTGAAATTTCCTGAAAAGGATGAAAATTTAGAAATTTCAGCGGATGCTTCGGATTATGCGGTAGGAGCGGTACTTTCGCAAAATCAGCAGCCAGTGGCATTTTTTAGCCGAACTTTAAATCAAACACAAAGAAACTATTCCGCGACCGAGAGAGAGGCACTTGCAGTTCTGTTAGCAGTGCAAAAGTTCCGAGTCTATTTTGGAAAGGCGCCGATAACAGTATATTCTGATCATGCGGCGGTAACTAGATTGTACTCTGGGAAAAATTTATCCCCAAGGTTAATAAGATGGGCACTCAAGCTGCAAGAATATAATCTGGTAATCAAGCATACCCCCGGAAAGGAAAATATCGTAGCAGATGCCCTGTCACGAATTAAATTAGACGAACAGGGTAATACCGTAAAAGTTGCAATGCTGACAGCGTGTACAATAAATTCCCGAGAAACTGTAATAACCGAACTGGGTAAGGATCCTGAGTTTGGAAGTATTTATGAGTATTTGAAGGATCCTGAAAATTTTAGCCACCAAGATATTGTGGCGATAAGAAATAGGGCGGCCCATTACGAACTAATAGATGGTCTATTATTTTATACAAAAACTACGAATTCCAACAACGAATTTCGACCTGTTATCCCAGCTAGTCTTAGATTAAATATCCTGCAAGAGCTCCATGACAGCCCTTTAGCTTCTCATGCTGGTATTCGAAAAATTACTCAACGCGTACGCGAGGCAGTCTACTTTCCTGAACTGCAAAAGTTAACAAGGGCGTATGTCCAGTCCTGCCCAACATGTCAAACCGTTAATTATATTAATTTCCGCCCGGCCGGGTTTCTAAATAGTATTAAATCCGAATTTCCAAATGAAATAATCGGCATCGATTTATTGGGCCCTTTCCCAAAAAGTCAGTTAAACAAAAGTCGCTATCTCCTTGTTATAGTTGATCATTTTAGTAAATGGACCGAAATTGTTCCCTTAAAACGAGCCTCCGCGAAATTAGTTACCGATTCTATTTTAAATAAATATATTTTAAAATACGGGGCGCCCCTAAAAGTTATATCGGATAATGGTCCTCAATTTGTAAGTAATATATTTGAAGACATGTGCCAAAAACTGGGCATACGTCATTTAAAAATGGTCCCGTATCGGCCGCAATCAAATATAGCGGAACGGGTCAACAGAAATATAGTGAAAATTATCCGTAGTTATGTTAAAAATTTTCATAAAAGCTGGGATAACTATGTCAATGAATTTGCTTTCGCCCTTAGGACCGCAAAACATGATACAACGGGCAAAACTCCTGCTGAGTTATTTCTAGGCAGAAAGGTTATAACACCGTTAGATAAACTATTTTATGTGCAACAAAGAGCCCCAGAATTTAAAATGGGTGATATAGAAAAACTAATAAAAGAAGCAAAAAAGAATACGGAAGTAGCACAAAGAAAACAAAAATTGTATTATGACTTGAAACGACGGGGAGTAACTTATAAAGTAGGGGATGAAGTACTAAAAATTAAGCATTCACTTTCTTCAGCACCAGAAGATAAAACTGCCAAATTTTTTCCACGCTTTGAAGGACCATATGTTATAGAAAAAATAACTCACGCTGTTGTAGTGTTAAAGGCAAGAAATGGTGAAACCTGTTCCGCAAACATTGACCAGATAAAACCATTCTATGACCGTAATAAAATGCAAATCTTTTCAGATCTTTTGCAGGATCCGGTACGGCAGACACCGCAGGTACAAGTTCCAGAGGTGGGAAAACGACAAGTACAAGGGCAAGCCAATGAGAGACAGAAGCAAGTGAAAAGAAAATTGCCCCGCGGAAAAATTGAAGGTACAAAGAAAAAGAAGCCGTTCCACCGTCCAAAAAACAGAGTTCACGAACACCCCCAGAATGAAGAAGGGAGAAGGACGACGTATGTGGAAAAGACCAGGAGAAAGGACGGCAACTATAACCCGGCTGTGAAACGGAAGATTGACTCATCCGACAGAACTCTCCGCAGCAAAAGTCGCCGAACTGCGGAAGGGCCATCAGCGGCGGAGGAAAAAGTACAAGAAAAATTTGAACGGCCAACAACGAGGTCCAAGCAGGATCACGACAGAAGTTTCCCGGTTCCACCAAGACCAGCTGCCTTCAAACGGCCAAGACCACAAGCAGAGGACAGAAGGAAGATGTTCAAGGGTGGCCGTAGTGGTGAAAAACGGAAGCTTCCAGAGGAAAGCACTGAAGGGCGAGCCCGTACAAGAAGGAGGATCAACCAAGCTACGGTCTGCAGCACCTTTAAAGACTGGGCCCAGAAAAGGATGTCTGAATATTACAAAGATAAGTAAAATTTTATGTTACTTTACAAACTTAAGTTAATCTTTCATTCTTACTGCAAGTGGCAGATTTCAAGAAGTTTTACCTCATGCGAGGTCTACCTTTATCGCCAAAAGGGCGAGAAATGAGTTGTGACCGATTTTCTTATTATGTTTTTCAATTACTCGCGCGTAAAACTAAAGTTGATGTATAATAGCGTTGTGTAAAGACTTAAATATTGTAAAAAGTTATTGTATAAATTTTATTTAAAACATTCTAACAAGAAAGAAGTTTTAGTCTGAAAGACTTTTTGAAATGTAGTATTATTTCAATGTAGAAAGAATTGGCACTTGCTTTGAAAAGAATAGAAGTTAACAATGTACTACTAATGTATGTTTTCAAATGTGTAAAATTAACGGCATCTTGATATGTTCTTGTATACATGTGAACTGTTATTTTGAATGTTTAGAAATAACGTGATATGGTAAAAGTGAAAGTAATGTTAAAAAATTTGTTATTCGTGTGACTGTAAAGATTAAATCATGGTGAATATGTGTTAAAGGTTGAATGATGTAGTTAGGCTCTCTGACGCTACACTTTAGAGTTAGCCACTTTCAGAATAGTACCTCAGGGTCTAGAGTTGAAATTAGGGTGTGTTAAGAGGTCTCGTATGTTGAATTTTAACACATTAGTGTTTTGATTGTAGGAGGAAGTGTTGAACACATAGACAGAAACACATTCGTGTTTGGTGTTTTTACAACACATGTCAGAGAGCACGGGGAGAGATAATTAAAATAGTCATGAATGAAATAAGAATGTTAAGAAAAGTATATTCTATATGTTATTTGCAATGTCATTCTGTAACATTTCATTAAACTAGTTTTCCTTCCAGATCTCTGGAAGGAACCAGAATTGAATAAAGCTCCTGTTTTGATGCAGTACAGATGAAAAAGAAAAAAGATTGTTGTATATTCCGGGAGCTGCTATTGTAACAAATTTCTTTCTTTTAAAATTTTCTAGTTTCTAGCTAAGTTATGATTGTAAAAGTTTGGCCTCGCGTTAGTTTCTAGAGCTAAAAGTTTTCAACAAGGTCGTTTTAGACCTCAGTTTCAAACTAATTAACTCTGGCGGGAAGTATGTAAGGATCTTAAGTTTTACTAACGTTTATTTTATTTTAAATCTTTACTATCACTTCTTATTTTCTACTTCCGGCCAGAATTATAAGCGTGAAGGAGTTTATGCAAAGTTGTCTGGCGAACGCCAAGTATTTAAGTGTGGCCTTTTTGCCAAGCAGAGGAGAGGAAGCCGTGAGTTCGAAGCAGGCCGCTTACCTTAGAAGTTACGCAGTTGCTACTTTGCCTTCCAGGCCAGAGGTTTTAATCCTCTTGATAAATTAAACGTATTGTAGTGTTCACAGTCTCTGTGCTACATACGCTTTCTGTTATTATAAGGCCAATCTTATTCTAAAGTTAAATTAGAGTTTAGTTTTATTTTGATATCTTTTAAGTTAGACCCCGAGTGGAGGGTCATTGTATTCCGAAGTACGGAAGTCATTGTATATAAAGAAAAAAATAAAGGGTTTTGTATACCCTTCGTCTGTATCCTGTCTACTTACTACAATTAGTGAACATAGCTTTAGTAAGCTCTCTGTTCTAGTCAGGTCATTGTATGTTTCCGAAGAAGGTTAGAAGAAACATTGAACCTGATACAGTCACTCCTACTAACCCTTACTTATTTGATTATTTTTGTCTTTTTAGCTTTATTTTTAAGCATCATTTTCTTCGCACTTACGTCACATACAATTGAACAACAAAATTACAAAAATTTTAAAAGTAGCATTCTATACGTTTAGAATTCCAGATGCAACGTTAAATGTTAACATATATTTTTCTTTTTTTTCTTTTTTTTTTTTTCTTCCTTCCTTTCTTTTTTTTATAATTTTTCTTAGTTTATCATATCAATGTTTAATTTTCTTATTAAGATGGATTTTTTTATTATTAACGTTTTGTGTGTTTACTTTATTTATTAAATATCACATTCTTGGAACTACCAACAAAAAATATTTTAAAACAGCATATCTTCAGAATTTCGGATTTCGCTGGAGATAATTTTTTTTTTCCACGAATAGTGTTGCCACTGCTCGCTTTCAAATCATTAAGTCTGTTAATAAAAAATTCTTTAAAGTTTTACAAAACGTAAAAGAGATAATAAAACAAATTCAAAATTCAAAATTGAGGCTTCCAGGTGCTTATTTTCGGGTAAAGGACTACGTTACTCAAAATTTAACGGCTCTAGGTACCGTTGATTTTTCACAGTGCGAGAAACATAAATACATTCAGGGCTGGATTTAGACTTGATAAAGCCCTAAGCTATTTGAGACATGGGGCCCTCTACAAATCCACATAAATCAGGGCCAAATATGATATTTGGATATCTAGAGAGTGTTTTGGGGGCAAGAAAGCCGGGGGCTCTAAGCTATAGCTTGTGTAGCTTATGCGTTAATCCTGCACTGCATACATTCACGCAGATTCTTCATTATTTAATTTCTTCAACTATAATACAGGGCGATAATATTTGGCGGAAACAATTTGAAATGTCATGCAACGCATTCAAGTGTTTCGACGAAAAATGCTGTTTTGAGACTATTTGGGGCCAATATAAAATCAAGATTTACATAAAAAAAATAAAAAAAAAATAATAATAATAATAATAAAAAAAAATAAAGAAAAAGAAAGAAAAGAAAAAAGAAAAAAGAAACTAAAACATAATATTCAAGAGTTTTTACCGAGGCATGTGGCTTAACGCAGAGTAATTGGTAGAACCCTGTATGAAAACTATTTAGAAGGAGATAAATAGAAATACATTGTGACCCTTGATGAAATGTTGAGCCCAATCTCTTCGAATGATGATAACATTGGCTCCTTCATTGATGGTCGCATGCAAGGAATTCCATTGATATATCCCATGATGAGAAGTCCATTACCACTCATTGCAAAAACTGAAGCGCTTTAAACTGGGGCTTTTCATTATCTGGCAACCTCCTCCCCGCGAGATTGCCACTAACTAGTTTCCTTCCATCTTGCTGGGAGCGGTATTAGCTTCCGTGCCTTGGGGTATTCTGCTATTTCTTCGTATGTGGCCTTCAGCACCACATACTTCGTTATTTTAGGTTCGCGGATGCCATTGATGAACTACTGCAGGGGCAAGATTTCCCTTGTTTACATCGGACACTCCGAAGAGATCAGACAGCCTTTCAAAATCCGTGGCAAGTTCCTAGAGTGCTTTTGTGGGCTTCTATTGACGGGATTTTAACCGAAGCCTGCTGTAATCTTTTAAAGACTTCTCCCCCAAGCGCAGCTCCAACGCGCAGGACAGAACTTCGAAGTCTGGCCTCTGGTTTACGGGATGAGTCTGAAGGATATCTGCTGAGTCTGCTCTCAGAGAATCGGGGAGATGACAGGCCGCATCCCATCCGTTCGCCTCCGCCACTATAGAAAATTGTATTTTATACATTTGCCAGGAGGTCTTCCCATCATGTGTGAATAGCTTCAGAGAAGGACGAGCAGGCACTAGTAAAAATTTAAAACCATCAGATTTGCTCCCTACCGTCGCTACGAATTTCTTCAAGGTATCAACTTCTTTAGCGACCGCAAAATTTTTGTCATCAATTTGTTATTCGATTTGTTGCTGCACAGCAGAAACTCTCTCTTCTATTTGTTCTGTGACAGAAGATACCCTTTCTTCAGTGTGTACAACTTTATTTTCAACAGCGCCTATTCTGACTCAAATTTGTTTTCTATTGCGCAGGTAACTTCTGTTTTCATTTTCTTTTCACCTGATTCAGTCTTTCTTGAACACCTTTAATCTCTTTTTCAACGGACTCTTGGACAGCTTCCATCGTTCTTTAACGGATTTTTGGCCAGCTTTCCCTCTTGTTTGAACGCAGCAAAAGCTGGCACCAACTTCCTTAATTGTTCTTTTCTTAATTCCTCTTGCCACTGACATTCAACCCCACTCCTGACACCAAAAATTATTAAGTGCGTACGGGTTCGAAATAGATTGAATAAACACAGGTCAGTTTATAGATTAATAATTTTTTTGTTTCTTCAAAAGAACTATTTCAGAGCTCTGGAATTTTTCACAGAAATATTCGTACAAATATTCGTTCAAATGTTCACAGTATCACACAGTGCAATCAGTAGTTACACTTCAAACTGCTATTAACGTTAAACACAACGCAATGCAAGGATCATCTAAAAGGAAAGCTAACTCTGATATCTCAGTTCACTCGGAACTAACAACTCGCAACCACAATAACTAAGCAACTGAGAGCAGATCCTCTCCCTTCGGCCTTAAATAGTTTTCAACCGGCCTCCGAGATATTTCTAGTACTTTCTACTTCTCGAAATTCCTGGAAAGTAACACGAGGGTGGAATTACGGTTACAGCTAACATAGCGGCCAATTACAATTATTCAATTTCAATACACATTACGGTAATAAAGGTACCAGACCAAAATGTCGTCAATTGGTCGCAAATTTGGCGACAAACTAAGTCGCCAAAACCATATTCCGCTTGGCGATATCTCTCCAAATTACCGAGATACCCATTTACTCTGTTAAATTCACTTGCCCCTGTATTCTTACTTTTCCGACATAGCTTTTTCTTAGATTTGTGTTACAAAAGAAATACTACAATTTTACTCATAATTCTACTAAAATTACCAAACTATGTAAAAAATTCCTAACAATATATACTATAACTCTCTGGTTAATTCGCAAACCGGTTAACCCGCCCCCGGTTAGTGGAGAATCTGCTGTACTTTATTCTGACTTGTATGCGTTTCAAGATTGCAGGAATTGTTCAGCATTAACATGTTGGTTTCTTTTGAAAACTTTTTATGCCTCTGACTATGGTAAATAAACCATTTAATAATACCATTGGAACAGAAGGATAGAACAGAAAAATAGAAAATTATTTTATCAAAATTACACTGCACAAAATTCATCTGAAATAAAAACTAGGTAAAAGCGAAACTTTACCGATTTAATTTGAAGACTTCACTTCGCGCTAATACCATAATACGCCACTAGTAAAATGTAAATTATTTCTCAAAATTTCCAGTTTTCTTATAAAATTCTGAACTGATATTATTCTGTTGATATTGCTATAAAAAACTAAAAACATTAAACTGAAAGAAAGCGTATACCATAACACATTATTGTCACACACACAAAAAAAATTTCCCATATATGAACCCCTAGCGGCGTACCCGCTCAATCAACAGGAATGAAATTTCGGATATTTTCATTTGAAACTATGTCTTCGAGATTGTGATGATTTAAAAGAATATAGCTCTAACGGTTACAGGTACAGTGAAAAACTTTCGAAATTTTCGAAAGGCCCCTGCGAATTTTTCAAAATTTTTTTCCTCTGCGTAAATTGATCAGAGAATTGAAAATCCATAAATGGCGTTGGAAAGTGCACGTACGACGAAAATTGCTGCCGTAAAATATTTGCAATGAAAAGCATTTTGAAGGACCAGTGACAACACTCTGGGATGGACAGTGACTCTGGGATGTCCCTGTCTAAGGAATAAGAATGTTTACATACAGTAGGCGCTGACTTAATGTGATCACATTTGTTCATGGCCATTTTGATATTGACCGAATGATAACATTGGTAGATGAGGAAAAATATCTTTAGAAATAGGAGTGGAATTTGAACTAATTTGATATAAATATAACTAGAGCTACATAAATAGGACTTTCACAGCTACTGAAGAGTAAAATTTAAAATTAAACAAAAAAAGTAACGTTTGCTTGGCGTAGATATTTTCAGAGCATTTTTTTATCCCTACGGAAACAAAGAAGTCTGCATACTTTTCTTTCCCCCTTCTTTTTCCTGTATCTGATGCCCTTAAAATAGGTAGCATTAATAGAAATCTGTATCAAACTGAAAGATTTCCCACCTCCCCCCCCCCATAATTTTAAACGTTTGATTAAAATCGAAACCAAGATGTTTGGTGACCTTGTAGAGACACACCACGAAGGCACTGTAGGAAAGCGGGAGAAATACCTTACATACTCCCCTTTTTAAAGGGCGACTGGGGATTTTAGGGGATCCAATCGCCAAATCCTGGGTGTGGAGAATCCTTATCCAACAGCCTTTTAGTTCGGGCGCCACTGTAGAGACACTAGGATTTTTTGGAAGCAAGAGAGATGAAAAATAGCAACCGCCTTCGCCGGGTATCGAACCACGGACCTCTGGAATACCGGCTCAGTGTGCTGACCACTAACCACGAAGGCACTATAGGAAAGCGGGAGAAATACCTTATAACTCAATGACTTGGTGACATTTCTGAGTAACTTGGCTATTTTTATAATGCATTACAAACTTATTTGGCAACTTTGTTTCAGTTTACTTTATTACAATTTTGCACGAGAGCGAGTCAACTTGGTGACGGAGAAGAAGAAGATCTGATATGACACGAGAGCTACAGAGCATCGATTCAGCGAATGTGACACGTTGTGCTTGTGGAATCCGATTCGACGGAAAGAACTCTCTCCTAAACTACAATCACCTTCGAATAGCCCTTACACAGTTATACGAGGGCAATCCCAAAAAAAAAAGGTCTGCTATATTTTTAGATATACAAAGAACCGTTTATTTTCTATAATTGCTACATCACTTTAAAGATTGAAGAATGATTTATTTTTCAACATAATCGCCATTTCGGTCGATGCATTTTGGTAGACGCTGTGGCAGTTTTACAATGCCCATGTCATACCAGCTTGCCGCCATGCCCTTCAGGAAGCGTTGAGGAGCTTCAGGAGCATCCAGATGATCCTCCGATCTTTACAAATTTTACGAACTCAACAATCGCGAAACTCAACGAATACGAACTCAACAATCGCGATTGTCTCGTCGGCAATTGACGGCCTCCCGCTCCTTTCTTCGTCATGAATTTCAGTACGACCGGCTGTAAACTCTCTACACCACTTGCGAACGTTTTTGACATCCATACACTTCTGTCAATAGGCGGTGAATTTTAACCGGTTTAACGCCTTTTGCGTTCAAAAATCGAATAACTGCGCGCACTTCGCACTTGGCGGTAACGTTTATCGGGAGCTCCATTTCGAATGGCTGCCAAGCCGAAACTGAGCATCCGAGCGAAGCGCCTGCGTGCTTATGTGGTAGCGGAGAAGGCACCACTCACAACAGTGTTGCCAACAACCGTATTAAAACTTTCTCTACGTCCCCAAAAAATAGGAGACCTTTTTTTTGGGATTGCCCTCGTAACAGGCTGAACGACGTCGTACTTCGGACCCATACGTCATTGAATTATAAGCCTAAAGTCGTTCATTACGACAAGTTCGACCATAGAACGCAGTCTCCATAGTGTATATAATGTAAATAGTATATTAAGACCATGGTCCTGTATATGAATTTGTTAATTTACGTATTTGTTTATTTTTATGTATATGAATTTGTTAATTTACGTATTTGCTTATTTTTATTGTATATGAATTTGTTAATTTACGTATTTGTTTATTCGTTTAGCATTTGATTTGTCTCATGTCATTTATTGAATTATTGTTTATGTATTGCATTGATTTTCTTTAGTTGTAAGGATGGCTTCCTGTCCAAGGATTGTACTGCCCGGAATGTGCAGTCTTTTGGAGGAGGGCAATGTATGAAATTTAGGTAATTTTAGTGAAATTATATGCAAAATTGTTGTATTTCTTTTGTATAATATAACATGAAAATCTAAAATCATCGCAGTAAGCAATGTTATTTTGCATGTTTTCGTATACAAACGGGCCGAACCTCGGATTTCCATAACAATATCCGAATGATGACACTAACCGCAATCACGTTAAGCGACATCTACTGTAACTTTTTCAACTAATATTTCCGTGCTCGTAAAAGTTTTCTTCAATAGCGCTTGTTTTAATTGGTCAGAAATGATGTGTTCAAAAATCAGTCATTTCTATTTTCTTGTGAAAAAGAAACCTATCATAAGTCATCTGAAAAAGTGGTTACCCAAAATGCTTGCTTTAGGAAAAACAGAATTATCAGTGCATTTGTCTGGATGCAACAGTGTTTATGGTCATGGTCACAGCTACAACAAGAAGATAATAACTGGAAACGTTTAAAAAACATTAAAATGTTTCATCGTTTAAGATAGTCTCATCAATAAAAATTAATTTTTCGTTATGGAAAAAACGGTTATTTCCTTTCTGTCCGGATAACTGCTTCCATTAATAAGACATTCAGTTTCATATAATATTACGAAATCTTGAAGTTCCCAAACAACAAGGCAGCATTTTCTTTTAATAAAATGATAAACGCTTTTAAACGGATTTTTTTAATATCAGACAATCATGTAATAATTATTTTCAGTCTGTAATTTCACTAATATCTGTTACCTCCAGATGCGCAGAGCAACAGAAATTAAGTTTCTTTTAAATACATGATGGCTACTTTCTATTCGACTGGACATACTCCTTTCAGAACTTTTATTATCAGAACTTTCCGAGTAATAAAATTTTTATGACAAAATTTAAGAACTACTACGTGCTTTACTCGTACTTTAAAATTTTCATAAGAACTCCTGGCAATCTGCCAGACTTAGTTGCAACTCGAGACCGGTCTGAAACAAGTGACGACACGGGATAATCTACTACTACTAAATTCGGAAACACAAATGATTGGGAAGATTTGATGGTAAAATAAGTAAACGCAACTCGCCAGTTGCAACACTGTACCAGTAGCGGCCAAATAATGGCCTGCCATTAACGGCCGACGAATTCATTTGCCTTCACGCATCAGGAAAGTTTATTATTATTATTATTATTATTAGCCGTCTAAAATATTTATTATGAAAAAGAAGAAACAATATAACGGTACTAACGAATCCAGTTAATATAATTTCACGCGTAAACTTAACATATACTATATGTAAATAAAGAAGAGTGTCCGTGTGTTTATCCTTCATGCACATCTGCAGCTTTATTCCGATGTTGATGAAATTTGGCGCACACGACATTCAAAGCAAGAAGATCGCTATCTATATAAGATTTCTCGAAAACCACTCCACGGCGTCCGCACTCTTTATATACGCATATTTTACATTAATTTAACGAACTTTTGATTAAAATCTCAATGATTTAAAAAGCTTTCACTTGGTTAGTTGGTTTATTTAATTACGATAAAAGCTCTCGACCGCTATCAGACCTAAGAGGAGGGAGTCTTCGTGGAGGACTTCCTAAATGAAGGAATTCCTGGTTCGTATACACATTACAATGGTGAAAACCACCAAAACGCCATGCAACCAGCCCGTGCCCCGAACTGAACTACCAGTATTCAGCAAATTTACCGCTCGGCCGCTGGTGATCCAAGCTGCTGTCCGTCTGCATATCGTGAGATATTTGCCAGACGTACGGACGTGATACACAAAGATAAAGGTCAATGAATGTGTCAATAATGGCTTTATTAATACAAGATTTGATTAACATGCAAAATCTTGAAATTATTTTTTTACTTCCTTGTACGAAGTAAAAAGGAAGTATTGTAATCGCAAAAAGTTTCAGGCAGCTTATTTCAACGAAAATATCCATTTTGACCGCTATCGAATGCAATTTAACGATGTTTTTGCGTGATATCTGTACGTAAGGACAGAATAAAATACTCTTTTCCTTCAAAAAAATTATAAAACTGCTTTAAAATTAATTCTGAAAAGAATTTTTCGTGGCGTCTGTACGAACGTATGTACGTAAGTGCGGGCGTACGTATCTCGCATAACTCAAAAACGAGTAGCCTCAGGACGTTGAATTTTGTATATAGGACTGCTATAAGATGTTAGATGTGCACCTCGTATTTTGGTTGCAATCGGCCACACCAAACGTATATAAATATATTTATATATATATCCACTCTGTTACCCGGCTCAGTGATCCCAGTTTCTTTGCTCTTCTATGTTTGTAAATTGTACATTAATGAAAATGATTGTATTATGTTGTTTTTATCTTCCGGTTAAGGTTTTTATGCCTTTAGTAAATCTGTATGCAATATTTTTAGAATTATCAACAATTTTAAAGTTGTCTAAGTGCCGCTAAGCCTTTTTTTTTTATGGCGGCCATTGATGTTTACATTTGAAACAGGAGACTAGTGGATTTGTTGCCAATCTAGAGAAACTTAGCTTCGCAACAACAAAGATAACGCATTCATTTATTATTGCCAATTAAATCATGCTTAATTCTTTCTGGAATTTTTTCGAGGAAATAAGCGTTTGAAATTTACTTCGTAATTTTTAATATAGATATTTTGAGTTTTTATGTATTTTTGCCTTCTCGCGAAGTGAGAACTGAATTAATTAAATGAGAAATACTCAATCGTCTGTGAAAAACTGTTTCTCTTTTGTTTTGTTTGCTTAATTTCTTTTATACATCATTCTAGCTTTATTATAGTATTTGAATAGAACATGTGGCAGCGATTAGATAATTCTATTCTTTAAATGATATAAATGTGCATTATGAATTATAATATGAACAAAATATATAAGTTAACTGTTATATAATTATTGGATTATATTACAGTTAATTTAGTTTCCGTTACGTAATTATTATATAAGTTAACTGTTATATAATTATTAATACTGTTAAGTGAATCTAGGGCCAGAGTGTCGCTATGGTAAACAAATACCAGAGTGAATTTTTAAGAATGCATTTATTCTATTGTGGTTTATGCGCTGTCGGCGAAGTAGATTTAATTCAATCCAATAAGTTTAAATGAAATGCAAGAAAAAATGCGTATAATTTAATATTCCGTACAAGGAAGTCGTGTGTTGTACACATCAGAATTTTTTTCTTTAGAGAGAACTGCTACAGACTTGGCTGATAAAATTTGTACTGCTTTTGTACACATCAAATCTGAAGATTCTGACGTTGAATACGAGAAACTTAAAAACATCGAGAAAATTTAATTGCAACTCATATTACTAAAGCATGTCTCGATATACTTTTAAATTTTTATGAAACGTTGAATCGAAATACAGATGGAAAAAATAATTAAAGCTCTTCAAATTAAAACCTGTTAAATTTAATGGGGACATGAAAGACTGGATCGCGTTTTGGGGTCAGTTCTGTACAATTCATGATAATGAGCCAATTGGCTATGTAGATAAATTTCAGTATCTCATATAATGCTTGACAATAATTGGCAGTAGAGCCTGAGAAGTTATAGATAGCTATCCTCCAACTGCTTATTACTATGCAAAGCTATTAATAACCTAAAAAACGGAGTCTGGCTGCGAAAAGCTTCTTGTTAAGCATTATTTTCGCCAGCTGCTTTTATTGGTGGTAGAAATGCTATGAACGCGAAAGCGATGATGAATGTCGTGCAGCTGTAGGATAGACCAGTGGTTTTCAACCTTTTGACTAACGCGTACCATCTTAACAAAAATTGAAAAACTTTAGTACCAACCACTACGTTTTACAATGATTATTTTGCAGTTTCTCAATAGAAATATTTTTTAAAAATATTTTGCCATTTGCGCAACTTATTGGCTGTTAGATGTGCGCACATAAAAAATATTAAGTCAAAAATTAGTTATGATTTTAATTATCAAAATCTGAGTTATAATACTTTAATTCTAAAATTTAATGCGAAATTTGGGCCTGTTTAAGTCAGATCAATTTCTTTATGTCTGGTCTTATTTCATTTAAATTAAAATCCAATTTTAAATTAGGATCCAATTTTAATTTTATTCCATATTTCTTTTTCAAATAAAACGTAAAAGAAAATACTTATTCGCAAAAATAGGCTGTACAAAAAGACAGTAAAAATTTAACAGCTTTATTTGAAACGCCTTTAAATTCTTTATTTCAGCCGAAAGTTAGCAAGTGTGTTATTTTTGAAATCTTCAGTTAGAGCTCGATCACAAGAAATTTCTATCAATTTTTCTTTTTCTTCACGAGATTTTTGAATTTAATAGTTAAAAATACATTGTTTCTTTGCGTACCACCTATTTTTCTCTTGCGTATCACCAGTGGTATGCGTACCACCGGTTGAGAATCTCTGAGATAGACTGTACACACAGCTGAGGTCTGAGACACATCGTCTGGCGTGACTACTAACAAATATACCGCCATGTTACTGCCGTTGGGGAAATCCTGTATTTCAGAAAATATGTTAAGGGTTTCCTTACGTAATCCCCTAAAGAAGAAGAAACCTCTTATTAGAATAGACTATTCCAGTTACTGTTGTTTATTCGAGAGGAAGTTGAAAACTATGAACTAGTTCCTTTATCCAAAAGTTGGTTTCAAATCAAATGAAATTTTAAATAAAAGTCAAAAGTACACAGGACATATTTTATGTCCCGAATGGTTCTTCCCCGGGGTCGACTTGGGGGCAACTCCCGCATTTCTGGCTAAGACCTGTACCTAGACAGACTCCATTTCCGGGGTAAACAATCCTTCTTCACAGTGACTAGAACCATCTTTTATTCGGTCATAAGGTCAGGCTCGGCAGGAACCGTACTGATACTGTCTTGTCTGCCCTTTGGTTGTGCGGACGTTACATGGCTTGATTTCCAAGGTTGTCTTTGGGGGTTTATCTTCTTATTCATTTCTTTCACAGTAAACCCTTAACGGTTTGTTCATTTTTCCTTTAGCCAATGCTTTTTCTTAATCAATTCAGTTTCCTTATCGAAGTTGTGGAGGTAATTGCATTAAGTTGCAAAGGTATTCCGGAAGACAAACGCCTTGGGCCTTGGGGGTTTGGCTTCCCTAGGTCAACAAATGGAGACAGACTACGGATGTGCTACTCTTTACTTTGTCGGTGGATGCTTCCCGTCCATCTTTGACTTGCGAAACATAATCCCAGACTGTGTGTATCACATAAGTCTCCCTGGGTTCACCGGGGAGGGTTATGTCTCCTTGGATCGCTTCTAGGGGTTGGGGCGTTTAACCGTATTAAGGCTACCTTAATACGTGCCGTATTAAGCCGTGTCTCGGAGACTCTTCTCAATGGTGCACTGTCCCTATAGCTAATGATCTAGTTTCGGGTACTAATGCTATGAAATCTGCTTCTGTATTCTGTGGGAAACGCACTACTCTCAAGACTGTTTTAAAGGCCAAAAATTACCTTTAAGGGCAAAAAGGATATTTTAAAGAAAAATAAAGCCTGTTTTGTATGTTTAAAAATCGGACATTATTCGAAATATTGCAATGCGTAATTCGAATGCATCATTCGAAATGTTCGCTGCGTAATTCGTGAAAAGGAACATTGGACTATATTATTTCCTGAACTGTTTAAGTTAATTCAGAAGCTCACGTTGATGAAATGTAACGTTGCCTAACCAAAGCCAAATAGAAGTTCTTCAACGAACTCTGCTTGTGTCCATTGAAATGGGAAGGGGTATGACAGATGGGAAGAGAAGAACTGTTAAAAGCTTTATTTGACACGGGATGACAGAAATCTTCTATTCTTTAATCTACCACCAAATGAGGGCAGTTGCTCAGCGAAAGGAAAATTTAACATGCATTTTGTTTTGTGGTATTAGTTCCAGAAAGCAACATAAATGAAGTAATTTAAAGAAGAATTACGCTGTCAACGTTTTCCACTTATCATCTGGTATTATTTCGGTACAGACACTACTCCGCTGAATTGTTAAGGATAAGATAAAGAACTGCATTTTCATGTCAAAGTATTTTATCTGCGATAATCAATATGCTAATCCACAGCAATAATTTAGAGAATTTATAGCTATTAGATGCTTTAAGCATAACTGATCCCGGTGAAAACAAGTCTAGTATAGAACTGACTTCGCAACCACCATCATCTGTAGATGTACTGGAACTTAAATCATTATGATTATAGATATGAAATCAGTCTGCCATGGGTTCATGACTGAGACAATTTACCAGTTAATGGAAACGCTGTTGAAACAGATTGCTCTCAACCTAAAAAAACTTAGATTAGAAGAAAGGTTTGAAGACTATAACTTGGTAATACCAAGACTGTTTATCATCGAGAGTGACAAAATAATAAAACGGATAAAAAAAGCGCACTACCTCCTACACTACACTGATACAGTTTTCAAATTAGTACAATAGAACTCATTCATACAAAATAATGATGTAGTGAAGTTTCGATATTAGCCATGAAAATTACTCAAGAGGGTGAAAAGTCGAAATAATCATGCAAGACATTATTAAGCAAAAATGTATATTCTAATATATTTTATATCTAGTATATCATTAAAAGTAATGGGCATTCTTTTACTTTTGAACAATGCTTACGAACGACTACACTGTGCTACCATTTAATGAGCTATTATACAACAAACTCCTCTCTTATTTGAACACAGAATTCAAGGCTCATTATACTTGCATACAATATATGCTCACTCAAATGGAAAGGAAGAAAAAAAAAGTTACTGTAAAATAATAATAATAATTAACATTTAAATTCAATAATTCAATGTCATTTTATCTTTACTGTTTTAATTAAATTGAGTTAGAGTTATATAGGGTTTTTCTGTATGTTTGAGTCAATTCTATTATTTGTGTTGCTGCTGTGACTAAATCTCACTTTTCTGACAGTAACATCAGAACAAGCCCACGAAATTCATCCGAGCAAGGCGTGCAAGACAGCGCCTGTAATATCAAAACATTAATAAATAAAAGAGAAAACAAAACTAAATTTTTCAAGAATTCTGCGTATGATTTTTTTATGAATTTCCATACATTTTCTAAAATATAAATTTACCAATATTTCTGCAAATATTTTGAAATTATAATTTTTTTAATCTATGCTATATGCTTTATTTTTTAGCTATGCTATATAAAATTTTGTTCTTATCTATACTATATGTGTTACTTACAGCAAAATAAAAGATGTCATACAATTAAAATTAAATAATTAATAGGTCTCAAGACTAGATCTACGTAAACAGGTTTACACTTTCATATTACAAAATTTAAAAAAAAATACAAAGCTGCAAACATGTTACTTACCATCTTCCTATATATGACAAGTTTTCCAGTGTTTCACTTTACTATTAGCCCACCAGCGGCCGAGCGGTAAAGTCGCTGAACACTGGTAGTTCGGTCCGAGGTTCGAATCCCGCGAACGGGCTGGCTGCATGGGCGTTTTCGTGGTTTTCCCCATGTGTAACGTGTATACGAGCCAGTTTCCCTTAGAAAGTCCTCCACGAAAGGCATCCCTCCCCTTAGGCACATAGCCCTAGTGTGCTTTGCCATAATTAAATACACACACACACTTTACTATTATTTAAATTTCTATTATGTAATGACTAGTAAAAAATATAATGGATATTATGTATATAAATAGACATTTCAATACCAAATAAATGGTACTATTATTCCATATATGTCACAAAAAACTCATATTTGACTGACAATCTGCAATTTTAAATATTTGAATTAAAAATTGCTGATGAATGGTAAAGTTAGCTGAAATTGCTGATGAATGGTAAAACTTAGTTTTTTCTCATTATTATTATTATTTTTTCGGGGGGGATTGATTTTCAGCATTAAGATATTGTTACGTTTTTCTTCTCTTCACCTTCGTACGGGGTTCGTGGATTTGGAGTGAATAACGATGACAGCACTCCATGAAGTATCAAAACACATTTCATTGGCCAGTATTATTCAAGACATCTCCAAAATCACGTCTTACAGTCGTCGAAAAATCTACTATAAACACTCTGGAACAATCAGCGACACAGCTCTCCGACTATCAGGCTATAACGGTACAGACAGCTTCACGGCAAAGCACCCAGCTTCCTACTCTGCTCAGTCGTCTCTTTTATTTATTCACGTACTCTCGAGACTCTTCACGCTATAACTGGCGATGCACTCGACGATTCACTAGAGTACAGCTCCCGACTTGGTTCAGTCGTTCCCGAGCTCAACAAACTTTAAGATTAAACTCGACGATGCACTAACTCGCGATACAATAAGAGACTCTCTCGATGCACTCGACGACCAACTCGGCACTAGACTTCGAGACACTCGCTCACTGACTCGACTAGGCACTCATTTACTGACTATCAACTCGCTATTAACTCCGCACTCCGCGAACCAGCAGGGTTTATATAGCTTTTGGCTTGCGTTCGAGAACATTCTGGGCTAAACCAGCAAGAATTCGCTCCAGAAGGTTCTTCATCCGTCTAGGGCATATCGCCTCTTTTGTCGCCAAGTGGACGATTTCTCGCCAAATGTGGCAATCCTGCCTTCCCTTGTCATTTTCTGGCAATCCTAAACCTGCTTTGCGGGGAAGCTATCCTGCCGCGCCTGGACATTTCGTAACAACATGCTCATAAAATAATGTAATTTTGCTAAGAGAAATTCATAGTTATTATTAAAAAAAAATCTTCATTCTAAAATATTAATTTTTATTATTGCATAAAGCGATATTTCACTGGAACTCGTAAATGTACAAACACTTTTGTGAGCCACTGTATATTCCTCTGGTCTCTGCTTAAATTAAAGAAAATTTGGTGCTCGTTATGAATAATAAAACACGGAAAATGTGACTTCCATACGACAAAAATTCTCTGATATAATTGATATTAAAATTGGAAATCATATTCCGTACACAAATTGAAAAGCGAAATTTTTGCATTTTTACTTAACTGGAAATAAAATATCAGTTTAGAAAAGATTCCTGATCTTAAGAGATTATATAACGAGTATTTCTATGCGGGATTATTGCGAAAAGCATTGATCAGTATAATCTTTTTTCAAAATGCAGATCTTATTCACAGAATCTTATAGAATTCATGTAGAAACACTGGCAGACAGTATTGGCAAACAGCCAACTCGGAATATTATTTAAATTAATTAAAAATGAAAAATATCTGTAGTTTAATTAAATTTAATGAATTTTTTATACTATTGGCAAATATGATTCTAAAATAATAAAACTTCTTTATGAGAATATTAATAACATGTTTTTAGGCGCTGAAAACTTATAAATTACTTGTGTGGAAATTCTTTCGCCATTTCAAATGTAACAAAGGTATAAATTAAAGGAACTAGTAGGTTTCGTTATTGTAGGTATTGGTTAAAAAAAATATTATAATTATGATGCCGCACGAAATGAATAATTAGAATGTAAGTGAAAATGCCAGTTTAATCCAAAAATTTAAAAGTTAGAACTTCTAAGTGTTTTGTCCGGGTCTCTCTCAGTTTAGTTGAATTATTACTCAGAGATAATTTAAAACTGACTAAAAGAGTATGCTAATCCAAACTTAATAATAAATCTTGCCATATCGAAAATTACTCTTTTTTAATAGAGGAAAAAATTAATTTTCAGTGCGTTGCCGTTTGTAATACATAGTTTCAAAGAAATGTAATCGTAAACAGTAGCAATCCTGGACGTAAAGGAAAGGGTGTGGTATTAGAAATATCCTGTTTCCAAATCGACCATTTTTCCCAAGAATAAGTTATGCTCATTTTGGCATCCGCTTAGTGACATATAAATTGAGGGGAAGGGAAATAATTCTTTTTCTTCATCCGGGTTTCGTTATCAATGAAATTTATCACCTTTTGTTTAACAGATGCTTCGTTTCCCTGTAAAAGTATTGTATCAATTACTTTTGCCGTCACCAGACAAATTTTTTATGTTTTCGGCAAATGCATTTTAAGAATTTAATCATAATACTCCATTCAAGATAAAATTTTAGTAATATATAAGCAAACTTGACAGGTAGTTTATTATTATTTTTATCTATTTGGTTGTTTATAAAATAATTTTATTAATAAAAAAATCTGATGTGGCTGCGGAATAGCAACGAGCATTAAAAAAAACTATCATTTCCTGATCGTTTGTAAATAAAATATAATTTCGTTATAAACTTTATGCCTCGATGTTAATTATAAACACTACTTATTAGCTCAAAAAGAGCTATGAGTCTCGAAATGGGATTTTGCTTTGGTTCACTAAAATGGTGTGTCGCTTTTCAAATTGTTGCCAGAGGCAGTTCTAAAAACAAGACATGAAATACCATTATTTGAAGAAGAGAAAATGAATGATATGTATAATTGAATTATAAATGAAGTAGCAGATTTAAGAGTTCAGAATGCCAAGCTTGCAAGAGAGGGTGTCCAACTTGGAAACTTATAAGAAAGTTATGATATGGCCTATTTAATTATGGCTGTTGTGACTTCTATTAAGTTTAGCATTTCCCGTTTATTATTATTTAAGAGTTTGTTTTGTAATTTTGTTTGATGTATGAATCTGGCAACCAGTTTCGAATTTTGTGATCGGGGGAATTCCCGTTTTAAGTAAGCCAGCATTGAAGTTAATTACGTTACTGAAAATACTGGATGTTTTTTCATCATTAAGATGTACGGCTCACTTGATCTTTATACTAAACTCTACATGTAAATAATCGCATTTATCTCTATGTATTCGTAAAGTGAAATAAACTGGATATAAAACAAAGTCTGATTTCGAATCAAAACAACGGCAGAGCACTCGAGGACTTATTAGCGTAAACGAAGGAATGCCTTTGTGGAGGGCTTTCTAACAGAAATTGTCTCCTATACACGCTACGCATGGGGAAAATAATGAAAACGCCCATGCAGCCAGCCAATTCACCTGCATTCGAACCTCGGACCAAATTACCAGTGTTCAGCGACTTTACTGCACGCCTGCTTATAAGAAAGAATATACGTCATTTAAAGAAAAGAATTTTCAGTACAGTGTATGATAATTCAGCACCAACAAACAATAAGCAGTTTAAGACGTGATCTAATGGCAGCTCAAAAGTTGCAACATCTGAAGTAATTTTTTCGAACTTAAAAGCTGAATGTGAATGACTGAGAAATGCAGAACAGCGTCTATTGCAGGAGAAAGAATTTGCTGTGAGAGAATAGGAGCATCTATCAAGAATGATGTCTAATTTGCAAGCTGTTCAAAATAATTTCGAGAAAACTGAGCAGGAAACTCAATGCAATCTTTAATATCCCACTGAGAAATGTGAGAAAGAAAATTCCATTTTGAAGACTAAATTAGACAATGCTAATGAAGACTACCGCAACACTAAAGATTTGTGAGAAGTTGAATAAAGATTTAAGCAAAGCTTGATGCTTATAAAGAAAGTAACCAAAAATTACACGAAGACTTAAGCCCTACTCAAATCTGTCTGGTGGGAGTGTCCTGAGATTTTGAAAAATACTCTCAAAACAAACTAAAGCAAACTCTAGTCCGAAATGCAAATCGTGAGCTCGAAGAAGAAGAAATAATCATTTCCGCTCTGAACGCAGAAAACAAGGAAAAGTTTTATGAAAGATATTCTTCTTACTTGATATTGAGAATTAAAGAGTGGATATGCAGATTCATCTCCAACATTCGAAACTCCCACCGTGCTTCAAGGGAACTTAAAAACAAAACAAAACAAAACAAAAAAAAAAAAAAAAAAAAAAAAAAACGTTGCTGTAGCAGATACTGTTCTGGTAGGTTAAGATAATCAAAGAAAAATCAATTGGCCTCTGGCTAGGATAGTAGAAGTATATCTTGGTGAAGATGGATTTATAAGGGTGGATAAAATTAAGACGGTGAACGGATTTTTGATACGTCCAGTATAAAGCCAATATTCGCTGGAAACTTCTACAGAAAAAAGGGGCAACATCCAAATAAAATGTGCTTCACTTGGAACTAAGATACCTCCTCGAACAACTTCGAAGAGATGTGCTGATGATTTGAAGGTCTCCAGGGGTACTGATCTCCTTGCTGTCAAGAAGACCGATACCGTAACGAGATCTAGTTATTAACTACGAGTTACTAGAAAAGGCAGAATCGTTAAGACTGAACTAATGAACTCATTTATTGTTTTGTTTACTTCCCAGTTTTATTTTATTTATTGTAACAAGTTTTAATTCAGAAGTCAAACACCAAAAATCAGCGTTAATTTTCAAAATTTTCACAGGACTAGTTTCGATGGTTTTACCGAACCACCATCCTCAGCTGCAAAACCGCAAATGAACAAGATAGGAAATAATGATTAGATAAGATAAGAAAGCCTGGACAAGAATAAGCAAGTGGCGCCATCTGTTGGTGAAACCAGAACTAAAACATAATTTCTTTAAAGGCCGAAGACAAAGATGGATTGGAATTAGGATCGTTAACAAGAACAGAAAGATTTTTTTTTTGAATGTGAAATGCCTCTAGAAAATCCAGTTCTCCAATGGAAGATGCTTTTTGAATAATTTTGGCAGCAGAAAAATTGAAAGTGTGATTTTCGGACTAACAACAACAACAGAAGACTTCTGTGTTTCCTTTTTTCTAACATATGCCTCATGTTCCTTGACTCGAAATTTTAAGGCTCTCTTAGTTTGGCCAATGTAAATTAAACCATACTGGCAAGGAATAAATACCCCAAGAATTCATATCCGGAATGGGGTCCTTGAGCATGAAACTCGGAATTTTATTGATGGGAGAATAAACAACCCGAAAGTTAAATTTCTGCAAAATATGTCCAACTTTATAGCTAATTGATGGAAAGAAGGGAATGACAACATAATTTTTATAATCTCCTGAAACAAGAGTGTGCCTTTTAGTGTGTTGAGATGAGAATTTTTTAACTGCTTGATTAATAATAATCAAGCAGTAATGTTGGGTGAAAAGCCCCTGTCAATAGCTATTGCTTTTAAATAATTTAGTTCTTCATCAAGGGCTAGTTTGGAGGAGCAAACTTGAAGAGCACGGAAAACATAGGAATAAAATGAAGCTAACTTTTGTTTAGTCGGATGACATGATTTAAAGTGTGGAGGAAGGCAAACCGATGAAGGTTTATGGTAAACCGTAGAACTGAAGTTGGATGTGTTACGTGTGACCAGAATGTTGAGAAACGGAAGAGAATTGCAAGTCTCAAGTTCAGAAGTGAACTGAATAGCAGGATCAATAGAATTCATTGTTGAAAGAACTTTATTTAAATCATCTTTATTACCTTCAAACAGGATAAAAGTATCGTCTACATAGCGGAACCATGCCGGGAAGTTTAAAGTTTCAAACAATTTTCATTCATAATAATGCATGTAGATATCGGCCAGGATGGGACTGAGGGGGCTTCCCATGGCTAATGCCTCAGTTTGCTTGTAATATTTATTTTGGAAAACAAAATGTCTTTGTTTCAAACAGAGTTGAGTGAGAGAAATTAGCTCATCAATTTCGATGCAAGAGAAATGAAATTCGCGAAGTCTGGTTTCTAGACATCTTAATGCACCCTCAACTGGAACATTGGTGAATAATGATTTTACATCAAAAGAAACCATGAAAAATTTCTAGGAGAAATGTTTTTAACCTTCTTTACAAACTCTATTGAATTTTTTATGGTGTAAATGTTATTGTCTAATACAGTTGAAAATCTAGAAACTAAATATTTAGCTAAGGGATACGAGGCAGTACCTAAATTTAATACAATAGGGCGGAAAGGAATAGCACTTTTATGAATTTTGGGAAGAGGATATAATCTGGCACAATTCGCAACAGATGGGATAAGCGAATGTTTTAAGTTGCTTGAAATGATTTGTGAAGATTTGGTCGCAGTTTTTATTTTTGACAAGTCCGAAGGTGAAGGATCTTTAGGGATCGGATTATATGGTCCTTCGTTTAAGAGTTTAGTGACACTATCGGTGTAAGTGTTCTTATCCATGACGACTATCTGGCCACTTTTGTCGGCCTTTGAAATGATAATATCCGGGTTAGAATGAATTTCGCGCATTGTAGCTCTTTCTCTCAGTTAGATTTGGTTTCAAAGGTTTATTATTGAATTTCACATTGTGAGCGATAAGATGCCTAATCATTTCTTTTTGTGAATCTGAAACTTTACTGAACTTGAAAGCTTTTTCGATAGGAGCCAAAATCTTTGAAATCGAGGGTTTACAGGTTTGTGAGAAGTTAAAATTATATTTTAGAATTCTCTCTTGTTCTTCTGAAAGATTAACATTAGAAATATTAACTATTGGCTTGATGTTTACAGTAGGAAGGTTTTTTGAACTACTTGAACTGGAAGACTGTATTTTTCGAATTTAACTGCAAGGGTGTTTTTATGACGGTTAACTGCATTCTCCGTTTTAGACCAAGACATTTGTTTAAGGGCAGTGAATTTTGGATATGAATTAGCAAGTTCCAGATGAAGCTTATAGAGTTTCATGTTCAATTTTGGACAATTGTTGGCGTGTATCCCTTATGATGGACCGAAGTAAGACAAGCTTGCAATTTAACAGAATTCTTGAAACGCGACTGGAAGGTTTTTGATTAGATTTGATTTGAATAAAATTGGGGATCAATTTTTTACATTTACATTTAAGTTAAAAGTCAAGATGATTCAGGAATTTTTGCCGTTTCAGGCGTAATTTAGTGAAACGATTAACGGATAAATGCATGATAAACAATGCAGAAAATCTAACTAAATTAACTAAGCAATAATAAAGCACACGCAAAACAGAAGAAAAATCCCTCACTGTAACGAATAAAAAGCAAAACGTTTGTAACTAAAAAACATGAAATAAGACAAGCAAAGCATAATATCCAAATATACGAAACATAAACAGAACTTCAAAATTGCAAAAAAGTACTTAACCGAAACCCATGCAATTACAAAATGGCGGTCACACCCCGTGCAAAAAAGAAAGCAAAAAAATAAGCCTGTTTGGGGTTTCTATAATTAAGACACAATAACACGCCGAATAATTAACGCTGATTTTTGTTGTTTGACTTCTGAATTAGTATTTATTCGGCGTGTTATTGTGTCTTAATTGTAACAAGTTTATTAATGTTTTCCTTTTCCCTTGTGTTTGACCACATGACTAAAATCAGAGGTGGGAGGATGAGCCATTCTCGTCTTCAGGTGGCAGGCCATTCTACCTCCATGATTTATTTACTGGTTTTAACTTCTGAGCTTTGACATTCAGTTTGATTCTGTATTTTTCTTTAAGTTATCCCTTTGAAAGCATGACTGCGATGAGAGCTTTTATCGTTGAACAGCTAGTTTCTTGTCTTTTACTGTAACCTTTAGCTGTGATTACTTTTATGGTGATGTAGTTCATCTCTGAAATGTTCAAGTTTCTTTTTGTGAATAAAATGTAACCAATTTGTGTGTTATAAGTATGGACCGTTGACTCATGATTGACTTTAGAACAGTGCCGGTGTCGAAAGAAAGACCTTTACCTGACCTAACTACGAGTTTGAGAATTTTCTGAGGGGCAATCGCTGAAGAAATGACTTCTTTGGTGCCGTTAACTAAGTCAAGAGATTTATGTGAAGCAATGAAAAATATTTTGAAACGATTTTCTTCGTCCGTTCTGAATATATCTGGCATAATTTTTTATATCGCCCCAGGCGATTATAAGTAAAAGAGAGTGCAAAATTAATAGAAGAGAACGTGCTTGCTTTCTAAAATATACGTATGATAAAATATCACGCGAAAAAAATTAAAGCGAAAAAGCTTTAAAGATAGTAACGCCATGCAAATTGCCATCAAGACTGTAAATTTCATAAGGCACAAAGGTTTGATCATAGCTAGTTCCAGAAGTTCCTCAAATTTATTGACAGATCATAGAAACATAATATTTTTCTTCGAACATACGGTAGTTAAATCGAGGTTATATGTTTAAAGTATTTTATGATTTGTGAAATGAAATTAAGTCACATAGAATCAAAAGCAAAAATTGTACCAGAACTTCACTCTAAGAACTGGCTCACAGATTTGGTAACTTTAGTAGACTTGACCGCTTATTTAAATTAGTTAAGCAAGTGTCTTCAAGGTGGAAACCAACTGACCAATACAATGTTCAAAACAAGCGTTCGAAAAAAACCGAAACTGTGATAATCTAAAATTAAGGCAGACACTTTTATGCATTTAGGCACTTTGGCTAAACACGGTCCTGCGTGTAACATTTAGTATTTGTAAATGACAAGAGTTTGGATACATATAAAAATAGAACTATATAACTATTACAGTGTTGTATATTATATAATATTTTTAGGGTTATAAATAAATAGTTTAAACAGTTAAAAGTGCCTCTCTTCTTATAAAGTGTTGAGATTGTTGCTTTCAAAATAGAAACCATAGCCAATGAAACCACCACAGCCGATGAAATTGGATGGAAATCTTGCGGTAAAATCCTAGTATACGGTACGGCCTTGGCGCGAATTTGAAAATTGTCACCAACAAAATGATTTGTTTATTGCTCATCATGATGTCGCCGTACACTAGGATTAAGCCAATCTTGCTTCAAACTGACAAAGATGGCTACAAGGGTTCGAAATTTGTGAAGTAGCCAGTGGATTACATCATAAAGAAGAGAATGTGAGAATTAATACTTTTCTTTATGTAACAGGAATTCGAGGTCTTGAAATATATAATACGTTTCCTATAGAAGATGGTAAACAAATTAAATTAAATTAAGAAAAAAATTAAAAATTTAAGTATTGTATACTTAAGAAAAATATTGCTTATGAAAGGCATTTACTCTTTGCTAGAAATCAAACCGCGTTGGAAACCACAGATGAGTATCTGACTGACCTCCGAAATAAAGCTAGAACATGCGAGTTTGCACAATTAACGGATAGTATGATAAAGAACAAAATTGTTTGTAGTATTGAAGAAGTTGTGAGAGCAAGATTATTGCATGAAACATAATTAAAATTGGAAAAAAGATCTTGATAAATGCAGATTTGCAGTAATAACTGCACATCAAATGAAACTAATAAAGATCAGGAATGTAAATATAATGCAAAAGAAACTAATTAAACACAATAAGAATACATACAAAGAGATGAATATTGAGAAACAAGCGACCAAAGTTTATTCTAAATGTGGAACATCTCATAGATATCGAGAGTATTCTGCGTACGGAAAAATCTCTCATAAGTGTAAAAAGTTAAATCATTTTGCGAATGTGTTAAAGCTATAGTATAAAAAATGAAGCTGTCAAAGTTTAAAAAAATGGAGAGAGAGAGAAACAAATTAAATATTAAATTACTAAATCATGACTCTGTGAAAGAGTTATAGAGTTTTGTGTAGGTACATTAAACCTTAGATCGAAGAATAAAGAAAAACAAATGGGCTGTTGATGTTAATGTAAATAAAAATAAATTTAATTTGCAATTAGATACTGGAGCAATGTGCAATGTTATTTCTAAAAGCAAAGTAAGAATGCTGGATATTCCGATACAAAAGTTTAAATTAAATGATGAATTACATTCTATGGAAATAAAATGGATATTATAGGAAAAGTAGTATACTTAACTGTCAATACGGAAAATTAATTATGTTGCAGATTTCTTATTAACATAAAAAAGTACCTTCTATGTTAGGATTAAAATCATGTGACTTACTGGAGGAATACAAAAATGCATCTGAAAACTTAAAATCTTATCAAAACAAGAGGCAATACCAGTAATTCATCCTCCAAGAAAAATACCTGTAACTATGGAAATAAAGTGAGGAAAGGACTAAAAAGAATGGGAAATTCACATGCCATTGAGAACGTGAGTGAATGGGTAAATTGTCAATTGAATGAGTAAATTTTCACTTTTGTCAAACCTAACAGACTAAGAATATGTTTAGATCCTAGAGATTTAAATAAAGCAATAAGACAAGAATATTATCTAATGTTAACTGCAGATGAAGTTGTCACTAGAATGCCAAAAGCAAGCATATTTTCTGTTTTAGATGCTAATGGTGTTTTTTGGCAAATCCATTTAGACGAAGTAAATAGTTTGGCATATGTTCAATTTCAGAAGTTTGTCGAAGAAACTTAATAATAGAAGGACTAGAGAAGGAGTTGAATGAATTATATATCATATATTAATATGGAGATCTAATGAAGAGGAACATGATCTACGACTTAAAAAAGTACTCCAGAGAGTACGGGAAAATAATCTGAAGTTCAATAAGTGTAAATGTAAAATAAAAGTTAATCGTGTGAGTTATATAGGACATGAGTTAAGTGAAATAGGTACAGAGGCTCCTATTGTACAAAGAATTTTAGGATTGATTAATTATTTGGCCAAATTTATTTCTAACTATTATTCATGCATCCTTAAGACAGTTACTTGAGAAGAATGTTCTGACTGGACTGAAAAACATCAAAAAGTTTTTTAAACACTTAAAGAAATGGTTCTAAAATCACGTGTGTTAAAATTCTATGAATTTGATAAGGATATAACCCTTACAGTAGATGCAGGTTCTGAAGGATTAGGTGCTGTTTTACTAAATCAACTAACTGGTTATGCTTCCAGAGCTCTAACGAAGAGTCAGAAAAATTAGCTCTTACTTTTGGATGTTCTAAATTTCATTAATATATGTATGACAGATATTTGCAAAAGTAGCAAATAGTTTCATTAATATATGTATGACAGATATTTGCAAAAGTAGCAAATAGTTTCATTAATATATGTATGGCAATTAGTTGAAATGGATCATCGATCACTAGAAAACATAACTAGGGTACCTCGTGACCTCAACTCACAAGTAGGGAATTTGAGGAATTTGCCAAAGAGTACCAATTTAAACATATAACTAGCAGGTCATACCATCCGCAGTTGAATGGATTAGCAGAGCGTTCAGTACAAGCGCCGAAGAAATTGTTGAAGAAAGCTCGAGCAGATCGTGTGGATCCGTATTTAGCTCATAGGAACACTCTAACTAATGAGATGTTAGGATTATCAGCTCAACGACTTATCAGTAGAAGAAGAAGAAGAATTCTTCCTACATTAAAGGAATTATTAAAACCTCAAACTGTGAAAAATGGAAAAGAAAAAATATCAGCCAAGAAAGAATTAAGCAGAAATCATATTATGATTGTTGTACAGAAATATCACCATCGTTAAGCAAAGAAGATTATGTTAGGGTACATCAAGATAATCACTAGAAACTAGCAGTTGTAGAAGAAGTATGTAACACTCACAAATCAAATATACTGACATCGGGATAAAAAATTTTTAGAAGAAATAGAAAAGACAGTAGAGACACTAAAGAAAACATTAGAGACACTAAAGCTGCTGAAGAGAATATCAGAAGAACAGAGCAAAGAATCAAATCATACGAAACAGTTTTAAAAAATGTGATCCCAGATGTTCCCAAGAGTAAATTTTAGAAGATCAACCAAAAAACTCCGCTAACTCAGAAATAAGGAATGTTGAGAAAAGAACTAGAAGAGGAAGAGTGATCAGAAAGCCGACCAGGTGTTCGGACTGATTCTGGATTCTTTAGAAAAAATGTTGACCTCTTTAAAAAAAGAAGATGTAACATTTAATGCTTAGCAATTTGTAAATGGAAACATTAAATATTTAGTAACCTGTGAATGGCAACAGTTTTGGATGGATATAAAAACCATATTGCAGTGTTCTGTAATATATTCTATGCTTATAACTAAATAGTTTAAACAGTTAAAATGCACCCTCTTTATTTTATATTGGGAAATGTAAAATCCTAGCATACTGTTCAGCTTTGTCGCGATTTTGAAAGTTGTCGCCGACAACAAAATGACACATTTAAACTTTATCGTCTCCCAAATTTCGCCAAATCTTGTGTGTACAGTATACTGGGATTAAACATTATGAAAAATTAATTGCAAGTTTACTTTTCTATGATTTAGTATAAGAATCGAAGAGGCTTTCAAGATTTCCGGAAAAGTCACCAATATTTTGGTATATTTGTGATTCCATTTTCAATCGACATAAATGTATTACCTGCTGGTTTTCAAATGAAAATCATAGAGCTACAATTTGACATTCAATTTAAAAGAAATATTTAAGATTTCTGTTTACTGGATATCTGTGAAGTATATATCCCCGGAGAGAAATATCCCTCGCTTCACAATCATATCTTTTTCTTGCAATATCTATTTGGAAGGATATACATATGTACCACACAGCGCACGAAGAATAAAACTGCAATAAAATATTTGATGAACTTCTTCGGAATTCATTGAGAATTGCAACTACTTCCATCGAACTAAATATCGAATCATTAGTGTCTCAACACCAATGTCAGATACTTCATGAATTTGCTCCTTTTTTTTTTTTTTACTTTTATAATAAATGATTGATGAATTAATAAAAGCAAAATTCCTTGAACTTTTCACCTAAATCTTTTATTTATTGTTTTTGGCTCATTAGTGCCTTTCATGTTTGGCCTAAAGTGACTTGTCTTCTTTCCATGTGGGCCAAGGAAGCAAACTGTCTATTATGTGTTTAACCGAAATTATTAATTGTCTAAAGTGCATCTAAAAACAGCATCAAGTCGTGATATTATTCTAAATTCAATTAGGATACTCAAATTTCTTTACTGTTAAGACTTATCTTATTTGTCTGACAGGAACATCAGATCGAGTTCACTAACTTTTTCCTGACGAAGAGGCAAATGTTGCTCCTGGAGCATCTTACAGGGGACAGTAAAAATTTGCCCAGTAATATTCCAAGTTTTTAAGAACACTCTGGGGACGGATCTAAAAGTCTCCCACTCCTTTTATCTCTGACACCAACCTCTAGAAAAAGATTTTGACTGGACATTATTCAGTGCCATTATAACGCAAAGACGCTCTACATTTACAAACATACATGTTCTTCTCTGTCCACTTCTAAAGACTTTGGTAGCCTGCTCCCCTACGACCATGACAAAGGACCGGCAAAAAAATTCTTATTCTGTATTTAATTTCCATATCTATTACTCCACATGTTCTGTTATTGGATATCCATTGAATATTCATATGATCAGAAATCTATTAAATAGACGTCTATTAGCTGACGTCTAAATGTCACTTGTTATCATTTACGCTGATTAAAATAGCTATTACTCATTAAATAATAATTAATTATTATTAAATGAAATTGAAAACTGATTATATCATTCAGGATTTAGATAATGTATTAATTTAGACTCAAAACAGTCAACAAAACTGTGATAGCTAATGTAGAATTCCTATTCCTTTTGCCGTCTGCTTGTTATTTTCGCTAAATGAAAATTTTTTAATTATTATTGCTCTTTGCTAAATTCTTTTGAAGAAGTTACAACGCTTTTGACCCCTTATATTCCGTTATATCAATTTATTTTGGATTTTCTGATTTAAATTAGATTGATATAAATATGAGACGTTATAGATGCATCTTGCAACCTTCGCTTCTGTAGCTTCAACTTCGGCGCAGCAGTAATAGTTTCGGTTTTGCAGTTTGTGCATATAGAAGCATTTTAAGTCTTTTGAATCTGGCATCAACTTTTACATATAGTGCGTAACTCAATAATTTTCGAAGGAATTAATAATTAAAAATTATTTCGCATTACGCTCGAAAAAAAATTCTGCGAGAACAATTTCAAGTTTCAGACTGATTACTAAAGAAAGTTATTTTTAAAAATCACCGCAACCGACCACGTTTAAGGTCATTGCCAAAACGAACATCTCCTTCTTGCGTCCTACATTTACACGAGTGTACCTGTGTGTGTGTGAACTCTGCGTAAATACATCGTTGTGTTTATATTATGGTTTGTGACATTCGTGTAGGGCATGATTATCAATGTAACGCACATTATAGAAGCATAAAGAATTATTAATGTGAAGTAATTGCGTTTATTGCAATCCAGAACGGTTAAACAGACAGCCGCAAGCTGGCACGTTTCAAAGTATACTTCAGAAGATTAAGGACTAGTGTATGATTATTAAATAACCAAATAATTTTTCTGTGTCATTTGAACTATCATGGCTATCTCTTCAGCACTTGTTGGAACGTTTAGTGCTATAATATGCAAGAAAACATTCTTGCATTTAAGAAAAGGCTCACAAATGGGCCTTCACAATATTAGGACATATTTAACTAAAACATCTAAAGAACCATTTTTAAATGGAAGTTCTTCAGCTTATGTGGAAGAAATGTATAAAGCTTGGTTGAAAGATCCAAATAGTGTACATAAAGTAAGTTTGGCACCTGGGTGTAAATTGGAAATTCTTTTAAGCATTTTTAAAATTTGCACGTGATAATGTGTGAAATGCTTCGTCTTATATCGATCTTGATATAAAAATTGTTAGGCAGATAAACGTCATTTTTATTATTTTACTGGTTGTTTTTAACTTATATCTCGGATTTCCATGAATAATAATTGTGAATTTTTTTTCCGGTTTTATTTGATTGCCAAACAAAATAACGAATTCAATAAAGATTACGAAATTCTTGTTAACATTGCATTTTACAAATTTTTGTGTTTAACTTTTAATTATGAGTCTAAGGCAAATGTTTATATATAAACAAGCATTTATTTTGTAATTGTTTCAACTACAATTGTTTCATTTATTTATTTATCTAGGTATTCCTCTTAACTATATGCTGTTAAATCAATCAAGCTGCTGCTTCTTTTTTCTCTTATATTTGATGGATTTAGATCCAGTGGCTTTAATTTATTGATTGGAATGCTAACCTCATATCACTAACTGATTAGAAGGAATAATGTTTGATATCAACTTGTCCTGTGTTGCATTTAAGAATGATTAATTTCAGAATTTCCCGAGTAAAATGGGTGTATGAACCAGATTCGCTCAAGTCTTCCATTAAGGGATCCCTCTTCTTAGGTTTATAACTCTCATATAAGGTTATAAGGTTTGTAACGTCTGTTATAAACCTTATAACTTCTGGTTTAGAACTATATGCTTCTTAGGTTTATAACCCTCTTTGTGGTAATGAAGTAAACAGTCTCAAAGAACTTGATACTTGCACTGTGTGGAAAGAAAATGAGTCATGCTTACATGTAGTATGGAAATATTACTGAATTTTCGAAGCATTAGCAAATATTTCTTTTTACTTTTACCTCAAAAAAAAAAAAAAAAAAAAAGTCTAAAATATACTCCTTTTTGTTTAAAAAAAAGGAAGGAAGTATCGATCTAAAGTGTAGAGTAATAAACTCGTACATTAAATTTGTATTTTTTAATTCCGCTTTTATATATAAAATCCTATAATATAAATATACATTGCAATATTTTTTTAAGTATAAATAAAAGCTTAAGTTATTAATTATTAGATATAATGTGGAATAAAACTATATTTTAACTCCACATTATTAAATATAATTTTCTGCTGTTGGATGTTATTCATTTTTACAAATCATTGTAAACTTGTTCGTCGCTCAAATTCAGACATTTTTAATTCTTTTTTTCATTTTGAATTTATTGACATAAACTTCCTACAGAAGAATTTTCCCTCATATATATATAATAAAAGTATGAACTACAGAAAAGTCTTCCATAAAGGCAATGTAAGAAATTTTGTCATAATTAATATCCAATCAGCTGTTCCTGATTCCTACCTTGTAAACTCAAGTTTAATACATATATAAAATAAATGAATAGTAACTGTGTGACAGCTTTTACTAATATAACACATTTTGTTTAGGCATACTTGTGATATTTTAAAGTATCATG
Source organism: Stegodyphus dumicola (assembly GCF_044657685.1). Taxonomy (NCBI): domain Eukaryota; kingdom Metazoa; phylum Arthropoda; class Arachnida; order Araneae; family Eresidae; genus Stegodyphus; species Stegodyphus dumicola. Next base: position 13,150,328 of record NC_140774.1, on the reverse strand, counting down.
CTTCATTTTAGGATAATTAAAACATAATAGGTGTTTATTACATGAAAAACAAACTTAAGGAAAAGGTGCTGAAACCAAACAAGCTTAACAGTAGTATTAACTAATTGCATGACATGTAATTTCAGTGTTGGAAGATAACAGTAACCTTGGAGTGCATTTGAAAAATAGATATTTAAATGCTCCTGTATAAAACTATCGTACATAGTTCAGTTGCTTAAATCAAATTTTATTAAAATTTCCAGTGTTCTAGGTTGTGTTTAATTTAATTTCAAAATATTGAGCCAATTTGTTATTAAAGTGGCCACCACATTTAGTCACCAAAACTGGAAAAAGCATGTGATCTGTGACATGGAAATTTCTGATGCCTCTGAAGGTTTATGCAGTTGCTGCTTTAACAAGGAAGTATTGAAAATATTTATTAATTTGAAATCGTCTGGACTTTAGTGGTTTTGGATTTTAGACCATAGATTTTAATCTAGTAAAATGACAGCTAAAAATAACAAAATAAAAAATCTGAAATGCTTGTTTGTAAAATGATGAAGCATATATAATCATAAAGGAATCGAAATTTACGAAACAGCTGAATATTTAGTTTCCTTAAACTGTTCTTTCAGTGTATGTTGTTTAAGCTGTTTTATTTTTTTGTTCTAATGCTTTAATTTTATATATATGCATAATTTCCTCTTCAGTTATGAAGTTCCATTGTTCAAGTCCTCTAATTCTATCCTACTAATTTGCAGTTAAAATCTTTTCATGTTCAAAAACGCTTTCTTCATTATTAGTAGCCATATTTTCTGGACTTACTACAAATTTTGCCTTTCATTAAATTATTGATGAGTGGGGCATTATCATCATAATGAGAAACTTCTGTTGTATTAGCTTCACTTATTATTACTTCCCTACATTTCTTCATTAATTTTGGGGTGTTCCCGTGGCTAGTTCGTATGTGCTTCTTCATTTATTTTGTGATAATTAGACAACTTAGCTGCTTTTTATAAAAGGTCACCTTTGTGATAACCTTGACTATTTGAACTGTTTGTTGTTAAGCTCTAATTGGCTATTGGGACTACTACAACTGGAAAATTTTCCCTTTCTCTTGTGATATCTGAAAATCTTCAAATTTGTCACCACTGTCATTAGCATCAACTTCGTGACTAGTTATAATTGGCTATAAGTTATGCCAAGCACTTTTTAAAATATTCTCCCATTACCTCGTAGTGTTTCACAAAGCAGATTTTATATTAAGGTACTATTTAAAAAGTTCTTAAATAGATTTGTTACAGAAAAATTAGTATAGATTTTAAAAAGGCTACTTTTTATATGCATTTCAGCATGCATAGCAGTTCCATATTCATTGGATAAATGATATATGCACAATTTTGGGGGAAAACTAAGTCATGTTTCAGACACATTATCTTTTAGTATGAGCCATTCAGTTTCAAATATTGCCGAACCTTGGGTATAAAGTTATTTTCAAACCAATAATTCATTAATGTTTGTGTCATGCTGTTTTATTTGAACAATAGATGACAGGGAAAATCTTTACTTTGTTAAATGCCAATGACATGTACTTTTTATGATAAATGAAAAGTTTGCATTTGTGCATTCCAGCAACATTTACACATGCCAAAATCATTATTGTTACTATGGAATCTTGGAAGACAAGACACCATTTGGAGCCAAGCTATTTTAGGCCACATATTGCCAGAAAAGATTAGTTTTATGAGTTTATAAATTTATTCTGGTGATAACTTTTCACTGTTAATAATTTTGATGCATTCAAGTGCTTCATTATCATGTGAAGAATGTTTTCCTGAAATATTTAATTGCCCAATACCATAGGGATTTTTAAATTTTCGTTATTCAATCTGTCAAATGTGCACACTCAGTGCAATAAGTGCATTTTCTCATAAAACATTTTGGGTTGAACCAGTAGCATGAAATCCTCCAGTGGCATGCCATCACTGCAACACTGTCTCACTAATTCAAACATCAGTTTGTCACAATTCAGTTTTAACAGGGAAATTTATTTTTCTGTTATTCATTGAGGGTAGGATATCAGAATCTACAAAAAAAAAAAATCCAAAACTTTCTTTCTCTGTTGTATACTGTTGATATTTGAATGCTCCTCACTTAATTTTGAATAGATATGCTTTTAATTATTTTTGGCAGCAATTCACTCTTTTAATTGCTTGACATTTAAACATGCTTTCACTTTGCAGATCCTGCTACAGCAACAATATCAGACACTTTTTCTAACGTAATTGAAAATTCACGCTTTAATTTCAGTAAGATAGCTGTAATAATAATAGCCTGCAAAAAATAATAGGTTGGATCAAAATATAAGATTAAGAAAGAACGCAATTGGTTCAGTCATTTGAAGTTCGAAAGTGTAATTGTGGCCTACATCAGTAGGTCAATCAATATATTGTCATTGGCCATGGTGTAATTCCCTAGCCAGTAGGTTTTTGTGAATGATGTGCTGGAATCTCAGTTAATCACATGAAAAATCATTTTTACAGCAGATCTACTTTTTTCTTAAGTATTATTGGGTGATCTGAAAAGTTCTGCAGTTTTTCAAAAGAAGGTATTTTCTTATTATTATTTTGTTACTGTTGATAAGGTTATCTTGCTGTTACCGTGATTAAAGCAGATGTGTAAATCCAGTCTTTTCTGCTCACATTGCATAATTTTAGTTTCAAATGCAGTGCTAAGAATGAAGAACACAAAAGTTCATTTTTGTCATATTATGCTGTTTTATTTTGGGAAAAGAAAAGGTAAAATTATATTTCAGGGTATCCCTGGGGGAAAATTGACGATTTTTTTGTGCCATTCCTGTTTACGTCCAACCTCCTCCCAACTAAAATGGCAACCAAAACATAATGCAATAAAATAAAATTAAAACAAAAAATATATATTCTCAATAAACTGCATTTTAAATCAAACTAGAAAATAACATAAGAATGGAAATATATGTTATTTTATCTACGCAGTACAAAAATATTGTCTTACCTTATTTAAAAATTTTTGTTTCTTCGATGTTTGTGACACACAAAATTCCTTAACAGTATCCAAAAACTATTTAAATTTATCTAAACTAGAATCTATGTGCTGCCATCGCCACATTAATTCACAAAAGTAAAAACAAAAAATATCATCTAGACTGTAGGTAGCATTTCTTTCGAAAATCCCTTTTTATTGCACCCCACATACCTTCCATAGTGTTGATATGACCTCCGATTTTGAAATATATATATCTCGCTGCATAATATACCGAGAGGTGAACGAAGCCATTTAAATCTTCATTTACGCACCAGTCAATCAATGTTTTCTTTCCCAATCATTCCAAAGTGCATAGAAACTTCAGCATTTCTTTCGAAAATCCCTTTTTATTGCACCCCACATACCTTCCATAGTGTTGATATGACCTCCGATTTTGAAATATATATATCTCGCTGCATAATATACCGAGAGGTGAACGAAGCCATTTAAATCTTCATTTACGCACCAGTCAATCAATGTTTTCTTTCCCAATCATTCCAAAGTGCATAGAAACTTCAGCATTTCTTTCGAAAATCCCTTTTTATTGCACCTCACATACCTTCCATAGTGTTGATATGACCTCCGATTTTGAAATATATATATCTCGCTGCATAATATACCGAGAGGTGAACGAAGCCATTTAAATCTTCATTTACGCACCAGTCAATCAATGTTTTCTTTCCCAATCATTCCAAAGTGCATAGAAACTTCAGGTTAATCGTACTAACAGCAGGCATTTTACAGTATAAAGCATAAAATAATCAACGTAATTCCTAACCAGCATCCCTACCTAAGTAAGCCCTCACAAATATTTTCCCATCAGTCAAAATCACCACAATCGTGTATCAAACCAATCACATCATAACAGGCTTTCCATAAAATTCAACTACTTAGCTTACCACAAATGAAATAATAACTTGGTGACAATCCAAAAAAGTACCTTAAAACTAACCAAAGAAAAACTGCTATTCAGGCTGCTCATAAATTTAATTTGCATTGAACTCTTCAGTGGCATCTCTTTGCTGTATATGCAAGTATCCAGCAAGTGCTGTTTCTGATGACATAGTTCAAAGGTTGTTTTGAGAAGTTTAGGCATTGAAATTTTGGCCTCGAAAATGATACTGGCTTTGGATTATCATTAAAAGAAGTTACCTTTGTAAATGCACATTTTATAGTTCAGAAACTGTCAGGTACACTAAATCTTCTAAAATGTGCAGTACATCATCATTAGAAGATTAGGTATGTGAACTGCTACAATGCCTCATACTTTGACAGAGAAAAATATGCTTGCTCAAATTGCAGCATATGGTTATGGTTCTTTGCTGAAACGAAATAAAGAAGCTCTCCCCCCTTTTTTTTTAAGTGACCCATAACTGGAGATGAGGAGTGGATGCTATACAATATTGTTACAAGGAAAAAAAAAAAAAATAACATCAAGAAGGGAGTGTCTGCCCAGAAAAGTATTGTGGGATTGTATTGAACTACCATGTTTTCTACTGTTTCATATTGTGTAATATATATGCATATTATAATACATAATTTTAATTAAAAAATAAGATGAAAATTTGAAGGTACATGTTATACTTTGGATATAAAAATGATTGATTTAAAAATAAGGAAAAGATGAGTATACAAAAATTAGATTGCTGCATGTACCTATATGCTGTTTATGGAAATGAAATGACATACCTTCTAAACATTTAAAAAAAAAAAAAAGATTATCGAATATTATGAAAAGGTCATCACATTTGTCTTCCGTTAATGTCTTCAGGCACATCATGAAATTCTGTTTCGTCTTTACTCTGATCCGTAAAACTCTGAAACTCTTACTCTGATCCGTAAATAAATAATAATCTTCCATTCTGTCTAGACTGTTAGATGTACTACATTTTTTTAATGACTTTTGAATTATATTGGGTTTAATTTTATGCATGCTTTTATTATCCACCGACCCACTGTATCTGGACTGGCAGGATATTGGCCTTCTTTTATAAATGCTTTTTCTCCTTCTGACATCTACTTATTTCACTATTGTTTTAAATGGTTATTAAAACACACATCTAAAGGCTTAATGTCATTAATCTGCCTAGAATAATTGCCATATCTGTTTTACACTCGTTGAGCAAGTTCTTTACACTATTAGATGGGATCATGTCTTAAACTAGAAGACTTTCTGGACTCTTTTTAAGGCAATAAAACACTTTTGCCAAACATTTATCTGCTATTTCATATCATTTTTGTCCATCCATCCTTTCTAATGAACATGAATGAAAACATCAGATAATTACACTTTGACATTGTCTTTCTTTTAAAAATAACCATGGGTTTTAATTTTGTACCTTCCACTAAGCAGGAAACCACTACGGTGGTTTCCTGAGGTGAGATTTTTCATGACTTTTTGTTTTTATATGAACCATTTTTGTTTCTGTCACATCATTTGCTTTATTTCCTGTCATACCAAACATTACTGGAGTTTGATCCATATTTCCAATATGTGACAGTAAATAATGTACTTCTGAAAATTTATCAATCGTTATCCAAATCTTTCAGAAGCCTTTCCAAAACTTTTTTTTTTTTCTCTTAGAACTAAATTATTGTGTGCAGTAAATTGACTACACCGCTCAAAGTTGCTTTAAAATTTTTATTTTCATTTGCATTCATTTATGTCCACTAAGGCAAATAAACGTATGCTGTTTCTTGTTACAGTTAATTCATTGTAGCAATTTACTAGGATCCAGTTTGCAACACTTTCTTCTAGGATAGCCCATTTTTCTACCACTCACGTATGAAGGTTTTACCAGCACCAAATGTCTGCTGCAGCTTGATTTCCATTTTCTTGAATGCAATCTACTCTCTTTGCAGAATTATTTTTTCCCTCCAGCATTTTCCCTACACACATATTGTTCCCTTTATCACTTGTCAATTTAGTATACCATTGTTCAAAAACCTGGAAAAATTCTTCAAATGAATAGCTTCAAAAGTTAACAGCATCGCATATGTATCTTTCAGGTTTCTTCATAAAGAAGATGGTGCATGCTATATGCAATATATTATGAATTCTTGTCAATAAATTCAGAAAAAATAATGTTCTCAAATGCTAGTTTTTAAAGCAGAGCGTCTGCAACTGCCCAGTCATCCAGGCGTTGTTTTTCATTTGGACAATGCTCGGCCCCACATTTCAATTAATGTCTGACAAAGACTTATTGAGTATGCTGGGGTGTTTGATACCTCACATATCCAACAGGCTTGTCCTCTAGGAATTTTATCTTTTCAGATCACTTCAGAATTCTCTGAGCAACTTGGAATTTGTTTCATTGGAGCTTGTCCGACAGCACCTTGATAACTTCATTATGTATAAGTCTAAAGATTTTTTTTTTTTTTAAAGAGGAATTTTCAAACTGCTGGGGAAATGGCAAAAAGCTGTGGAATGAAATAGTGCATATGAGATTTAATGAAATTTTCTCATCTTTTTGTACTGCTTTATTTATATTTATCATAAAAAATAGTGTGTATATTGGTAACCATCTGTGGTTCTAAGCTTGTATAAACAGTGGTTAAATTGTTAAAACTGCTGAATGCTAGTAGTTCAATCTGGTTTTGACCCAATCAACAGTTTGGCTGAAGTTTTCTTTATGTGTAACACAACTTCAATGTGAGCCAGTTCCCATTCCCTTTTGTCAGGCAGATAACCTCATGTGCTTTGTGATATTGACTAGGTTGAATACCTAACCTAACTTCGCCAATGCCAATTCCTGTTTATTGCTGAGGCTGCTATAACCAGTGAGTATCAGAATAAATTTAAATTTAAGGTAATTAATAGAAAATTATATGAAGTATTTTGGTACTTCTTCTGCCATCGGGACCGGATTCAGAAATATATGTACATATGCATTGCATGTGTGTATATATGTATTTGTATGCATGTGCATATACATGTGTCTATACATACATGAACATGTACATCCATCCATACATACCTTTCTAAATCCAGTCCTGATATCAATATTTTTTTTGCTTTTAGCAATTAAATTGTAATTTAAATAAAAATCACTTAAAAATTAAGCCATGGAAAATTATGTTTTCAGATATTAACTGTTTACACCTTATATAAATATATGAGAATATAACTATTTCTTAATATTTGAATATGGTATGTTGATGTATCTCTCTAAAGTTTGTATTAAATGTTATTATTTAGATAATGAAGCAAAATTAATGATCATCAAATATAAATGAATAGTTAAGATTCCTTTCGTGTGTTTACATTCTACAATCTTTTGTGAGCATAGGTATTTTCAAAAGGTGAGCAATCTTTTCATTTCATTGCAACTTTTAACATTCTTCAGGTGCTATAATTTCACTATCTATTCTACAAACTTGAAACGTAATTTCATTGCAACTTTTTAAATTCTTCAGGTGCTATAATTTCACTAACCATTCTACAAATCTGAAACATATCGGGTATAGAAATCCAGAAATTCTTTCCTAATTGAGTCTTCTGGATCATGTGCATTCACTTGCATATGTATCTAGAAAACATTATTATTTGATTACTGAATGTACAAAAGGATCTTTATAATCATATGGGCCCACCAGCGGCCGAGCGATAAAGTCTCTGAACACTGGTAGTTCGGTCTGAGGTTCGAATCCCGTGAACGGGCTGGCTGCATGGGTGTTTTCGTGGTTTTTCCCATGTGTAACATGTATACGAGCCAGTTTCCCTTAGAAAGTCCTCCCCTTAGGCAGATAGCCCTAGTGTGCTTTGCCATAATTAAATATACCATACCATACCATAATCATATGGAATAGTACAAACAATAATCATGTCAATTATATTTATAAAACCTAGGAATATTTACAGAATATGGGACATTTTTTTTTTATTTAATTTCAAAACATAAACAAATTTGTCAATTATTGAAGTTGGTATGCATGTTTTGTAGCTGTTGAGTTGAACATTCAGCAGAGACAACTCGCTGTGCTTTTGCTTTTACACATTGTGTATTGAAATTTTGAGAATCCAGAAAAATGGAGGTAGTAGGTTTTTTATGAAATAACTAATCTGTCGATCAAATATTGGATTTCCTAGTAATTCACCTGTTTTTAAGCCATGTCCTAAATGGAGCATTTCTGATATTAATGGAACTCTTATATCTAGAATGTTTACTGCAATATTTTTTAGATACTGAGATGCCACTGATTGTGAAACAGAATCTTTTAAATTTTAGCGCTACCAATTGAAAACGTACTTTTATTTTAAGTGAATCAATAAATGAAATATTAATTGCAATAAAATACTAAAAAGAAATATTGATTGGAAATGATACATGCAAGGAATTTTATAATAATATTTGTAATTTTATGTATATTACATTTACGTCGTAAGTTTATGTATTTTTTAATTTCATATAAACTTAAGGTATGCATAAAAAATACAATTCTGTTTATTTATTGTGTCCTTATTTTTAGTCTTGGGATGCTTTCTTCCGAAACACATCAGAAGGTGCTGAACCTGGTGTTGCTTATCAGAGCCCACCCCTAGCTCCCATCCAGTATGTCCAAGTTCCTCTGGATCACATTCAAGGTACAGCTCTTACATCGCTTACTCCCTCTGCAGTTTCAGCTCAGCATGTGGAACCAAGGGGCATTGAAGATCATCTTTCAGTTCAGGCCATCATACGTTCTTACCAAGTATGAGTTAGCTTAATACTAAACCTTTACTGACTTTTACGTATTTTGAAGTTAATGAATTAAAAAATAGTAACTGTATATGAACTAGATCTTTTGTGGGGAAATAAAAGCGAGTTTTAAATACAGCATAGAAATGGAGAACATTATTACTGAAAACTATATATATGGACCATAAATAGATGCTTCTATCAATTAGCTGAGATTTCTTTTGCAAAGAAACCTCAATAGATCTTGCAAGTAAAAAGTTGCACATTAGATATTATAAGTAAAAAACAAGAATTTCTTATTAATGGAATGAGTGAAAAAAAGCTAAATGAAGATTATGTAACTGAAGTTTTTAATAGTGAAAACATTGCTCCATTCATCAATTAAATAAACTAATAAATTAATGCATAGCAAACTCTTTTGGTGTGGTTTTCTATCCATAAAATATTGCTGTTCTTTCTTCGAGTTACATTCTAATTTCATTCATGGTTGTTCAAATACAGTGTCAAAACAAGTTCACAATGCTACTTTCTTGAAGAAGTAGGATAGCTACTCATTTATCTTTTGGGTAAGGTGGAGATAAAAAGATAAAAAAAAAATGGTTGCATCAGGAAAGAAATCAACCAAACCAGTGATGCCCCAAAAATGAAATGGCATCCTTTTTAACTGAAATAATAATAATTATAACTGCAAGACTATTCCAATCATCAATCAGTAAATGGTGAAATCTTCAGAAAATATCACCACTGACAATAATGAAGGGAGCAAATAGGAGGTTATTAAGAATGAAGAGGTTTCAATTGAATATTTAGTGAGAATTCTTGATTCAGCAATTATGTGATTTGAACAGTGAAACTTCGTAACTGAACAAGAAATTATGACTCTCTCTCTGTATGATTAAAGAGAACACATTAATGGAAGACCAAATTTGCTAAAACAAGTTACATTGAAAGAAAAATGATTTTTTTTTTTTTTTTTTTTTTTTTTTTTTTTTTTTTTTTTTTAAATTTGGTTTCTCTTAAAGTCATAAATGCCCTTTCACAACCATTTCATATTTTTAATTTTAAAAATTTTTAAATTAACTTTAAATGTTGCATGTCATTAAATTAATGATCTAAAATATGGAGATTTGTGAAATTTGGAATTGCCAAACTACTAATGATTTCAGATTTTGCGTTTACTGTTTTTAATCTCTTTCAAAAAGCATACTTTTAATTATGTATGAAAATTTATTAAAATATTTTCATAACAGTACCAGCATTTTTATAAAGTTGCCCTTTTTTGGGGTTAGAATAGACTGAAGGTTACCCTCTTGTAATTATCATGAAGTTGTTTCATTTATGGTAACCTGAGTAGTTGAATGTTCCATAAATATACTTTTACCTAGAATTGGGTGCTTCCTTGACATTTTAAGTGAGAACTGATTGAGGTGTACATGGACAAAGTCAAGGGAGTGCACAGTGCCAAGTTTGTGCAATTCTCTGATATTTTTTTTATGTGAAAATAGGTCAATGTGTACATGAAGAAAGTCAAGGGAGTGTGCAATATCTATTTTGTACAATTCTGTGATGTTTTTTCAAGTGAAAATAGGTCAGTGTGTACATGGATACCGAGTTTGTGTAATTCCTTGACTTGTTATTAAAATTGCCGCTACACAAAACCAAAATAACAAGTCAAAGAATTGAACAAACTCGGTATCCATGTACTGCCAAAAATCGCTAATTTTCGCCAAGGTGTAGCCGTAAATATACTTTTACCATTTTTTTTATTGCTGTAAATGCCACTTGATGTGATAATGGTTAATGTTATCATCCAGATATTGTTATCAAATTGCTGAAGCCTCACCCATTTGTGTATGGAAACATGGGAATTATATTACTTATTGTAATCAACAGTTTCATTTAATATAAACAAAATGTTAAAGAATAAATTTTTTAAATAAAAATAAAGTTGCCAAATAAGTTCAAAACTGAATTATAAAAATTGCCAAGTGACAGAGAAATGTCGCAAGTAATGGATTAAGTAGACATTTATTGTTGTTTGATTTAATTAATGTTTGACTAAATTAATTGTTGTTCAGTGTGTTACTTTAAACTAAATTTCAGCAGACCTTCTTTTTTTTTTTTTTTTCTTTCCCTGTGATAAAACATTCACTGAAAACAGCTACACAAAGCTAAAGTTCCCTCCCCCCTAATTTTAAGTTTTACATTGGCAAGTTCTCTTGCAATGAGAGATATCCTCCAAGTATTAGGATTAGGGATATGGCATTAGTCGAATAATTTCGAGGAATGTTATGAACAGTTCGTAAATGAAATTTTGTATTAAAAACGTGGACATAAACATTATGAAAGAACCTATTTGTACATTTTTAATTATATTTATGTTCGCTTTCGGAAATTCCATTACTGTATTGAAGGATAATTTTTCTCATTGTTCAAAGTTATCATAATAGCGGTAAACAACTGTAAATGATAAATCATTTTGTAATTTTTTTGAAGTTTAAGGTTTTAAAGAACCTGATCAATTGTTTTCATTACTACCAAAGTATTGGATAATTTTGAAGCATATAATTTTATGAATTCAGGAAAGAAAATAATTTTGTCAGCACATGATTTTTTAACTTTTTATTTTAATTTTCTGTGTATTTGTATTTAGAGTTTCTTTTTCTGGCAGCAAGTTATTTGCACTGATTATAAAACAGATTCACACCAGCAGTTAAAATTGACACTTTTTAAAGGCAGTTAATAATTTTTTTATCAAGACATATTGCTTTTATCTTCTCTTCTGATAAAACATACTTCAAACTACAATATACATAAATAAGAACAGGGTACAGGTACAAAATCCTCTCTATTCAGCTTTTTAATCTTGGACATTTAAATGGACTTAAAACTTAACTTAAAATTGCAACATCCTAGAATGTTGCATTTTTGTAGTTTATATGTATAAATTAAGTAATTTAATACTATAATGTTACATTTGTAATTAAGTAATTGAAAAAGCTGAAATAAACCTTTTTTGAATGTTATATCAATAATTCTTTTGTTTCTTAAGTCTTGAAACCTTCTGTTGTTCAACTTTCAGCCTTGTACAATAATTTTTGTAGAAAACTGTATTTCGTCCTGAAAAGTTGGTTAGGTGCAATTAAAGGATTGTATTTTTGAATTAACTGGAGTAATAAAAAGGGATTTTCAACAATAAGTTTCTTGGTATCTTAGTTCCTGAGTGTTTCCTTTAAATTAAAATAATATAGCTGATAATATTCTTATTGACATTTGGATGGTGCAGCTAGTTGTTTGGTATGTTTTGATTTAAGAAAAATTATGAATAACTTCAGTTAGTTGTGGGCTCATACTGAATTCTTTTCATTTTATATGGAATAGATAAGGTTTTTATAAAAGAATTAAAAAATTAAATGTAATCTTTTATTCTCTTTCTTTCAGAATATACCAGTTTAAAAGCTTTTACTTTTAAAAAATTAAAAACAAATTTTTTCCATATTTTGGAATATTCATAGTTAACAGTGCTTTGCTGGTCAAATTATTAAATAATGTGAAGTTTATTCAAATTAAACTAATTTTATTGCCGGATATTTAAATTGTGTAAAATTTCAAGCTACCAAATTCTTACCTTAATAGTTCTTTATCATCTAAAGCCTTGAAAGAGAGAAGGAGAAAAGGATATGACGGGGTATTTAATAATAGTACTTACAATATGGAAAAGAAAGGAAAGTGTTGTTGAAATTTTCTTTTAGTTTATCCAATTTTCGTTCCATTACATATATGTAATAGAATCTAAACGCAGTTGAACTCAGCTTATAATGAACCCATGGATGTAGCTAATAGATCTTTGGTCCTGTCCAGTTTCCTATATATACTTAATGCTGTTTTATATTATTATGGCAAACCTCAAAGAGTATGAAAATCAGACATAATGAACTGTATTGGTATCTTTGAATAATTTTTTTTCCTTAAAATTTTTCACACTTTTCCAGAATTTCTGCAAGTTTTAACAAATTTGTTAAAATCATCCATATTTAGGATATTAGAATCCATACTCCATTCATAAAGAAAAACATACCTTTATGCTATTTTTCTGTTATCTTTACTGCCCTTTTTGCTGCAATTTCTGCATTCTGCTATGCTAGGCAGCTTCTTTTTATGATGTACAGGCTATGCTTGATAGGTGTGCTATCCCAACTCTAGGAGAACAAGCATACAATAAATGTGTCTTAGAACTCCATATAGTGTACATAATCATTGAATTATCCATTCAGATTCTTTCATTGAGATGCCAGACAAAACTAATGAAGACTGGTGCTATGATTGAAGTTTTCTCTATTTGCGGAAAGAAAAAGTAGATAGTCTTATGAGTTCATGGTTTACAATTGATTCTTCTTTTAGAAAATGAAAAGTTTTGGTCCTTATCAATTAATTTTGTTTGTGTGTAAATACTGTCTAGATATATCCTCCAAATAGGGTTTTCCCATTCTTATCTTATGTCTCATAAGATAATCTTTGTCTATCAGGCATGACCAAATTTCATGTGAGTAGTAACCACATGTTGGAATTCAGGAAGGTTTCAGAGCTGCAACTAGATTTTCCACAAGCTCCAAGTCCATATTTATATCATTTTAACAGTGAAATGCTTCAAATGGAAAGAAATGTCCGATTTTAAGCAGTCATTTAATGACAATTTACCTTCAGCATGTGATGATGCATCGAAGACTATGTGAAGTTTGGTTTTCTCTAATTACAACTTGATGCGGTAAGAAAGTAACTCTTTTTCAGTTTTTAAGTACTTCAATTCTTCTGCAATACCATCTTACAAATGTTGATCTATCACATTTGCTCATAAAGCTTTGGATTTAAAATCACAGCTTTGCTCATAAAACTTTGGATTCCTCTTAAATCTGTGCCACAGCAACTCAAAAGCATTTTTTTCTGCTACCTCAAAATTGTCCTGTAATCCTCCTTCGTGCTCGTTCCACGGCAAGCAAGCCATTTATATGTTTTCAAATTTTAAAGATTCTGGAAATTTTCTGAAAAAAACACTTCCAAGTTATGATTGTCATCAGATTTATTAGAATTAGCTTATTTATTAGCTTATTAGACATTATACTTCCAAAGCTTCCAGTTTGTATTATCAATTCAGACATTAAAAAATTAATTTTTAAATTATTGTACCAGATTCTGTATTTTATGATATTAAATGCTTCTAATGTATTACATGCATAAGTTCTGCTCATAGACCACTTCAATTTAATTGCCACCACTGTCGGTGATTCAGAAATTCAACAACTGTAAAGAATCCACAAGTATAACATTATTAACTAACAAGAAATAAAATCGAATAATTGTATTTGGACCTTAATCAGTTAAAGTTTGTAGAAGCATTTAATCAATTAATTACTTTCACTTGGACATAGAGTAATCTTAGTTTATCATATTTGACTGTAATCTTATTTTTTAGATGTTCTATCAAAACTACAGCAAAAAACGGGCCAATTATAGTGCATGTTGAAATTGATGGTGTGAATAATTAGAAAGTACTTTTGAGATTTTACTCTATTGGATTATTTTTTTGTTTTTAATGTGCTTGTATTTATTTATTTTTATAACTTGCATATATGTGCTATATACAGTGTGTCCCACAAATGACCCCCGTTTTAAAAATTAAATAATTCGAAAACAAAGATTGATAAAAGAAGGAAGCAAGGGTATGTTTATTGGGACAGCTGTAAAAATCTAATACAGAAGTTTCACATTTAGTTACAAAAGTTGCCAATTGGTGGCACTTTACGCCCAATTATCAGCAAGGAGTCCGTTTAATCTGAGTGATCTGAAGTCCAGAGTGATCGGTCTGCGGACAGTTCCACTGTTAAAACGTGAAAAGACGTTAGGGTATTGAAGGACGTGCATGAAATCATGTATTCCGCGGAATGTGTTTTTCTGGTACTGAAATATCACTAGTTAAATTTCAGTTCTGTGGCAACAAGGCACAGTTTCTAGTCCCGATTTAACACTACAAAAGGTCCTGATTCAAAAACTATTTGTGCTTTTTGATAAATTTCAACGAACAGGAGGCGTGGCTGATGAGTTAGGGGGAATGTTGGCCCCAGGCACTCTGTAGTTACTTCTGAAAATGTTGCAACAGTTTCTACACTTATTCACTAAAATCCGAGGAACTTCATCTGAAGACTTGCAGAATCTGCCTTAGCGGGATCCAGCATGCACAGAATACTGAGAAACAGGTTGCACATGTTTCCGTTCAAGATCCATTGTCACCAAGCCATTCCCGCTCAAGCAGTGCAACAGAAAGAAGACTTCGCGAACGAAATGCTCACAATGATTGGTGATGACAGATTCGATGTTGGCTGCATATGGTTCACAGATGAAGCACATTTTCACCTGAATGGTTTTGTGAACAAACAAAATTGGCAATTTTGGGGTGCTGGAAACCCCCATTTGGTTGAAGCAAAACAACTACATTCCCTAAAAGTTACTGTTTGGACCGCAGTATCCAGCAAAGGTGTTGTCACCCCCTTCTTCTTAAGAGCAATAATCGCTTCTGACTGTTATGTTGAAATGTTGGAACAATTTGTCGCCACACTTTTAGCGTTGGAGGATCGACAAGGCAGCTCGTGGTTTATGCAAGATGGGGGCCCGACCACACCGCACTGAACTGGTGTTTCTGTTCGGGGATAGAGTTATTGCTTTGGGCTATTCCAAATTTACTGGAACAGGCATCAATTGGCCTCCATACCCACAAGATCTTACCCCTTGTGACTACTTTTTGTGGGGCACCTTGGAGGACAATCTGACAGAAAAAGCCTGAAACACTGGATGAGCTTAAAGAGTCGATTTGTGAGCCATATGCATCCATATCCATACAAAGGGTGAGTGAAAATTTCGTTGTTCGAAAATACGTCACCTCTGTTCTGTGAAAAGTGGACATTTTGAAAAGATTGTGATGTGACTGCAACAACAGCTTGCAGAGGACACATTTGTTACATTTTTCTTGAATGTACTGTGACTACAGTACATTCTAGAAATTGTGACTACAGTACATTCTAGAAATTGTGACTACAGTACATTCTAGAAATTGTGACTACAGTACATTCTAGAAATTGTGACTACAGTACATTCTATTGGCAGCTTTTGTAACTAAATGTGAAACTTCTGTATCAGATTTTTACAGCTATTCTAATAAACATACCTTTTGTTACATTCTTCTGTCAATCTTTGTTCTCAAGTTATTTAATTTTAAAAACAAGTGTCCTTTGTGGGACACTCTGTATTATAAAATTAAATTTGTGTGTTAAAATTATATAAAACCCTTTTATTTAAAATTGATGCTATTATTATTCATATTTTATTTTATTAATTCTTCTTTTTAGGTTCGTGGCCATCTTGTTTCCAAATTAGATCCTTTAAATATTACAGCTGCTAATATTCATTCTCCATTCTCAGAAGGTTCTCCCAGTTCTCCTCAAGTTGTGTTGAGAAGCTACCAGTTGGGTAAAAATGCGAACTTTAGTTTTTGAACCATGAAGTGGTATAAGAAAAATCTACTTTTATATATATATTGAAATAGGAAAGATTTAATGGTATAAATAAATTTGCAGAGGAGCATATTAATTGTAGTGTCTATGATAATCATACTAATAATGTTTACATCATTTTCTTTCATATGGATTTTTTTTGGCCTATTCTCATTTTTAAATTTTAATGAAAATTTGCTGCAAATTGCATTTATAGCAATGAAATGTTTATTTGTGAGCATTGTATAATATATCTCAAAGTTAACTATTTTTCTTACAATCCTGTTTAATGTATTTTCATTTTTATGGCTTTTATTGAAACAAAGTCTAATTTAGTTTAGTCAAAATTAGAAAATAGTTTATTAATTTAGCACAAATTGAATGTATATAATGATTAGAGGGGGAGGAAAGATTCTTTCAAAATTTATTTCTTTTTATTTGTATAATTCATGCTAGAAGTTTATATCATAAGTTATTTTGTAAGAGAAAATGATTTAAAACAATACTATTTTATGTCAAAAAATATGATCAAGAGAAAAAAATATATGATGAGAATATTTGTTTTAGTCATAAAATCATATTTTATAATATCTAACTTGATAATAATATTTAACTTAAAATTATATATATTCATTTGTAATTTTTCTTACCTCTAAATGTTTTTGAAACTTCTGGTTTTTTATGCTGTTTGCATTGCGTAGAGGAAAAAGATATGGATCGTCTCTTCAAACTTCCTGGCAGTACTTTTATTGGTGGAGATGAGAATGTCCTGTCTCTAAGAGAGATTCTTAAACGCTTAGAGGTCTGTTAAATATTTTTTTTTTAAATTAAAGTCGCAAGAAATTATTTAATTTTTAATGATAGAATATTTGCAGCTTTCCCAACAAATTTGCATGTTAAAATTTTAAATTTGACCTTTTTATCAAAATACTACATGCATTTTGTATGATAAAGGGGGGATGGTGTACTGTAGAAGTTGATGTGTTTAAATTCTGGGCATTATTTAAAAGAAAGAAAATATTTGTGAAATTGACAGATGCAAAATTAAAAGTAATTATTATCTAAAATTTAACAGATTGATTTCTGTAAAGTAATAAATCTTAGGTAAATTATATGAAAAATTTTTTTCTGTTATTATTTGGGATTAATAACTAAGTTTTGGTTAATATCATTAAGAAATCTTTTCCTGTTCCTTCCCTCAAGTGTACCTTTAATTTAAGAATTTATAAGTCATGATGAAAATTCAGAGTAATTAAAATGATAGAATTATTATTATTATTATTATTATTATTATTATTATTATTTTTTTTTTTTTTTTTTTTTTTTTTTTTTGCTAAATTGTTAGTAATTGAAAAGCTTCTGTATTTTTATTTATGATTTACAATAACCATTGCGTATCCCTTTTTTAATAATTTTACTTTTTAAAAATCGATAGGAGAAAATTTCTTTGTGTATATTATTTCTTGGAGAAGCATATTTAATGAATAAAAAGCAGTTGAGATGTGCTATTAAATAATGCATTCAACATATCAGTTATGGAGGGGATATGTAAGTAAATGACCATATATTTATAACTGTGGAATCTTAAGTCTGGCTTTTGATAAATGAAAAAGCAATGAATATGAACGGGGTTAATCACAAAGTAATTTATATTCTGGTTAGTGAAATAATTTTAAATTATTTTAGTACACATTCTGGAGTTAATGAAATATTTTAAACAGGGAGCTATTTTGTTTTCATGTATGATCTGTTTTATAGTGACAGATGTACTTTTATTATTATTTATTATTGCTGCAACTGTTTCATTTCCATTTTGGAAACAATTTAGCTTCATCAAACAACTTTCAGTGCTTTTGTTTGCACTGTTTGTTCATAGCAGTCAATTATGGTTCAGAATTTTTGGTTTTTAAGGTGGCTTAAAATAAATCTAAATATGTATAGTGTCAGATGCTTGTACTTTTGCTTGTCAGGAGACTAAACGTGAACTAATTAAATTTTTTAATGGGAGAAAATGTTTGCAGTATAACAGAAAATACAAGCTTGGCATATTCAAAGTAGTGTCTAAAGATTATGTTGTTTACTTGGAAATTTTTTTAATTAACTGATAAACGTAGGCTGATCCAAAAAAATGTTTACAAGCAGAAGCATTTGAAACGTAATAATTGTGGAGCGAATATTTCCATCCAGGGTGGTTGACAGATGGTGCTAATTGTCCTACAGCGGTTCTATGAGTAAGTAGCGTCAGTACGCAGACACTTAAGAGCGACAGTAATGTCGCGACGTCTAGAAAAGTGGTCTCGCATAGAGGTGCGAGCCGTAATTCGATTCTTATGGGCCAAGAATATGGCCGAATCCAAAATTCACAGACAAATTGTTGAGGTATACAGGGACAAAGCAATGAGTAGACAACAGGTAGCGAAATGTCGTTCTTATCAAGCGGGCAGGGAGCATGTGGAAAACCGCAATATGGAAGCAAGCGGCCATCCAAGTTCTTCAAGGACGGATATCAACACGGCACGTGTTGAAGAAATTATCCAAAGGGATCGACGAGTAACCGTTCGCATGAGATTGCCTCAGAGTTGGACCTGAGTTATGGTAACGTTCAGCATATCGTAACCGATGAGTTGCAATATTTCAAATTTTGTGCCCGCTGGGTTCTACGTGCGTTGTCCACAGAGCATAAGGCCACTCGAATGATGTGCAGCCTCACATTTCTTCAGCGATACCATTCAGACAGCCAACACTTCATTGATCGCATCGTTACCGGTGATGAAACATGGCTTCATCACTTCACCCCCACATCCAAAAGAGCCACGATGTAGTGGAAACACGCTGGATCACCGACGAGGAAGAAGTTTAAGGTCACACCCTCTGCCGGTAAAGTGATGGCAACCGTTTTCTGGGATACGACTGGTGTTATCCTAATCGAGTATTTGGAGCATGGCCATACCATTAAGGCCGATCGTTATTGTGCCACCTTAACGAAATTGCGTAAAGCCATCCGAGACAAATGGCCTGGATTACTGAGGAAAGGCATCATTGTTCTGCATGACAATGCCAGGCCCCATACAGCTCGCCAGACTCAGGAATTGCTGCAAAGGTTAAGTGGGAGGTCTGGAATCACCCCCTCTACAGCTCTGATTTGCTCCAAGTGACTATTTAATTTTTCCGGCATTGAAGCGATACTTATCCGGAACACAGTTCACCTCAGACGATGCAGTGAAAACAGCTGCTGAGAAATGGTTCAATGAGCAGGGCCCTGATTACTACCAAGACGGGATAAACAAGTTGGTTGAACGTTCTGACAAATGCCTAAACAGGTTTGGCGACTTTGTTGAAAAGTGAAGGCCAGATGTGTCTCTTGATTCCCATTTGTATTTTGTTTCTATTGTTAATAAATACTTTTTCATTTGGCTTGTAAACTTTTTTTTGGAGCACCCCTCGTAATTAATTATGTAGGAAGATATTAGGCAGGCCTTTAGAAATAGCACTGCATGGTTTGCTAATGCATAAAATTAGTGTTTGTTTGTGTCTGCTTAAATAACAAAAAAAATATGTATTTGTGATTTAAAGTGGAAACCCTTAAAACTAAACCAAATCCCCAAATATTCATAAGGCTTTATTTTTATTATTAAATGTATCCATTAAGCAGGGAATGCATTTTAGCAATTTCTGGGCAGTTTTATAATTAGAAACCTGTAATTATAGTTTAACTGATACTGTTAAAATGTAGTTAAAAACTTTGAATTGCAAACCTGTATGAACTTCTAAAATGTAGGAAATATACATTTGTCATATCTGTTGTTAAAATTGCTGCTTGATATTTTTGATTGTCATTATTTATATATAATTTTATGATTGATAATTTTTAGAAGCATAAAAAATCAAATGGTAAATATGAACTTATTTTTACTGTGTATTTTTTATTCATTTAAATTGTAGCTATTAAAAAAGTTATATGTGTTTTTGATCATTACTGTATAATATAATAAAGTGTATCAAATGCATTTAGATTTTGTCGCTTGTTTGTATTGGCATGCTAATATTTATTTTATTTATGATAGGATGTATACTGTGGCCATATTGGTATAGAATATATGTTCATTAACAGTCAGGAACAATGCACCTGGATTCGAAAAAAATTTGAAACACCTGGTGTATTAAATTTCACTAAAGAACAGAAAAGACTGTTAATGGCTCGTCTTATTCGATCCACGAAGTAATGAAAATTTGTTTTAAAATACATTTTAAAAACACAGTTTTAATTAATGTTTTATTTTATTATAATTATGTTTTTTAAAAAACATTCTGTCCTAGTAAATACTTTGTAAATAAAATTGCTGTTTTTTTGTAAAAGTTTTTTTTTTTTTTTTTTGTTTAGCAGTATAATTTTTTATTGAAAGAGAGTCTGTTCCTTTTTTTTTTCCATGCAAATGTTTTTATTGTAAGATACTTTACAGATTTGAAGAATTTTTAGCACGAAAATGGGTATCAGAGAAGCGATTTGGTTTAGAAGGTTGTGAAGTACTTATACCAGCTATGAAAACTGTCATCGATCGAGCTAGTGAACTGGGTATTGAAAGTATTGTCATAGGAATGCCACACAGGTAAAAATTTGTTCCTTTGTTTTATATGAATGAATATATTTTTGTTTCATTTTTTTATGTGTATTATCATGGTATTTATGTTTAATGCAGTATAGCATTATATTCTGCTCAAAATACAAGGCATTTTAATCAAATTGTGTTTTTGTACATATATTCTTGAATTCACGATCTTATTTTTCTTCAAAAGAAAATTAATGCTTTCTAAGAATTTATTATTGAAATATATGTTCCTCCCAAATTTTATCTTGGGTTTATGTATTTTGAGCTTGCTTCTTTGTATTCTATATACTGTTAAAATCTGTATGTGTCTGCCTGTTTGTTTATTTGTGGCATCATCTCCTTCAGAATAATGGGGAGTTGAGTTTTGAGAGAGGTAGTCCCAGATTCCAAAAATTCGTGGTAAGCCATTTCAACAACTTTCATCTTCGTACGACTTCAGCCAAGATATTAATTCAAAACTCTGAAAATGTTAATTTTTGCAGTCACTTTTCCTAGTGGCAACAGTCTTGGGAGTCGCTGGAGATAAAAATCTGCTTTATTTTAAGAAATGTTCTCACTCCTCGCTTTCAAATTATAGAGTTTGTTAATAAAAAATTTATAAGTTTTACAAAATATGAAATAAAAATACTATTGCTAAACATTAAAAACATATTATTATATAAAGTCATGTTCTGACATTGAAGTCTGAAATTGATGGTATGTCGAAAATTTTTTGTTAATGTTAGCATTTTAAATAAATTGCTGCTGTTAGCAACTTTCTTGTTTCAGTTTAAGATAAATGTTATCTAACAGCTAAATATGTAGGAACCTCACGAACAGTTAAGCTAATAATTGCTTTAGTTCAGGAACAGAGACGTAAAGTCAAGAAGAGTTAACCCTTTATTTCTCAAAATAAGAATTAAAATAGTTGGCCACTTTCTCAGGGTGTACAGCAAAGCCTCCACTTGGGCTTGAACTCAAAGTAATAAGAAATAAGACTTAACTAATTAACTAAAAAGATATAACTGAAGCTATCAAAATAATGAGTAGTTAGCCCCTAAATATGGAAGCTAGTGAAGCGATTAAGGCCCTATAATATGGCTGAGCATAATAATAGCTTGTAGAGACATCAGGCATTTTTTGGAAGCAGGCAAGATGAAAAATTAGCAATCGCCTTCGCCGGGAATCGAACCACGGACCTCTGAAATACTGGCTCAGTGTCCTGACCACTACACCACAAAAGCATGCTAGGAAAGCGGGAGAAATACCTTATATACTCCCCTTTTTAAAGGGTGACTGGGGTTTTTAGGGGACCCATTCGCCAAATCCTGGGTGTGGAGATATCTCATCCAACTCCCTTTTAGGTCGGGGGGCCACTGTAGAGACATTAGGCATTTTTTGGAAGCAGGCAAGATGAAAAATTAGCAGTCCCCTTCGCCAGGAATCGTACCACGAACCTCTGAAATACTGGCTCAGTGTGCTGACCACTAGACCACAAAGGCATGCCTGGAAAGCGGGAGAAATATCTTATAAGCTTAGAAAGAGACCTAGCCAAAAAGGCAAATGCGTGCTTGTCAGAAACTCTTAAGGCTCTGTTCTGAAGTCAGTGGAACTTCGACTTAAATACCACTTTTACTCATTTGTATTAACCACGATTCTAAAAACACATTCTGATAGGAAATTGTAAGCTGAATTAAGAAAAGACAGGAGAGTAGCTTTGTAGAGACATCAAGTATTTTTTGGAAGCAAGCAAGATGAAAAATATGCAACGCCTTGGAATGAGAATCGAACCGTGCACCTCTCAATTATGCGCTGAGCGTGCAGACCACTGCACCATGAAGGCTTGCTAAGAAGGCGGGAGAAATACCTTATATATTTCCCTGTTTTAAAGAGTGACTGGGGTTTTTAGGGGACCCAGTTGCCAAATCCTGGGTGTGAAGATTCATCATCTACCACCCTTTTAGTTTGGGCGCCTTTGCTGGGAATGGAACCATGGACCATTGGATACCGGCCCAGTTTGCAGAACTACACCATGAAGGCACGCTAGGAAGGCGGGAGAAATACTTTACAGGTTTAACTAAACTGTTAAAAACTTAGGATAAACCTTACAACATTAAATTTAATTTATTGTGTTATCGTTTTGCATCCTGGTTTGGCAGCAAAAAAATTCTGCACAAATTGGTTGTTGCTTGGAAAGAATGAATTGATTTCATTCATATTGAAATATTTTTATACACTTGTTTTTCAGGAGTAACTTTTGCTTTGGCAGCAGCCCGCTCATCTAGCAGCCTTGCCTGCTAGATGAACGAGCAGGCTAATTAAGTACTAGCATCTAGCCTTGCGTGCTAGATGCTAGTACTTAATTAAGCACAGTAACTTTAGCGTGTAGTAAACACATTAACTTAGCAACAGTGTAACAAAAAATGAGAAAGCATGCATTATTTTTTACTCTTATTCTTTAAAGAAAAGTAACTTTTTGGTATATTTCTTTAAAATAGATGTTGATTGTTTGCTATAAATAGTTTATCAAAAGTTGTTAAATGTATCTGTGTTTCATTAGCATAGAAATGAATATGTGTTCATATATTGTTTAAAACTGCTGTGAATTTTGTTTTAATGCAGTTTAAGCAAACAAAATGAAAGATGTATTTTGATTGTCATTCCGAACATTTGGGTGTCTTCCTTATATATATGCAGTACAAAGTCCATAATCCGGACTTGTCGGGACTTCGGCGATTCTGGATTATGGGTTTTTCTGGATTATAGGTCATCAATTTAAATCTGGTAAGATGGCATGCAGAAGTTATACAATTAAAAATATGAATCCATAATTTATGAAATAAAGAGCAATTATGATCTAAAGGGTATCAAAATTTACCAAAAAATAGCTTAATGTAATTTAGTTTATTAAACATTTATTTCAATGTAAGTTGTTTAAGTTGTTTCATTTTTTGTGCTAATACTTTCTCTTTAATTCTATAAACAGACATAATTTCTTGTTCAGTTACAAAGTTCCACTGTTCAAGTCCTGTAATTGCTGTGTCGAGAATACTGACTAACTTGTCAATCGAAATTTTTTCATTTTCAATAACCTCTCTATCACTTTCTTCACTATCAGAAGCGGTATTTTCTGGATTTAGAACCATACTACAGATTTCGCCATCCGTTAATTGATTGATGATTGGGGCATAGTCATCGCAATGAAAAACTTCTGTTATATCATCTTCATTTATTACCGCTTCTCCACATTTCTTTACAAAATCCAATAACTGGAAAATTTCACCTTTAGTTTGCGGTGTCCAGAAACCTTCAAATTCACAGCTATCATCTTCACCGTCCTCACCATGAAATATGGTAACTGGCTGTAAATTATGCCAAGCACTTTTTAACTCATCTGGAGACACATCCTCCCACAATTTTGCGATACTCCACACAGCAGATTTTATGCTAAAAAATTTCAAAAAGTTTTGAATAGTCTTGATATTGTTCAAGAAATTTAACATAGATTTTAAAAATGCTACTTTATATTTGCATTTCAGCACGTGCACTATTCTCATATCCATAGGCTGAATGATAGACATACAGTTTGGAGGGAAGAATAATACAGATACATTATCTTTCACTAAATCTTTAAGTGAAGTATGCGCTGAACAATTGTCAACAATCAGGACTATTTTTTAGTCATCATTTAAACCAACCGAATTCAAATGTCGCCGAGTCTCAGGTATAAAATGATTTTCAAACCAATCATTCATCAATGCTTGTGTCATCCATGCTCTTTTTATTTGCTCAATATATAATGGGGAAAATCGTTACTCCTTTAATTGCTCGAGGTCGTGCATCTTTTCCGATTACGAAAAGTTTGCAATTGTGCGTTCCTGCAGCATATGTGCACGCTAAAATTGTTAGTCTAGCTTTGGAATCTTTGACACTAGTTGGAGCCTTTTTGGTAGAGGTTGCCAAGGTATTTCATGGTAAATATTGCCAGAAAAGAAACTAATTTCATCAGCGTTGTAAATTTGTTCTGGAGATAATTGTTCACTAGTAATGAGTTCAATGAATTCATCTGCAAATTGTTCAGCAGCTTCAGTATCAGCTGAAGCTTTTTCACCTGAAATTTTTAATTTGTCTTATGGTGGTTAACCAGCCTGTTGAATATGTGCACTCCGTGTTTAAGTTCATTTCTTCATGAAATATTTTGGCTGGAGCCATTAGCATTGTACACGTCAATGGCATGGCCTCGCTGCGATGCTGTCTGACCCAGTCAATTGTCACTTTTAGCATAACGAACCCTTTTTCTGTTATTCATTGCAAGTGGGGTGTCGGAATCCACAAAAAAATTCAAAAAGTTCCTTTTTCTTTTTGCTTATGTCATATAGAGTGACTTTCCAATGTCACACTCCTCGCATAATTTTGAGATGGATATGCCTTTATCCATTTTTTGCAGCAATTCCACTTTTTGTTTGATGGACATCGAAACGTACTTTCGCTTTGTAGATCCTTTGGCAGCTCCAGAATTGGAAACTCTTTTTGACATAATCGAAAGTTCAAGCTTAATTTTTATAAAATTTCTCTAACAGTCTGCAAAAAATAATAAGCCGGATCCAATTAGAAGATTAAGGAACAGTGCAATCTGCAGCATTAACTGAAATGCTTTAGAATAGTAAAGATAATTTTAGCCTAGCTTATACCGTCCGTTATACATTAAACACGCATGCGTAAACGCATTACATGCATGCGCAAAGCATTAAAAAAAAAAAAAGTGTGGCTTTGAAGTCCGGATTATAGATCATTCCGGATAATGAATGTCCGGATTATGGACTTATACTGTATATACAGGGTGATTATAATTAAAGTTTAAGTTTCAAAACGCTATAGAAAAAGAACCACTCATGAAAATGACGCCAAATTTGAAAGGAATGTTATTGAAGAAGGCGGAAAGCGTATGGCAGAAGAAAAAATTTAGTTTCAAAAGTTAGCAACAGATGGCGCTGCAAGCGGAAGAAGACAAATTAAAATGTTAGTTAAATTTCAGTGTTATAAAGCCGCCAGGTACCAGGCTGTTCCTCATTTCGCGTCTCAGACGTTCGCCATGGGTGTTTCACTGCAGGACCGCGATCTGCTGGTAAAGCTGTATTACAAGAATGATGATTGTGCAAGAGTAGCTCTGCAAAAATTCAGGACACTGAAGGGTATAAAAGAAAGCGTTGGTCCAATGAGTGTCGTAGGTCTAAAGAAAACGATGCAAAAATTCGAAACGACAGGTTTGTTTGATGTGCAATCTGGTAGAGGGAGAAAACGAGTGCATTCGACGGTAGTTGAAGAAGTGGCCACAGCATTACAGGAGGGGTCGGCCGGTGGTGTGCAACCATGCAGTGCATGAGGAATTGCCCGAACATTGGACAGGCCTACAAGCACGGTGCTGAAAATTGTACGAAACATCCTGCAATGCTATCCGTACAAAATTGGCCATGTGCAGGAGTTGCTTCCGCCTGACCTGACAGCTAGGGAGACGTTTGCGTTAGAATTCCTGGCTCGCATGGAAGTGGATAATGAATGGCCGTGGAAAATTTTGTGGAGAGATGAAGCCCATTTCCATCTGACAGGATACGTGAATACCCAGAATTGTCGAATATGGGCAACAGAAAATCCACTGGCAACGCACCCCGTACCACTTCATCCTGGAAAGGTCACGGTATGGTGTGGCTTTACGGCATCATTTATCCTAAAACCATATTTTTTCGAACAGACGGGTGCTTCCGGTCCTGTTACTGCAACCGTCACTGGTCAGAGGTATGCGTCTCTTTTGCGCAACCACGTGATTCCAGCTCTGCAACAGCGTGGATGTGTGGATGAAATCATTTTTATGCAAGATGGCGCTTCTCCGCACATTGCACATCCCGTGAAGCAGCTGCTGAGGCGCCATTTCGGAAATGTTCGAATTATCAGCCGTCATTTCCCTGCAGCCTGGCCGTCCCGATCGCCTGATCTTACTCCGTGTGATTTCTGGCTGTGGGGATATCTGAAGGATGTTGTGTTCCATGCTCCAATTGCAAATTTAGCGGAATTAAAGGCACGCATTTCGCAACATATTCTGAACATCACCCCGGAGACACTGCGATCCGTTGTGGAACATGCTGTTTGTCGCTTTCAACTTGTTGCACACAACACCATATTGAACATGTTTTGTGCCAGTCTCGCGACAGTTCCGAACTTCTTTGATGAATGGTTCTTATGCGGTATGTCGCCGCAAAACTCTTGAAACCGATTTGTCCCTTTCGATGTGATATGTACAGTCATGCAAATAAAATTATTCAACAATTCTAATTTGTCAATGCATTTTAATGTGTAACTTCCACCTTAGCCATTGTTTTACGAATCGCTTCTCGTTTCTCGTCGTGATTTTGCCGCTTACAGCGCCATCTGTTGCTAACTTTTGAAACTAAATTTTTTCTTCTGCCATACGCTTTCCGCCTTCTTCAATAACATTCCTTTCAAATTTCACATCATTTTCATCAGTGGTTCTTTTTTTGTAGCGTTTTGAAACTTAAACTTTAATTATAATCACCCTGTATATATATTAATATCATTTAAGGAAAAATTCATTTAAATTATATTGTGACTTTTCGTTGATAGCTTTTCGAATTTATATTAAAAGCCTGTTTGAGGAAAAAGTACCATGAACTATAGAAAACTCATTCTAGATCCTCTTTTTGTTTATTAACATTAAAGTACAGGCAGAATGCAGCTGTTTGATTTATAAATACTGATCACATTTTGTTGTGTACAGAGGGCTTAACATTTGATGGCCAATTTTTAACAGGAAACAGCAGTTACACACATCTCAGAAAAAGCATGAATGTTTGTAAGCATATCGTGTCTGTGTAGCAAGGGGGTATTCAAAGTACATGCGAGCCAAAATCCTCTCGAGAAGGTGAAGGTAGGGAAAGAAGGGTAGGAGACCCTTGGATTGCCCTTCAGGGTTCTCCCTTTGAATTCCAGTGATTCAGCATGATACGGAAGCTTAGCAGTTAGCAAAGCTAGGCGATACCTTATATACCTACATAGATGCACAATGTGCTGGTCTTGCTTCAATCTGTACTTGTATAGATGGGGGGGGGGGTGGAGAACCTTAGAATGCCTCATAAGGTCTTCTTTGAAATTCCATTTGGGGGTGGAAGCTTAGCAATTAGCAAGGCCAGCCCGATACCTATTATGGCTACATGGATCCACAGGTGACGGCCTTTCTTCAGCCTGTGCCTGTATAAATGAAATAAAAGCTGAAACTGAATGTATTACTTATGAGTGTATACGATATTAAATAATAATAATACCACTTTCTTTTTCCCCCTTTTTTTCTTATCAATGTAACAAGCTTTTGGAATAAATTTGCATTCCGCTGTTATCTCCTGTGAGAGGACAGACAATTTACATCCATGCCTCCTCTAGAATTTAAACCAGGGCCCTTCGGTATTAAGCCGCCCAAACAGTGTAGTGGTTAGGGAAGCCGACTGCAATACCAAAAAGAAATTGGAATGACATTATAGTTGATATTTAAACGTTTGAGTTCTATAATTGAAAGTTTTATGTAACTTAAAAAATTGATTGAGGAGGCATTTATTTGGACAAATCTCATTTTACGAGCCTTACAATGAAGGTAATACAGTTTATTTTTAAAAATTTCTTCAACTGGCCGCATAAGATTCCATTTGGTTATGCATTTGAAATAAATTATCTGTTTTGTTATACAGTCAAAAGTCGTTAATTCGGACACCCATAATCCGGAATGATCTATAATCCGGACCTCAAAGCTAAAATCTTTCTGGGCATGCGCCGTGTTGACGCATGCACATAGACGTTTACGCGTGCACGCAAGACCTTTACGACTGCGCATATGCGTCTGCGCAATCGCAGAATACGTTTTCGCGTGCGCGTTTAATGTATAACGGACGGTATAAGCTAAAATTATCTAATTATCTATTTCAGTTAATGTTGATAATTGCGTTGTTCCTTAATCTTCGAATTGGATCCGGCTTGTTATTTTTTGCAGACTGTAAGAGCAATTTTATAAAAGTAAGCTTGAACTTTCGATTATGTCAAATAGAATTTCCGATGCTGGAGATCCCAAAGGATCTACAAAACGAAAGTATGTTTCGATGTCCATCAAACAAAAAGGGGAATTGCTACAAAAAATGGATAAAGGCATATCCTTTGTTTATCTAACCGTTCCGAAATCTGTTTATCAATTTCACGCTGCTTTGCGCGGGGGATGGGGAACGTCGTGGCGCGCAATGAACTGGAAGTTGATCTGTCAACACTATCGTTATCTTCAGGGCAGATGTTTTTATTTTATTCGGCTTATAATTCCTTACTAAATATAGTATTTTATCTTGATGTACTCCGTCTTTGATATGATTTAAATCAAATTCCTCGTCATTATAAATATCACGAATACAAATCAAATAGTTTTCTGGTTGCAATTTTCTAATTTCGGCTATGCGTAATGTATGCTTTACGCATGCGCACGTTGAAAAGAAATGTTTAATAAAGTAAACAAATAAATATTAATCTTCTTTTTTTGTAAATTTTGATACCCTTTAGATCATAACTGCTCATTATTTTATAAATTACGGTTTCATATTTTTAATTTTATAATTTCTGCATGCCATCTTACCAGATTTAAACTGATGATCAATAATAATCCGGAAAAATCGATAATCCGGAATCGCCGAAGTCCCGACGAGTCCGGATTAAAGACTTTTGACTGTAGCACCTTTTTTAATGTGTATCTTAAAGGGGTTAAATTGTTCTTTTGTCAAAACAACCAAGTTTATATTTAATTTAAAAAAACCATAATATAATTTAATCTTTTTCAAGCACTGTGATTCTCATAGTCGCTATCACTTTAACCTTTGGTAATCCTTGAACCTTAACTCAAAGAGAAACAGTTTTATTTAAAATAGAGAGACTATATAATAAAAATGTTTAGATACCAAGATAAGCTTTAAAACTGGTGTCAAACAGCTAATTAAGTTGTGAATGCAGAGAGAAAATTCCTAAAGAATATTTAGAGTGCTACTCCAGTAAATACAAATAATAAGAAAGCAAAACAACCTTATTGCTTTGTAGACAACTGTGTAATATAAGGCTGTGTGCACTAGGTAACCAGAAATGGCATGTAACTTGATTTATTGATGTGTTCAGTTTATAGTTTTTGTGTGGTAATCTTATTATAAATACTATGTTTCATGATTTTTTAGAGGAAGACTTAATGTTCTGGCAAATGTTTGTCGAAAACCTTTGGAGCAGATATTTGCACAATTCAGTGGCCTGGAGCCAGCTGATGAGGTAAGAATGTAATGTATTTAATCACTTATAATGTAAAATTTTTTTTATTGGTAGTTTTTTTCTCTGCATATCTAATGTAGAGAATTATTTTAAGTACTAAAAGAAGAAAATCAGCTTGCAGTTTTTTTCCAATTTAATATTTATCCATTTACCAGAAAATATAGCCAAACTTGCCAGTCATTTAACCACATCATCGATAAGAATGTTGCCCTGGACTATGAATGTGGTTCCTGAGCTAGAAGGTATCTAACCCTTTGCAACATCTAAAAATTTTCTTCTGTACGCACAGAAAAATTGAATAAAAAAGGACTTATAGGTTACTCTGAACCTTCTTTATTTATAGTTGGCAGCTCAACACAAACCAATCCATATATTTTAACCATGTTTAGATTTTTAATATCCTTATTTTTCAAAGAAATCTTCTAGATTGTTTTAGGGTATAAAAGGAATTGTTTGAAAAGAAATTTCTCTGTGTTTTTTTTTCCCTCCCTGTATGCTAATCTCCTTATTCTATATTAGTTTAAAATTTTTACCTTAAAATCTTGCCTAAAATGAAATGGCAAACATCAGGTGTTCCCAGAGTGGACTCACTGAGAAACTAGAACAACTGAGAGGCTGTATTTTATGTTTCTCCGCATCTCATCAGTCAGTTCATTGACAACAGAAAAGTGGGTCCACATCTGTGTTTCATTTCCTGTTTTGCTCTTTCTTCTTTTCTCTCTTTTTTTTGGGGGGGGAGGGGATGTTTGGTTATCAACTAACAAATTGTTGGGGTGATTGTCTGAAAGTTGGGTAATTTCACCAATTAGCTGTTTGGTTTTTCATTACAGCAGTTCTCTTTTTCGCTTTCGTTCAAAACCAAAGTTTTGCTAGCGCTATGTTTGTTAGTTTTGATGTTTAATTTATTTTATAGTTTATAATTTCCTAATTGTAGATATAATATTAGTTTATTTTGTCGGATTTTTAATTATTTTCCAAATGTATCAGAGAGGGCTGACCATTTTTGAAGCACTCAAAGTGCTACACGAATTGCATTCAGATAGTGAATCTGATACGCATCTGGTACATGAGCAAAACGTGCAATATTGGGTTGTGCTTTATCAAAGATGGTGTCACTTTCTTTGAAAAGTACCACCATGGAAAAAATAGACGAAAGTGTAAATATGAAATTTAAATAATGTAAATATTATATATCCAAGTTACTTTTTTTCCATTCAGACGCTTGTAATCATTGTAACCAAAAAGAGCTTTTTAGGGGGTGTAGAGTAGCAGGTTTCCCCGTGGCACCCCTGGGTAATGCTAAATCTGCTAGGGTATTCAGAATCTAGTGTTTTTTAATCGTAGGCAAAATCTCTTACTCTTTTACGTGCTTCGAAGCAATGCTCGTTTCAGCACTCTTTTCGAAGCTCTATTCAATAATCGGTGTTCCTGCTTCAGGCATACCCACAGAATTAAAATGATAAGTGCTATCTTCACAAAATTTTACCTGTGTACTCCTCTAGGCCTAATTAGACTGCCTACCTTTTTTTTTAAATCGAAATTCTAACTTTAAAAGGTAGTGTGCTGGAAAGTGTTAAACGTAATATGCAGGAATCTCGGTTGTTTGGGGAAAAAATCACATATACAGCACTCCTGCTTCTTTTTGTAAAGAATTACATTCTCCATTCATAGATTTTGTAAGGGAGGATTTTTTAAAAATTATTTCATTTTATTTAGTAGCCGAAAAGGGCTGTTAGTCTCAAAACACGATTTAGCATTGATCATTTTTCATTCAAGTCTATTGCCACTCAATAAAATGTGAGATATTTATCTTCAAATTTAATTTGTCTGTCATTAGTAATAAAATCAGGTCTTAGAACATTATTTTTAATTTTTCTACTTTTTAATCTGATTCAATGAAAGAAAAATGCTTTTAATGCATTATACATCTAATTAAAAAACTTTAAATACCTCTATAGAATTACATTATCTTTTTTTAACTTTTCAAAGATATTAAAATGTTCCTTGTTAGTCTTAATGTCTATTCATCTAGTATCAAATGAAATATTTCACAGTTCCACATGAACAACCATCGCTATTATTGATAATCTCTACTGAAACTTTAAAAGAGCCCTTTTGGGCGACCATTAAAACCTGAAACTTTTTTGTTTGTTTATTAGTTGTTTGGCTCGTCATCTGGATTTTGGACTTTGTGTTGTATTATTAGAGGTAATCAATAGCTGTTAAGAGATGTTTAAAATAAAATGAGCTGTTAAATTACATGTGATTGCATCTTTACTAGCAATGAGTATTTTAACAGAATACATTTCGCCTACATTTAATCAAAAAATGCTGATTTTTTACAGTAAATGTATCTATTTTCCATATTGCATTTATCAATACTATTAATCCTTTCAGAATTAATATTGTCATTAAGTTCACAATTTATTTTATTCAGCTTTGATGATTATAATGTGTGAAATAAAGTTTATCGTCTTTGTACTGGATATGTTGTCAGAGTTTTTCATTTGAATTTTTCTTTTTTGAGAAAACTGGCAAGAGAATGAAGCCAAATGACTTATTGACTTCTTTATTGACTCCCAGGCTGCTGTTAGAGCACTTTCTGCTGCACCCCTTAGATGTAAAAATTCCATTTATGACTGCTAGATTGTTTTTGACTCTGTTTTGGAAAATAGATGACACTTCAATCTAAAGTGGATCATCAATCCTAAGCCACTATGGCATAATTGAAAATGATCTGGTGAGCTAATCAGAGTTGGTTTTGACTTGTTTGCTGCTGAAGATAATCATCCACAATGCAAGCCCTGTGCGATCTAGCATTGTCATCCTGTAACAAAAAATCATCATCTATTGCCCCAGCATTTGGGTTCACATAAGTGTCAAGGGTGTCATTTCTGTAGGCCTGAGCATTCACAATTCCATGTAGAAAGATATGGAGATCTGGGCTTCCATCCAAAGAGATACCACCCCAAACACAGACAGGCATCTATAATAATTTTAGCTATTGTTTAAAGTTTTGCTCATTTTATCTTTCTTTTATTTAGGGTTCTGGTGACGTAAAATATCATTTGGGCATGTGTCATGAACGATTAAATAGAGTAACAAACAAAAATATTAAACTTGCAGTAGTTGCTAACCCATCTCATCTGGAAGGTAGGTACATCTGCTATCCAAATTTAGATATGCAGTTTTTAAGTTAAGTTGAAAGATTTTTTTTTTTATTGTGTTTGAAATAATTCATTTAATATAATATTTTTCTATTTGAATGAAGTTTGTTGATCCGGATTGTTGCCTAAATATAAAACATGATATGTAAGAAGTAAAATGCAAAATTAATGTTACGTGTATTCATTTTACAGCTGTTGATCCTGTGGTGCAAGGAAAGACTCGCGCTGAACAATTTTACCGTGGTGATACTCAAGGGAAAAAGGTATGTTTAGCCTTTTTGAGGTGACTTTTCCATTCTTTCTTTAATTATGAACAGAAATTTTGTGCCTGATAAATTTGGAATTAAAAAAATAACATGTTGAAATATTAAAATATATAAGAATGATTACTCTTTTTATTTCAATTAATTAAATCAAAACTAGTAGTATGTTAGTAGTATCTTTTACATAAATTGATAATAGTAGTTTTTATAGGGATTGATATAAAAACACTTTCTGGAAAAAGTAGCAAATTAGAAAAAAACTAAGATTATATTACTGATTTCTAGTATTCTTTGAGGTTATCCAAACTTAATTTATAGTTCTCGTGTTGGCTGTAAAAGATTATATTAATGAACTTTTACGCTGTCTGGGGTCGCTAGAATTATAGAAAAATTTATATTAATACTCTGTGTAAATTATAATATTTGAGCTAGTATTGGGTCATCTGGAAAATTCTGTTTTCTAAATCAAAGCACATTTTTTTTCCCCTAATTATTTTGTTTCTGCTGAAAAGGAGTGACTTTTGTTTGAAGTATATGTGTAAATGCAGTCTTAACTGTTCACATTCTGTAATTCTATCATATGCTATGGCATATTTTTTTTTTTTTTTTTTTCCCTCTCAGTGCAGAGCCGGATTCAGATATCATCAAAAGCTGATGATTTCGGCGAAAAATTCGAAGCATAAAAATAATTGGCAAAATATTTATGATACTGTTCCGTTGAAGAAAAATCCAAGGGGGGGACTAACATAACAGATATTCATACAATTAGAAATTTTTAATATAAATAAAGCAACTTACCAAAGAAACAAAACCTTGCCAAATAAATTAGAAAAAAAAAAAAAAAAAATTGGTTAGAGAATTTAGTGAATTAAGATTAATGCAGAGGCATGAAACTGCAGATATCATTTAAAATGTCTGAAAAGATTTACATTTTAGGATGCTGCTGTCATTACATTAACTCAAATAAGAATCTAATTGGTTATGTTCCGTGCCACATTAAAGTCTATTTCACACTGCCCCATAACTTTTCAAAAGTTTGAGTTTGTTAACTAGTATCAGAATTGATAAATTTATGGTTAACGCAGAAATGTTCAAATCCACATCTTCATTTCTCCATTCTGATATTTCTTTCGAATTGAAGTAGAACTTAATTTTATGGTTTTCCGTGCACTTTCTTCCAGAGTGAACGATTCTTCGTTCTTGAAGAAATTGTATGGAAGATGTTTCATCATTAGGTAAGTTCCAAATTTTCAACTCTGTGGTAAATACAAGAATAATAAAAACAAAAGTGTCCGAGTATTAATGAGTATACTTTGTAAACAAGGACATATTAAAAGATGCTGTTTCTGAAACTCTGTGTTATATAATGCAAAAACTACCAAATAGACTAAATGTTCCAAAAAGTATAGTATGCTGTCATGTCATCAGGTATGTAAGTTACTTCAGTGTATGTCTACCCCGTGATTTAACAAAGCTGAATATGCTTGTACAAATTTTGGCCTGTGGTTCTTTGCTGAAATACAAGTAAAATGAAGGAGCCTTAAAAAAGGGGGCTCATTGCTGAAGATGAGAAATGGATATTCTGCAGTAATGCCAAACAATCCTTCTTTGGTTACAAGGAGATGGGGGCGCATCCGCAAAAAGTAATGCTTTATGTATGTGAACTAAAAAGAACTTGTGTGTTATGAATTGTTGTCACCAAATCAAAGTATAAATTGGGAAAAACACTTCCCAAATGCCAATTTTGATAGGAGAAACCTAAGCGAAGCACCTAGAACTGATCAGTCATCTAGGTGTTATCTTCTACCATGACAATACCTGGCCCCTTGTTTCAATGAGTGTGAGATAAAATATGTCTGAGATGTTTTGCTTCATTTCCCATTTTCAGCAGATCTTTTCTCCACAGATTTTCATCTCTTTAGACTGCTTCAAAATTCTCTGAACATACTGGCATTCACATTTTTGGAGACTGTCAAACATCACCTCATTAACTTCTTTACGAATAAATGTAATTTTTTTTTAAAAGATTTTTCCAGTTGCAAATATCACAAAACATGTGGTTATGTGGTTTACATTGCTGCTTCATATATATTTATGATTGGAGGGGGGAACAGAATTTTCAGGATGACCCAATGTATTTGCAATTTTTAATTATATATCAAGTGAAATAATTTCAAATCTTATGAATCATTTGAATTTTTCTTTGTCATTTAGGTGATGAGTATCTTGCTTCATGGTGATGCTGCTTTCTCAGGTCAAGGTGTTGTGTATGAAACTTTCCATTTAAGTGATTTGCCAGATTATTCTACTCATGGTACTATTCATATTGTTGTGAATAATCAGGTAAGTGGCCGAATTAAGAAGGAGAGTAGGAGAATTCATAAGTGTAGGAAAAAAAAAAACTGTCATAAAATAATTTGCTGTAAATGTTTGGTTGTATTCATTTATTTAATTCCCATATTAGTAATAAAATAAAATTCCCATATTATCACCTACATGGTTTTCTTTAAATGATTATCTCTTAGTTCTTTAATCTCAGGTTCTGGATTTCAGGCAAATTTGAACAAAAGGGATTTCTAACCCAATTTTCTTTTTCGTAATCCTCAGGAAAATGCATGTTGAAATTCATCAATTGAAAACAATGATTTTTAATGTTGAATGCACATTCTTCTTTTATTTTGAAATTATTTTCAAGCAGAAAACTTTCTAAAATTGGTAAAAAGTTTAAAATATTATTATCAATTTCTTTAATTGTTAGCTCGAGTTTTTTTTTTTTTAATCATTGAACTTATTTTATCTCTAATGATAAACAAATTAATACTTTGTCCTTGTAATCCTAAATTTAAGTCATTTAACTTTTCAAAAATATCAGCTAAATATGTTAAGCACACCAACCATAATTTGCTAAATAAACATTTCTGCAATTCAGATTTTTAATCACAGAGGAAAATTTGAATTTCTGATCGAAGCTCAGAAAGACAAATTAAAACTTTGCCTCTGGATAACCACCATACTTCGGAATGTAACAAAAGTGTTTCATGTTTACTGCTGATTTCTTGGCATAAAATCGTAAATATTCTTGAATTTAAACCTTGGCTTTTAATAAAATTAACAATTTTCACAGCTTGATTTGTAACGATTTTCAGGTTTCCAGGGTGTGTTTTGGCCTTAGTTTCAGGTGTGACTTTCTTTATTTGAGAAATAACACTGTAATATTTTCCTGTTAAGCCTGAACTTCGCTTATTCCAAGGAATGCATTTATTCCAAGGAATGTCATTCTCGGACATAAAATTGTCAATTACTTTGAAAATTTCATTTGCAATTGCTCTATCATGAAGAGATTCAAAAAATAAATACTGTACGGCAATCCGTTTATCTTCTTTGAAACATATGTAAACTAGTAATTGAAAAGTTCATTATATTAGTACTTTCATCCAATTGCAATACGTAACACTTACTGTATTTTATTTGAGTAAGTGTCTCTTTTATAGAATTTGACATTTCATGAATTCGTTGACTTACTGTATCATTTAATAATATAATATTATTAAGTTCATTAACCGCTTTTTCATTTATATAAAAGCGATATCTTATCTTTAGCTGCTGGCAATATAACGTTTTCTCCAATAGTATGAGCCTGCCCAATCTTAGCAATTTTTAGGTTTATGAGGTAACTAGCTTCCAAAGCTTTTTCACTTGAAGCAGCAAAAATTTTCATTACCTGTTTACTATTTTTGAACTACGATAATTTCCTCTTAAAATGTTCTTCGGATTTATCCTTTAAATTGGCATGCTTAGATTCTTAATACCTTTTGAGAAAAGATGGTTATCATACTTTGATAGGATAATAGTTCACCGTCAACAACACATTGAGATTGAGGGTCCATTTCATCTTCATTCCAAGTAAACCCAAATGATACTTTCATTATATTTTCTGTAAACAATATTTCTTTTCAGTATTCTTAGTGTTAGTAGATTGTCCTGGATCCATTATCTGCGAATCGTCAATTTTCCTAGCCATTTTTCTATTTTGAAAATCTAGATTTGTTTTATTATTTTTTCACAAAGGAGTAGAAAACAACAAGAAAAAAAAAAAAATACCTGCTGTTAGAGAAAGCTGATTAATATTTAAAAAAAAAAAAAAAAAACATTAAATTGAAAATAGAGCAATATGAACTGACATAAAGTGTAGACATGCTAATAAATCTATCAACTCTAGAAGAATTAATGAGATACTATTATCTTTTCAATAGAAACTTATTTTTATTTCCTATTAAATGCAATGTCCATTTCTGTTATGGCTTTAATAACATCATTTGTGAGTAATTTTGTTATATGTATGGCTAAAAGAATAGTTGCGAGAATAAAAACGGTTTATTTTTCTAGAGTCTATAAGCAGCTATTGATCTTGAATGCAGATTGCATAAATTTGGAAGTGTTAGAGAAACAAAATGTAAGGAGGGTGTTGGGGTATTTAATTTTTGAATTCAATACTTAAAAATACTTTGATTTTTTTGCATACTACATATTTTTCTCTTGCGTACCACTGATTGAGAACCGCTGCTATAGGTAATAAGTCTGGCTCTTGCATTTTTGGTACTCTAGTAGAATTAATGTAATAACATGTAAATTAACTGTATTTATAATTTCAGGTAAAATATACTCTAATTTACTTACTACTTGTGAGAATAACATAACTGGCATCCTCCAGTTTTTGGTGCCCTAGGCAGCTACCTGCATCACTTAAGTTTAAAATGAGGTCTAATACAGTTGATATAAGTTGAGTATTTATTAGCTTTCAGCATCTGTGGATACACTCCAAAAATCTGTTTACACTTTCTGGTGATAAATTATACATTTAACATCAGCAGATCTATCAAGTAGACTATTTTATTATTATTATTTCTAGTCACATAAAGCAGTTACTATTATATGCTGTTTGTCTCTGTTTTCATACAAACTCTTAAGTAAGAAAGTAAGTGACTTCCCTCAAACCAGTTTTCAGTTCTTATTCTTAATATTTGGAAAACAGTTTTTAGCATTGCACCCTTATCTTAATCTTTCTTTATATGCAGTTTTGCTGGAAACACTTGATTTTTCAATAAAATACCACTTGTCTGGTACCAGCCTGGTGTCTGGCACTACCAATTGCGTATGCTTTGTTTTTCGGCAAGTCTTGCAAACATGCATGATGCAAAATGCAGTAAAATTGAACCTGAGAGAATTAATCCTCTGACCAGCATGAAATTTTGCTATATATATATATATATAACCAAATTTCCTAGAACTGCCCTGAAAAAAGTTTTTTTTTTTTTATTTTTTTTATTTTTTTTTTTTTTATTTTTTATTATTTTAGTGTCAAAATGCCTCTAGTACTTAATATTGAGATTTATGCACTTTT
This sequence comes from Stegodyphus dumicola, assembly GCF_044657685.1. Lineage (NCBI taxonomy): Eukaryota > Metazoa > Arthropoda > Arachnida > Araneae > Eresidae > Stegodyphus > Stegodyphus dumicola. The sequence goes on along the minus strand of NC_140774.1, from coordinate 13,111,302 downwards.
AATATATTGCCTTACTTTCTTGGACATATTTCAAGATTCACATGTCGTAAATCTCAAAGATGTTGCAAAAAATAGTCTAGGCTGTATATATGTGGCCTTGCCAGCCAGAGGGTTAAATGTTGTCCTATGGAATTTCCATGGCGAAAGGCTGCCTCCGTCTCCATAAAAAATATGCGATGCTGATGTGTGCTGGTCTAAAGTTGATGTTGAAAGAAAAAAGGAGACTACTCTTCCTTAACCCTTCCCCCAAAAGAGCAAAGCAAAGCAAAGAAAATGCATCAGTCTAAAAAACTTTGGAAGAACTTTTAAAGCTGCCACAATACTTGTTGGAAAGGAAAACCATGGGCTATGTGTTGGCAGTATATCAATGAAATGTCCAAGTACCAAAAATAAATAAATCTTATCATAAAATATACATTGTGATAGTGACAATGTTTGTAATTCCTATTATAATTTTTTACATTTAAGTATGCCGCTTCACATGTATGCAGATCAGTTGTTTTACAATAAATATATTGGAGATTGCTTAATTAAAGTAAGTTCATTCAACTTGTGCTGATGCACAATTTATATATCAAAAAGAGAGTTTTTCTTTGAACTATGTTATGAAAGCTCCATTTGCATTATGAAGGGGGGATGACTGTTTCTGATACTTTCTCCCTTAAGCACAGAAACTAGTGCAATTTGATAGAAATTGGAAATTTTTTCTCAAAACAGATGAACTATTTTTGCTCATGTATAAGTTCGTCATGATGTTTGCTTACATATAAGTTCTTCATGGTGTATTTACTTGCTCATTGAAATTGTGTCTAAGATTTTTCTGTTTATAGTGTCATAAATTAAGTTAAGTGCAGTTTAAGAAGTATTTAATGTTTGGAATATCAAATTGTTACAGTTGATGTTTGGTATTAAAAGGATCTTCCAGTATTTATAAATATCTGTGCACATAGTAAAAAACATGTTCATATATTTTCATTATTATATCTTCTTGCCCCAAAAAGAATTGCTTGACATAAAGTTGTTTTCTTTATTTGTTGTCCATATATATCTGTACATGTATGTGCTTTTAGTAAAAAACATGTTAATATATTTTCATTATTATATCTTCTTGCCCCCAAAAATATTGCTTGACATAATGTTGTTTTCTTTATTTGTTGTCCATAGTTGTATTTTCTATAGTTGTATGTTGTCTACAGTTGTATGTTTGTATTTTTTTAGATCGGATTTACTACAGATCCTCGAAGATCAAGATCTTCACCATATTGTACTGATGTAGCAAGAGTTGTAAATGCTCCAATTTTCCACGTTAATGCTGATGATCCTGAAGCAGTAGTTCATGTCTCAAATGTGGCTGCTGAATATCGTGCAAAATTTGGAAAGGATGTTGTAGTTGATTTGGTATGTTTTGTTGTAATGAATTTGAATAAAACCATTTCTTTTTGTAATGGGTAATCCTTCCTTCTTGTAGTTTAAAATACTAAAAGTATTGTTTAATAGCTATAAAAGCTTTCAAAATTTAAATTTATTGAAAAGCTGTAAATGATATGAAATAAATAAGGCTAAAAATTAGCACTTGGCTTCTTAAAGGGGGGAAGGTAGATTGTATTTTAGAACTATAAATATGTGTATTTATGTTGAACTTTTTATATATTTAGTATGTATTTTCTTATTGAATGATATTTGCTATGTTTCTTGTTTCTGAGATGAAAGACTAGCATGCCAACTATTAAGCTTTTAACAGTCTTTTCTTGTGTAATTATGCAATGTTGCAAGGTAATAAAATTGTAAATTAATGCATGCATTTCATTTTCATTATTTTATTATTATTTCATTCATATTATTTTCATTGTAAAAGGAATATTACCAATAAAAATTTATTTATTGATAAATCAGCACATTGTTTCTTATGCGTAGAAATTTTTTTTTTTTTTTGTGCGTGCGTGCATGAGTGAGTGAGTGAGTGAGTACGTGCGTGCGTGAGTGAGTGAGTGAGTGAAGTGAGTAAGTGAAGTGAAGTGATTTGAAAATTGTGCAAATCTGTGTTTACCAAAGTATTTAAAGTTGGTTAATTTCAACTTTTTTTTATTTCAAATTATTGAACTTCTGATATTTAATGAAATAGTAAAGATCCTCATATGCAGTGTCAGTCAGATTGGATTTAGTTTAATAAATGTTTTACAAGGTGTGTCTGAAAGGTTTGGTGAATGGTCTCAGAAAATAAAGGAAACAAGAATTACAGACAAAATACCTTTACTGGGCTTTAAAGTAATCATCATTAGCTACAACACTTTGACATCGGTTGTAAAATGTGAGCAAATGCTTTCTGTAGAATCACTCAAAGCACTGTGGTCATGCATTTTTAGGTAACTACAACACCTGTGAAGTCTAAGCCTTTCAGGGTTAATAGGTGGGGAAACAAAAAGAAGTCTGCTGGTTCCAAATCTGCAGAATAAGGAGGGTGTTAAAGAACAGCCACCTTCTGTTGAGCAAGAAAATTGAACACGTGGATTGCAGTGTGCAGACAACCATGGCAATGGTTGTCTCACAACCATGTCAATGTATATCAATGGTTGTCAATGATTGCAGTGTGCATACAACCATGTCACCACTGTCCATTCTGGTACAGTTCTGGCTGAACCTATTGGGTGCTTTGCAGTAGTCGTTTCAAAACTCCCCTTAAACTTCCGCATTGAACCGTGGGTAAAAATTCATGATTTATCAAGCCTTTGTTGTCAAAAAAGGTGATCAACATTGTCTTAATCTTGGATTTTGTCAGCCTACATTTTTGGGGAGGTGGGGGTAATCTATAAACATCATGCCACTGACTGTTGCTTGGTCTTCGTATCGTATTGATATTACCAGGTCTCATCTTCTGCAGTGTTGGTTTAAAAAAACGGGATTCTGGTCAGATGTCCTGATGAAATCTCCAGGTATTTCCATCCGAGTTTACTTCTGCTCGTCTGTCAGTGTGTGCAGTACAAATTGGGCACAATTCTTCCACTTTTCAAATGTTCGTGAACAGTAGTGCTTTGAATGTTTTGTCTTGTCTTTCCTTATCGTTCAACTTTACCTTATCATTCTTAACCTTTTCGCGACAGCGCACCTTTGTTTGAGACGCTCTTGCGGGACGGAAGGGAATCGAAGGCAGTCACCGTACAGGACGGAGGTTTTGCATCACTAAGCCTAATTTTATTTAAAAAATCAGAAAAAAAAATAAAGTTTCGCTTCTAGCATCGCAATTTTTGGTATCGTTTTAGATTATTACTTGAGCTCTTATATATATTAAAATTAGCACTTAATAACGTTTTTTCTTTATTTTACATGAAAATATACTTAAAGAATTATTTATCTTGTAAAATAATTTTTGGAAGAGCTATTCAAATTATTCCAAAGTTTTAATTGATAAAATCCATCAGTAAAGTTTAAAATTAATAAAACAACACAATAAAGACTATTTACAGTAAGAAGTAAAAAAATTTAAAATGAAGACTGAGTGTGGTAAATCTCGAAGCATGGAGAAGTATCACTTTATAACTCTTTAGAAAATGAATCATCACTCTCATCTGCGTTAATAAATGGTTCATTGACCATACGAGGGTATTCTTCCTCTGATAAATAGCACCTTTCCGCCATAATATACTGGAGGTGAGGCTTTCCGAAATAAAAAGAGAAGAAACGGAAATATATCTGAAGGCAATGCAAAACGCAACAGTACTCCACATACTAACCCTAAAAGACTGTACATAGTAATGGAAAAAATAGAATAAAAAAGGAATTGGATATAAATCAGACACGCAAATGTTTTCATTAGCACGTAGCAATTTAAAGAGCTCACCTCTGTTTACGCTTTCCCCTCCCCCCTTTGCAAGAGCTGATGAGTAAAATACCAAAGTCAAGCAGAATATATCAAACTCAAGGTCTGGAACCTACAACTGTGTTCGTTTCAAAAGTAATGGACATAGAATGTCATCTAGTGGTCTTCAGAAAAACATTTCAGCTTAAAATGCGTATACGCATCCCCCATCCTCTGAATGCAATCTCTAGCGATGCATGGATGGGACGCCCGGCTGTAAGAGACGTTTCTAGGGAATGCGTATATGGGATGCCCGTCCTGAAAGGGTTAAAGACAGCCACCGATCATCTGCAAGCATCTATTTCACTCACTCAATGTTGTCTGGGATTGTGCTTGTTGACAGTCAACCTGAACAAAGCTCATCCTCGATACCTTTCTTTCCATCTCTGAAGTATTTAAACCACTCAGACACAAACCTTTTACTCACTGCTTCAACATTGCACATTTGCACTAACATTCCATTAGTCTCTGATGTTATTTTGTCTAATTTGAAGTAAAATTTCATGCTAATGTGTCACTTCATTTTGCAATGACACAAATTTTCACACTGTTAGCTTGGTCATAGTGTGCACCACTGTGGTGATTTGCATTATAGGGGCCTGCTTATTGACATGTCTCTCAGTGCATTATCGACAGCACACATCCTAACCAGCATGATGGTTAACCCTCTGACTGTGTATCCCGCAATTTCCATGGCAACATAGAAGTTGCAAAATTCACGCAACCCGTGATTTCCGTGGGGATGCATATTTTTCGTTTATTTAATTGGGCAACCATATCTTATCCTGTTCATGGTTTTATTTCGGCTTTTCCGTGATGTACAATTATTTGTTCAGATCTGGGTTAATACTGGCATTAGTTGTCCATACTTCTGCAAAATATACAAACACGTTTTGCATGCTCTTCTCAAAGCTCAAAGATGTCTATAGTTCAACTCTCAATCTTGAGACTAACTGCTCGACATTTTGCTACATATATATCTCCCAATTCCATCAAGAAAGAAACTCGTAGACATTGTGCTGTTTGTTTCTAAAAAAAGAACTGAAACTGGCCAAAAAATTCTCAAAGAAACACATATTTGGTGCAAAGATGGTGAGGTAGGATGCCTTGAGCCTTTTTTGTAGTTTAGCATATTACACTTCATTTCTGATAAATGTTTTGTGTAAATATTTTATGTATTTTCATTAGTATATACGTTTACAACTATATTTTATAAAATAAATCATAATTTAACCAAGATTAATTTTCAAAATTTTTCTTTTATATGATTATTCTTCAGTTTAAATTTTCAGACAACCTTTTTTTTTATGATCTAATTCTATATTGAAAACTTTTTTATAAAAAAAGTTTGTTTATTTTAACTCTTAAAATATATGTAGATTTGAAATATGTAATTAAAAAATTATGATATTTTGAACATATTTTGATAAAAAAATTAAGCATCGAGAGGTTTAACATTCGGGACTATTCACCAAACTTTTCAGATGCACCTTGTATATTTTATTGCTAAGCTTATAAAAGTTAATGTCAAGCATTTTTAGCAATCATTATGAATGCTAAAACATTATATATTTGAGACCAAAAGAATGACAATTACTTCATAAAGAACCTCAGTATGTTTGCTTAATAGATAATTATTTATGCAGTTTTTATTCATTGTTCTTTAATTTGATTTTTAATTCTATTGCTTTAATCATGTTTTCAGGTTTGTTATCGTCGAAATGGTCACAATGAAATAGATGAGCCGATGTTTACACAGCCATTGATGTACACAAAAATCAGAAAGCAGCTTCCAGTTCTTGAATTATATAGCAGGTATCTTGTTGAACAAGGTATGGTCACTGAGAAAGAAATTGAGGTGAGTAGAATGAATTTATCATTGACTTTCGGTGTATTTGCAGTTGAAAGAGTGCAAGTCATGTATTTTTGCAATGTTATGATTGTTGCTTCAACTGCTGAATACCGTATTCAGTAATATAATGTCTGTAATGTCTTGGTTATTGAATTCATTCAAGATGCCTTCTTTATTTTGTTTATATTAAACATAACATTTTAAAAATTTTTATGTTTGATTAAAATTTGTTATCTTTTTATTCTCAATTTTTTGTTGGTTCCTTTCTTGATAGAGACCATATCACTGTTTGGGCAAATTTCAGATCCTTTCTGTATCTTTCACATAATTCTTCATAAAAGGGGTGATGTTTTGGGCTTTCTAGCCATTCTGCAACATAAAAAGGCATAAAATTTTTCAAACTGGGAAACCTGTGGTGTATTTGCTAGGGTATCTTGTTGATTGGGGGGGGAAATTTATTCAGCCACTCTGCTTTTTCCCCCCCATATGATGACTTAAATTTATGCCTAGTTTAAAATGTTACACCATCTTCTTTATGCTTCACTTGTGTAAATTTGTCAGCTTCGGCAAACATTTACCAATATGAACGTTGCCATTCACTTTGCCTGTTGGAGGTTGAGAAAAGCCATAATGAGGGCTATGTGCTACCTGAGTAGTTTCATTTCAAATTTTCTGTATGGTATTAATTTCACTCTGTCTGAAGTATTTTTTGTAAAATCCACTGTTTTGATTCTTAGTGGTATTGCAAGTCCCCCCCCCCATCATCATCCAAAATTATGTCATTTTCACATGTAAACAAATTCCTTCTCAGAATTAGCCCCCCCTTTTTTTTACTGTATGGATACATGGTACACTGTCTTTACATTTATGTATGACTATTCATTAATTCAGTTAATGGTCAAAGCTATAATTTTTTAACTTAACAACCCATAAAAGATCATTATTTCAATTTTTATGTATTTATTATTTTTATTTTATTATTTATTCATAAAAGATAATTATATCAGTTTTTATGTATGTAATATTTTTTTGGGGGGGGGGGAGGATTAGGAAACCTTTTAATCAGAACACTAACTTTTTCCAAGTTCCTTTAGTAGTTAATTACATTTTGCAACTATTTAAAGCAAAATCCACTGCACTTTAAAAAAAATGCATTTATAAAACAAAACTCAACATAAAATTTTAAGCATTCAGTTTTATATATTGTATTTAAATTTGTTTGATTGAGTGTAGTAACATTTGAGTTTAGTATTAGAATTGAATGCTTATGTGTGTCAGTAATGTATACTGTTAAAGGAAATTTGTTCAGTGAAGAGAGGGAAATGCATAGTTTGTGTCCCCCTTGACCTTCATTAAACAGTATTAAGTAACAGTATCGAGAAAACATTTATTTCAAATGTTAATGTTTTTTTTCCTATTGGCTTAATTCGATGAATTTAAAATTTTGTGAACTTTTCTTCAGGAAGAGGAAGCACGGTATGAAGCTATACTTCAAGAAGCATACAATAATGCTGAGAAGGATATCAGAATGTACAATACTGATTGGCTCGATTCGCCCTGGAAAGGTAATATAATACTAAATTTTATTCCATATTCCATAGTACTGTATACTTGGAGGACCAAACAGAGTTAATATGAAATCAAAAATGGACATGATTCTATATAACAGAAAATGCTAAGTTTGTACAGAAAAGCAAATATATGATTTGAAATTAAAGTGAATTTAAACATTATTAATGTGCAGAGAGATGTCTTCTGGCTTGTCTGTGTGTTGGACCTGTCTTGAAACTAAGAATTTTTATTAGCCCAAAAAGCGTTAGCCAAGAAGGGCTATTGATTTCGTTTTGCTATTTTGTGTTAAATCACTATAAGCGCATATAAAATTTTTGTCACTTTTCAAATTGTTGCCACCAAATATTAGACCCCTGCATTATATTTAAAGAAGTTAAATAATGAAGAATCTGATGAATGTATGTATATTTTTTGCACTGTGAAAAATCAACGGTACTTAAGAGACATCAAATTTTGAATAACGTAGTCTTCCACTCGAATATGGGCATCTGGAAGCCTAAATTTGGAATTTGTTTTATTATCTGTTTCATATTTTGTAAAACTCTTAATGAATTTTTGATTAACAAACTCAATGATTTCAATGTGAGAAATGGCAAGACTGTACGGAAAAATAAACATTTTTATCTCTACACGAGACTGTATACTGGAAATTCTTTTGTGATATTGCTGTTGAATTGAATTATATGGTTTAAGTGCAAAGAACATGATATTTAATAAATAAAGTAAAAATGCAGAATGTTAAAAAAGAAAAAAAGCCCCTTTGGGCATAATATAAGAAAACTTTCAAAAAAAATTTTTTTTTTAAATTTTGTTTGTTGTTTGTGTTACTTTTAGTAATTACATACATTAATTTGGGAGAGACTTACAAGGAACCAATGAATACTAGTTAAAGTAATGCCAGGTTAAGCTTATTTTATGTAAAAGTTATATGTATTGTATATTGCTTGCTTTTTTAATATGAGATATAGTTATATATATTATTAGTATATAATTTTTATATGCATACTTTAATTAGCAGTATGTTTACATAATTACAATTGAAAATTTTTTAAAGGTTTCTTTGTAAACAAAAGTCCTCATAAGTGTGATCCTACTGGTGTCGATGAAGGTATTTTGCGTCATATTGGTGTTGCATTCAGTTCCCCGCCACCTGGAAATTTCAAAACACATCCCGGTATTAAGAGAATTCTCAAGTCTCGAATGGAAATGGTTGACAACCGTGTTGTAGACTGGGCTCTGGCTGAAGCATTAGCTTTCGGATCTTTATTGAAAGATGGTATTCATGTTAGGCTTAGTGGTCAAGACGTTGAACGTGGTACATTCAGGTAAAACCCTGTTGATATTTTTCAAACTTTTACTAAGTTAATAAATTAAATTTTCAAGATTCTGTGCCTTACCTGAATTGTGCAAAATGTTAGTCACTTTTTTCTCCTGTTAGTCGTGGAGGGAATGTATGCGAATGCATTTTTAATACCAATTTTCTTTGATATGAATGCAGTTACTTATTGTTATTGCACTTGATTTGTACTGATCTCTTAAACAAACTGATGCCTGGAAAGAGAAATTTGATCTTTCATTGCAACATATTCGATGATTTTTAATTTGAATGAGTTTGGCAATAAAATATATTTCCTGCAGTTCTAAACCATTGCCAAAACTCACAAAAGTAAGGTCAAATATAAGATTAGTTTTTAAAAATATACCATTATTCGTGATGAAAATTCACAGTGTCAGATTTCAAAGGAAGCAATAAATTCATAGCTTGTTTTCCAATTGTTCTAGTAGGTAAAGCTAAAATATATTACTGAGTACTTGACTCTTAATTCACTACAGAAAACAGAATTAAATGGCTCATGATTATTGCTAGACTTAAACTTTACTGAAGAAAGTAGCTGAGAGGGAAGAGTACAATTTCTCGGAATGCTCATGTGTAACCAAACGATATTCAGAAAGTCACAGAGGTGCAGTCAATTTTAACACGGGATAGCTCAGCTTTTATCATTTATAAAGCTGCAGTAATTGTTTACATATCATTTGATACATTAAAACAAACTAAACTAAGCAGTAAATCCATACAAAATCGTAATAGAAAAATGAATAATCAGTTATTTAATATAAATAAGAAAATTGTATGCTAACCTAAAATACATAACAAATGTTTACATAAGTTTATAAAAATCTATATTTATTGACATCATATATTGTATTTCTAAGAAATATTGACAAGGTTATTTTTCTGTTTGTATTCCTTGTTGTTTCTAATAAAGCAACAAGATTCATGCCTTTAACATTGATAGATATTTATCTATTTTTTGACCTTGTCTAAAAGTTTTACAGCATGGTATTAATTAAATGTCGGTAGATAGTGAGTATGTACTACAGAATGTTAAAGCCTAGCAAATCCTTACTTTAATATGTCTTAATTTTTTTTTTTTTTAAATGTCTTTACAATCTAGCCAATCAATCTTACAAAGTTAGATTCTGAACTATGAAATTTGTAAATATACTACATAATGAATTGAAAGTATAGACAAATAATATGAAATGTAAAATGAGAAAATGAAGTGTCATAGAAAAATAATCTTGGACACGAATCTTGGAATCTTTTGTACAAGGACTGAGTGATAAACATGACCTACTTAAATCAGATTTATGTGTATTATTCATGTCAGATACTATTATAATTTCACTGCCTTAGTTTTACATGTAGTGAAATTAATTTAGTTAGATTATTTTAAGCGGGGCAAAGATTATTAAGGCATATTTTGAGGTATTAAGAAACCAATAAATCTTATATTTAGGGAATATGATATTCAAGCGTTTAGAAATATGCATTATACAAAAATCTAATTTCTGAATGACTTTTGAATCTTTTTAGAGGGAAAAAAAATGGAATTAAATAAGAAAGTAAGTAAAATAATCTATGTTACATAATTCTAAGTAAATGGGTATGTTACATAATTCTAAGTAAATTAATATATCATTTGTAAAATTAATAATTTATGTTTAAAAGCTATTTGTAGTACTGTGTTGTCACCCAAAAATTACTAGGCAATAATAAATCTTTACCTAAAAATCTCATTATGAGTCTAAATCCATACAGCAGCACATTAACAATACATACTTCTTTTCAGTTACTATCTTGAAAGTAACTTTTTGCATAAAACCTGTTTTGGTTCAAAATGCAAGAAAATTAATTTATGCTCTGCAGTTTTTCTATGCTGGTTATTTTTTTTTCCCTTTTGGAAATATATTTAATATGTGTATCATCTCTAATGTGTTTAAATTTGGTTTTAATAATTTGTTAAACTAGCAAAGTTTAAAAATATGAAAATTTTACATTTGCTTTAAACCTTACATTTAAAGTCATTATCAGGTGATCAAATGAATAAATACTAATAGTATGTATGTTTATGATGTTTATGTTAGCTAAGCCAGTTATGTCAGAATTTTTTAGTTATGTATTCCTTTGCATTATGCATACCTTATTCTGTGTTGTTTATGTAGTCACCGTCATCATGTACTTCATCATCAAACTATTGACAAAACCACCTATAGACCTTTATGTCATTTGTGGCCTGACCAAGCTCCTTATACTGTGTGTAATAGTTCACTTTCTGAATATGCTGTCTTAGGTAAGCTGCAAACTAAAATTGAAGTTGATATCTGAATATCAGTTAATATTTATTAAAGGAATTGACTAAGAAGAATGTTCTTGTTCATTAATGGCTAAGTGACTGTATAGATTTTTCTGTATATATTATAGATGATTGATTTAAGTATTTTTTGCAGTTTTAAAATGCTTTCTGAGGTATTTGTTTCTGTAGTGGCCTTGGTGAGAAAAAACATCATTGGTGCCATTCAGACTTAAAAAAGTGCTATTTGTTTCTAAATGTTGTAAACATCCTTGAAGAAAATTGATTGTGATAAATTGGCAGTTTATTCAATATCTATACAAAACAAGTTATTAAATGTATATGTATGTAAAATATAAAATATCTGTCTTTCAAACAGTAAATTAATCATAGCCCTTTAACTCCTACCTTCTTTCTATAAAGAATAATAACATCTTTGGACTGCATCACTTCTAGATTAATCTATTGCATGAAGCTTGCGTAACACTGATGACGTCATAATTGGGAACCTAAACTCTGAGAAATTAAACATTTCTAGCTAAAACTAAAACGTTCCTCTTTGTGAGCTTCCATATTGGATGACTGCACTTTAGCTTCTGTCTATGCACTGCTAGTATGTAATTTTACTGGGCTCTCTTCTTATCGCAAAAGTATCAAAAATATAAATGGCACAATAGGCACAATTAGAATGCCAAGTGAATTGTGGTAACAATAACTTAGCACTTTCATTGTGCCTTAGGAACCTTAGTCATGCCTATTTAAGAACATTTTTTAATACTTTTGCGATAAGAAGAGAGTCCAGTGAAATTATGTACAAGCAGCGCACAAAAAGAAGCTAAAGTGCATACTTATCCAATATGGAAGCTCATGAAAAGGAAGGTTTTTGTTTGAGTTAGAAAAGTTTCAGTTCTCAGAGTTTAGGTTTGTAATTACTACCTCATCAGCGTTTTGCAAGCTTCCTGTCTCAAATTAATGTAGAAGTTACACAGTCCAGAAATGTTATTATTATTTATAGAAAGAAGACCGGAGTTAAAGGGCTATGATTAATTTATTATTTGAAAGATAGATATTTTACACATATATAGAAGGCATTTAGTATAAATTTATGTTTGTTACTATGTATAATTTTTTCCATTATTTATTTAAAATAACACGATTCGGCAGAATTTATTTAATATATACATATATTATCATATTTAGTACAATTATATAAGCAATTAAGTTTAAATAACAACATATATAAACATGCTACATATTCTATTTAGTATTTTATTTCATATAATTTTGTTAGTAATTGATTTAGAATCTTGAGTATATAAATATAGTATTTTAATTGTATAGGAGGAATCCGGTACTTTTAACAGCTTGCATTCGTCATGGCCGAGGATGGATATTTTGATGTGCTGCAGCTTGAAGTCTATGCAGTTAGAAAGATGGATGCATAAACCACAAACTTCCAGATGTAGCCATTTCAAAACATAATTTTATTCCATTATAATTCACATTAGATCATTTTTGTAGACAAGGAATTTATCCAATCATATTTAAATATGATAAATTTTATGTACACTGATTTTAAAAGTATGATGTAAGCATTTTAGAGAGGACAGCATAAGTGGGGCAAAGTTGTTTTCAGGGTAGAAGTTATGAAAAGAAATGACATAGTAGTTATTCATACTAAGTATGATGTATAAGTACAGCTAATCTGTGATCAGTTAATTTTAGGTTGTTATGTAACATGGAAAGATCTCAAATTTGGGAGAACAGATGAACTTAGGGGGAAGACCACCAAATTTAGAATAGTTAATTTTGAGGTCACCAATAATTTCTTAAAGTGGTCATCATATTTTGTTATATCTTACATATATATTGAAAAATTCATTTTTATGTACTCTTTCTGTTGGCTACAATTTACCAATTACTGCTCTAAATAATGCTTAAAACATCAACTGAAGTATCTTTTTTGATAGAAGATTGAAAATAGTAAGCATAATGAGTATTTTTACAGTGAAAAACCGCTATATTAGTACAATGCAGTTACAAAGGACAGATTGTTTGTTTCTAGTACATGCATAGATTACTGTTTCTTACACATGCAGAGATCGGTAATTGCTTGTTGTCACTAATGCAAAAATGTGACAAATGCACTTTCTCGCCAAGGCCGAGCTACAGAAGATAAGTCCCCTTTTCGGTAAATGAATCTATGTAATAAATGTTTTGTGTTAAGTATTTTCTTTATAGATTTTTACTGTATTGAATTATGACTGAAGTGAAAAATCTTTCATGATTTTATAATTTTCTATTTTATGTAGGATTTGAGCTGGGATTTTCAATGACTAATCCAAATGCACTTGTTATGTGGGAAGCTCAGTTTGGAGATTTCATGAATACTGCTCAGTGCATTATTGATCAGTTTATTAGCAGCGGCCAAGCAAAATGGGTCCGCCAAAGTGGCATTGTTTTGTTACTTCCTCATGGAATGGAGGGAATGGTATTTAATTTGTTTACATTTTAAAGAGTGATGAACACACTTCATCAAAAGCTTAATATATAAATTTATCATATTTTTAAAGATTATAATTTTAAAATTAACAGAAAAATGCTATGATAATTTCTGTAACCGTCTGTTTTTGCTACATGTAAGTTTCATTCTGTATTGCTGATAATACAATGGCTATTGGAAAAAATTGAATTAACTTGGCATGAGATAGTAATTTATAAGTAGTCTGAGTAAAGTTTATTATTGTCCTTAGCCGTGTAATCTGAGTGTGGAAGGCTTTTAGAAGAGCTGGTACAGCTGTTCAAAATACTGTGTTGGTCATAACACAAATACCACGTTCATTGGTGATGTGGTTTTTATAGTCTTACAAGAAAGACTGCTACCAGACAACAAAAATCAGTCCATGCTAGCTTCATAGGAAAAGTGAGCATGATATATTTTAGTTAAACTGTGGGCAAATTTGGTAGCAGTATTCATAGTTTATTTTGGCCTGGCATGAAAGTGAATTGTTTGGTGACTAGTAAAATTTTCTCCATTAAATACTTGTCTGTTGTTATCATCACTTATGGTAGCACAAACAGTGTAAGGAATAATGTTTTGTCAGAAAAAGAGTAGTTGGGCAGACTGGACAGTGGCTAGTGATGCTCTACTGAAGAGGCTAGGTTTGAATCTCGGAGGAGGTGTAGATGTTTGTAAGCATGGTGAGCTGAAATCATCTCAAGAGTTTGCTGGCAAGGAAAGAGAGATGGGAGAACTTTGAACCATACTGTGTGGTGTTCTACCTAGAAATTCCATTTGGAGTGAAAACTTAGCAGTTAGTCAGGCCTGGAAATACCTGATATGCCTATTTGGATGCACAGTTGCCAGGTTTCCTTCATCCTATACATGCTTTTAAAGAGTAACAGCTGTGTATTGAGAAAAGGTGCCATTTACTAAGATTAGATTCACTCTCTGCAGTAATTCCTGACATCAGCTGATCTGGTAAAAAATTGGCACACATTATTATCCCACAGATATGATTTGGATAGATTGATATGGTATCTAAAATGTTATTGTTAAGGAAAGCATTGTGCTGGATAGAAGCATAGGGCTGCAGATAATGGAAGGCCAATATTGTGACTGATGGATGCTAGTAAAATGCGATAATTCTGTCCCAGCTGCATTTATTTCAAGGGACTGCTTATTGGTGCAGGTTTTTTTGGACTAGTTCAGCATCCTACTATATTGATAAACCTTGGTAAAATGAAAAGTGTTCAAATCATTTGGCATGTCTGTTTCTCCAACCTATGGGCACTTAACCCACGGGAAAGCACGTGGGGTGTATCATACCCCACACCTTCATAAAAGTAGAATATTCCTAACTTGTGAAACTGAAATTCTGTGCTGCATTCAGTAGCTGAGTTTCTACTTGTGGTTGACTTTCAGAACCGCTTTTTCTTTGCCTGTGTGTTTCAGAAAAAGATTTATCGGTATTTTGTTGGAACTGGGGTATGACACACCCCACGCGCCTGTCCACGTAAGTGTTTTTCTGACTGAATATTTAGTTCAGAAATTTATTTCTAGAGTGTAACAGTAAATATTTCTACTCGCAAGTGATTTTAAAGTACTTGACATTAAATTCTTAAAAATTTCTAACCGCATTATGGGTAAAAAGAATGACTCCCTATGAACTGGAGATGCAACGCCTGTAAGATTTATTAGAAATATTTGAAAGCAATGAAGATTGGATTTCGGAAACTGAAGATGAAACTAGGAATATTTTCTACACTGTTTTGTTTTCTACACTGCTAATCCGCCAACCAGAAACAGAAGTCTGTTTTTGAAGGACTTAGCGATACAGTTAATGAAAGAAAGTATTGAACAAAGATCAGAGATTAATACTTTACCAAGAAACTGACATACTACATGCAAAACAAAAGCAGAAATTTCGCCGAAGAATTAAAACGAATACATGAAATTCGAAACAACTAACTATGAAAGATGTGATAAATTTGCAAGGCATTCACTTTCATTGTAATCGTGCCAAGGACAGAAGAACGTGAATGCAATGTTTAAAATGTGAAAACATTCCGTGCCAAGAATACATGAATGTATTTTGTTCAGAGTGTAAAGAAATAAAATAAGCATTGTGTATTAAAGATGCAATGAAACGTAGAGGCATGATGTTTATTTTTTATCATTTTCATTTATCTTAATTTTAACTCTTAAGATTATTTTGGAAATTAATTTTTTGAAACCCAATTATTTTTCACGCATTTATAATACACGAGAACAAGAAAAACAGCTTCAAAACTAAATAAAACTATTTTTATCGTATTTTAAATATTGGGGTATGTGATACCCCACGCGCCCACTCTAGTAACTTTCCTTGGTGCGACTTCCGCCGGGTTAAAGGATGCTTTGAATAGGTGCTTTATGATACAACCATATATCCACCAGCATTTGTTCACTATCAGATAAGAAAGATCTTGAACAGAGAAATTGGTTTATCTCAATCAACAACCAACAGTTATCAACAATCTCATTTTTAATATGGATGTGTGTTGCAGAATATTTCTCAGTTTTTTGGGTGATCATTCTGAATGGCTGAAAAACAATCTTATCATTGTTTAGTCTTTGACAGTGATTCATCTTTATGATTGCAATTTGTACAATTCTAAACAAAATGTTTTTATACATTTATCTATTGTTATACTTGTGTAGTTTTGTCCATCACTCTGTTATTACCCTTCGTACATGATGTAAAATTTTCCCCATATTCTAATCATTCCTGTTTAAAACTGTTAGATCAAAACATGATTGTTCCTTAAATTTTGTGTGTCGGTGTACTTGACTGTAATTTTTACTCATGAGAATGTTATAAAGGTTAATTTATTTCAAAATCTAGGGTCCAGAACACTCTAGTGCAAGACCAGAACGCTTCCTTCAGTTGTGCAATGAAGAAATGGAAGTTTTTCCTGTAAGTAAATCACTAAGATTAATTGAATGTTAGAAAACATAAGCAGCTAATTTCTAGTTCCAATGCAAATATTAATTTTACTGGAGCACATTAACCATATTAGGCAGCTTATCATTTGACTAACAGACCTGTTCTTTATAATATATATATAAATTTATTATTATTATTTGTAATTTTGATGAAATTTTTTTAAAGCCCTAAATATTGTATATTAAGCAATTTATTGTTTGACTAACAGACCTGCTCTTTATAATATATATATAAATTTATTCTTATTATTTGCAATTTTGATGAAATCATTTTTAAAAGCCCTAAATACTGTTTACCCATCATAAACAGATAAAATAACAGTTAAAAATGGGGAATATGACATTTTATTAACAGTATTTTTTTTAATTGATATGAATGTACTTTTTATGTATGTTGAGCTGTCATGGTAGTGCTTAGTTTTCTTTTCATCGTAGACTGAGTATGTGTTACCTCAGCAGTAATGGGTACTTAATTATTCTCTTTTACCAGTTAAGAAGTAAACGAATAAAATTATCACTGACATTTAGAAAATACGCCCATTTCATTATCTGTATCTCATAATTACAATATTTATGATTAAGACATTAATTTAGAATTTAATAACTACATTATATGTAACACTAATATTTTCTATTGTTTATGACATGAGAATTAAATTTAAATTATTATAAAAAAATTAAATGTAAATTATGAAATAATTTAAATTTTCTTTTTTAGACTATTGATGAAGACTTTTCAGTGCGTCAGTTACATGACTGTAACATGATAGTTGTTAACTGCAGTACACCTGCAAATTACTTTCATGCTTTAAGACGACAAATAGCTTTGCCATTTAGGAAACCTGTAAGTCATCATTGATGTGGCAATTGTAAACATAAATTTGATTATATTTGTAACTATAAATGTGTATCATCTTTTTTCTCATGTTGTACAATTGAACTGTATAAAAGAATACTTTAAGTATTTGCTTTCACTTTAGCTATTTGACAGACATATTTGCCTGAATATCTTTCCTTTCATAAAAGTGTTCTCTGTTTATTTCTTATGTAATAATTATGTATAGTATGTATTTTGTTTTAACTTTCGAGTGTGTATACATGTTGTGGCATATAATAGTGAGACTATTGCTAGAAAACAGTTTTTGAAAGTGATTTATAAATCCATATTATAATTTTTTAAATAGATTCTTTGAGAGGCTTTGTAGTATCAGAAGATTATACTTCAATTATATTCTATGTAATGCAGTTATCTGAACCCAGCTCAGGCAATAGCTCTCTAGTGCTTCTATTGTGTACTTAGTATTTGAAATCATCCAGTTTTATAGCTCCCCACTACTTTTTGGATATTGTATACTTAGCAGAATGGTGAATGTTTTGGTGTGCAGTTTCTGTTTGAGAAAACGGGGCTGGAGCTAGGTTTTCTATCATGTAGTGCAACCTCTGCAGTTCTAAATTCTACCTCAGTAAATTCTAAAAATTCAGTTCCTCTATATTCTGCTGTTTGGTGTGATTGCACTGGCCCTAGTGGCACCATTGGAATGCTTTTGTGATCAAAAGTTTCATAAACAGCTAATACAACATGATGACGAACATTTTTATGGTAGAGCATCAATTTACCTGTCCTTGTTGGCTCGACAATGACAAATCAGTGACCTTTCCCTGTAAGCTTTCAAATACCTGTCAGTCATAATGGTGATCTTTTTTCATCACTTTTGTGTTTTCAACAATGAAGATTGGTTGATTGATTAACACAAAGGATAAGAAAGCTGTTTGTTTAGGGGAGAAATGCAGTTGTGGAGTACTTAGTAAGGTAAACTATCATGTATTTAGATCACCTGTGGAGAGACCTATAAAAATTGCACGCAGCCAACTCATTTACCAGGATCTGACACTAGGTCAAGCAACCAGTATTTTAGGGGTTCATCCACTTGGCCAGTAGTGGCATGGCCATCCAGAAGTGACATGTGTCTTCTGAAGTTCTTTACTGTTATAATGTCTTTGCTTGTGTCACTTTTTGGTACATTTAGCTGCATTTTATCCCAGTTTCATTCAAAATTTGTTTGTACAACATTGTTGGCTGTATATTTCTGTAACAAATCATAGTTGCATGATATAACATAAATGCAGTCTGTTATAGATCAATAACTTATTCCTTGAAGTTTTCTCAGCAACATTCACAAGTAGTTTATTGGTACTAAATATCATTTCTATTTCTGGAATATCGATAATGTTATTTACTAATGTAATGTTTTCTAGCAAGAGTCATTTTCTTGCCACACCTTGTTTTTATAATGATGACTGATTAACCTTTCATTTTTGATTTCTTCATCATTTAACATATTCTTCAGGCTTTTGGATTGTTAATATTATGATGTATATTATGAAGGACATATGATATAAAATATTTTTTAATATTTCAGTAAATACTTATTTGAATAAATGTCTGAATCAAAATTAATTAAACCAAACAAACTGTGAAATATATAATTTATTAAAAGGCGTTTTTAGTATACACTGGTGAAAGAAATTAAGAGAATTTTCATATTTGATCTACGATCTCCAGAACTACTGTACAGATTTTAATCAAATTTGGTATGAACATAAGTTGATATAATACAATCAAAATAAACATTCAACAGTTATAATAGACACACATGCTTGTGTGTAAAACTCATGGGAGTCTGAAGGTCTGAAACAACAGTTGCAGAAGGCATAAAAGAAATGGGTTAATAGGGGGTATGGTCCCTTCTTACAGCCATACAGGCATCGCAACGTGATATCATACTGGATATAAGGCAGTTTATCAGTGCCTATGGCAATTGGTCCCACTCATTCAGCAACGCTGTTTTCAGTTCCTGAATGATTCTCGAAAGGGGATTGTGAGTTGCGGTTGCCCACTCTAGAGCGTTCCAGACATGCTCTATAGGGTTGAGGTCTGGAGACCTGGCTGGTCAATCTATCTGGTGAATATCCTCACTCTCGAGAAATTCGTCGACTAGAAGAGCTCTATGTGGCCTCGCGTTATCATCTTGTAAGATGAACTCGGGGCCCACTGCACCCCGGAAAAGGCGAACATAGGGCTCCAAGACCTCATGCCTATATCTCACAACAGTCACAGAGCCTCTGTCAAAGACGTGGAGAGGTATGCTGCCATCCAACATGATGCCTGGCCAGACCATTACACCGCCACCGCCATAATTGTTGATTTTGCAGACATTGGAGGGTAGGTAGCGAGTCCCTGGCTCTCTCCATATGAAAGTATGATAAGAATCAGTGGTTAGGTTAAAATGGGACTCGTAGGTGAACAGAACGGTCCCCCATTGCTCCGTACTCCAATCACTATGCTACCTGAACCATGCTAATAGGATTCTCCTGTCTGTAGACATGAGTGGGACGCGAACAGCCAGTCTTCTGGCAAACAACCCTCTCTCATTCAGTCTTTTGGAAACAGTCACCCTTGTTACACGGGTTCCTGTGGCTCCATACAGGTCCCGAGAGAGCTAAGAAGCTGTAGCCTCAATGTTACGCTTCACTAAAATGGACAAATAGCGATCTTCTCTGGCCGTCGTGGCTCTTAGACGTCCTTGCCCAGGCTTTCTCTCGATGGATCCATAGGTTACACCTGACGCTGGGCATTAAATTAAACTCTCCGCATATGTGGACTTGCGATTGACCTGCCTCTAGCCTTCCCACAATTCGCCACTTAATTCCATCATCTAAACGTTGGTGGTTACTCATTTTTAACTGTTCCAATGTGAATTTAACCGATTGCTGCAATATTACACCAAGAAATTCTTCGAGGTTTGCTAGTGAAAACGCAATTCGTCTTACCCTCCATGTGCTTATAAAGCCTGTTTTTCTGCTGGTTCCACCTACACACGCGTGTACGTATTTGCCATACAAGATTTGCATTTTTATCTAGAAGCAGTGGTTTTTCCTTCAGTTCAATTCTTTTCATGCAATTTGATAAAATATACAAATTCTCTTAATGTATTTCACCAGTGTATATGTATATCAATTTCAATATCTTAAATTATTTCTTAAAACTTAATATATCCTTCAATATTTTATAAATTTATTCTCAGAGACCTAATTTTTATCTGAAGAATTTCAGTTTTCTTTGTCTTCTATACATTATTTTAAAAAATATATGTATATGTATATATGTATATATTTAGCTAGCTACTGAACTGAATATAAAAAGGTAATGTATTCTTAAAGGAGAGAGAGGCTGATAACTAGTTTTTGATAAATAAAAAGTCATAAGAAATGTAAAATAATGTCTAAAACCATCGGAAAAGGGAAAAAAAAAATTAGTTCATAAAGCATTAAAGAATTTGTGACTATTTCCAAAATAAGAAAATTCCAAACTGCACTTGAAAACTAATTTCTGAGTATTTAAAATTAATTATAATTCAAGATTCAGTTTTAATTTTCTAAATTTGCAGAATACCACTGGCACTAATTTTCGTCAAAATTCTTTTGGAACAGATGGTGGATGGGGTGTATCTTTTAACTGCATTAAAGAAAGTTTGACCAATGCATGATTTCATGTCATTGTATTTCAGAATTTCCCCTCCACCACTCCAGGACAAAATACAAATTAAGAGTTGTATATAAAAAAATAGTTAGTTGTGGTTTATTTAAATCATATTGAACTGTGTGATTTTTATCTAACAGCTTTTTATTTTTTTGGATCTTAGATTATCAAATACACAAAACTTCCATTTCTGACATTGTCTGTTACACGCGGAATTCACATTTGCTAGGCTGTTTAAGGAACTTGCTGTACAGAAGCATGTTCCTGTAATAATCTGTGCCTGAAAACATTCGTATTGCTAAGTGTATTCAAATAATAGCCAAGCAAAAGAATCAAGTGTCACAACATGCTATTTCTTGTCTTGTAACAGACTGACACACACCATATAACTTTCTGGACCTTTCATATGCATACAGATCTTGCACATCTATGGTTTGATATAAAATGATTTCCATTTCTTTTATTCACTTAGCAAGTGAGTTGACAAAGCTGCATTAAATAAATGATCCTTATCAAAGTGTGAGGGATGATGGAATTATATCCATAATTTCACCTCAGAAATGGTCTAGCCAATTTTTAGATTAAGTTCCACTTGTATCCATACTCATACACAATTTGTCAGGCAGCTGAAGATAATTTTTGCAGATGTCAGAAATGGAGCTTGTTGTATGCATGGAACGTGAGGGCTTAAAAGACAAAACCATTAGTTACACGACCCAATACACAAAATTATTATCTACATTTTGATGTACTGTTTTGTCCATATGCATCATTACTACGATCCTTGGGAGGTGGGGGGACACTTGAAATAAAACAGCCTAAATCTATTCATCAGCCTTTATAATAATTTTTCATAAGTGTTGTTGTCAATTTTTTCACAAGTTCATAATTTGAGTAGTATGTTTGTTGTTTTTCCAGTAGTGATAAAAATTATTAAACATATTTTTTATGAATAAAATGTTAGGTGTTAAGAACTAAAATAGCTTTTTTTTTAAATTTAGATTAAAAAATTATTCAAGAATGCACTTAAAATTTTAGTAGAAGTTTTTCAATACAATAAAAGGATAAAAAGTGCTTTTCAGATATACTTATACATTATTAAAGGTGCTCTTATGATAAACTATGGTTTTGCACTAATTATGAAAAAACAAGTTACTCTGTAAGTGTCAAGAAGTGTGAATGCTATTTATTTTTACATAATTTATATATATATATATAATGTATAATTAAACTAAGCATATTCAGTGCTGTCTGTAACTCAATCAAATAATCAAATTGTCTTCAGTTTAATCGAGAGAGAAACTAGTATATGCATGATTTTAAATAAATAAATAAATAAAGCAAGTCATTGATAAGGAGCTGTGCGGCCCTATACAGCATAAAAACATTATGGAAAGAGACAAAGAAGTAAATGATGAAGATGGTACAATAAATGTCTTTATTCCTGTGCTGTTTAGATAATGAATCATAAACAAATAAAACTTAAGTACATATTATGTAGATGTGAAATTTAGAGAGTAATTTAGAGTGTCAGAAATTGAATTCTGTGTACTGCTTTTTTGACAGTAGAGTGCAACGTGCAAATATGACTGTTTTTCTTAGTCTAATGTTTCATTGTCTTTAAAAGCTGTCAAGATTGAAACATCTGTATAGCTTTCAGGTGATCCTGTTACTAAAAATCACTTGGAGAAGTATTAGGAAATATCGAGATGGCTTTGCAGATGTAAAGAGATCAATCATTTATAAAGGGAAGCCATGGAAGCTACTGAACCTCTTGACTATATAGAGGTGCTTTGTCTGCATTAAAATGATTTTGTCTAAATATTTTTTGCCTTTTCTGAAGTTACAACATAGGTACACGTCAGTCTGCCCTGATACTTCATGGACTTATATGTTGCCACCTTTATTATTGCCTCATTTTTGTACTGTTGCAGTTTTTTTTTCAGTTTCAATGAATGAGTTTTCATTCTCTTCCAAGTTAAACATTCAAAGAACCTGTTTCTTCAAATTTTGAAATGATTCCTTTAAGAAGTGATGACATTATTACAAGTTTTAAAATCATTAAATAATATTCATTCATTAATTTTTCATATTAAATAACTTAATTAATGATACACAGTTGGGTAAAGTGACACACATATTGAGTGAAATTATTGATTATTCATTTTTGAAGTTTGCCATTTTTATAATTTTGTCATATGAGTACACTTGGCTTCTTTCTTTGCAGATTACAGACAACGTGCTACGACAGTTGTATGATCTCCCATAAGAAACTGTTAAAATTCTAAGTTCTTTTTTCCCCCATAGAATTGTGCACTGTGTGTCCTATTTCTCTCTCTAACAAAACTGGTGACAATCTAATTATAAATTTGTATTATATTAAGGAATGGGGAATGTAATAAAAGATCTTTTCCTAAAACTCATTCTCTCTCTGGAAAGAAAATCTGTATTATAAACTCTGATGATCCTGATCTAACCATGATCGGTTTTAAGGTGAAACTCACAAAGTGTAACTCGGAAAAGTGCTGTTAGTATCGTGTTGTGTGTAAGTCAACCAATTATATAAGGCAGATTCTATATCAGAAATATCTTGGGACCTAGCTATGCAGGACAGAGCTGTGAATATATTTATTTACTACTCTGCATTGTCGTTAAAAAATCTTTTCATGAAGTTTAAAAACCTTGAAATATAAAATAATTAATACATAATTTCTTCAGATATTGTTATACAATTTTTTAATCTTTAAAAGAGATAAAAAATATATACTAGGTCTGTATTCTTTAAAAATATATGGTTTATTGTGTTTGGATACTCATATTCCTCCATTTTAATCTTAAGTATCATTGTTAAGTTTCTGAGTATAATATATTTTAAATATTTTTCTGATACTTATGTATAGTGTATGTGAAAAAAATATTTACTGTAATTATTTAGATAATAAATTTTACCAAATTTTGAAATTATGCTTTGAATAATATTTATCTGTGAGTAAGAGATTAATATTATTCAAATCAAAATTGTTGTATAAGAGTTACATTTCTAAAATTTTTAAAAGTAATAGATGTGTAAGTATGAAAAATGGAAGGACTGGCACGGAATACCTTAATTTGTTTTGCTAATGCCAAGTTATCAAATGTTATAATTCTTGTTTTTAATAGATGTATAGGAGTTAAAGGTAAGGTTTTAAAATAAAATTAAAATTTTATTGAAGTATTTTTTTTTTAATTTGCAGAAATATTTTCTTTAATTTATTTAATTTTAAATTAAGGTAAAAAATTTTTTTGTGATGCATGTTGCATGTATTACGTTTTAAAATCATAATATGTTAAAGAATCCTGTAGTGAATTTATTTTTCATGTAAACTAAGACATTTTTTCTTCTATGCATAAAAGAACTTGTGCACTAATTTTCTGTTCATTAATTTTATCTATTTATTGGAAATTTTAGGTGTTTTAATTTTCTTATTGAAGGTATATTTCATAGTGTTTCACCATACAATTCAACTAAAATTGTTGCAAAGCATGAAAAATGCAAGATAACCCGTTCCTCCAATATAAATAGGACATTTATGTAACATACATAAAAGCAGTCAAGCTAAATTATGCCCCACAAAACATTGAGATCATTAAATAATGTACATTGTATACTAAATTATATAATATATTGCATTATTAAAATATACGCTACACTACAATATGCTGTTTCTTTTGTAATGTAAGAAAATAGGGAATTTTTAAAGTTAATCCAGAAAAGGCAAGTGAGAAATAAAGAAATACAGTTTCTGTACCGTATAGTCATATGTATTGTTTGAAGACAGGATTGCATCAAAAATCATTTTTTGTCAAGGCAGCGAATAAAGTAATACAGTTGATGATACAGTCTTAGCGAGAATAGGTAAGATATGAATGAATATAAGATGAATAGGGATAAAGGAAAGTTGTGAGTGTGGAAGCAGAGAAATATGAGTTAGCTATATTTTGACTGTTAGTGGTCCCTTACCAGTATATCTGAGCCCTTCTAGAATTTTTATGAGAAAAGAAGTAAATGAACCTGAGCTGTGAGTGCACTCGAGATTGTACAATGATCACATTATTCCTTGTTGGTTCAAAACAAGCATACAGGTCCTAGTAGTCATGATAATTGTGGAAAGATGATAGAATTAGTTATATATGGGAGGATATTATGTCTCATTATGCTATGGCTTGTTGTCAACTTAAAACTTTTTGGAAAGGCCCACCAGCAGCCGAGCGGTAAAGTCGCTGAACACTGGTAGTTCGGTCTGAGGTTCGAATCCAGCGAACAGGCTGGCTGCATGGGCGTTTTCGTGGTTTTCCCCATGTATAACGTGTATACGAGCCAGTTTCCCTTAGAAAGTCCTCCACGAAGGCATCCCTCCTGTTAGGCAGATAGCCCTCGAGGCTTTGCCATAATCACACACACACACACACACACCCTTTTTGGAAAGAAATTGTAAATATCAGATCAACAGATAGCAGGAGAATGATAATACGGTATATTATAATATAATGCAATTGCCATTATTTGAATTAATAGTTTAATTTTTTTGAAGTTGGAAAAAATAGTATCCTAGTGCTGAAAATCAACCCCCCCCCCGAAAAAATAATAATAATGGGAAAAAATTAATTTTTACCATTCATCAGCAATTTTTAATTCAAATATTTAAAATTGCATATTGTCATTCAAATGAGTTTTTTCGTGACGTATAATAGTACCCATTTACTTGATATTGAAATGTCTATTTATATGCATAGTATCCGTTATATTTTTTACTAGTCATTGCGAAATAGAAATTTAAATAATAGTAAAGTGACTCGCTGGAAAATCATCCATCCCATTCTTTATGTGATCTATAAGAAGATATGTAATGTGTTTGCAGTCTTGTAATTTTTTGTTTTTGAATTTTTTAATATGAAAGTTTAAACCTGTTTGTGTAGATCTATTCTTGAGACATATTAATTATTTAATCTTAACTATAGTTTGTATGAAATCTGTTATTTTACTGTGACACATATAGCATAGATAAAAACAAAATTTTATATATAGCATAATTTAAAAAAATATATAATTTCAAAATATTTGCACAAAAATTTATATATTTTTAGAAAATGTGTGGAAATTTATAAAAATTCATGTGCAGAATTCTTGAAAAATTTAGTTTTATTATCTCCTATATTTATTAATGTTTTGATATTACAGCTCATAGTTTTTACTCCCAAGTCCCTACTTCGACATCCTGATGCTCGATCCTCATTTGATGATATGATAAGTGGTATTTCTTTCTTTTCTTCTTTTGAATAAAAATTGTGAAATAATCTAACCTTTTAAAATATCATGCACATTTTTTTAATAATAGAGTTTTTTAAAAATATGAATATAATCTAAAATAGCTACTCTGAACATTTAAAAAATATTATCCTTGAATTTTATTGCATATTAGTAGCAGACAGCATTCTGGAGTTTATAACTATGCTGTCACTTCTCATCTTAATGACAGATTAATTTGTTTTAATTTGCATTGTATAAAAAATTTTGATTGAGGATTTATGATTTTGAATTCATCAGCAAATCTGATGATGAAATTTCCTTCATATAAAAGTGAAACATATAAGGGTATTATGCTATATATTCCACTTTTTTGTCATGACTATTTTAGGACATTTCCATGTAATGACCTGAAACAAAAATCAGAACCTAAATGTTAAAACTGTAATTTTATAATTTAACAACAAGTGAATAAGCATTCAAGTTAAATAATAGTAATTTCCTGTTTTATTAATAAAGGCCAAATTATAATATAGCATTATTTAAATGAAATTGAAAAAATATTTAATATTTAAAAATATGAACAGTGTAATGAATATGAAAATGACATCAGTGTAATTTATACCCTTATACTTACCTCCAAGAAATTTTAGTTATTAAAAAAATTTTTGCACTTAAAATTTATTACCCAAAATTCAACAATTTTTTGGTTGCAAAATTCAGTGTATATTGGATTTATGTGCCTTGAAATAAAAGACTTACGGAGGAAGTTATCCAGTTTTAAATTTTAACTTGGCTTTAAAGAAATGCTGATTTTACACAATGTTTATAAAATGATATAATGAAAATAAAATGTAATATAATGTAATTAAATATGAGTAATGTAATTAATGAGTAATATAAGCAATGTAATTAATAATAAATTTGAATAATGTAATTAAATATGAGTTTAAATTTAATTTCTGTGTCTTTATAAGTAAGCAAAAACGAAATTAAGTTTTCATTTTCCAAAGGCAAAATTTCCAATGAACTTAAGCAACATTTCACAGTTTTGGAAAGCATCAAAATTGTGTTAATTGCAGAATGTTTAAAAAATTTTTAACAGTAGTCTGTGGTGATTCAGCATCATCCCTCTTAATTATTGTGCTTTGTCTGTGATGCTCTTTTATATATATATATATGTCATAAAAACAAATTTAGAAGTACTGATGTGGGAACACTGAGACATAAAAACACAGAATTACTGATAGTGAGGCCCATAGATTGCATAGAACTTGGTCATATTGAAGAAAGTCATATTGAAGACTAAGAATTTCTGATCGCATAGAATGCTAAAATGTTGAAGCCGTAATGAACAGCAAACTTGGCAGTCTAGGCAGATTAAATCTTCATTTTTATTTGAATTGACAACAAAATAGCATCATTACAGAAAGATAGGCAGAAGCTAAAGTGCGCAATTATCTAATATTAAAGCTTATCAAAAGAAGGTTTTGGTTTAGGTTAGGAAGTTTCATTTCTCAAAATTTTGAGTTCAAGTTTCCAATAAGCTATGTCATCAGCATTACACAAGCCATGTGACCCAGATTAATCTAGAAATGGCACAGTCCATAAAAATTACTATTTTTAGAATACACAGAGGAAATGCCCAAATTAAAAATAAGAAATTAGGAGTCTATTACTATATTAAATTTTAAAGCAGATTTAGATATTTTTTATCTTGCACATACCAGGTTGTTCAATAAGTTCACAGAACGGAAATAAAGAAACCAATTTTTATTTGTAAAAATGACTTTATTTTTCAACGTAGTTTCCCTCAACTTCAATACACTTATTCCAACGGTCTTCTAATTTATGGATCCCTTGACTGTAGTAGTTTTTCGGCAGCTCTGCAAAATATCCCTCCACGGCAGCTATTACTTCTTCGTTTGAAGAAAATTGTTTTCCACGAGATATTGTTTGAGGTGTGGGAAGAGCCAGAAGTTGGAGGGAGCTAAATCTGTCGAATAGGCTGGATGTTGCAACAATTCGTACTTCAATTCAGTTATTTTAGCAATGGGTTTTTTGAGCTGTGTGCGCAGGTGCGTTATCTTGGTGGAAAATGATTTTCTTCTTCTATAATCCGGGTCTTCTTTCATGAATTTTTTCGTCTAATTGATTCATAAGGTTACAATAAAAATCCGAATTAATTGTTTTGCTAGTTTGAAGGTAATCTGTAAACAAAATTCCTTTAGCATCCCAAAAAACTGATGCTAACACCTTCTTGGCTGATTTTTGCACACGAACTTGCTTCGGCGCCAAAGAGCCGGGTTCACACCACTCCTTAGCCTCCTGTTTTGATTCAGGAACATGATGGTAGACCCAAGTCTCATCCATTGTGATAAATCGTCAGTTAAAGTCGCTTTTATTCTCCTTAAAACGCTCCAAATGTTGCTGGCAAAGTCGCATCCGAATGTGTTTTTGCTCCATGGTTAGAGAATGCGGCACCCATTTTGCACAGAGTTTTTTGAAACCCAAATTAACACTCAAAATATTGCTCGCTGTGCCCAATGAAATGCCTAAAGCCTCTGTTAAACTTTCAGTCAATCGACGGTCTTCCAATATCATATCTTGTATTTTTCCGATGATTTCCGGTGTTGATGCAGTTTTCGGACGTCCCTCTCGCGGATCGTCTTCAAGGCTGGTATGACCACTTTTGAATAAACTGGCCCACTTGCTGCAAACCATTGTTTTTCAAGGAGCAGATTCCCCCAACACATTCACCATTTCGATATGAATTTCCATTGCCTTTAAACCTTTCTTTACAAAGAATTTGATAACTGCATGTTGCTCAATTTTATCCATACCTGAAAAAAGGCACAACACGTTAGATATAAAGGGCGGTTAAACAATGAATGAATTAACAGATCGAAATGAAACTTTTGACGTGTTCCTAAGAAAGAACAAATCTGAAAATGGCATCGGAAGTTTTAGGTCTAATATTGACGAATAGATGGCGCTCTGCGAACTTATTGAACAACCTTGTATATATGTCCACCCCCTTAAAACTTCCTACCCGACCTTCATATGCCAAATTGGAATAATTGCACACTTTGGCTTCTACCCGTGTTCTCACTAAGACGCTGTCATGCTGCTCTCTCTCTATTGCAACAGTATTAAAATTGTAAATTTTCTTGAATAGACATGATTAAAGTGCCAAGTAAATAGTGGCCTCAGATGTCAATTGAAATAAAGATGACTGTTTAATTTGCCTTGGCTATTAAATTAAAAATAAAATTAAGTTTGCTTTTCAGTATGGATTAGCATTCTATGAGGTAAATATTGAAAGTCTCTTTCATTTACATGCACACACACACACACACATATATATATATATACATGAGAGCTGTTTTTTTTCCTCAAGGTCCGATTGGTCCCTAAAGGAAAGCCTTGGGGAAAATCCGCTAGGTCTGTGCGCAAACGTCTTGTGCAGTGTCTCTAGTTGGCACGGGGAACATGTCAATTTGCAATTGTCATTTCTGAGTATGTAGGGAGCACATAAACATGCTTCGAAAAATAGAATCTTCCGCCAAATGTGAATTGCGTTCAGTCATTCGATTTCTGCATGCTGAAGAAAGCAATGCAGCTGAAATTCATAGACGAATGAGTAAAGTATATAGAGAAACGTTCATGAGTGATAGCAAAGTGCGGAAATGGTGTAGGAACTTTGAAGCTGGGCGCACAGATGTTCATGATGCAGGCAACCAGGGAAGGAAGCCAGTGTTAACCGATGATCTTGTTCAGCGCGTGGATCTGGTGATTCACGGAAATCGTCAGTTCACAATTTCTGGGTTGAGTGATTTGTTTCCTGAAATTTCACGGTCAGCTCTCTATAGCATTGTGGGTGAAAGACTCAAATACCGCAAACTCTGCACGAGATGTCTTCCCAAGATACTGTCGGGAATGAGTGTCCCATTAACCTTCCTCCAAATGCTACCATCAGGGCGGAGATGAGTTTTGGGACAAAATTGTCACAGGAGATTAGACATGGGAGGGGGGCGTTATGCAACTGAAGAAACAAAAGAGCAATTGAAACAGTGGATGCATATTCACACTTCCTAAGCCGTAAACCAGTGAAGTTCAAGTGCATGTTCTTCACCAAAAAGTGTATGCCTACAGTGTTTTGGGACCGAAAAGGTGTTCTCTTTGTGCAATTCATACCTTATGGCACAACCATCACTGCAGCTCCGTACTGCATGACTCTTGAACGTCTTCAAATGGCAGTTCAGAACAAGAGAAGAGGGATGTTGTCATCAGGTATTGTCCTTATTCATGACATTGCACAGCTGCACCCTGCAGATGAAACAAAGATCCTTCTGCAGCGTTTTGAATGGGAAACTTTTGATCACCCACCATACAGTTCTCACTTGGCTCCTTCAGATTTTCATCTCTTTGCCCACATGAAATAGTGGCCAGGAGGACAGCATTTTGCCACAGACAACGAGCTGCAGACCAGCGTACAGAATTGGCTGAAAACACAGACGATTGCTTTCTGTGATGAAGGTATTGGAAAATTGGTATCACACTATGACAAATGTATGAATCGGAATGGCAATTACGTCGAAAAGTACCTTAATGTTTTATC
Organism: Stegodyphus dumicola; assembly: GCF_044657685.1. Classification (NCBI taxonomy): domain Eukaryota; kingdom Metazoa; phylum Arthropoda; class Arachnida; order Araneae; family Eresidae; genus Stegodyphus; species Stegodyphus dumicola. Next base: position 13,080,457 of record NC_140774.1, on the reverse strand, counting down.
ACATTGTTCCATATAAAATTTTCTTGATTCTCATTGTGATTAGTGACCAATCGGACCTTGGGGGAAAAAATACTATGTATATATATATAATATATGTAAATTGCAGTTATACATAAAAGTAGGCTGTTATCGCACTTGAATTTATATTTAGTGCATGCATTGAACTATTTACAATTTTCAATTATGTCTTTGATTTGGTCCCGTGAATACAGTATTTTTGGTTTGATTATTTCATCCTTTCTTCCTTCATTTTGACCTGCGTTGTAAAGAAATGATTATTAACACATTATGCATTTGGTTAATTTTTCTGCATTGTAATAGACATAAATAATATGGAAGTTGTGTCAGAATTTCCTCTTGATGAGTAGGTCTTATGTTATGCAATATCTTATTATTATTCTAAGTAAATTTGCTAAATTAAAAAAGGGGAAGAGAGGGGGCTAAAAGGCTTAAACAGGTAAAATATTTTTTACATGCTTAAGTGTAGAGGGGGGGAAAAAGTTGTTGTTTTGAAGAAATATTCATTATTATATAAGTTAAAAGCATTTGCAAAATATTTACATAGTTTCTTCCATTTCTAATGTATTTTTTTGTTCTTGTTTGAAGAAATATTCATTATTATATAAGTTAAAAGCATTTGCAAAATATTAGTTTCTTCCATTTCTAATAATATTTTTTTTTGTTGTTGTTGTTTGAAGAAATATTCATTATTATATAAGTTAAAAAGCATTTGCAAAATATTTACATAGTTTCTTCCATTTCTAATACATATAATGATATTTTTAAAGTACTGCAAAGAAAAATGTTTGGTGCATTTTATTTTTTTAGGAACATCATTTCAGTCTCTCATACCCGATGATGGCCCAGTTGGTCAAAATCCTGAAAAGGTTGAAAGAGCTTTATTTACAACAGGCAAGCTGTACTATGAACTTTTGAAAAAGCGTAAGGAGTGTAACCTTGAGTCATCTGTAGCAATTATACGGATAGAACAGGTATGGCTTATAATAGACATTCACAAATTACTCGAGTCGGTACTTAATGTTATGCTTAGAAGGTTTTGACATCTTAGGTTGCATTTTATAATTTAAAAAATAAGTAAAAAAGAGAGAGAATGCTAAACCTGTTACTGATGTAATTTTTCATTGGCTTTTTGGGAGTTTAAAAATAATAGAACTGCTTCCCAACTGAGAGAGTGATTAGGGATGCTCACTGCTAAAGATGCGTACTGATGTACCAAAGAGCTCAGGTTCGAATCCCGCAGAAGGCATGGATGTTTGTAAATGTAATAGTGCCTGTGTTGCATGGAGGCACTCTATAAATATGCGACGAGCCGAAAGTCCTCTGGAGAGGTTGAAGGTAGGGAAAAGTTGCGAGAGACATAGGACCAATCTTCGTGGGTGGTTTCCAGCAAAATAGGGCTTGGAACTGAGCAAAGTCGTACTGTCACTGGTATGGTGCTCAAGGCTCTTGACAACGAGAGGCGCAGTCTTGCACTCCTTACTAGGATGAATTTCGTGGGCTTGTTCTGATGTTACTGTCAGAAAAGTGAGACTAAGTCACAGCAGCAACACAAATAATAGAATTGACTCAAACATACAGAAAAACTCTGTATAATTCTAACTCAATTTAATTAAAACAGTAAAGATAAAATGACATTGAATAATTGAACTGAAATATGAATTATTATTTTAAAGTAACTTTTTTTCCTTCCTTTCCATTTGAGTGAATATATATTGTATGCAAGTGTAATGAGCCTTGAAGTCTGTGTCCAAATAAGAGAGGAGTTTGTTGCATAATAGCTCATTAAATGGTGGCACAATGTAGTCGTTCATAAGCATTGTTAAAAAGTAAAAAAATGCCCATTATTTTGAATGATATACTAAATACGAAATATATTAGAATTTACATTTTTGCTTAATAATGTCTTGCATAAATACCGTATTTACGCGAATCTAATGCGCATCGTTTTTGGCCAAATGTAGCACTCAAAATTGGGGTGCGCATTAGATTCGAGTGCAAAGTTCGCCGATGACGTCAACCGAATTTAAATCGTAACAATGGATTACTGTATTTGTCGACTACATTTACCGTTACATGTATCGTTGACACATTATTGCATACTGCAGAGTACGTAGTCACGAAATGGAGGGCAAGCAGAGAAGAATGTCATATGACGCTACTTTCAAACGTAAAGTAATTCTTTATCCTGAAAGAAATGGCAATAGAAAGGCTGGGAGAGAGTTCAACGTAGCTGAGAGCAATGTTCGCTTGTGGCGGCAACAGAAATTGGCACTGTTTGCAACTAAAACTAGTAGAAAGAAATTCACTGGCCCTCGCAAAGGAAGACACCCTAAAATTGAAGAAAAGGTTTTGGAATTTGTACGTGAAAGGAGGAAGAATGGACAACCTGTGACTAGCGACACTATAAGAAATAAAGCAAAAGAGGAGGCTGAAGTTCTTGGAATACCGAAATGAGAGTTTAAAGCTAGCCGTCGATGGGTGGATCGGTTTATGAAGTGGATGGGCTTATTTCTAAGATGCTGTACAACAATATGCCAAAAGCTTCCTGCAGATTTTGAGGGAAAACTACTAACATTTTAGCGGTATGTCATCACACTTCGAAAGGAAAAGAATTTTTCAATGGGGCAAATTGGCAACGCTGACGAGACGCCAATTTGGTTTGATATGCCTCGTAACTACACCATTACGGAGAAGGGGACTAAAAAAGTTATCATCAAAATAGTGAATAAAGACGTTTACTATTAATCACTGATAGTAGCAACTGTTAGCTAGATAGAAATGTTACCATTTATATCATTTTCATACTTTACGATATGTACTGTATATACGGTAGTGGTAATTAACAATGATTGTTTCACATAACAATAGCCCACAAATAGGTTAATTCTATGTTGTGTTACTTTAGGTATAAATCCATTGTTGTATAAAATATGGTATCTAAATTTAAATAAAATTATCATACCATTGATTGATAGTTTATATACAAATCCATTGTTGTATAAAATAAGATTCAATAAATTCCTCATACCATTGATGCGCATTACATTCGCAGACAAACAATTTTTTTATTATTTAAAGTTTTAAAATGGGGATGCGCATTAGATTCGATGGCGCATTAGATTCGCATAAATACGGTATTTCATCTTTAAATCATCTTGAATAATTTTCATGGCTAATCTTGAAATTTCACTGCATCATTAGTTTGTATGAATGAGTTCTACTGTATTGTTGAAGTGTGAAATAATGCATAGTCATTTTTTATTTTTATGTGAAGGGACATTAAAAATATTAAACTTTTTATGTATTTTCCAGGCTTTTGATAAAGTTCAATATAATGATTCTGTAAAAAAGCATGCTTGGATTCTTAATATGAAATTTATTGGTGTTAATTTAAACTACTTCATTAAGAAAACTTCCAGGTGAAAGATGACTTTGTATTAAAATATATAAGAGCACTATCTTGATATGGAAGTCTGTAAAAGATGTAGATAATCAGCATTAGCTGAAGAAAACACGATTGTCATGTTCCATAGTGCTTTCACTTTATGTGTATTGTGTTTAATTTTGTATTAATAGCATATTGAATTTCAGTTTCTCAAAATATAAATACTTCCGAGGGACTACATTTAAGGACTTTTTTACCTCAGAAATCAATGCCTGGCCTAATTTTTGTTGCAGTTTGGCAAAATTATGATATTTTTATTAGCTTCTGAATTCCTCTCTTAAACCTTGGAATTGTTAAAGCTTTGTGTGGGGAAAATGCAGGTCTAGAAAATCAGTATTGGAAGGAAAACTCAACTTCTCTGCAGAAAGTATGCTGTGAAAAATGCAACTGAAGAATAATTGGATATTTCAAGTATAACAAATAAAAATCCATCTATATATATATGTATGTGTCATGATTCCAGGGACATAGAAGAGCAATTAGCTTGCAATCTTTGTAGCTGAGCGTGAAGGCTTACAGATGAAGATAAAACATGAAGACTTTCCAGTCTTTATTTTCACACATATAAAATCACGTCCATAGATGTTTATCCAATTAATAATGAAATCCAATACATTTCTATGATTCAATTGAAATGAAATATGATAAATTGCTATTTACATTGATTCTTAAATTTTAAGACGCAGGCACTTTAGATGAGGAAGCAAAGTGAGAAGATGCTAGCAAGGTGGGGGCTAGCAGAAGTGACATAATTATCTGCCATTGAGTTTTATACCAGAGTATGTACGATTCTAGAGATAAGCTATGATTGGTTAGTTATTAGTTTTGGTTACCTTTTTCAAGCAGCATTACGTAACATCGATAGATCTCGAATTTGGGAGGACAGATGAATTTAGGATGGAGATCACCAAATCTAGAATGTTAATTTTGAGGTCATCAATTATTTTTTAAAGCAGCTATCATATTTTATTATATCTTATGTATATATCTATTGTATGTATATATATCTTATGTATAATATCTATTGTATGTATATATATCTTATGTATAATATCTATTGTATATATTATCTTATGTATATATCTATTATATCTTATGTATATATATCATATTAAAGAATGTGTTAAAAGTTTAATTTTGGGAAGGCGGGATTTGTATGAGTTTCAGTAGCTAGTTTTAAAGCAAAGAGGCAGAATTTAATTGCTTTAAGACCAGCATTCTAAAAATATTAATAAAAATCTGCAAAATAAATAAAACAGTTGGTGGTTTTAATGAAATGTTGAAGGAAATTAACTAAAAAGAAATAATATCCTTACATTATAATTATTAGTTAATGACATGTAAACCATGAACGAAATGCATATCGATTTTACTTATTGACTAAAGTCATATGAGGCATTTGCCATATGAGGAAACTTATTCAGGGTTTCTTCTGCATAGTAATTTTGCATGAATACTACACACGCACTCTTTTGATAGCTTTGCTTCATTAAATGTATTTAATTTAGATTGCTTTTATTAATGTTGTTTTCCCTCCTTTATTGTCAATAAATTGAATAAATATTTTTTGTCATTTAAGCTTTGCCCATTCCCATTTGATCTTGTAAAAAAAGAAGTTGACAAATATCCAAATGCAAAACTTATATGGACACAGGAGGAACATAAAAATCAAGGTTATTGGAGTTACATTCAACCTCATATGGAGACAGTCACAAATCATGAACGTCACATAAAGTAAGTTCTGTGTCTTATTTTCATTTAAATTCTGAAAGCAGGTTGAATGTAATCATTCGCACATGAATAATCTCAGGTTTCAAAAAAACTAATTTTATTTAGTTCATATTTCTTATTTTATTGCATTGTGATATTTTTTTTATTAAATACACAAATATATGTGTGTGTAATCATTAGCCAATTGTTACTTATGATTCTATCCTTTTTGGATATTAGTATTTGAAACATAATGGTAACTTATTCTTCCACATTTTTACAGTATTTTTTTAATTGAAGATTTAATTAGTTTCTGTGTTCAAAAAATTGCTTTCAACTCTAAAATCACTAAAGAACATTTCCATTATAAGTGCAAGAATATGCTAGGCGTTGTAATCCATATGAAAGCTTTTCTTGACAACAACTCGTGTTCTTTTAAATATCTGTTACCATATCTTGAGAAAGATCTTTATTTGCATACCAACCCACTGTAGTACATTTGTATGGTTAAAAATTTTATTTATTTAAAAGAATAAATTGAATTTAATTAATTCTTTGCACCATTGCTGCAAGGAATGAAATTTAAATTTTAACAAACATGTAAATACATAAAAAAGCAAATTTAAAGTTAAAATTTAGAAAATGTGCAAACATATAAAAGATTTAATTTTCGAACTAATCTACAATATCATTTAAATTCAGATAGCATAAGTAAATCAAGTGCAAAACCAAACAATGAAAAAATTCACCAATTTAGCAAATTAAAATTAATCTAATTTTTTTTTTTTTTTTAAATGCATAAGTGAATGACTGTTGAGCAAGCAGGAGACAGACTTAGCAAGGGGAAGTTGTCTCCAAACCTAACTCTTCAATCATTCAATTCGTGTTTCCTCATTCATGCAGGTAAGGGTAAAAGTCAAAACCAAAAGTAAATACATAGTGAAGAATGTCCAAAAAGAAATACCAATAAAGTGGTACCCGGAGAAATTAGCAATTAAAAATTAAAGGTCTAAAAGGAAAATACCAATAATGAAGTATTTTGAGAAATAAGCAATGTAAAGTTTAGTAAAAAAATTAAATTTTCAGAAAAATTAATTTAAAAACCAATGCATTTTAGAAACCCTTGTCTACAGAAACCTCCCCGACACGAATATGCATATCAATCAAAAAGAAACTAAAAAGGAACTAGACATAATTTATATAAACCAATAAGAAACTAAAAAGAACTAATTCATAATTGATAAAAAACAAATATACTTAAAAATATAATTACATATTTAGAAAATACTTAAATACCTAAAAGCAAGTCAATAGTAAGTTTTAATTCTAACTTACCTACCATATTAGCTTTGGGGTCTACAAAAGTATTTCCTAAGTTATGTAAGTGAGTTCTGCAAATTATATAGATGGCACTAATGTAAGTAAAGTTGAGTGCCAAGCTGCTATGTTTGTTTTATTAAAAATTTTGTAAACTTTAATATTAAAATATAAATCTAAAAAAAATCAAAGAATATCCTAAAAGTATGTAATTCAAGTTTTAATTTTAACTGACCAACTTTTTATGGTATGGAATTTAGCCAATCAAGAGATGTAAGTTTGCTCTGTAAATGTAAACTTGTTTGTTATGTTAAATGTGTGTTCTGTTGCAAAATTGTGTAAATAATGCAAATAATAACGTTAAGTGAAAAAAAAAAATTTTTTTTGTGAAAATTGCAAATTAAAAAGTTTAAAAAAAATTTTCAAGTAAAATTTAAATTTTGAAATGAATTCCTTAAATTTTTTTTTATTAAATTTAAAGAAAGAAAATGTAAATTAAAAAAGAAAAATCCCATTTCTCAGAAATTTTCCAAAAATTCCTTAAAAAATGTTTATTAAAAGTTAAATTTAAAGAAAGAAAATTTTAATAAACTTGATTCCAACTGGTATATCAAAACTTTACTAAATACTGGCTAAAGTATGGAAAATTGGAAGAAGATTAAAATCTTCACTCAATTCGAGCTATAATTGAGACTTTTCAAAAGAGTTGGCCCTTTATTAGTAAAAGGAAAGCATCCAGTATTGATTAAATATACATATTTACAAATTTATATACAAAAAAATTTACAAGATAATTTCTCTATTCTTCTATATCCTTCATTACCTTCCAGCTAAGGTTTAAGGTAATGTTATCATATCAATAAGAGCCAAAAAATTATAAAGTAAAGTTAATGCCTGCCTTTTTAATATATAAATTAATAAATTTTGGGGGTATTTGGTTATCAACTTGAATATTAATTAGCTTTATTATTTCTTCCTTTAAATCGTCTATTTCAGTACATATATTTTTTATTTTGATTATTTGGCTATGAAATGTGTTTTCTATTACTTTTCTAGAGATATTAGAGTTCCAATTAATTAGTTTAATAGTATGAAAATGGAAATTCCTTCTTTTATCATATAATTTGATTTTGCTCTGTTTAATAATTTGCAGGTCTAGGTATTCAATAGTATCTTGATTCGTATTCGTTTTATTAAGTGTTAAACTATATGGGTAAATTTTGAATTGCTCAAAAGTAGGATTATTATTGAAAGTAATAATATCATCTATGTATCTAAAAGTATGAGCAAATACCTTTAATTCATTTTTATTTAAACTTAGTTGGAATTTATATTCAAAAGTAAAAAGAAATAGGTTACAAATTTGTGTAGAACTGTTTGCTCCCATAGGAATTTCTCTAACTTGCTGAAAGATCTTATTATTGAATTTAATGTAGTTATTAAATAATGCACAATTCAGATAAGCATTCCATCTTTCAATACAAAGGATGTCAAATATGTCAGGAAAATGTTGTGGGAGTTGCATTAAACTAGTAAAAATTTCTTCTAATGGTAAAGAAGTATAGAGGTTTTCAAAGTCATAGTAGTTAATGTTCTTGATTGTTAAACTTTTAAAACTGCTGAGAATGGAGCATTATTATAAATAATCCAACTATAATTGTGTTGTTTGTTAATGAGTTGTTGGATTAAATTACAGATTTTTTAAGTATAATTGCAAATATGTAATCTATATTCTTTTTATAATTATATGTACCATTAGCAATAAATCTAAATTTGAGTGGTGATTTATGAAATTTTGGGAGAGCATATAGATTTGCTAATCTATTGTAGCTAGATGGTTGTGAAATTTGCAGTTTCTTATGAAATGCTTTTAGCTTTTTTGCAATAACATTTTCTTGTATATTGGTGAGTTTGTAAGTAATGGCATTATTTAGTTCAGTATTAATTAATGAGACATAAAAAAATTTTCATATTATGCTAAAATTATTATTGGCTTTGTCAATTTTGGTGATTATGAACTTTTGTTTTAAATCCTGTAAAAGAGGAATGAGAATATTCCGCTGTAAATTGCTATTAAATTCAATTCTTCGAATTCTTTGCTTGAATTCTTCTAATACTGCATGTTTCCAAGCCATAAAGGTAGAATTTGGAATATTTAATTTGAAACTAGTTTTAACTATAAATTCGTCTATATTTTTTACGAAACTTTTAAAACTGTGATGTTTGTTAATTTTTAGTACTGGTTTAAATTTGGTACCTTTTTCCATATGCTAAATTGCCTGTAATAATATGTTGATGAAATTTATTTATAAAATCTTTGTATTGAAGCTCTTTGCAGTATCAATGGGCTGCAGAAGCTAATTCATGGTGGTTAATTAGCAATTTACTAAGAGGTATTTGATACTTGAAAGCTGGTGAGATCTGTACTTTAGTAGTTGGAAAAAGTTGCTGACTTTTTCTGAAAATTTTGCTAAACTGAATATGATCATAGTTAGGATGAAGGAAATTGATTTTGCAGTAATATTTATTGTATTAGTTATTTGTAGAGAACTTATAATTGCAAAAGTCAATAATAAGGTCTTTGATAATATTGTGCCCTGAAATGTTTTACAAATTTTATAAGTAATTTTAAGAAATTGTGCTTACAAGTATGCAACCAAGTAATCGGCTTCTAGATTTTTTTTATAAAAAATTATTTTTTTTTCAATTTAATTTTTTTTTAAAGTTTAATTTAATACTTGACTTTACTTGCTTGTTTCTCAAAATACTTCATTAGTATTTTCCTTTTTAGAACTTTAATTCTTAAATGCTAATTTCTAAGGGTACCAATTATAGCCCGAATTGAGTGAAGATTTTAATCTTCTTCTGATTTTCCATACTTTAGCTAGTATTTAGTAAAGTTTTGATATACCAGTTGGAATCAAGTTTATTAAAATTTTCTTTCTTTAAATTTAGCTTTTAATAAACATTTTTGAGGAATTTTTGGAAAATTTCTAGGAAATTTCTGAGGAGATTTTTCTTTTTTAACTTACATTTTCTTTCTTTAAATTTAATAAAAAATTTTTAAGGAATTCATTTCAAAATTTAAATTGTACTTGAAATTTTTTTTTAAACTTTTTAAATTGCAATTTTCACGAAAAAAAATCAATTTATTATTTGCAATATCGTTATTTGCAATTTATTATTTGCATAATCGTTATTATTTGCATTATTTACACAATTTTGCAACAGAACACACATTTAACATTACAAACAAGTTTACATTTACAGAGCAAACTTACATTTCTTGATTGGCTAAACTCCCTACCATAAAAAGTTGGTCAGTTGAAATTAAAACTTGAATTACATACTTTTAGGGCACTCAACTGTACTTACATTAGCGCTAACTTTACTTACACTAGCGCCATCTATGTAATTTGCAGAACTCACTTACATCACTTAGGAAATACTTTTGCAGACCCCAAAGCTAATATGGTAGGTAAGTTGGAATTAAAACTTACTATTTACTTACTTTTAAGTATTTTTTATGTAGTATTTAAGTATTTTCTAGATATGTAATTATATTTTTAAGTATATTTGTTTTTTTATAAATTATGAATTATTTCTTTTTAGTTTCTTATTGTTTTGTATAAATTATGTCTAGTTCCTTTTTGATTGATATGCATATTCTTGTTGGGGAGGTTTCTGTAGACAAGGGTTTCTAAAATGCATTGGTTTCTAAATTAATTTTTCTGAAAATTTAATTTTTTTACTAAACTTTACATTGCTTATTTCTCAAAATACTTCATTATTGGTATTTTCCTTTTAGAACTTTAATTTTTAATTGCTAATTTCTCCGGGTACCACTTTATTGGTATTTCTTTTTGGACATTCTTCACTATGTATTTACTTTTGGTTTTGACTTTTACCCTTGCCTGCATGAATGACGAAACACGAATTGAAGGATTGAAGAGTTAGGTTTGGGAACAACTTCCCCTTGATAAGTCTGTCTCCTGCCTGCTCAACTGTCATTCACTTATGCATTTAAAAAAAAAAAAAAAAAAAAAAAGATTAATTTTGATTTGCTAAATTGGTGAATTTTTTCATTGTTTGGTTTTGCACTTGATTTACTTACGCTATCTGAATTTAAATGATATTGTAGATTAGTTTGAAAATTTAATCTTTTATATGTTTGCACATTTTTTTAATTTTAACTTTAAATTTGCTTTTTTATGTATTTACATGTTTATTAAAATTTTATTTATTTATTTATTTTTGGTTGACTTTGATTTTTACTAAGCTAACTATCTGATGGTATTTATACTGCATCTAATTCATAATTTTTATAAACATTTGCATCTTTAGTTGAATTAACAAATGATTTTAACATCTTGCATTTTTAACTTAACTACAGAAAAACCATATGCTACATTGTATGTTTTACATGTAATGTGAGTTTTTTTTTTTTTTTTAAATGAGAGTTTTGTATTATTTTTCTTAACTACAAAAAAACCATATGCTACAATGTATGTTTTACATGTAATGTGAGTTTTGTATTTTGAATACATTAAGTGTTATTTTAGGATGAAATATATGTTTAGGTGGGCCAGTGGTAGATAGAAATTTTGTGATAGAATGTCTTTGTCTATATAGATCTTACGTATCCAAATGAATTATGGTCTGAAGAAACAAATATTACTAGGGAGGCTTTTAATGTGTTAACTGAAGAAAGAATAGTGGCCCAAAACAACGTTTGTATGCATAGTTGCAGTCAATGTGTTATTTTGCTGTTTCCTATAACGGCAGAACTGCTTTATTAAAATAATACCAGTAATTAGAATGCTTTTAAAAAACATTTAATGCTAATGACAATATTGTTTTATTTATATTTAATGACATATTATTTTGATTAGGCACAGAACTGGTGCCACAAATATCGTGCAAGCAAATTAGCAACTTTCTATGCTTAATTATTTTTCTATGTTGTGAGTAATGGAGAAGTACTAGAGATAAACCAAATTTTGGGAAAAGGTGCCATGATCATTCTTAATGATTGATGAGAGACATTTTTATTTTTCTTCAGCAAGAAGAATGAAAAAAATCACAAATTTCTTTAGTGAAAAAATGGAATAGAATGAGAATTATATTATCAATATAAAATATAATATGGGGCTAGTCCATATTTTTGGCATTTTCTAAAAAGAAATCAATACTTTTGCATGCCACAAATCAGTGTTTGTCACACATATGCACAGTTTATTTGTCAGAAATGTTTTGTAACAAGTGTTTATATTAATTCCTAAGAGTTAACATTCTTCCATCTCAATAAATGAATAAAAATAGTTTTGGGAGAATTATTTTAATTTTATGGCCATTATTAAGATTCTAATTCCTTTTTTAATAGCAAATTTTATTAAATTATGCAATTCTGATAATATTCCATTTCTTGGTTCCTCATACAGCTATGCTGGACGTGCTGTGTCTGCATCCACTGCTACAGGAAGCAAACAAGCTCATAAGAAGGAACAAGAGAAAGTTATCAGTGATGCTTTAGGTCTCTAAAGAATAAATTGTGCTGTGATATAAGACTGCTGATTATGCCAATGTTTGAACTTATTTATACATCAAAATTATGGGAAATTAGTGCCGCATAGTGTTTTGGCATCATTTTAAAATATTTATTCCTGGTTTTTATTTAAAGCTGGATGAAATAGCATTTCCCCCCTTACTTTTAAAAAGCAAAGGCTAGGCTATGTAAAATTTTAAGCTTGAAATCTGCTTTTATTTTGCTTTGGATTTTATGATCTTAGTAAATGTATAGATATGGGAACAGATACCATTCCTAACATGCTTGTCTGTAGATAATTTTTGTCGTATAAAAATTTCGCACTAAATATTAGTAATTTTGGAAGATTGAGGAAAATGAAAAATAAAGTATATTTTTGATCTTCTTTTATTTTTTTTTAAATCTTATATACCTAAAAGTTTAGATTTTAACTAAAGATATTTTAATTTGCCACATACATGTAATTTTTTTTGGCCTTTGCAAAACATGAAAATTAGGTATGCTCATAAAGTTTGCATACTTAGAAAATATTTTGTAATTTAATATAGCATACGTTGTACTTAACATTGGGAGAAGTGTATTTTGGATTAACTGACAATATTCAGCTGTTTCAGCTCTGCAATTCGAAATCTTACAGTTATTTTAAAAACTGAGATAAACCTTTATTAAGAATATGTATGCACATATACACATAATGTTGATGTGAACTAAATTAAATGTTTTGATAAATTGCTGAAAATGTGTGTGTATATACATATATATAACATTTACACAGCTCTATGTATATGTATACAAAACATTTGTGTTCATCTAGTTAAATTTGAAAGTTTTCATAGATAACAAATTTTTTCTAGGTGACACTGCAGTACCTGCTCAAATGGTATTTTAAATATTTCAACAAATTATTTTAAATTTTGACTGTATATGTACATAATAATGCAAGTTTTTTTCTTATGAGCAATTTCACATGGAAGATGAGCTGAAGCAACTTTCTACATAAATTCAGGCATAGGTGCACAAATGATTAATAAAATATAAAACCATTGATGAAATTCAGTGTTTAAAAATTATTTCAAATGGTTCACATTAACAAATAAATATCAAGTAAGCCTTTATAGTTTTTCTTGTTATGATAGATTTTCTCTTGGTCAGTGGTACTATCTATAGCATGATTTATTTACATGGGGAAGGTATTCATTGTTATGTAAAAAAACACCATGAGTGAAGCATTGATATAATGGACTATTACGTGCATTCATGGTATATGCGTGCAAGTCCTTGTTGCATTTGAAAAAAATATGTTCTGTCGTCATGCTAATTGTGAAAGGAGAGGGAAACATGGAAAAGCCCTATCAAGTTGACGGCTCACTGAAGTATTTTTACTTCCTTGTACGAAGTAAAAAGGAAGTATTGTAATCGCGAAAAGTTTCAGGCAACATATTTCAACGAAAATATCCATTTTGACCGCTATTGAATGCAATTTAACGATGTTTTTCCGTGATATCTGTACATAAGGACAGAATAAAAGACTCGTTTCCTCCAAAAAAATTATAAAACTGCTTTAAAATGAATTCTGAAGAGAATTTTTTGTGACATCTGTACGAACGTATGTACGTACGTGCGTATCTCGCATAACTCAAAAACGAGTAGCCTCAGAACGTTGAAATTTTGTATATAGGACTGCATAACATGTAGATGTGCACCTCGTATTTTGGTTGCAATCGGCCACACCAAACGTATATAAATATATTTATATATATATCCATTCTGTTACCCGGCTCAGTGATCTCAGTTTCTTTACTCTTATATGTTTGTAAATTGTATATTTTTTGCTTTAAAAATGATTGAATTATGTTGTTTTTATCTTCCGGTTAAGGTTTTTATGCCTTTCGTAATTCTGGAAGCAATATTTGTACAATTATCAACAATTTAAAAGCTGTTTAAGTGCGGTTAAGTTTTAAATAACATGACGGACATATTTGTTTACATTTGAAACAGCAGAATTGTAGATTTGTTGCCCATCTAGAGAGACTAAGCTTCGCAACACAAAAATAACACCTTCATTTATTATTGCGAATTAAATCTTGCTTAATCCTTTCTGGAATTTTTTCGAGGAAATAAGTGTTTAAGATTTACTTCGTAATTTTTAATGCAGATATTTTGAGTTTTTATGTATTTTTGCCTTGTCGCGAAGTGAGAACTGAATTAATTGAATGAAAAATACTAAATCGTCTGTGTATAGTATTTGAATAGAACATGTGGCAATGATAATTCTTCAAATGATATAAATTTTGTGCATTCAGAGTGTCGTTATAGTAAACAAATATAGTGAATTTTAAAGAGCGCATTTATTCTATTGTGGTTTATGCGCTGTCGACGAAGTAGATTTAATTCAATTCAATCAATTTAAATGAAATTCAAGAAAAAATGCGTGTAATTTAATATTCCGTACAAGGAAGTCATGTGGTGTATACATCAGATTTTTTATATTAAGCAACAGAATTAACTATGAAGTGCAGTAGTATTGTTAAGTTACTGGATAACTTTTTTATTACATTTCAAAACTGTTTTTAAAATGATAAACTCTAACATTGAGTTTGAAACGTGGACATAAGAAAAAGATACAGAAAAGTGTGTACCTGGATCCTAAATGAAACATTCTATTGGCACATACTTACTCATTACATGCAAAGTGGATCAGAAACAGCTTTGGAAATTATGAAGCATTTTAGATTAAAAAATAGCCAGTCAGACACAGCAAAGAACAATAGAATAAAGGCAGATGATTTATCACTTTGATGTATCTTTATTCAAAAAATTTTATTGTCAATCTTGCTAAATGAGAAGATGCATTATCACAGTAAAGCATGAGTTTCCTAATATTTACTACTTGATAAATTTCAAGAAAACACTCAGTGACTTACTAGTTTGTTATAACTGTTTTCTATCCCTGTAACTTGATGGCTTTAACCAGTCCTGTACTTCCGAAGAAAGCAGCATACATTATCTTTTTCACTGCTTTGGAGTCATTTTTAAAGTCTATATTTTACTTTTATGATTCTACTCAGCCGATTCATGAAATTCAAGTTGTGTCTTTTATGTCTTGAAAGCTCAAATTAGGACACATTAGATTTCTGGCTATAACATTGTACTAACATACATATTTTGACAAAAAATTGGACTTTCCTCAAAATGACATACAAATTTTTTTCCATATCTCAATTTTACGACTCAGATTATGACTAGAAACAAGATTTTGTAAAATTTTGTGTGAAATTTACCTAGGCACACTTTTTAACTTTATGCAAAGATTAATCCACTTGGCAAATTTCTCAGTTTACAGCAATGCATTTCCCTTTCTCTTTCATTTTATGCAAGCGGGAAGAAAGCATCTTTTTTTTTCTTTCTTGTAAATATTTTAACTTCATACTATACTTTTTAATCATATTTGTTATTTTTAAAATTTTATTTTAATTGAAGTTGTGAGGCTGAATTATATGTATTCAAACTTATTTTAAAAATTCCTATTTATTCATTCGCTTTGTGTAATTTAAATATATTTATTCATATATATATATATATATGAATATATTTTAAATTGGATTTTTATTTAATTGAATAGCTTTTTTTTCAACACCATGATGCCTTCAAAAACTGCTTTCTGCACTGAAAAAGAAAATATTATAAAACACAGGTAATATATTCTTCAATGGAGCATTCAGAAAAGATATATAATGAGAAAGTTGTATTATCTGTATTATTTTAATTTAGAATTATATTTTTGCATGCATATGGGTTCGTAATGGATTGAATGCACACAGAATCAATGATAGCTTGATAAAATTTATTATAACAAAAGAAACACTTTACGGTTCTGGAACTTTCCACAAAAGTACTCATACAGCTCTTCTTGATATGAGAGAGCACAATCAGTTGTTTAAGTTTCAAGTATTTGAAATTTTGGTTTATATTCCTGGTATGGCAATTAAGTAAGTGTATTTAAAAAACAGAAACATTGATGAGTTACATTGATGCAATCTCCTGTCTTAATACAAATATGATAAACAATTAAAGACAACATTTGTTGAGGTCTGTTTTTGGCACAACTCAGAGTAAAATGTCACATTCCTTTCATCTCTTCCATGACAGGTAAAACTTTCTTATGAAAGGACACCTGAATTTTGTTTGCAAGAGACAAATCTAGAGAAGAACAGGATGACTAAGTACACATACTTATTTTCAGCACAGATCAGTTTAATGGAATATTGTTCAATACAGTGGTTTCCAAATGACTAATATTCTGAATTCCACCTTTGCTTTACACTTGAATTTTGTAAAGCAAAAATGATCATGGGAGACAGTGGTAGAGAAACGTGGGATGACCAAGTACACTTAACTTATTTTCAGGACAGAGCAGTTCTATGGAATAGCTTGCAATACAATGGTTTCCAAATGAATAACATAAGATTAACAATTATCTGTTGAATTCTCAGCTTAATTTAAAATTAGCTATTCTAGAGAATAAAAAAGGGGGGTGGGGAGGGACAATCTCAGCTTGTAAAATAAAACTTTATCTCTTTCATTATGGGAACTTCCTGTCACTTAGTCTAAGTTACTTGTTTAATCTTCCCTTGGTGAATAAACCAGAGAGATCATTGGATCATATTTAGCTTAGATTTCATGAACACCAAGTGAATTAATTCAATTATAGCAGTTGTAATTGAAATAGTCTGCTGTTTGTGCCTGAGAATATAATAATACTTTATATATTTCCAAATCAAATAGTAAATTAGAATATGTAGTGTTCTATTATAACTGGAAACTAGAGCTAAAATCCTGCAGATCCTACAAGACAGATAGCAAGTTATCACTGCGTTTTGAACAACTCATAAAATGCAGAAAGTTTAAATAATCTTTTTTATTTCACTTCCTAAATATAAATGCACGATTTGTGCTACAGATCAAATTTCAAGTACTTGTGGATATTTTAAATTAACGGAACAGACAAATTTGAATGTCAGTAATGTAGTCCAAGACTGCACATTAAATAGAATAAGCAGTCTTATTTATTTTACCAGTGTGTGTTTAAAGTATCGGCTAGCAAAAATGCAAAAGCCAGAATATAATTTTTAAACAGAGCTGGCTAAAAATATTAACAGCAAGATTCAATTGTCAAAAGATCTCTTACTTCTAAAGATTCAAAACACTTAGCTCAAATTCACACAAAGCTATTTGCATTCTGGTGAGAAGTACAGAAAGGAGAAATAATAGTAAAAACTTAAACCATAATAAGTGGTTAATTTTCCTTGAAGGCATTCCTCCCCTTAGGCAGATAGCCTCCATATACTTTTCTATATTTAAATAGCCGACCAACCTAATTTATGAGCAATTTCTAGAAAATGTGAAACTAACCAAAGCCTATTGTAGTTATCCACTCTGGAGGAATATGATGGATACACTGCTAGTATCACTGTATTTAATTTGTATATTTTGCCAGAAAGAGTAGAAATTCAGGTGTTAAAATTTGCAATATGTCCATAGAGAAGAAGAATCTAAATTTTTGAAATTATTTTACAAGAAAAATTTTAGTAAATTTTAATATAACAGAAATAATAATAATAATTAATTTTTTTTACTAAGGATTAGAATTTAGGTCTTGACAAATCACAATTTGACTTTTAAAAATGCATTTATTCTAAATCCTATGTTTACATAAAAATATTATTTTTTGCTTTGAAAAAAAGGGGGTTTTTGATGATAATTTTTCTCTTTTAAATGTAAACAACAGCTGTTTAAGAAACTTATTATGCAGTAAAGGCCACAATATGTTTGAACCTAAAACATCTTCAAAGTCATTTTTGTTGCTACATATAAAAAAGAAAAAAAAAAAAATCTTATATCCTAGTAGATTTTGCCAGTGTTAAACATTTAGTAGAAGAGAGCTTGATATATTTATATTTTTGATGCATTATTTGACATACTCAAAAGTATTGAATGCATATATGATGCACAATTTTGAAATCATCAAAATAAATTCTGTTGCATATAAAACACAAGTAAAATAACAGAGGATAAAATGGCAAAAGTAAAAATTTGCTCTTCTGAAGAGGAAAAAATAAAAAATCTTTAAACTTTTCGTTAATATTCCAAGGTTTGTACATTCCTTAAGAGTCCTTAAAAGGTTAGGTTTCTTAAATTGATTTTTGGTCCTTAAAAGTCCTTCATTTTGGGCAAAATGGATAGAAGGTCCTTAATTTTAATCATCAGAAATTTCTGTGTGGCGACTGACTGACAAATATGATTATCTTTTAAATGGGTTCATGGGTTATAATTTGTTCTAATATAAATGGCAGAATACTTAAGTTTCTGAGCAAGACATGAAACATAAGCATTTTGAAATTACTTCATTTGTTTCTAATGAAGAGCTCTTAAACAACTTTTCCCTTTTGGTGATATGAATTCTTTTATTAAACAGTTCTAAATTTGTTGATTTATCAACATTTTGGCGATTTTGAGATCAGTTTCTATAGAAAATTTTTAATTCCAAGATTTGAGAATTTTTCGACAACTTTTTTTTTTTTTTTTTGAAACATTGATGAATTTCATTAAAATAATGGTAACATATTGACATTATGTTTCAAAAATAACATTAAAATAAAGCATTTTTTGCTGTCATATTATATAGTTTTATTTTGGCCGCTTATTATACAATATTTTAAATGTGAAAAATAAACAAGGAATAATACTATAGTCCAATTTATGAAAA
The DNA here is from genome assembly GCF_044657685.1 of Stegodyphus dumicola. NCBI lineage: Eukaryota > Metazoa > Arthropoda > Arachnida > Araneae > Eresidae > Stegodyphus > Stegodyphus dumicola. The sequence goes on along the minus strand of NC_140774.1, from coordinate 13,061,653 downwards.
AGTTCTTAGCAAAAGCAAAATAGCTATGTAATTAATTAAAAATATCTTCTTTTTAATTTTTTTTAATGGTAAAGTTTTTCCATCTTATTGTTGCAGAATATTCAGAATATGAATCAGCTTTTTCTATAAAATTTTACACTTTTCCCCCTCTGATTTTTTTAGACCCACAATTCTAGAAGATTCCAGAAAAATGTGACAAAATGAAAAATGCCTCCATGGTATTCACATGTAATGGATGTATTTTACAGAAAGTTTGTGATGAATTTCTTACTTTTTGGAGAACACTGAAAACATAATATTTGAATGTTTTACTGCTGATGCTAAAATATTTTTTTTAACATGTTTATCTTCCCCTTTTTTCTATTAGACACAAGCATGGAAAGTATTAAAAATGTTTCTAATCTTATGACATGGACAGGGATTATAGAAATAAATTTTTTCATTAATAAAGAAATTGAAAACTGACAATTTAATTGATTCATCTAATATGTCTTAATGCATCATACACAGGGCTGGCACTAGGCATTTTCCCACCTGATTCAATCTCTGTGGATATTAAATTCTGCTTCCAGCACCTGCTCTAAATTCTAAAAGTTTTTTTATTTCTAGATTTTGTTGCTTGGTGTGTTTTTTATTTCTAAAAATTCTGCCACGCCAGCACTGTAACCAGTTCTTACCATATATATTTTATATTTCTTGTGAATGTTCATATGACTAATGAAATAAAATTACCAGCTCTTTCTATACATTCTAAATTTATTTAGTTTTTTTAGAATATTAGAAATCTTTAAATCCAAAAATTCTAAAATGAAAAGGAAATGTATTGAAGAAAGGAACTGAATGCATAAAGAGAAAGAAAATTTTTCTTCAAAGATATGTACAGTTACTGATACATAAATTACCAATTGCTTATAATTTCAGCCTTTACTATAATTTCTCATTTCGCTCTCCTGACCAGAATGACTTGGACAGTTTTTAAACTGAGGTTTTTGGAGTGTAAGACAGGATGTGTTTCTGACCTCCGCCTCTTTGCTCCATTAGTTCATGCCAACTCTGATCATTTGTAACTACTTTGGATTATCACTGCTGATATTTCAATTTGTTATGATGTTAGAGTTACTGAGCTAGCATAAATTTAAATATGTATTTTAACTTTTACCAAACAGGTACATTGTGAAGAGATTTACAAGTTAGGAGATAAAGCATGCAGAAACTATTGAGAATATTGGTTTACATATTGAGGCAAATTTCTGATTGTTAAAAAAGATGCTTAGGAAATAGATATAAATTAGCCAAAGTTTGTGGAAAGGCTTTAAATTAAAAGGAAGCATAAATATTTTGTTGAGTGTTGTTGCTGCAAAACACAAATGTTTTGTAGGTTTTAATGTGTAATTATGCTAATATTGTTTAAGAAATAATGTCATAAATTGCATATATTTAAAACTGTGAAATTTTATTAGATTGGGATTTTAATAGGGCTTTAAATAAATAAAATCTAATAGTGATCATGTAAATCCGTAAGGACAAAAGTTATCTAACTACTAATTAAATTAAATTATTTATAACTAACTGCTTACCCTTAAAAATTGTCTCTGCATATTAAAGGGAGTTATTACGTTTCATTTATCCTTACCATAGTTACAAGATAAAACTTTAAAATGTAAAATTCATGTAAAACTTATTCTTCGCATTTAGTGAGACTTGAAATAATACAAAACAACTTATCACTCTGGTGCTTTGGCTTATCGGAACCTTAAAGTATATTACCTGGGTTACAACCCCTGGAACTCTACAGAAACTACAACACTAACTGCATCAGACAGAGCCCAACTAACTTTCAAAACTTGCCAACCGTGCCTAGATCAGACTCTTCAGGTTTGTTCTGATCAGCAGGTCTCTCTGCAAACAGCAGTGGTGACAACAGCTAGTCTTTGTTATGAATCATGCATTTTTACTTCTCATTTTAACCTATGCTGCTTGACGTAAAATCTATCTGCTATTTAAATCTCCAGACTGAGCAAGTATGTGACAAAATGAGACACAAAATTAATCAACATAAAGCCAACTGTTTGTAAAATGAAAATAAAATGTCACTTATCTTCTTTCAAATATGTCCAACTATTATAAGTGTAAAATATTTAATGCTACCTGATAAATTTTATAAAGTTGATTTTATTCTCAAATTTGTTTTATAATTACGTTTAATAATAATGCATTCTATTTGTGGATCTGTTTTACTCATGGGATGGTATCACAAAAGTAAAATTCAGGCATAGATAATATCTTGAATTGAATTTATTCAGCTCTCATTTGCTAAAAGGTCCTTAATTTTTTTCATTGATAGTCCTTAATTTCCATGTGCAGAAAAGTGTACGAACCCCTGTATTCTTTATAAATTTAAAAAATAGCTTTTCATGTATTATTAATAAATATTTATTATACATTATTAATAAAAATGAAAAATAAAGGAATTCCCTGTGAGCTATCCTTAGTAAAAGTACGTCTGGAAATTTAAGGTTCAAAATAATTGTTGAAATCAATTCAAAATTATAACAAAGTGTGTAAACTACATTTGGTGTTATCGTTTATAACAAATATGCCAATTTCGAATGAAAAACTCATAATTTTTATGTAGGTATGCTTAGAAATACATATATTTTGCAATGATGATAAATATTTTATAGAATATAATTCAAAATGGTTTTTGAGAAATTTATGGAAATTATTTAAAAATACAAATCTTAAAAAAATAACTCATAAAAACGGTGCGAATTTTATTAAGATCGAACCTAAATGTCGAATTCTAAAAGGAACCATTTAACACATTTTGTACGGTCTATCTAACATATGCAACTATGTTGCTTAGCGGTAATATGAATAACAGTAATATACAATACAATATGGAAACTTCATAAATGCAGTGTTATCAACTAATGTGATGAGGGATATGTAGATGACTCAGCACATAAGAGATATTTATACAACTTGATTACAAATAAGTTGACTAAGTTAAATATCTATTCTAATAAAAACTTACCAATTCATACATTATATAAAACATTATTTTTTCCCTTGTGTCTTTCGTCAACCATCCAAGTGTACATTTCATTACCAGTTATTACTTAAAAAGAAAAATACATAATAAAGAAATAATACCCCCCTTAAATTATGCAGGACCCAAAAACAAACTAATTTTTTTATCTGTTGTTCTTCATGAATATTTTTATTTATAACTGAAAATCCAATGTTAAATTCCTTCTGTATCATTTGATAGGTATAGCGATTATTATTAAAATTTTTCACATGGCACACATATTTTCTGGGACTACAGCTGACAAAAATCTTCCTGTGTGTTCTTTACCCAGAAGAGAATTTTGACTTCTGTGAAATTCTGTAAACCATCTGAAAGTGGCACAAGATGGAGCTTTAATTCTACATGTTAATTGTAGACCTAGAAGTCGTTCTTTTTTATTCCCACGTTAAAATCATAGCACAATAATGCTCTTTATCAGCTGTGTTTCCTTTTCTGTAAAAATTTATTTTATGATAGATAAATTTACATAGCTATTTTTATAGTGCATATTATCCACCCCTGTCTAAAAAATTTTACAGGTACTTACATATATGTATCGGATTTTAACGAAAGTTTCCCACATTGTCTGCACAAACAGTTCACATTTCCATGTTTAATCATATTTGTCAAACGATTTTTGATATTTGAAAGAAAGAGACTTGCTTTAGAATACTGTGTTGTAAAATTTGTAAAAAGGTATTATCATTAGGTACAAACAAGGTGTCTGAAATGGAACTATCATGCTACCAGATTAGAACCATCATTTACTTCCAGTTCTGATGCAAAGTCTGCTACAAAATGTCATAAAGACAAGTGTACAAGCTTTAGGTACTAATGTTGCAATTATATAAAACTGTGATGGTTTGGTACTAGAAGTTCAAAAACAAGGCCTATGACATTCAAGAAAAAGAGTGCTCTGGCCAGCCTCTGAAAACTTGTGAAAGAAGATCAGTATGCAACTATTTGAGAGCTTACTAAGGAGTAAGATGTTAGTTCCATGTCCATTAGCCGCGCTATGCATTGCATAAACTTGATGTACAAGTTTGTGTTAGGGCCTGCACTAATCTACTCAGATATCAATGCAAGGATAAAATTCTGGACCGGATCGCCACTTTTGATGAAAAGCGAATTTACTTCAACAACACATACCAAAAGGGGGGAGTTGGTCTATGCCCGGTGAACCCATTGACAGCATTGGAAAGCGCAGTTTGACTAACAAAAAGATCATACTTTGTATCTGGTGGGACTGCTGTGGTATTATCCGCAAAGAGCATCTGAAAAAAGGTAAAACCTTCGACAGTAAGGTGTACAGAGAGCTGGTAGTTCGTGTTGATACTGCTAACAAGGAAAAATGTCAAACTGAGTTCCCACGCAAAAAGGGGATGTTCCATCAGGATAATGCAAGACCACATGTGTCTGCACTCACCAGCTGAACTCTATACGAACTTGAATGGGATCTTTTGACACACCCATGATTGCTCCTTTGGATTTCTACCTTTTTTCATACCTGCAGCTACATCTTGGTGGTACTATTTTCCATTCTGCACAGAATGTCCAAAATAAGGTTGATCTGTTTTGGGACTTGCGACCACCAATTTTCTGGGCCGAAGGCTTTGAAAAACTACTAAAACATTGCCAGAGAAACATAGATTTGGTGATTACTACGTGCACTAAAGGTACTGTTTTCCTCTTTTTTCCCTAACTTTATTAAAAATGTTTTTTGGGCGAAAAATTTTCATTAGAACAAGATATATATTACCTTACACTATGACAGAATTTTATTGTTTTTTCTTTATAACCTCATGCTTTATAATTGAGGAACTGGATTTTTTTAGATTTGTTAAATTAATGAAACATCTGTGAATTCATTTTGAGAGTCAGCGTCTTCAATTAATGAGGAGATGATTTTCCCTATTTTGTCAATTGAAATGTCCATGAATTTTAAAATTCTATTTAAATCTCAGAGATCTAAATTTTCAAAGTATTTTAAACAGACTAAAGCCAAGATAAAAAAAATAATTTACATAATACCAGTAAGTTATGAATATAATAGTAGCATTAAATATTTGAAGCTGGAATATATGCATCATATTCTTAAACTGAAATTTCTATTATAAGTCTTTTTTGAACAGTTGCTTTAAAGGTGTATAAACAATACTTTAGCATGGAAGTATATACATATATATGCATCAAAGTACATATGATGTAATTATTTTGATGATTTTCATAAACATTTCTTATTATTTAAGTAATCCAATTGTTGTTATTGAGTACTAGCAACTGTGAAATTTGTACATGCCCACATGTGATTTAGTTGACTTTAAAATATGTTACTGAAATAGGCATCAACATGTGCTGTGTTGGGCACCTGCTAAATATTTTCATAGAGTTAATCAAGATTAATTTTTTCTCCACAAAAATCTTATATTCTCATTTTCTAATCAAATATTCAAATTTTAATTAACTTTTATTTTAGGAAAATGTTTTTTCAGATTGCTCTTCTAAAAAAAAAATTAAGAGTTAACCGTTAAGTATTTGAAATTCAAAATTTAATGATGATTATTTATTAAATTTAGTGTTTATGACATTTTGTTTCATTATGAGCTATAAAAAATTTCAGTAAAAATTTTATTATTGAGTATAATACATAATAATAGCCAACAACTGTACAAAACATTCAATCATAGCATGTGACAGAAACACTTAATGAACTTTAATTAGAATAATGCCAGCTTTCATTTGATTTTAATTAAAAGTCCACTCAAAATAAAACAATATGATTCAGTTTCTTTATTAAATAAAGGCCAGGGAAAAAAGAGATCATAAATGCCTCTTACTACACATGCATTTTCATTAAATGAATTAATATTTGTATTTTATTTCTAAACACAAATTTTTATATTAAAATTGCCTTTAAAGAGTTTAAATAACTTCAGGTACAACTTTTTCAAAATATTTTATATTCTTAAGAACTAAGGAAAGCTTAACTTTTTAGAGGTGTGGAATAGAAACGACATATTTTTAATAGTAAAATTACTGAAGTATTTCATAGTGTGAAACTATTATTCTCTCCTTCAACTTGAAATTTTAGTGTTAATGGAATGTTCCTAAATGTGTGTTGGTTATATTAAAATTGTAACTTTTTACAATGCATGTATTGTTTTTTTTTCTTCCATTTGTAAGCATATGTAACCTCATGTTCAGTAGTTCTAAATATCTAACTTTTAATATGGCAAAACTAGATCAAGGTTTTAATTTTTAAAACTCTGATCTTAGTTTATAAGCTCTTAGCTTTCTTCTAATAATTAGCTCACTTTAAAGTAATATTAACTAGACCATTCATATTTATTAATAACTAGACCATTCAGTATTTTTAAAGATTATCCAGGTTTAGCAGCTTTCTGGTGTTCAAATTTTGGATAGCAACTCCTTGCACTATTCCAAGTTCTCTCTCCAGATGTTAAATCCTGAATCAGGGGTACAATTTGGTCTAACTGAAAAAGAGTGAAAGAGTAACATATATTAAAAGAATATAATTTGTTCACATAAAAACAGTTTACAAAATAAGAGCCAATAAGTATTAAAGTATATAAGGTCTATCCTAAAAGAAATGAGACACATTGTGGTATTAAAGCCATATTTTTATTCAGATTTAAGGTATAAAATTATGGCGCAGTTTAAATTAAAAGCAATTTATCATCTTCAGTAATTGGGCTTTAAATAACTAAGGTCAAATTAGAATTAAAATAAGGGTAAAAATAAAAATGATTTTATTGCAATTTTAAAAACCTCCTGTGACTTAAATTTCATGTAAAATGTTAATTATTTATGCAACTGACTTCCGTCTTGTAATACCATTCTAAAAATAAAACAGAAGCATGCATGATGTATTATTATTAAACACTATATAATATTTAGCATAATTGTAAAACAAAATTGAGAATAATACCAATTCCTTAAAAGGTAATATTAAATTAGAGAGAGAATTTCTTAAAACATTTGATAACAGTCACATTTATTTTAAGATTTACAAGGTAACTGTTAAAAAGTCCTCCCTCCTTTTTTTAAATATTCATTAAAAAAGCACAATTAAAATAACAGTCTAAGGAATTTTTTCAATTTAAAATAACAGAAAAATACATATAGTTTATTTTGCTGGGTTTTTAAAAATGCATTATAATAATTACATATTAAAAGATACAAAACATCTATAATACTGCAAAATATCTGTGTCTTTTTAATCTGAAATTTTTCTGAATATTTTAGTTTACTTTATTTATTTCCCAACTACTTTTCTTAAGTTCATCTGCTTTTATAATTAAATCAATGTTCCTATTAGTTTCTGTATCAGCTGCAAATTTATCAATATCTTCAACACTATCCTTGAAAAAATTAGAAACAACTGTGTAATTTTGGAATGAAAGTAGATTAAATCTTACAAATTAAAAAAAAACATTGATTTTTTTTTATAAAGGTCCTAATAAGGTAATTTTTTATTTTTCTCATATCAAAACTGAATGAAGGAATTATTTTTAAACCTTTAAAAAAATGTATTTTTATACACTGCACATTAAAAGATTACATATAACCCCAGATTTTGTATTTCAGTATATTTCCAAACTCTTGTAACGAAGTCAAAATTTCTAAAAAACTGTGGCAACTTGTGCTGCACAATTAAATTTACTCATTATTTTATGGGATTTTTAAAAGTTTTTTTAGTTTAAATTATTCTTGTTCATACAAAACTGTTTTTTTTTTTAATGTAAAACATTTATTTAGAAATTTCATATTTTGTTTTCGTAAGATAAGGGGCAAGTTCTTTGTTAACATTTTATAGCTCATCACTGGTTGTAACTGTTTAGTGTGCCAAAGATGTAGCAACACAGTAGGAGGGAGATCAAAATGTTTTGTGAGATACACTTAATGGATTCATTTCTTCTCTGAGTACCATTTTCTTCCTGTATAAGCGAATAAAAATTAATATAATCCATCTATCTCTATTAATTATCTTTAATTTAAATTTAAAATACATGCCGCCCAGTCGGTATAGTGGTCAGAGAAGCTGACTGCATTCCCAAAGGGCCTGGGTTCGAATCCCGGAGAAGGCATGGTTGTAATTTTCTGTCCCTGGTGGCCCACCTATTAGGTGCCTCCATAATAAAGAGACCACCACATCCGGCCTTGTATAGATTAATGGACTGGGTTACATTTGTAATTGTTCATAATCTGCCATTGGAGGAAAAAAAAAGTTAAAATACATCATTAACTCTGGCATATCTTCTTAGTGGATAATTATCATATTATCAATGATTTTTATGTGACATTAATATGTTTCCACCTAAAATTAATACATTACTAAATAGAGAGACTGAAAAAAAAATTGCAAAACTTACAGGCACTCTTATTTGCTCCATTGTATCACGCTCTCTTAAAGTAACAGAAAAAGGTTTTTTCAAAGAATCAAAGTCTATTGTAATTCCAAATGGAATTGCCATTTCATCACTTCGTGTATATCTACGCCCAATAGATTCATTGCTATTGCTGACATGATGAAAAACATCGTCCTTTTTAAATTTTTCACCTTGAAATTACATAAAAGAAATATAGTATACATTTTTACAGATAGTATGCTAATGCAAATGAAAATATTCTAAAGCTAGCAGCTGCAAACTTTATTTCCTTATGTATTTATCTCAGACCTACACTTCTAAATATAAAATTTCTCAAAATTAGGTATAGAATTTTATGAAAAATTATCAAGATTTATCACGCATGGGTTTATAGACACAAAATGTATTTCATGTGGTTCCAGACAGTCCAATAAGCAAACTATTTACTACGTTATAATCAGGTACAAAATGTCCCATACTTTTATGCATAAAACTCATGTTAATACACTGCTTGACATGGAAAATGCAACACCAAGAAGGAGTGGTTAGAAATTTATGCAAATTAGAGTAGACGCACGTCACTGAGTTATGCGAATGATGTGAAATGCGCAGCTCTCCTACGCATGTGAAGTAAGATATAAGGGAAAGAACGTGCAGAATGGGCAATATTCGTGTCGTTATTTCTGCCAGACAAATTATCGAATAAAGTTGGTTTTTGTCCCGGAAGATACGTGTTATAGGAGAGAATGCCAGGCGGCCGTGAATGAAGGCACTTCCAGCAGGCAGACGATTTTACAAGGGGTATGGTGATTGGACTGAGAAGGACGGGTTGGTCCTTACATCAAATCGCAGCTGATACCCACATGGATGCGAGCATGGTGAATCGGCTATGGCAAACATGGTTGGAAGAAGGACGGGTACAGGTGTAGCCAGAGTGACGTCAGCACGCATGGACCGACGCATCCGCCGACAAGCTGTGGTGGTCACACAAGTCACTTGTAGTGCGATTCTGCAGCATGTGCAAGATACCCTGGATGTTTCTGTATCGACCAGAACCATTTCCCGTCGATTGGTTGAACGTGGCCTGCACTCACGCCATCCGTTAAGAAGATGGCCATTGACCCCACAGCATAGATGCCAACTCAGATGAGTTCTCAGATGAGTCATGCTTCTGTTTATCCAGTGACAGTCGCCCCATACGCGTGTGGCGTAGATGTGAAGACAGATTCAATCCAGCAGTAACTGTGGAACACCCCACTGCGCACCAACATGGCATAATCGTTTGGGGTGCTATTGCCTATGATTCCAGGTCCCCTCTAGTTCGTATTCAGGGCACTATGACGGCCCAATGATATTTGGATAATGTACTGTGGCTGGTGGTAATCCCCTACCTTCAGGGGCTGCCTAATGCAATTTTTCAGCAGGATAACGCTTGACCACACAGTGTTCGCATCTGCCAACATGCTCTGCAAGGTATACAGATGCTTCCCTGGCCACTGTACTCTTCTGACTGTCACCAGTCGAACATGTGTGGGATGTGATTGGATGCCATTTGCAGACTCTGCCCCTGCCTCGTTCAAAAGACGAACTGTGGAAAATGGTAGAAAGGGAATGTAGAGCCATCCCTCAGGACACCATCTGCACTCTTATTAACTGTATGCCTAGACTTGTTTCTTCGTGCATCGCTGTCCGCTGTGGTCCTACATCCTACTGAGCCGACGCCGTTCTTGCTCTGTATTCTGACTATTATTTTGAAATAAAGATCACTTATTGCTGCTTGCTGTCTCTGTCTTTTTTCCAAATTTCATCACTTTCTGATCACTCCTTCTTGGTGTTGCATTTTCAATGTCGAGCAGTGTATTTTTTAGTGCAAAAGCACATTAGACCAAATGTGTTGCAACCCTCCTGGCCAATAATTATAGGCCTCATAGTTAACACCAGAACACCCAACACAGACAAACAAAAACACAGTTAAAAGACTAAAGCAGAAATATAGTCAAAAACATCAAACCGAAATTCCCAGTATTGTTCTATTGCTATTTATAAAGTTCATCAAATCCTTTGCAAACCTAAACTCTTATTGCCGCAGTATAATTCTTTTATGTTACCCTGTTTTTCCCTAACATGTCACAATAATATGCAATCTTCGACGACACGGCATGCATTGCCTTCAGTACTACAAAAGACTATTATTTTGTAAATTAAATCTTTTCAGGTACGCCTGCTACTTTGACCTATAATATTGTTACGAATTTGGTATTTAAAAAGCTAATGTTAGTTTAATTATAAATTAAATGGTTTTATTTCTCGCGCAGTGCAGCGCGTGACGAATATTAAAAGAAAGCTAAGCCGGAAAATTGAAAATACAAGAGCGCGTGCATTAAATAAATAAATATCTCTTTTTGATTTCGAGAAAGTACTGGAAAATTCTAGCGCGTGATTTTAAAATCTTATAAAAGGAGGAAAACATCTCAGTTTGTAGTAGTTGCTTAGTTTGTTGTTGTTTAGAAAACTACTGTTGTTGATTGTAGCGAATTCGCGGATTAGCGTTTTTTAGCTGTTTTGAATTACGTTCTATTGGACATTTGAGTAGTTAAAAGAAAGCTACTGTGAGATATTGTAATACTGCATGATAATTTGAGAAAATTTAAGCATTTTTGTTGTGATAATAATAAATTTTTGTTCATTTTTCATCGGACTTGTGCATTCGTTTCATAACGAACCCGTACGCACGCAACAATTTTTGGTGTCAGGAGTGGGGTTTGAATGCCAATAACAAGAGCGATGGAAGAACAATTGAGACAGCTCATTAGTGCTTTTGCTGCATTCCAAGAAAAGATGGAAGCTGGCCAAGCATCATTTAAAGAAGAGATGAAAGACTGTTAAAACAGAGATTAGATCCGTTAAAGCAGAAATGAAATTGGGCCAGGAATCCGTTAAGGAAGAAATGAAATTGGGCCAGGAATCCGTTAAGGACGAAATGAAAGCCGTTCAAGCTGGTCAAGAAGAAATGAAAAGAGAAATTACTTGCATAATAGAAAATAAATTTGTTGAAGCTATGGAAGGCAGAATTGATGCAGTTGAAAATAAAGTTGGACATATTGAAGAAAGAGTTTCTTCGGTGAAAGAAGAAATAGAAGAAAGAGTTTCTTCTGTAAAAGAACATATAGAAGGGAGAGTTTCTGCTGTGGAGGAACGAATTGAAGGAAGAGTTTGTGCCGTCCAACACCAAATCGAAAAACAAATTGATGAGAGAGTTTCTGCAGTTGCCAAAGAAATGGATACTTTAAAGAAATTCGTAGCGTCGGCAGGGAGCAGGAGTGATGATTTTAAATTCTTACCAATGCCTGCTCGTCCACCTCTGAAGCTATCCACATATGATGGGAAGACCTCCTGGCAGGTGTATAAGACACAATTTTCTATCGTGGCAGATGCGAATGGATGGGATTCCCAAGCTAAGGCCTGTCATCTCGCCGCTTCTCTAAGAGCCGACGCAGCGGATATCCTTCAGACTCTTCCCGAAAACAAAAGACTAGACTTTGAAGCTCTATCTGGCGCATTGGAGCTGCGCTTTGGAGAGAAGTGTTTAAAAGACTACAGCAGGCTTCAACTAAAATCCCGTCAGCAGAAGCCCACCGAAACACTTCAGGAGCTTGCCACGGATGTTGAAAGGCTGTCCCACCTTGCCTTTACGGAGTGCCCGAGAGAAACGAGGGAAATCCTGTCGCTGCAATATTTCATCGATGGCATTCGGGACCCTGAAATACAGAAAGCACTGCGAATGGCAGATGCAAAGGATGTAAAAAGCGCCCTGTTGTACGCCATGAAGTTCGAGGCAGCCCAGCAAGCAACTAGTAGAGATCGCTACCCAGTTAGAGCTGTGCGAGTCCATGAGCCAGTGGATCAAGTGATGGCTCGTTTAGATGATTTAGCCAGACAAGTCGACGATTTGATACGGAGTAGGAGCGAGAAGAAAGTGGCTCTAAGGTGTTGGAGATGTGGTAGTGAAAGTCACCTAAGACGGAATTGCAGAACGCCCCAGGGTACGGAATATAAAGCAGATGATTTTACCAGACAAGTCAGTGGCTTGAGACGGAACAGAAGTGAAAAGAAACTACTTCTAAAGTGCTGGAACTGCGGAGTTGAAGGCCACATACGAAGAAACTGCAAAACACCCCAAGGTACGGAAAATAAGACCATTTCCCAGCAACGACGCAGTAAACAAATTAGTGACCATATCGAGGAACGGAGGTTGCCAGATAATGAAAAACCTTCTTTTAAAGCGCTTAAAATTTATACAGTGAGTGGCAACAGTAACAGACTGTCCATTAATGGGAATATCGATGGAGTTCCTTGCAATATGATCATTGACACAGGAGCTAATGTTACCATCATTAGGAAAGATTTAGCTGAACAGTTTAAAGATAAACTTATTTGGATGCCATCCTGTGTTACCCTTCAGACTGCGTCTGGTGACAAGATCGACATAACTGGGAAGTTAAACGTAAACGTCATGTTTGGAAGTGCCGCCTACCATCACACGGCATATGTGGCGGATATTACAGATCCATGCATACTCGGATTGGACTTTTTAAGGAAATACAATTTTTCCTTAGATTTCAAAAACAATAAGCTGCTTTCAGCATCTGATGGCATGACTATCCATCCTCAAAAGGGATCCTCGCCTGGAAATGTCGACGCCTTGTCCGAAAGATCGAGCTCGGGAAGCTGCCGAAATCATACCAGGGTCGAAAAGAAACGCAAGACTACCAGCTATTCTCCATCTCAGAAGCTCTTCGGTCAAGACCTTCGTCTGCCTTGTGACCGCCTGTTTAGTCGCCCTACGGATGCGCCTTCATCACCTGAGGAACACATCCAAGATGCCCAGGCCCGGTTTGAGAGGATGCATCGTTCTGCACGAAATCGAGTCAACTTGGCGACGGAGAATATGAAGACCAGATACGACACAAGAGCTAGTGAACATCAATTCCACGAAGGAGACAAGGTGTGGTTGTGGAATCCGACTCGACGGAAAGGACTTTGTCCGAAATTACAGTCACCTTGGGATGGGCCGTACACAGTCCTAAACAGGCTGAATGACGTCGTGGTTCGGATTCGTAAGTCTTCGAACTCTAAACCTAAAGTCGTTCATTACGACAGGTTAGCTCATTACTATGGCCATAGTACATAATGTAAATAATTGTAAATAGTATAAGACCATGGTCCATTTTGTTTTTAAATGTGTATTTGATTTGTATTTGATAGCATTTGATTTGTTTTATGTATTGCATTTATTGTTCATGTTGTTTATTATTGTAATGTAATGCTTATTAATGCATTTATGCCACAGTTTTAAGTTTAGCTTCCTGTCCAGGGATTGTACTGCCCGGGACGTGCAGTCCTTGGGAATGGGGCAGTGTTACGAATTTGGTATTTAAAAAGCTAATGTTAGTTTAATTATAAATTAAATGGTTTTATTTCTCGCGCAGTGCAGCGCGTGACGAATATTAAAAGAAAGCTAAGCCGGAAAATTGAAAATACAAGAGCGCGTGCATTAAACAAACAAATATCTCTTTTTGATTTCGAGAAAGTACTGGAAAATTCTAGCGCGTGATTTTAAAATCTTATTAAAGGAGGAAAACATCTCAGTTTGTAGTAGTTGCTTAGTTTGTTGTTGTTTAGAAAACTACTGTTGTTGATTGTAGCGAATTTGCGGATTAGCGTTTTTTAGCTGTTTTGAATTACGTTCTATTGGACATTTGAGTAGTTAAAAGAAAACTACTGTGAGATATTGTAATACTGCATGATAATTTGAGAAAATTTAAGCATTTTTGTTGTGATAATAATAAATTTTTGTTCATTTTTCATCGGACTTGTGCATTCATTTCATAACGAACCCGTACGCACGCAACAATATCATACAAGGTCTTTCCTGAAAGTAATCTCAGTAAATCTATTAAAAGTCATTTATTGAATTTATTCTTACAAGTGTTTAAAAATCTTCAAAATAGTCTCCTTTTGCATCGATACATCGGCTCCAGCAGGACTTCCATCTCTCGAATACCTTTCGGTAGTCCTCCTCCGGAATGTCTTTTAATGCCGTGATGCAAGCTGCTTTGATCCCATCTACTGTCCCAAAATTCTTGCCTTTCAGGGGTGTTTTGAGGCATGGAAACAAAAAAAGTCGGGGACAGCCAAGTCCTGGCTGTATGGGGCTGGGGGATCGTTAGCATCCCTGCTTTGACCAGGTAGTCAGTGCCGAAGAAGCCACTGTGGGCCGGAGTGTTATTATGGTGTAATTTCTAGTTGTCTGCGATGTCCGGTCAGATGTATTTAACCCTGGGTTTCAGTCTTTTGAGGACTTCAACTTAAAATGTTTGAGTTTACAGTGGTTCCAGGTTATACAAACTTGTGATGAACGAGTCTGTGGATGTCAAAAAACATGATGAGCATGATCTTGATCTTTGATTTACTCATCCTGGTCTTCTTCAGGTGAGGGGATGAAGGTGTGTGCCACTCCGATGACTGCCGTTTGGTCTCCGAGTCATATTCAAATACCCAAGTCTCATCACCTGTAATGACGTTATCAAAACATTTTCGATCACGCTTGCACATGTCAAAGTTTTCTTGCCACGTTTTAACACGGCATGACTTTTGGTGATCAGTGAGCACTTTTGAAATCATTTTTGTGCATACGGATATGGTTTGTAATGATTTCATGAACTTGAGTTTTGGGAATGTTTAACATGTCAGCCATTAAACGAACACTTAACCGTCGGTCTGAGTTCAACAGTTCCCTCACTCACGTCACATTGTCAGTTGTGGATGGCTGTCCGGCATGGTCCTCGTCGTCGACCTTGGTGGCCCAAGGCCTTGTGGAAACTTTCAGTGGCACTTTCTTCTTAAACTTTCAGTGGCACTTGCCGATCTCACAAGGCATGTTCTTTGTAAGCAGACTTGATCATAGTAATAGTTTCCGTAGCGGTCTTGCAAAGTTTCACACAAAACTTGATCACAAATCTTTGTTCTAACGATTGCTGCATTTTCACTTGCACAAGATCGGGAAAACAACATTCATGGAAGGCCCATCCTCACTCTCCAGATGTTTGAAGCACATTGAGCGACAACGCGCTGCTTAGTTTGTAAGCAGACTTGATCATAGTAATAGTTTCCGTAGCGGTCGTGCGAAGTTTCACACAAAATTTGATTGCAAATCTTTGTTCTAATGATTGCTGCATTTTCACTAGCACAAGATGGGAAAAACAACTTTCATGGACAGGCCCATCTTCACTCTTCGGATGTTTGAAGCACATTGAGCGACAATACGCTGCTTAGTTAGGTTTCCCCACTATTAGTTTCAACCGACAGCGCTTTGACGTACAGTCGCATCACAATAAATTCACTGACATTACATTCAGGACAGTCTTCGTATGTATGTATTCTATTTTAAATAATCTATAAGAGTTTTGACATTATTTATTTAACTGTGGCTGAATATCGGGGGGGGGGGACCAATTGACTCTGTGTGCTCAAATTTTTACAGATCGCGTTACAAATTAGGAACAGGCAAGCTTTAGAAATATATATATATTCATTCATCTCTTACTAGAATGGGAGAGATCCTATTGCTGCCAGTCATGAGAGATTCTACTATACTATAAAACTCTTCTATTCCAAGTTTCAAAATTTTTTTCATACAATTTAAGTATTTATTATCTTAAAGAAATGTAATAAATAATTTACTAATTGGACTTTTTTATCAATGGGGATCATCAGAAGGTTAGATTTTAATTTTATACAATTCTCTCATGTACAGTAGTGAAAATGTGTACATAAAATTCTTTATCTACTCTTCAGAACTTTGCAACAAGAAATATTAGTTATTATGGAAATAAAATGTAAGCTATAGCTGTAACAGAAAGTACTAATTATTATAGAAATAAAACTTAAGCTATAGTTTTGAAATATCCTTTAAATTTTAAAATACAGTTTTATCTCAGAGCCATTATAATCAATCTTCAGTATATTTTAACCTAAGATTATGCTAAATTTACACTTACATAATATAGTAACTAATGGAGAAAAATCAGGGTGATCACTTAGCGGAAGAATACTACACTTATAAGGTGCAACAACAGGAGGTAATGCAAAATACTGAAAAAAGAAAATTATTACTAATTACTAAAGGCAAAATACAAATTATTGATAAATATAAATAATTAAATCACACATAACTGAACATCATTACCGTTCGCATTGCATTTTTAGTCCTCATTCTAAAATTATGTTCCCAAATGGAATACACGATGCGTAGAATACCGAATGAAGATTCAATAACAAATGGAACGACTTCTTCAACTGAAAAATTCAGGAGCTAAAAATGAATATACTACAAAATATTCAAGATATCACTTACACAAACAGACATGTAATCAATTCACGCTTATGGTAAAGATTTGAATGGAAAGAATTTATACAGGAAAGTCATGCAGCCTAGCTCGTAATATCCATGTTTCTCTATTTACTTCCTATTAGCTTAAACTATTAACTCTTCTCGCAGTGTCTCTGACAAGAAAGTATGGTGACTGGTGATTGGTTTTGTATTCCAAATTATTAACAACTGTAATAGTGTACTCTAACATATTTGTAAAATTTCTACCTAAAGGTTAAATAATTATTATTTATATTATGAAGAAGTTGCAAGTGTCTCAACTATTTAGAACAACATATAAAGCATATCAACAACATAAATTAACAAAAAGTATTCATTGTATTGAAGCAGCCATGAGATAGCCAGTACATTTTTAAAGGTAAAATATAATTATTTGCCTTTGTTATCTGAAAATGGATAACAATGTTGTTATCCGTTTTAAGATAATAAAGTTGTTTATTATCTGAAATTCATGCTGACAAAGTTTTCTAGAATTTTCTCTAGATAAGAGTTTCACAGCATTCTGCATACTTGCTGTGTCTGATTTTGCGAAGTGAATTAGTCATGCATTTTAGTTTCCACACTGTATTTTAAGTTTTCTGATTCATTATGGCTGATAATACAGAAGAATTGTGTAATCATTGATCTAACATCCCACTGAAATTGAGTTTGTTCAGTGACAGACATATTACAACTGTCATTAAGTTGGATTACATTAATAATGTAAAGTGGAAACATTGCTGGGGAAGTAATTATTTCTTTAGTGTCGGAGCATGTCATATCCCATCTTTTCATGACTCCATGTTATTCTATACTTTAGAAATTCAAACTCGCATATAAATTTCTCACCCTCTATTACTTCAAAATAAAATAGGCAGTTAAAAATCATCCCCCCCCAAATAATGACTCATAACCACAGTAGCAATGCTGCAGAAAAAAGGTCAAATCTTCCAATTTACTAAAATCTTATAATTTACTCTGTGCAATAATAATGACATACACTAAGATCGTAAATGGTCACGATGATCTTGGTGCTTATTTTAAATATAAACTATAACTCTTTAGATTGTTATTAGAGTGGTAAATGTACATAAAGATTCTTTGCTTCATGTGGATTATTGCAAGAACAAACTGAAATGAAGCTTGTTCCAGTATGCATAACTTATCTTAACAAGACTTCCAAAATATACAAAATTAATTAACTTACTAATAGATTTAATTAAATTAATTTTGACAAAGAATGCAAATACTATCTACCTTAGGGTGGATATTGTAATTGTATTCATAACCTTAGACTCATTAGGATGGTAATTAAAATGTTAAATTAAGTTACAAAAATATTACAAGTAATGCGGTAGTATGTACCGAGTGACAATTTTATGAGTAGATAAAGGTCGTTATGGTGGTTAGAGAGTTAATGCAAGAAAAACTATGAAAATCCCATGTAGTTAATCTGTTGCAAGGATCAAATCCAAGATGAATTAATAGCATTCTGTAGGCTATTGGAGCAACATAAGAAGATTTTACACAGAAGTTCTAAAACAGAATGTATCATATTCCAGTTTATGTCTTCCTTTTTTTTTTTTTTTTTTTCCATTATGCCTCAAAGTTTTCTCTCACCACATTCACACTTTGTTTGCTTTCCAACTGTACATTAGGAATCACTTCTTTGAAAACAGATGTTCGAGAATAGCAATAGTTCTATGTATGATGGAACCATACCGGGATTCCACAAATCACAATCAGAATTCAAAAGAATTTTTCAGTACCATGTAGACTGCAAAGCTAAGCATCTAAAATAATTAACTGAACAACTTTTTTATGTAATTTAATCAAATTGTTTTTGTAATTTTTTTATGATTTGTAAATCACTTATGATTTAAATAGCTTGTATATCAATTTTCATTAAAACCAGTTGATTAGGATAGTCTCCACATATATCTCAGAAACTTCAGAACTTTCAGTTTAATTACACTAAACCAAGATTTTTTTTCCCCTATAAAAGTAATATGTAAAATAATATTTCTATACTCATTGAAACTAACATATGTTTAAGTGATTACAAATACATAATAAAACCCAAAATCACAGCTATTAAATTTAATAACTTGCCATTAACAGTTTTCACTCCTCTGCTTACTACAATCATATCTTTAACTATACTGAACTCCTTGCCATCAACACAAAGTTTATATTCACTAAAAAGAAAAGAAAATAATTTTTTATTTAAAAGTGGTGCATAGTTCAACAGCAATAGAAGGCTTTATGTAAACATCTGATTTTATTCAATACGACCTTTTAAGAAATATTTTGATCTAAAGGTTCAATTAAAAATACTACTGGTAAAATTTGCCAGCATGGAAGAATAGAAAAAAGTTATGAAAAACTGCAAGTACTTGCATAAATACTTGTATTTTTGTATATTTAATTATAAGCAAATTCCTAACAACTGAAATACATCATTATTTCATCAATGCACTTATTAAAAATCTTTCCCCTCTCAAAAATTCAGTGTCCATAAAAAAAGCAGCAAACATACTACATACACAACAGTCAAATATTACATAAAGTATTACATATATATGCAGAAGCAGAATAACAATTCTTAATGAACTTCAATAATTTGTTCTTTTTTCATTCTTTTAAATATCGATATGTTAAAAAAATATGCTTATCATTTACAAGGTCATGACAGTAGATGTTGTACAGTCTATTTTGCATAGCATAATTGGGAGGGGGTGAATTGAGTTTGGGCACAATAAAATAAGCTGTACTGGCCATTCTTTCAATTTTCTGTTTCATCATTTTTAAAAGCAAAGCTTCACAGTATCAATTAAACACATAAAAAAAACATTTTATTTGTATGATCAACTATCTATTTAAACCTATTATTTTTATTAAACACCAAACATTTCATAGGTATGGATAAAGAGATAGTAAGGTATAAAATAATATGAAAAGAAATTACCAAATAATTATGATGTATAGAAATTAGCCTATGTATAAAATGAGCAGATCAGATGTGTTGCTTTGGTATAGGAAAATAACCTTCAATATGGAGTAGGATATTCCTTAGAAGCAATACAACACATACAGCGATGTACGATGCTGTCAATTACGCAGTCTAGTAGTTCCATAGGAAGTGAGAGCCGCTACTCTTGTAAAGCAGTTGTAAGTGTAGCAAGGGTTTGATGAGGAGGACTGAGAGCAGCTATATGTATTCCTAAAGCAGTCCAAACATGCTCGATAGGATTCAGGTCGGTGATCATGCTGGCCACTTTAAGTGCTGAATTGTTTGCTGCTGAAGATAATCATCCATGATTATCTTCTAGTGCAATTTAGCATTGTTGTCCTGTAACAGAAAATTGTCACATATTGCCCTGGCATAAGCATGCACATAAGCATCAAGGGTGTCATCTCTATAGACCTGAGCATTCATGGTTCTATGAGGAAAGACATGGAGGTCTGTGCGTCCACTTAAAGAGATACCACCCACACACAGACACGACCTCCTCAAGATGCACCTCTTCATGGATGTTTGATGGATGATAACGGGTTTCAAATTCTCTCCAAACAAAATAACACCTACTATCGCTTTGGAGGCTAAACCTGGACTTGAAATGCCCACCTCAAACGTTCTCTTCTATGACATGACGTGAGCAGCGAGCAAATGGCTCATCGCCTCACATACAGACCTCCTTCCTGAAGTAATGTTGACACCAACCTTCCAGTGGCTGCAGCAAGAGTGGATCAGAGTTGAGGTTCTATTATTTCGAGCACATAGCAATAAATATCTGTCATCAGAGCTCATTGTTGCGGTTGGCCATCCTTGGCTGAACCTCACGGATTCCAAATCTGAAGAAATTTTTGCCTAAAGTCTATAAAAGATGAACTCACGTTTAGCCATTTCTGTCTGACTTTGTTCTGCCTCTAATCTCTCAATAGCAGTCCATTGCAATTCTTCAGGCAAATGATGCCAGAAGGTCATTGTTACAAATTGGCTATCCCAGATTTCTTATCTCAGTGTCCGTGAAATTTGCAGGCTTGCTTTGAAACATCTAATTTTTATGCTCCACATAGACTTATTTTGACTGCAGCGCCACTACTTTGCATACTGCAGTTTTGCTCAACTATTCTTATTTGGCAACATATTCAAATTTTATATGGATTGGCTTATTTTTTAACAAGTTACCGATATTTTGTGATTTTCCCTTCATTTTTGGAAAACAATGTATACATAAGGCATAGTTTCAAATTTTACCTATTAGCAAATCAAATTATCAAACACAATATTTCAATAACAAATACAATTTTTATAAGCCTCATTCCAAAATAATGATGTAATTTTTAAAACATGCTATTCAAAGGGCTACTCATAATAAAGTAAAACATTTATAGCCAAAAATTTCAAATGGAAGAGAAACATGGCAATAAGAAATCTAAAATTACACAAAAAAGCAATTTTAGTTGGGTAGATATTTTCAATGTAGCATTACAAAGCACCGATTGTAAAAATCAAATACTCGTTTTTTAAATCAGCATTCTGTATAATTTACAGCAGACAGTTCCCTATTTTTTTAAGTAACTTTAAAACCTTAAAATTAACAATTTATATCATTATATATGTGAAATAAATTTTACCACATATATTCCTGCCTGATACTCATAAACCTCTCCCAAATGCTCTCTTAATTGTAAATTTATTTATATTATTCATCTAATTAAACAGGTGGCTTTTGCAAAAGTACCTAAATTGCAAATTATTTTAAACATACTATTGCGATTGTCATTGCCACTGCTTATTTGGGACATTGCTGGTCTTAGTGGTACCATTTATAATTGGTTTTGTGAACCATTTGCTCCTGTTCTGATCAGTTAGATATTAATGATAATGTTTCTTTTGTGAAAGTTGCTATTCTTGGCTGCTGCTCCTCAGGTTGAGAACAAAATTTGGAAACATGAGTTCCATAGCTCGATCACTGATCACATCAAAAACAGCTGTCTCTGATAGGAGTAATTTTGGCAATGTCTTTCCTGCACACTAAGTGTGCATCACTGCAATCTTAACATAACTGTCCCTTCACAAAGAAGTGGAAATGTCAATAAAATTCAGGCACTTATAAAATATTAAATGCCTATCTGAAAAATTTCTGTCCACGGAATACTTACTTTTTAGATTCTACCAATTTTTCCATATTAGAAGTTTCTTCTTCATTTAACTTTTTTAATGCTTTGATGATATCTCTGGAATCTTTTTTATATGCTTTTTTTATCACAGCCATTTGGGGTTTCAGCTCTGTAACTTGCACAGTCTTTTACAGTATATTAAAGATATTTACTAACTATTCAAAAAGCAATCATTCAAAAGTACTAAATAGTCAAAAAATAGTTATTCAAAACAAGGCAAATAAAAATTAGTTGAGCAGTAGGCAGTGAAAAAAAATATTAGTTGCAACAACCATGAACAAATCTGATATGAATTTGAAAACCTGAGAAATATCTAAGACTTCCTTAAAAACTTCAGAAAAATATTACTACTTTCCAAATTTTATAAATACAGTTAACTACAGTACTGAAATTACAAACTAAATTGTTTAACTTATAACTTAATATTGTTAACTGCACTGTCTTTAAAAGTTCAAGAAAAAAACTAGGAAAATACCATAATTGTTAAGACAAAATATAAAATTGAGCATAAATATTCATATACAATAATTTATTCTACCTTGTAGTACCTTGTAAATACTTGTAGTGCTTATACACTTTGCACTTCTCAGAAAGTTACAACAACAATTTTTTTTGGCATGAGAGCACTTAAAATTTATAGATTGGTGGTAGGATGTGTTCTTAATCAGAACTGAGATGGAAATGAACAAAAATTTCATTGTCACTTATAAAATGCACAAAATTTTGGCCAATGACAGGCTTACCCTCTATCTAATGGTCATGAAGAATTTTCATGACAATTAGGAGAAAAAATATCAAACATTAATTTATAAAAATCAAATAAGTCATGAAAAGTATTCTTTAAAAATAATCCAAAAAAAATCAACTTTTATATGGATTAGTTCATTCATAACATGAATGCAAATGTAATATCTGCCCATGCTACCAATCAAATTATACAGTATTCCAATTGACTATATGAAACAGACTAGAACCACATAATAATCAACTTTGAGGGGTGATTTATCATGCAGAAGTGGAAGCAGAAGATCACATAATACATATATAACGATTATTTATAATACATATATAATGATTAGGAGAATATAAAAAGACAGATAAAAAATACCATATGTCAGGAATTCAAATGTAGGAGAAAATGTTTCTTCAGGAACATGTAAATTAAATGCTTACATATTTCATCAGAGCTACTACATAAGCCTAATATCATTAAGAAAGATAAAAGTTCACAGGCTCAGCAAATCCATTTTTGGGGGGCAGTTACTGAGATTCATGCACTTTTCCTTAGCTGAATATATCTGCATCTTGAAGGTGGCATCTTGAAGACAGTGATTTGTTTTCTGAATACAATGTACTTATTTGAAAATATAGTAGCAGTTGACTTCTAAGGTGCAGCTATTTTTCATAGAACGAAATTAATTTATGGACTATAAATCATTATAACATTCTGGCTAAAAAAATACCAATACTATTAATTTTTACAAAATCTGTATTTCCTGCTGCCAGTACAATAAGATTTTACAAAATCTATATTTTCTCCTGCTTATACTATACTTCAGAAAAAATTAACAACAGAAAGCTACAAAAAGCAAAACCAATCTATTTACTTTCATAACAAAGGGCCCAGGTTCGAATCTTGGAAAAGGCATGGATGTAAATTATCTGTTCCTAATAAAATGCCATTTCTGGCCTTAGCAGTGGCGAAAGCCTAAAATGGCTAGTTCTTACCATTAAAAAAAAAAAAAAAAAAAAAAAGCTTCAAGTTTTTTTTCCAGTTAAACATTGTTTGGGAAATTTTTATACTACACTTGAATATTTATTCCTGTTTTATTAATTTCAATGTATAACTTTGGCTCAATTTAGATCCACTTTTTAGTCCAAATCTTTTTAGTCAGGGCTAAAAATCACTTTTTAGTCAGGGCTTTGTCCCTGAAGGACTATTGTTTCCATTTTACGAATTTGTGTTGGTTCACTATAAATGTCCATTTCACTTTTCAAACTGTTGCCACCAAATGTTAGAGTCCTTACATTTGAAGAAATTAAATAATGAAAAATCTGCATAAATGTATGTATGTTTTTTGCACTGTGATAAAACAACGATACATAGAGCCATCGAATTTTGAATAACATAATCCTACTGTGAATATGGGCATGTGGACACCCAAATTTGAAATTTTTTATTATTGATATCATATTTTGTAAAACTTTAACGAATTTTTGATTAACAAACTCAAGGATTTGAAAGCAAGCAATGGCAACGTTGTACAAAAAAAAAAAACATTTTTATCTCCAGTGCATATCAGAAATTCTAATGATATGCTCAATTTAAAACTATTTTGCGATATTGCTCTTGAACTGAATTTTATGGTTTAAGTGCAAAGAACATGATATTTAATAAATAAGGGTAACAGACAAAATGTTAAAAAAAGTCCTTATGGATGTAATTTAAAATCTGAAACCTTTCAGATTTTCTTTTTTAATTTTTAATTAATTATTATTATTATTTTGAAGTAGGAGGAGTAGATGCTGTTCTATTAAATCTACAAACAATATTCTACATCAGCATTTCTTAAACTGTGGGATGCAACCCCAGATGGGTTCGCAAAGCAAAATGTTGGAATCCTGAAAATGTAATTTAGATACATGAATTTAATGAAACATAAGTCAAAATCCTATCATTAGGGTTAATTTAATATATTAGATTTGTATAACACAGTCTTAAATTCATATTACTGGTATAACTGAGCTGTAAATTACATTTACATATTTAAAAATATCACAAAGTGCATCATAATAGCAGTGCCACATTGCAATTTTAGCATCTAATTCAGAATCAAAATATGTCGCAAACCTACAATATGTAACATTCTGCACCACACATTTGTGCCGAGAATAAGAAAACTTGAGTAAGAAGGGCAATGATGCACATGTTAATGCTGCAAAGTATCTTCAAATGGGATTTAGTAATCAGAAAGAAGGAACTAAGAAGTGCAAACAAAAATATGATTAAACATTTTTTCTAATTTGGCTTTAAAAAAAAAGCATCTTGAATTCAAGCATCTTTCGTAAGACAATAAACCAAAAGAACGTTTCGAAGGACTATTACAATCTTATTATAAAGAAAAACAATATTTTGAAAAAATTGTGATTTAATTAAATATATTTAGTCCACTCACAAAAAGTTTGATATCTAATTGCTAAAAATAAAAAATCATACACTGCAGGAGAAGATCTTGTATTACCTGCTATTAAAATGGTGGAAATAATTCACAAAAGTAAATATGTGGATGAAATCCAGAAAATTCCTTTATCAAAATACTGTCCTTAAATAGAATTTCTAAAATTAGAAAAGATTAAGCAACTTAATACTCAACTCAAAGAAAACCCAAGATTTACAATTCATTTTGAAGAAACAACTGACATTTAAAAAAAAAAAAAAATAGTTCACTTTTTGATACATATGTTAGATATATTTATAAAAAAAGCATCAATAAATGATAGTTACTTGGTCATCCTTTTAGAAGAATTTACAAAAGGGAAAGACTTATCTACAACAATCAATAAATTTTTCAAAAACTGAAGTTAGAAAGAAAAGAAAAATTGCACTGGAGTATATAAAGCTGATGCAAAAGCGATGACAACAAAATTATTGATTATAAATCACTTGCTAAAACTGCTAATAATGATCTTGTAACTTTTCACATTGCCTGATCTATCACGAGGATACTGAAGCAAAAAATTAGCAACGAAATTGAACAGATGCAAAAGCGATGACAACAAAATTATTGATTATAAATCATTTGCTAAAACTGCTAATAATGATCTTGTAACTTTTCACATTGCCTGATCTATCATGAGGATACTGAAGCAAAAAATTAGCAATGAAATTGAACAACGTGCTTCAAGATACTGCCAAAGTTATAAATTGGATTAAAAACCATGCACTTAACAGCCATTTATTTTCAAATCTCTTTAAAGGCATGGACTATGAATACAAACATTTATCATTAATCACAGAAGTAAAATGGACTTCAAGAGGGTGAAGTCGAAAAACGTCACTGTTATTAAAAAGAGGAAATTTTTATAGTTTTAAGTGAACAAAAAAAATCTGATCTTGCTGGGTTTTTTCCCCTCGATGTGACTTATAGCTATCAAAGCTGAACAATCTCAGCTTGCCTTTTCAACTTACTTCGAATGATAAAATTGAAGGTTTTATTTTTAAAAAATCAATATTTGAAAGAACAGGCTGGAAATGTTTATGACTATCGACAGTTTTATACCTGAAAAAAAAATATTTTACAACTTTGATTGTAAAAATTATTTTAGATAACTTAAAAATCATAAAAGACCAGTTTTGCAAATACATTATATTGCATTTTGATTTAAGTTATACTGTATTCAAAACGTATTTTTGATTGATATCGAGATTAATCACCTATCACTTAGGTCAAAGAAGAATTTGCTCGGCCATCTAGTGACTTTAAAATTGAGTTTCCACAAAAAATCCTCGATTGAACTCAGGATTAGAGGTAGAAATGAATTCCCCACAATTTCTGAAATGGCATTAAATGTTCTTTTGCTATTCAGCCTCACATACTTATGCGAAATGACTTTTTCAGCTTTACTCCTTTTTTCACTGCTAAAAAAAACTGAAGATGTTTTTATTACTGTTTTCATGCTACTCATCCTCCTGATATATTTATTCAGATCAGGTCCATAAATTAATGACAGCTATAAGAAAGATAGCATTTGTCATAAGCCAAGGCTTCGGCCACCTTCTAAATGATAGTAGAACTTTGCTCAGCTCTATCCTAGTTTCTAAGAATTCTCTGCAGCACAAAATCCAAAGGTCTCTTTTCCTTTTTTCCTTACCACTAACTTCTCAAGGAGACTTTTGGCTTGATGATACTTAAAGTACCTCCATGCTGCAAACACACTATATATTTACAGACATCTGTGTCTTTTGTGGAATTTGAACCTGGATCCAGTAATGCTGCAGACAGCATCACAAACTACCATACTGATCAGGGTGACTATTAAAAAGCTTTGATTTGACTTAACATCTTAACTGCATTAAAACAAGAAAACATCTTAACTGCATTAAATCAAGAAAAGGATATGGGTTCCTTAAAAGTAGTTTTTGCAGTCAGTCTGACTCCAGTTGCATCCATGTGCTTTTCAAGATCATAACAAGATCTATCAGCACAGCCAACACATTCAATCCAACCCTGAAAAGAATTTTTAAAAAATCTTTCATAATTACAACTTTAAATAACAGTCAAAATGCAACAATATCTAAATATAGATTTTCCTTTTAGCTGTTACATTTTTACACATACACAGCCTTTTTTTTGGGGGGGGGTTAAATGAGAAAAACAATTTGGCAACCAAACATTTTTTATATAATTATTTAATAAATGCAAGTACTAGGTTCATTACATTCTATATATATATATATATATATATATAAAAACACCTATACACAGACCCCCTTTTTTTTTCAGATATCAGAGAAAAACATGACATGGAATTCCAACAAAATACTGAATTATCACGAGAAATATATAAATCTGAATTTATTTTTAAAAGTCTGATAAAAAATTCAAAACTCTGTATCTTACCCTTCATATATTACTATACTTTACCCTTCATAATATAAAAGCAAATGCAAATTCAATACTCAATAGTTTTCAGGAATAGCCAATTATTGTTTTTTCTCCATAATATAAAATAATAATAATAATGAAATTCAAAACTTAGCATCATTTTTTAAGAATCTTAAATTATAAGTTTATCAGGATAATATAAAAAAATAAAAAATTCAAGACTCACTATTACTTTCTAGGATTATAATCATTTTTATTATTATAATTTTATTATTACACCAATTATAATTTTCTCTCCATAATATAAAACAAATAAAACATCAGCATCATTTTCCAGAATTTTTAAAATTTTCACTTCAGAATGTAGTTACCAAAAATATAAATTCATATTGAGATAAACAGAATTAGTTAAATCATTTAAAATTGTTAAACATACATAAATTTGCTAATTAAAAACATATATCAATAAGAAAATTTAACACTCAATATCAAAAATGAAACTGTTGTTATTACAGTATATATTTAGTTTTTGATAGTACGAATAACTAAATAGAAAAATTAATTTTAGAGTAAAATATGTTATTTTAAATTATAAGACATGATTTTTGAAAAGCATCTGAAATAGATACCCATTTCATTTATGACCCAATACTCAAAAAATGAAATAATTTGAATAATCACTGTGTCATAGAAAAAAGCATCACAAAATTTTTCAACAAAGTTTCTTTCCTTTATTTATGACATGCTCTCATATGGCCAGCCACTTAAAATAATTATTGTAAAAAAGTATATAATGAATTTAATTCCAGTCAGTAATTAATTATAACAAAGATGAAGAACTGCATTTATTACTTTAATAATTCTTTTATATGGCTCAGCTAGAAATTAATAATGACAGAGATGAAGAACCATATTTATAACTTTTAAATCACTTAATTTGTTAATCAATAACAGACACATTAAATGTGAAAGAAAAATTAAATACTGCTGCATGTGTAGGGGTACTGACGTTGAAGTTAGTCTGAACTGAAAAACTGAGAAGTGATGCTCTCTTCAGACTTATATAATTTTTCCTGCCTGCCGAGAAGTCTCTAGTACCTTCCATTTCTTGAAATTACTGGAAGGTTATATACGGTTAAAGTTACATATAAGCGTTCAATAAGATTACAGTTATATATAGGGATTAATTACAGTTATTCAATAACACTCCCAATAACATACAAAATGTCCCCAAGTTTGGAAACTGTTAACATCTACATGTGCAATGTGTATATGTACACAGTTGTGTATTCACTAGACCAATGTTTTACTATATACCATAAAATTACTCCTTAAGTTTTGCATTGTAATTTCTACCAAATTGTTCATTGCTCCTTTTTTTTTTTTTTTTGGTTCATGTCAGCTTTGTAACAAGAAAATAATTTTTTTTTCGCTTCAGATATGTTTTTTTCCTTCAGATATGTTTTTTCCCTGAGCTAATTCAATTGACCATTGAGACCATATATAGGACTCAGTCTATTTGATAAAAAAAGTCCCATGTATGAGATGTTCAAGCCGTTCACGAAAATGAACTATTCTTCAATCTATATCCTAAAGACCAATCACAATCAATTTGGGACATAGTCATATTTTTCATTATAACAACCTTGAATTCTAATATTGGAATTTTGAATATTACTATATAATAGTTTTGGAAATTACTATACAAAATTACTATACTATCGGTCTATACGAGACAATGCCCTTTTACATATCAATAGCAACTGCATTAAAGGTTTCATAAAAGACTAATAAATAAAAAAAGACTAAAATAAATTTCCTGTAAATGACAACCAATTTCAAAAGTTTCAAATTAAGAAAGCAAAGATTCTGAAGAACAAACTCTGATAGCACAATATACAAAATAGTAAACAGTAACTATCTCCTCTTCTCATTTAGAAAGTTGATATGAAGGGGGAAAGCAAACCAAAAAGTTTATAGTAAAGGATTAGTACTGAAATGAAATTCATCGCAGGTAATTGTAGATGTCAAGTAAAGGAACGGCATTATGACAGGTAGACTACAATAGATTCAATACATTCTGCTGCAAAAGTAAACTGGATGGCTGGATCAATCAAACTCATAACAGATAAAATCTTGGTTAAATCTTATTTTCGTAACATAGCCAATGAAGAAAGAAAAAGACAGTTTAAAAAAAGTTTGACTTCAAAATAGTGCATTTAGAAGTTAGGTAGAACTGAGAGTATTAGCTATAGATTCTGTAATAATACTACTTACAGAAGCTAGTTTGGTTTCTGCATCCCAGCAGTCAGTTGCATAATGAGCCATTTCGTTGGATGCGTGTTGCCGAAATCTCAGCTTCTCTGGATTGATACCAACAGCTATTAAAAATTGACATATTCTTGCCATGAAATAGCCTAATGTTTCATTAGCAACAACACCCTGAAATAAAATATGTATAAATATTTAACTATAAGTCATACTATAAAATGAGATTCACGTAAGATTTATAGAATAAAAAATAAAACTTTTTTTTCTATTTTTGCAACACTGAAAAAGGCATAGAAAAAATTATAATAGATATGACATAGGTTTCTACTGTAATTATTTCATTATCCACTTCAAGTGGTTTTTTAGAAATCTTTTAATTTCCAATAGCTTGTCTAACCACAATTTGAAAATATATAGCTTATATTAAAAAAATAATATATACCTGTCATACAAAGAACTTCTCAAACATTTTCATAATTTATGTATACAGGATTTTAACATTCTTTATATAGTTATCACAAAAATTTGATTTATGAATTATTGCAACTTAGCAAAAATCAACAGTTAGTAAATTTGATTCAAACAGTATTCATGGCATAAGCTGTAAGAACACTTTACTGCTCTAGGTATGAAAAGATTAAACATAAAAAAACTTTTTTTTTTTTTTTTTTTTTTTTTTTTTAGCAGCTCAGCTGACATTTTTCAAAGGTGGAAAGAATAGGTTTATTACGATGGTTATATTGCAGCCTGAAGACTGTCCTTATTTTCCGTAATAAGGCAAAATATTATTTCTTTAGTATTTCAAAATAAAATAAGGAGTTTAAACTGGATAGAAAAAGATTTTTGATTTTTATAATTATTTATTACAACATACAATCATGCACTATAATGACTTCTTATCTTCAATATTTATTTTTGAAGGGGAGAAGGGGAAGTAAAATATTTTCTGCCAAAAGATAGACTGAAGACTGATTCTAATTTTTCCTCATCATTTTTCATTCCTTCAAATTTCTAGAGTGGGAACCTTTAAGTGAAATTTGATCTTTTAAAACTCTCAAAAGTAATAAAATTGGTGTAAACTGTAAGGAGATGATAAATGATGGAGTGGCAAAAATTCATGTTAAATTCCAAATAGATAATAATTAAAAAAATAATAAGTTTACTTTTTCAACAGCATCTCCTATTGTTGTTAAAACAGCAGGTACCCCATCCTTTTGATTGCAAGCAGAATACAACATTAAATTCAGATCCTTAACTTTATCAAATTTTGGATGTTCCTTGTGTCTTGGATCAATAAAATGCTCTATTTCAGCCATTTTGAACTCTCTATAACAGTTGAAAAATTATCTAGAGACAGATATATTAGCATTCTATACAACATTTTAATTCTGTATAACACAATATAAATATACAAGCAAAATTATTGATGTCATTACAATTTATATAAAAAATAAATTGAAATTTAGGAATTATAATGGCACTTGGATATTAGCTGGCACCTGCAAATACAGTGGCAGGAATTTAAAGACATCTTTTTATAATAAATATTATGAAATACACCATTAACATCCGCAGACCTAACACACCAATACTATCAGGAGGAGTGCATCAGCTGCAGGAATGAAAAAAGCTGAAGAAAAATGTTTGTAACTTACATAGTAATCAGTAAGCCATAAGATACATTAGTAATCAGTAAGCCGGATTAGCCAATCGACCAATCTGAAAAACATTGCATTTTGTCAGTTAGACTGCACAATTTGGAGATAGATTGGTCTGGGGTTCGAATTCCAGAAAAGGTATGAATACACACATGTGTGTACACATTCTGCAGCACTCCTTTTTTCATTGCTTAGTTGTGCAGTATGAGACTGCTCAGCAACATAAAATGAAAATCCATCACTTAAATTTTAGGCATTGAATGTAAAAAATACATAGGTGTTGGTTGGTGTATTTAATTATGGCAAAGCACACTAGGGCTATCTGCCTAAGAGGAGGGATGCCTTCCGTGGAGGACTTTCTAAGGGAAACTGGCTCGTATACACGTTACACATGGGGAAAACCACGAAAACACCCATGCAGCCAACCCGTTCGCGGGATTCGAACCTCGGACCGAACTACCAGTGTTCAGCGACTTTACCGCTCGGCCGCTGGTGGGCCCGTAAAAAATACATAAAAAATACATTAGTAATCATTAAGTAGATATAAAACTTTTGATTTTATTTTAAAAACCTATTTTTTTTAACTTTCATTTAAATTAAAATAGATTCTACATCTTTAATACTAGAATAACACTTTTCAATTTGAAAAGAGTAAAATTAGACAATAAGAATTTAAAATTTAATATTCTTAACATAAATCGAAGATTATACAAAATGAATTAATTTTAGCAATGAAAGAAAGTTATGCTTCACATTAATCAATAAATTAGCTATCAGTTCTGCCACTTCAATAGTCTTTCTTAATGCATTAAATTATTTTTAACATCACTCAGATGGTCTTCCACCCATAATATTCTGATCAATATCATGAATATTTTACAACTGAATGTTATCTTCCTTTTTAATTCTATCTTCGAGAGAGAGAGAAAAAAGAGAGGTGAAGATTTTAATATATTTAAAAATTTAAAGTATAAGATGCACTCTTGCCGGCATCTGACGGTGCGTTGACAAATCACCCAAATATTACCAACCTAAGAAAAATTGGTAGGAATTTTTTTTTTCTATGGAACCTATTCCTTCAAACAAACAACATTTTAAAAAACTGTTTAAAAATGATTCATAATAAACAATTTCATAAAAACAATTATAACATCTCTAATATTCACAGTACTAAATGTTTGATATTTGAGTATAAGTGGGTACCTGCCAGTAAACTAACAATCTATTGACACTTTTTAGTTATGATGTGAGGTGGTATCAAAAAGTTGTAAGACTAGTTCTGTAACATGAAACAGATAGCATCACAAGGTTACACACACAGGCTCAGACAGCACCGACCTTCATAAGTCATACAGTGCAAAGAGAAACCATCCTGTGTGCACTGGGAACTGTGTAGCTGGTGCTTTTCAGATGACTTGCGTAACCGAGCTATGATTTCATCATATCTAGCATGTTAGAACAGCAAGCAAATCTGAAATTCTGTGTAAAACTGAGCAAAACTACCACAGAGACGTTTGACATGATTCAACAAGTGCACGGCGATGCCGCAATTAGTTGTTTGATGTGTTTTGAATGCCACACATGCTTCAAGATTGGAAGAAAATCACTGGAAGATGACGAGAGATCAGGACTACCTTCAACCAGCCCAACACCTGAAAATGTCAAAATCATTTAGGAAATTGTGCATAAGGATCATGGTAGTACAATCCAAAACACTGATGCCATTGTCGATGTGTCAGAGCAGATGCTCACGTGTGATTTAAACATGCGTTGCTGCGAAATTCACTCTCAGGCTGTAGACCCAGGAGCAGAAGATCGAAGCCTGCCAAAAACTCTGTCAGCGTACCACGGATGGTCTGCCCTTCATGTTGAAGGTAACTGCTTGAGATAAAACATGTGTATATGGATACAATGGGTCTACAGAGGTAGTCTCAAAACTTTCTGATACCACCACCCATATGTATTTCTGATGCCAGAAAATTAATCAATCAGTCCCCCCCCCAGGTATTGTCCAACAATCCATCTAAAACCACATCAGACTGTTATTAAATACTTGTCTCTGCCTTCATATAATTTCAGCTAAACTAGGAGACTTCTCCTGAATCAACTCCCAGTTCTCATTCCAGCATATTGTTGGCAGTTGTTGACACTGCATAACTTCTGTATGCACAGTTTCATTACATAAGAATTGGAACACTCACGATTTTTTGACAAAATAGCTCATGCCTGGAAATAATGGAGTAATTTGAATTCGGTTTTTGGTAGACCCTTTCTTTATCTAACCGTTCCGAAATCTGTTTATCAATTTCACGCTACTCTGCACGGGGGAAGGGGGGTAACGTCGCGGCCCGCAATGAACTGGAAGTTGATCTGTCAGCACTATTGTTATCTTCAGGGCAGATGTTTTTATTTTATTCGGCTTATAATTCCTTACTAAATGTAGTATTTCATCTTGATGTACTCCATCTTTGATATGATTTAAATCAAATTCCTCTTCCTTATAAATATCACGAATACAAATCAAATAGTTTTCTGGTTGCAATTTTCTAATTTCGGCTATGCGTAATGTATGCTTTATGCATGCGCATGTTGAAAGAAATGTGTAATAAAGTAAATAAATATATAATAAGCTTCTTTTTTTGTAAATTTTGATACCCTTTAGATCATAATTGCTCATTATTTTATAAATTACGGTTTCATATTTTTAATTTTATAATTTCTGCATGCCATCTTACCAGATTTAAACTGATGATCTATAATCTGGAAAAATCGATAATCCGGAATCGCCGAAGTCCCGACGAGTCCGGATTAAAGACTTTTGACTGTACTGTTAAGTAAACCTAGTGCCAGAGTGTCGCTATGGTAAACAAAGTGAATTTTAAAGAATGCATTTATTCTATTGTGGTTTATGTGCTGTCGGCGAAGTAGGCTTAATTCAATCTAATAAGTTTAAATAAAATGCAAGAAAAAATGCATATAATTTAATATTCCGTACAAGGAATACATGTGGAGTACACATGAGATTTTTTTATTAATGTTAAGTTTAACATTTTTAGAAAATAATAAAAATTGTCTAATTATTGGTATGTCAGGAATTTAGCCGTTACGTACAAGAAGGTAATTTGTAAAAATGATAAAATTGAAATGTTCCACAACATGAATTTAAATTTAAAAAAAAAATATTTCTATAAATACTTTAATAAAAATCTTTAATTAAATCTTTTAAGTAACAATAAATAAAAAGCAGAAAACCAAATAAATTTATTTATACCAATTCATTCTAAAATCCTGCAGGGCCCCTCTGCAAATATATCAATCCCTAAATGGGTTATAAACATTTAAAAAGGTTTGGAAAGGAATGCAACAATCATTTTTCTTAGTTCTCCAAACACATAATATTTCTAGCGCTATCATTACTTTACAAACCATTCTTTTCGTAAGCACTTTAACTTACCTCAGTCTAAGGGGACCAGGCGAAATTTCCTTTCTGTAACAAACTCCAATTTGAGCAATAGCAAAAGGAAGCCTACATTGGTCAGACTTCACAAAATGTTTGAAATTTGCAAAAATACCTTGAGCTGTCTCTGGACGCAGATACCTAGAAAGGTCAAGAAAAGAAAATAACGTCACAAAATAGCTCACATGATAACTTGCATATGAATATCAGAGCTAATGTCACTAAACAGCATAATATAACACCAGTAATGAACAAATATGATGTCACAACACATATTGCTTGATTTTTGCTTTGGTTTTATGCAACCTCGATCTTCCATAAGCCAGCTTAAATTTTG
This sequence comes from Stegodyphus dumicola, assembly GCF_044657685.1. Lineage (NCBI taxonomy): Eukaryota > Metazoa > Arthropoda > Arachnida > Araneae > Eresidae > Stegodyphus > Stegodyphus dumicola. The sequence goes on along the minus strand of NC_140774.1, from coordinate 13,026,243 downwards.
AAATGAAGGATAAAAATTAACTAATATTTCTCTGATTTTCTCTTAAATTTTGAAAAAATACTAAAATTTTGAGCTTTCCTTTTACAGAAGAGCAAGCAGAGAAGAACTGCCAAAGTTACAGAATTGTGTACACTGATGTGCATTCTCAAAACACTGAAAGAATGCAAGAATTGGCAAAATGGCACAATAAAAGATGCTGCAGAATTATACGATGCAACTTAGTTAAGTATTTAAATTCACAAAAGTATTCACAAAAATAAAAACGACTTTGTTGCTGCTTTAAATGGCCATTACATTTTTTCTGATGCGACTGACTGACACTAATTTCAATTAACTTGTTTATCAAATAACCTGACAGCTTGAGCTATTATTTATCTAAGTTTGCATAAATTTGGCAGGATGTCTGCAACTTTTCATATAGACAAGAAAATATGTGAATACAGGAATTTCTCAAGAATGATATGATGACAAAATATTATATCACTGATTAACAACACTTTCAAAAGCTGGTGTAAACAAGTATTTCAGAGCGTAGTGGAACTTTGGATCATGAAAATACGGTCCGGAAACAAATTATCTGAACAAAAAACACCTCAGGTGACAAATAGTGTCTTGAATTTGAAATACTCAAGTCTACAAACAAATTATCAACAAAAAACACCTCAGGTGACAAATGGTGTCTTGAATTTCAAATACTCAGATCTACAAAATATGATTTTAAAAGGTGTTTTGAGGTAACTTATGGCACATAATTAACAGTCATGGACTTTTGGAAACATCAATTTAATATTTTCAATTTCATTAACAAAGCCTGGCAGAGAGTGACTGACAGGATCACACCTATTATTCTGGAAAACTTTTATGAAACAGATTTTACATCGTATGGTACAGTATTCTTTGCATAACTCAACACTACACATTAGCCAACTCATTTGTTCTTTTCTCTATGTTCATTTGCATACAATGAACACAGCAGCATCTTGATTTTCCAACTATTGAAAGATGATCCCCAACATTCATGAGATTCTAAATACTTTTTAACCCAGCAGCAATTTTTAAACTTTTAATGGAACATATATGTACCATTAGTAGTCAAAGGGTTAAGGTTACATCTACATCATCCTTTCAACTTCATCTAGTTTAGCCTCTCAAAATGGCTAGTCTCCCAGATCACATGCAGTTTGCAACTAAACCACATTTCCAAAAATGCATGATTCATGAACTGTTAGGTTCATTGTTAACTGTTAGAAACCACAGTTCATTGAACTGTTAGGCACTTCCAGATCCAAATACTTCTTAAATATATGCATTTCAACAACTGATTGTTTGACAATGAATTGATGTTTTTGAAAAAATGTCTGTCTAGTAATAAAAACAGCTCTAACAGTGCATCTAATGACAGATGATATAATTATTACAACTGCAATTCAATTTAATGACACAATATTTTGCTTGATGTGCATGACTTTTCATTCTCTCTCTATATATAAACTGGTTTGATACTGTGGCTACAGAATATGGAATGAATGATTTGCCTTTGCTGGGCATTTTAATTTTCAATAAATTTTCATGATTTTTTTTAAAAATTTATTCTTTTTTGTTTACAGATAAGAGTAGAGCATTATACTCACAAATTTATTAAATAATTTTTGCTATAATTCTTGTATACCTTGCATAAAAAAAAGATGGGACAGTTCTATGTCTCCTGTTCAGCATGTAAGGATCTTAAGTTTTACTAACACTTATTTTATTTTAAATCTTTACTATCACTTCTTATTTTCTACTTCCGGCCAGAATTATAAACGTTAATGTATTTATGCAAAGTTTGTCTGGCGAACGCCAAGTATTTAAGTTGTGGCTTTTTGCCAAGCGAGAGAGAGGAAGCAGTGAGTCGAAGCAGGCCGCTTACCTTAGAAGTTTTACTCAGTTGCTGGTTGCCTTCCAGGCTAGAGGTTTTAATCCTCTTGATAATTTTTAAACATATTGTAGTGTTCACAGTTCTCTGTACTACATACGGCTTCCTGTTAATATAAGGCCAATCTTCCACGTTTATTATTTTAAAGTTAAATTAGAGTTTAGTTTTATTTTTATATTCTTACGTTCAGACCACAAGTAGTGGGTCTTTGTATTCCGAAGTACGGAAATTATTGTAAATAGAGAAAAATAAAGGGTTTTGTATACCCTTCTTGTGTATCCTGTCTACTTCCCACAGTTTTGAACATAGCTTTAGTAAGCTCTCTGTTCCGAGTCAGGTCCTTGCATGTTCCCGAAGAAGGTAAGACAGAACATTGAACCTGATAAGCACATCTGGCATTATTATTGCTCATAACGAATACGCCAAACTTCAAAATGCGCCAAAACGTAAATTCACGTACATTTTAGGAAATTTTGAATAAGAAACTCTAATTTGTTTTGCAGAAGTAATATTCCTTATAGTTGTGCATGTGTGACTGTTAAGTGCGGTAATCTTTGCTTTTTTTCTAGATGTTATATCCATTGTTAGTACTCTAAAATGAATTAATGTTATGTTTGTTTCTTGTTATGTTTGCAATGAATGAACTTGTTTAAGAAGTCTGCAAAAGCAGAAATCACTGAACTCTTCACACAGAAACAAATGTAAAATTGCTGCAATAATTCTAATTTATTGTCTAACCCAGCTCTAAGCAGTCAAAAGCAGACATCCAGACAACATTAATGCAGATAAAACTGCTTTGAGGGACATACTGGTGCCAACTGGCAACCAACTTAAAATTCTGTGAAAAAAAAAAAAAATGCTTTATCCCAATAAATTTGCACACTGTAGTATTTCTACCTGCATTGGATATAATCTAGCATCGGAAATATAATCTAGTGTAACAGGAATAATTAATTAATAAATTTATAATGTTCATATTTGCATGTGCGAATTAAAGATGAAAATTTTAAAAATAATCACATATTAAAATTGAAAAAAAAAATTATAAGTTCACCTACATTAAATATTATAATATAATTACACCAATTACTATGTAATTATACACACACATGTTCTTGTATATGGTAAGAAGCTAGTTCAAAAGGAGTAAGTTGTTTGCATTGCACTGGGGGGCTACTAGACATCAATCCAATTAAATATATTCTTAATAATCTTTGAAACTTAAATATATAAATAATTTTAATGGTTGTACTTATGTTCAGCATGATAAAATTAGTAAAAATGGTTGTTTTTACTTTGGATACCACAGCTATTCATAGTAATCTAAAGCAATACAATTGATGTAAATATATATCTTATAAATGCACCTTTATGAAAAGGAAACACTTTCCTCAGGAAGTTTTACAGAATTTCTAAAATGTACAGCTACTTGCAGAAAAACAAAAGCAATGAGACGGAGACATAAAAGTGAAGGGATGAATTTGAATCCTCAACCAATAGAGTACACAAGAAACACGAAAGATTTCACCAATTGACCACTGCAGAAGTCATATGGGATTTATTACATGTTGACTGATATAATGAAACTTTAAGGGATCCCAGCTCCGTTAATATTGCACATTCACAAAAATAATGATATATTTGAAATGCTTTTCATAAGGATACAAGCAGATAATAATTCTTAATGCAATGTACATCTTGTTTAAGAGAAAAAAAAGGACCTACTGATAGCAGCACCTACTGATACATTCTCAATGATTCTCTTCTGTGAGCATTGCAGTAACTCTAAGAGCTACTCTGGATTCTTTTGGAAAGATAAGTCTCCCCTTCTCTTGTTTCGCCTGCTTAGGGGAAGGGTCATCCTTTTTTGAAAGTAAATTAAAGGAGAGTAGAGATAGCTTTTTTATTTCAACATCAGGCCAATTAGAAAAAGTGTCACTTCACTTTTTTTATAATTTGTTTACAGTGAAAAGCTTTTGGAATAATATTTATTCATTTGATGTTAATTTTCACTGCATTTTGCATGATGAATTTTCAAAATTTATCAAGAAATTAAGCAGAAGCAATTCATTATTTACAGGTGTTCTGTCCTTAGTCGATTAGTAGATGGCACTATCATCATGCCAAAAATGTACCAGTTAATTCTTGTAACTCATCATGAGCAAATGCATATCTTGAAGCGTTGAAAGAACTAAAATCTTGTAGCTCTACTCTTGAATTTGTATCATATGTATCTATATAGGGATGCATTCTGGTTATCATCATAATAAATGTTGTATGCGAACTTTGCTTAATCCTTGGAATAACATACCGACCACATGTAGTCAACACCCTGTAACCACACCTCTGGATACTTGGAGCTAAATCATGACTGCTCAAGAAGTGTGCGATATTTTGTCCCCTAAAAATCAATAAGTATTCTTATTTTCATGTAATGTAATTGTACATGATAGAAGGTGTACATCGGAAATATAATATTAATAACTGTAATGTTAGAATAAGAAATGATTGGGGAACTGACTTATCTTAATCAGCAGAATTAGCAAGCAGAGAAAAGCAGTGGAAAACACCAATTTGTACCATATAGTTTTGATTGCTAGGCAAAATCTACCAAAAATTTTTAAAACTTACTTAATTAATCAACTGATACTGAAAATATATTTTATTGCTGAAAGGTAATAATAGACTGTTGGTGAGGTATCAGTGAGGCTGGCTAATACCCTATTAGTGAAAAAGGATGCAAAAGAAAAACTTAATAAAACATCTTTCAATGATAAAAAGAATTATTTTATACCCTTTATTATTTCCTCTAGGATCCATTGAGGTATTCATCATGAGATTAAAGTCCACAGCATCAGATAAATCATTTCCAGTATTTGGAGATTTTATGTCAAACTTTCTCAGCAAAGTATTCATTTCTTTTTTAGAACAGCCATCCAACTAATAGAGAGCAAGAGAGAATGAATTTTATTAATACATCTGTCACATAATTTACATATTTTAATACCTAAAACACACAGATTGCATATAATTTGCTGATCTTCCTATGAACCAAAATAAAATATGAACAATATATTATATAGTTTGCTCAATTAAATACTTAGCTAGAAGGTTTATATAATCATTAATAAATAACACTGATAATAACTTAACAGCAAAAAAGGGCAGAAATATCCAGCTGTCTGCTATGTCTTTCCCTTACATCAGTAGAATTACAAATTACTCACCAGTTAATGGAATGTTAAGTGAAAAACTGCACCAAAATGCCAAATGTGATAACTTTCTTTACCTCACCTTACATACAACTATGCAGTGATGCCACAGGCAATAAGTAAAAAGAATAAACATATATTTAGTAATTTTTTGAGAATTTCTGTTATTTTTTATTATTATTATTAAGTTCTGCTAATTTTTTAAAAAAGAAAATAGTAGATTACTTGATTTGACAGTTGCTAAATGGAAAACAGTTGCACTTAAATTCATCCACCAGTTTGTAAAGCAAATGCTGTTTCAAAGATTGTTATCATTTCCCTCATGACTGAACACTCAGCAATTTTTGGAAGCGGGGCAGGTCTATTGCTCATTAAGCTACCTCATAAATGGGAAGATTGCTCTAGGTGTACCACAGAGCACAACCCAGTAACATCTGCAACAAAAGAAGAAACTCTGTGCCAATTTTGACAAAGAGCAATCCAGGCAATAAATCCAAATGTCTCCTATCCCATTTCCCTTACCGCTAACCTCTTGAAAGGATTTTCAGCTCAATAGTATTTAAGTGCCTTCATACCACAAAGGCATTACACTTGCAAACATGACTTCTCTGGGATTCAAGACTAGCAGCCAGCTTTGCAGCTACCATGAAAACAGGGTGGCTATGGCAGGTCAGAGAACTGACAAACTTCCTCAGTAATTATATATTATATCTCGATAATTATAGATATATCTTATAAAAAAAAAGAGTCCACCTGTATAACAGATGCAAATACATTTAACATATGTGAAATGAAATGGATACTGAAATAAGTTAAAATAATGAGATTGCACATATATTGTACTTGTCTTCTGTAGTGGCCTTGATGAGAAAGTGGGGAAGTTGGCCTTGATGAGTTAACGAGTTTATGCATTGATAAGACACAAGCAATTACCAATCTGTACAAGTGCAAGAAACAAATGGTTAATGATCTAACTGGTTTTTCATAATTGTTTTATATAGTACAAAATCTGTAGTCCATTATTCGGAATGATCTATAATCCGGACCTCAAAGCCACAAACTTACACATGCGCGTTTAATACACGCATCCACTACGCGTAGACTGTTAGTGAAGTATCAGTGAGCATTTACCCATGCGCGCTTCTGATAGTGAAGAAAGTGACAGAGACGAAATGAAAACAAAAAAATTTCGATTGACAAGTTAGTCGGTATTCTCAACACAGCAATTATAGGACTGAACAAGAAATTATGTCTGTTTATAGAATTAAAGGGAAAGTATTAGCTCAAAAAACAAAGCAGCTTAAACAACTTACATTGAAAGAAAATGTTTAATAAAGTAAACAAATAAATATTAAGTTCTTTTTTTTTTTTTTTTTTTTTTTTTTTGTAAATTTTGATACCCTTTGCTCTTTATTTCATAAATTATGGTTTCATATTTTTGATTGTATAATTTTTGCATGCCATCTTACCAGATTTAAATTGATGATCTCTAATCCAGAAACACCCCTAATCCGGAATCACTGAAGTCACGACGAGTCCGGATTACGGACTACTTTGTACTGTACTAGTATAGATACTTTTCATTGTAAAGTATTCACTATTTTCAAACTTCCATCAACAAAAAAGAGGCTATAGTTTCTGTTTGAGGCCTTACTAGCAGCAATTTCTGAACTGTGGCCACCAGAAAAAGACTGGAGAACATGAATTTTCCCTTAAATTCACAATTCTCTTTTTTAGAAACTGCTCATAAAATTGCATTAAATAAAGTAATAAATAGAATTTTCTGGTGTTTAATAAAAAATAGAATTTTCTGGTATGTTTAATAATAAACAGAATTTTTTTGCATGTTTACATACATTACTTTAAATTAATTACTTACTAGCATTAAATACGATAATTAATATATATCTTGAACCAAGTCTGCCTAATCATGCTTTTATTTTAAATAAATAGCTGACAAAATTGTATTAAATACCATAATAAACACAAATTTATATCGAATTTTGGTACTGTTCTGTTATCAGAATTTGATTCAGATATCGCCAAAAGCTGGCGATTTAGAGAAAAATTCGCAGCATAAAAATAATCACCAAAATATTTATAATACTGTTGAGTTGAAGGAAAATCCAAGAAAAATATCGCAGATATTCGACAAATTATAAAATTTTAATGCAAATTAAACAACTTGCCAAAAAAATAAAAAAAATTCTTTTATCAAATTAAGATTAACACAAAGGCATAAAAGCGGATATCATTTAAAATGTCTGAAAACATTTGAGTTTCATAACGCTTCTGCCACCAAATAAACTGAATTAAATAAGAATCTAATTGGTTATGGTCAGTGCAGCACTGACGCTTGTTTTGCCAATTCTTACTGCCCCCCTAGACATTAATGCTTGGCCACAGACTTCCCTCATATAACTGTTTCAATCAACAGCAGTGCAATGATTTTCATCAAGTTGATGCTAACAAAATTCATGAGAAGTTAATACCAAACAACATGCATAAATGAAACAAATTGCTGTTAAGAAACTGATTATAGATCCTTCAAAATATTTGAACGTAATCTTTTTTTTTTTTTTTCCTTAGCACGTCATTATCTTCACATCTCCATTTTGGTGCTTCCATCAAACTGAAGTACAGCTTCATTGGTTTTCCATGCACTTTCTTTCAGAGCGAATTATTCCTCATCCTGAAGAAATTTTGTCAGATGTTTCATCATTAGGCAAGCCACAAATTTTCTTATCCATGATAAATAGAACAGTAATAAAAACAGAATTGACCATTACATCTTTAGAACTTGTAGTCTTGTTGGCAATTTTGAAAAGGCATACTTGAAAAAAAAATTATAATGACTTTAAAAATAAGTATTGGCAACTTCGTATAAACTAGTCTCTTGGCAAAAGGTTAGTAATCTTTAGCAAAACATTTTGCAATGACTGTTGTCCCAATATCAGAAAAGTACCTAAATTTCTTCTAAAAAAATTTAATTGTATGTATATATTAAATAACTTGTATTGTCTAGATATTGAATGAACTGCTGATTTATCATTTACCATAGTCAACTTCATTTTATGGATGTTTTTAATAGTTGGCAACAAATCACACTTCTATAAGAACGAATTACTCAATTGTTTTCTCTTGACAAGGCTATGACAGAAGACAAATACAGGAGGCACTGCTTTATGTGATCATGTTCCCCCATGATCATTTTGATACAGTACAAGTCCAAGATTCGGAATTTCAGAAATTCTACGATTCCAGATTTCAGAAATTTGTGGATTTTATATAATCAGCATGAATTCAGTAAAATGACCTGAGGACAAGGCAAATATTTGGGGCTCTGTGACTTGTGTAGGGCAGATAAAAAATGCTAACTCTCTCACAACCATTCAAGAAGTATGATTTTAGCCAACATTAATATGTCATAAGATAAAATGACACGCCAACAAACATTTATTTAGAAGCCAAACAACAAAAATCAGCTTTATATTTGCGGTTTTACCAAACCATCATACTCAGCTGCTAAAGTGCTTTTTGCACTTTGGCAGCTCAGGATGATGGTTCAGTAAAACCATCGAAACTAGTCCTGTGAAAATTTGCAAATATAACACTGATTTTTGTTGTCTGGCTTCTAAATTAATATGTAAATCAATTCATTGTCACTGGCCACAGCACCATTCCACATAGCCACGAGGTGTTTGAAAGTGGAAATCTCAGTCAGTGGGGAGAAAAATCCCATTCAGGGTGCATCTACTTTCCCTCACTGAATATTACATTGTTCATCCCTAGAATTTGTAAACAGGGAGAAAAATTTTTTCTTGTTATTTTAATTTTATTTATATATGTACTTATTGGACTGGTGGTCCAAAGCTCCCAGTATTAGATCAGATATATTGGATATCTGGATTTCAGACTTTACACTGTAATAACAAAATAATAGTATCAAATGATGAGAAAATATATCCTTGAAAATAAGAATGGAATTTAATTAATCTATATATAAAAATATCAAGAAACATATAAATAAGTATTTTCACAGCATTTTAATTAGTAAAATGCAAAAGTTCATTTAAAAACTATCGTATATACCTGTGTATAAGTCGATCCCCCGACTTTTGAGAAACATTTTCAGAAAAACAAATTTGTTGCATGAGCAGTGTTGGTGCCACCAATAAAATGGCATACTGATGTACTTGAAAAAATTACACTCACACTTTAGCAATTTTTTGTTTATTTCCATTTAGCACATGATAAAATTTTTAAATATGTATGTAATTTTCAAGGAATTTCATTTGAATCCTTTAAATTCTGATTTGATCTGTCAGCACTATCCTTATCTTCAGAGCAGATGTTTTTATTTTATTTGGCTTATAATTCCTTACTAAATGCAGTAATTCATCTCAATGTAATCAGTCTTTGATATGATTTAAATCAAATTCCTCGTCATTATAATTCGCTTCCGATAGCAAAGAAAGTGACACAGAGGTTATTGAAAACGAAAAAATTTCGATTGACAAATTAGTTGGTATTCTCCACACAGCAATTATAGGACTCGAAAAGCGGAACTTTGTAACTGAACAAGAAATTATGTCTGTTTATAGAATTAAAGAGAAATTATTATCCCATAAAAAACGAAGCAACTTAAACAACTTACATTGAAAGAAATGTTTAATAAAGTAAACAAATAAATATTAAGCTTTTTTATTTATTTATTTATTTATTTATTTGTAAATTTTGATACCTTTTACATCATAATTGTTCTTTATTTCATAAATTACGGTTTCATATTTTTAATTTTATAATTTCTGCATGCCATCTTACCAGATTTAAACTGATGATCTATAATCTGGAATCACCGAAGTCCCAACGAGTCCGAATTAACGAATTTTGACTGTAGTCTATTTTGACTTTATTTGGTGGCTCTGTTTAAAAAATTTATTCTGTACTATTTCGATTATATTAACCAACTTGATCACAGAAAGCAAGGTACTTTCCATACTGTCAAATGCAAATAGAACTTCGACAAATCAATAACAATATCTGAAAGATAACATTAACTGTGACTGCATTAAGTGGTCTATTATGCAGAGAATATTATTATGAAGGATTCAAAATGCATTATCAATACCTTAAACATTTAAGACCAACAGTTTATAATTTTTATAATTTTTCATTATTAAAATGAGATACAACTGAATAAAGAATTAATTAAATACATTTTGATAAACTATGTGCCGTAACACAGTTTTACTTACTATACCTTCACAATAATGTCTTCATATTCTGCACATTGCTCAGAGGTAACATTTTCATCTGCCATCATCTTTTCCAAATGATCTATAATAATAATAGTAGTAATAAAAATAAAGGGAAATTAATAGTTAAAACAAGCATCATTATGTTAAAAATTAGTAGGAATTAATCTAAAAAAATTATTTATTCAAAAACTAATGCTTAGGAATTTACATAGTTTCGCATTTGAAAATAGAAATATCCTTATTTCACTAATTCTAATTTTTGTACTGTTATATCTTAAGACAACATGGTTGTCTTACTGATTATCAAAATAATAAAACATACATATTTTCAGCAATTAAATTTAAACAATCAAACTTTGTTTAATTTAATTTAGCTCAAAAATAAAAAAATTAGTTTACTGGAAATTAAACAAGAAATGAAAGCGTAAATGAAAAATAAAAATAATAAAAATTCAAGAAATTCTTTCATTTGTTTTATTTACTATGAGATCAGACAGTAACTGCTTTTGCAATTAATATCTAAAATACGGATTGTGCTGGTGATCTTTTTTGTTTCGAAAGACATAATTCATAAAGAATGCATTCCTGAAGGGAAGAACACTCCATATTTTATTAAGGCAAAAAAAAAGCATGTTTCTAGACAGAATTCAGCACATTAGGTCTGAAAAAGCTCACTTAAATATATTTTTATTATACAATAATGTGGTGCCACTCAGCTCCTGCTAAATAATATGTAGCCCACCCCCCCAAAAAAACACCATTAAATTTCTGAGACATCCTCCTTATTCACCAGACTTGTTATTTGCAGACTACTTTATCTTCCCTAAAGTTAAGATTCAATTTAAAGGTTGTTACTTTAATAGCACTGAAGTGAGTCAGAAAATTGTAACCAGACTTGAACAGTATTCCAAAAAATGAGTTCTACAAAAGAATCAAGCAGTTGTATCAGTATGTCAAGTACTTTATAACCTTACAAGGATTGTATATTAAAAAGAACGAAGCAAGAATGTTATTTTTTAGACTTTCAGTTTTGTACAAACTTAGTTCTTCCATACCATTCCATCATTCACGTTTTCTCCATACACATCGCTAATTTGATGATGAATTACAGCCGTTTTCATAGCTTTAGCATTAGAAAAGCAAATCACGACTAATTTTAAATCATGGACATATTCTCAGCGATAATTTATTAATAATAAAGTACAAATAATATTAATGTACATCACACATAGACTTACTCTTTATTAAATGATTTACTCTGAAGCATTCTCCATTTTTCAAATCTTTAACCATCACGTCAGCAAACCGGTCAACATGTCCAGAAGATCTTTGGAAAAAAATTGCAATGCTCTGTTACTATACAAGCCATTAATTAATTAACACATCTCAAAAGAGCATTCCAAACATACATAATTTTAAAATTTAAAGTAAATTTTGAAAAGTAATAAAGAAATATATTATTAAAACCATATCACAATCAGAATACAAAACCAAACATAATAAAATTAATTATGCATGGCTCTTCTAGCATGTAGTCTATTAAAAAAGTAATTAAAAAACAAAGATTTTATTTAAAACACACAATTGTGAATCTAGGTTTACAGTTCAGTCACATTTCTTTATATGTATATTTAATATTTATAAAAATTTCAAAGAGAGATCAAAAAGCCCAACATGAAAGTTCTCAACAATCTTAGAATTAAAAGAAATATAGAGAGAGCTCCCAATTAAATCGGGTAGAGGTGGTTTAACTAAGTTGCATATTAACCAGGTCTGAGTTAAAAAAAGGTTAAGTATATTTTTTGCAAAAATTACTATCATAGGAAATTAATGTAAAGCAAAACTATGTATGAAAAATACATCCTATATAACTATGGAAAATATATACATAACTAATGGGAAATACATATAGGGAGGAAAATATGAAAATAATAGCAGTGACAGCAGATGCTGTCTACCAGACGATCTTTGCCTCCCTACCAAAGAAAAAAAGTTTTTTTTTTTTTAATCATGTTCAAACAATATCCTTATTTGAACTCAATAATGTTATTCAAGTTCGCTTAGGATTACATTTTTATAACTATCTATAACTTAGTTATTCTAATGATATTTATTCTTCTCTTATTTACAATGTGTTTTCAATGTTTACAATTTACAATGTGTTTTCAATATTTACAATGTTTAGTCTTTTGTACTTTAAATATAGATTTAATTTATGAAACCAAACAAATTTATTATTCTGATTAAAACTGCTTAAAAAACTGTTAATAGTTGATAAGTTGCGCATTAAACTTTTGAACGCACAGCTAATGTTTTTTAAGCACAATGCCCTTTATCTAGCACAGTTCAAAAAAATAAATAAATAAATAAAATAAGTCATATGCACCTATAAAATCCTTATTTAATAAGTAAATGAAATTTTTATATAAGCAGAACAAAAATTAAATCAACAATCTTCAGAGACATTGAAGTTGAAATGTTGGGAGGAAAAAATACTTATATAGATTAATTCATAAGCCTTACCTATTAGGTGGGTATTTTAAAAGTAGGATTACTTCCAAAGATGGGAGGTAGAATGACTGAAAGAAAACTAAGTAATTGAGACTGGCTTAGATACAGGGTCAATCCTGTCTCACCAATAAACAGCTTGGGATGCATTCCAATGATGCATCCCAGGTAAAATGTATCAAAAACATCTCAGGTATGCAAAAAAAGAGAAAAAAAAAAACTATTCTAATAATAGTATTTTTATTAATTAGGTTAGTTATCTTTCACGAGCTTCTTTTTAACAGCCCTCAGATTAAGCAGTATTTTGACTTAAAAACATGAATGCTACTCTATTACTATCCCAGATAAATGGAAGATGATTGCACTTTTCTTCAATTTAATAATTTTTATTGCCATTTAAAATAGTGATTTACTCAAATAAAAAAATTTTAATGTGCATAGGCAATTAATATTTAAAACTATGGATACCTTCCCTAAAGTTTAATCTATAATATATAGGTTTTGTAACAAAACTGTAAATTTAGGATTTTTTTATATTTAAATTGAAATTGGTCCAATATGATATATTAAAAGAGAGGTGGAAAATTCTGCCATACTTATTAAAAAAAAATATTTAAAAAAAGTCTCTAAATCTGAAAATTCCAATCTTTTAAATTAGGAATTAAAAAAAAAAAAATTCTATTGGCTTGTCCAATAGAGCATAACATTTTTAATTTTATAAAATTAAAGTACCATAACTTTTTGCATAAGTGATAAACCATGTATTATCTTATGATTTACAAGATTTAAGCTACTTACTTTCCTTGTAAAAGTACTCGATTTAAGAAAAATCAAATGATTCAAGATAAATAAAAATAATTTGAAGGGTAAAATACAAATGTGCTTAGTCTGTCACACAAAATATTCCACTTCCACAGCTATTCATAGTCCACTTTTGCACTAAATTGTGAAACAAGTCTCTTTTGCTGGAAGGTCAGCAAGAAACAACTCCTGCACATGAGTAATTTTGTATGGATAGCAATGCAAGACGTTTTGTAGAATTTTACGCACTGTGCTAACAGGCATGTCCAAAGTTTGGGCAATTGCCCGTGCCTGGCACAGTTGCACACCACTGCTCAACTTGACTCCTACAATGCTATGGCCACTCCTTCAACTGACGTTGAATCAATTCTTTTCCTTCCTCTACCAGATTACACATCAAAAGAACCTGTCTTTTCGAATTTCTGAATCATTTTCTCCAGACCCACAGCAGTAGTTGGACCAATGCTTTTTTTCATACTCTTGAGTGTCCAAAGCTACGGACGCACAGTCATCGCTTTTGTAAAAAAGCTTTACAAGCATGTTATGATCCTTCATTGAGACAGTCATGGTGAACTTTTCAAAAGCAAAATGAGAAAAAGAATCAAACCAGATTATTGTGTGAATATCGCACATAGCACAACGTATTTGGATTAATGACAAGTATTGCCATGAAGGTGTATAACATAATTGCAATCATGAAAGGATGAGGAAAAGTCATGTACCCAGCATTTTTTTTATAACAACTGCAATGAGTCGTGCATATGACAGGCATTTTCATTTACATATTCTGATGCTTTCAGCGCCATCTATTGTTAAAATCTTTAACTATTTATTTTTCTACTACCATATGTTTTCTGCCTTCTTTGATAATATTCCATTCAAATTTGACGTCATTCTGATCAGTGATTCCTTTTTTACAGTGTTTTGAAATTTAAACTTTAATTATAATCACTCTGTATATACAGTACAAAGTCCAAGATTTGGAACTGTTGAGACTTCCGCAATTCTGGATTTCATATTTTAAGGGAAGTAAAATTTAGAAACAGCTAAAGCTCAATACAACTTTTTGTTGTTTGACTTCTGAATTAGCTCAATACTAACATTCGCTTTGTTTCAAGAATTATTTTTTCAACATAAGTTGTATAAGAAATTTAATTTTATTTGCTAATACTTTCTCTATAAAGAGACAATTTCTTGTTCAGTTGCAAAATTTCATAGTTTGAGTTCTATAATTGCAATTTCAAAAATTCAAGTAAGATAATCAAGTAAATAATCAAATAAAATTTTGAAGTAATTTTTTTTCCATTCAGAGCATTTCTTTATCTTATTCTCATTATCAACTGTGATAGAAATAATACTATATTACAGGTTTTCTTATCTGTTAATTGATTGATGACAGTGAGACATTATCACTGCAATGACTTCAGCTATATCATCTTCATTTAGCCTTTCTTCCCATATTCTATCATTCAGAAAATTTTATGATTCTCTACTATCAAAGTTCCCCCCACACACACACACACAGGTGTGTGTGTGTGTATTTCTGTGGTACTAGGCATCTCACCTGGTTTCTTTCCTGACATATTTTCTATCTAGCATTTTATTTATTATTTTTTAATTTTATTTATTTATTTATTTATTTATTTATTTATTTTAAACTCAGACAGATTTTCATGATTTTGGTTTGCCAAGAGATGACAAATGACTGTACTATTTATTTCTTTAAGAAAGAGGCTACTGCACAAAAATGACTTGATTTGAATAACTACCTCTTGAAATTAAAATGTGATGTAAAGTAAATTATGATATTTTCTCCTATTTCTGCTTAAAGCAGATTTTGCCATCTGTTAAGTAACCCACTGGGACCTTCTCATTGCAATGGAAGACCTCAATTATATCATCTTCATTTAGCATAATTTATGATGTTATCTGAAAACTTTTTAATTGGCAACTATCATTGAAAAATATAGCAGCTGGCTATAAAAAAAAACTGGCACAGCACTTTTTGGTACCCTAGTATGATTGGCACCCCATATAAATAAAACATACTCATAATTCAAAATAAAATATACCTTTACCTAATTGTAACTGTCCCCTTGATGGCTAATTTAACTAAGAGCCTGGGCAGCTAGTTAAATTAAGCCACGTATGGAAGCATTTTTTAAAATATCTGTAAAATTGTTCTCTCATGACCTTGCAATGCTCCACTCTCAAATTTAATTATTTCAAGAATTCTAGAATGGTTTTACTGATGCCTTGATTTAAAAAAGGCTATCTACATTTCAAGCATGCATTCCAATATTCAATGGCTTAATGATGATGTAAAGTTTCAAGGAAACCAAAACTTTAATTTTGATGAGATAACAGTGATAATGAGAATAGACAATGAAATAATAAGCAGTCCCTGCTATACCGGCAAAAGGAAACCAGTATGTGCAACAATTCACTCCATCTTTCGGGGTTCATGTCAATGTACAGGACTAAATAAGATAGAAAATTGTTGTCGTTCACAACCTTTTAAAAGCCGAAAATGTGATTCACTAGCCACCAGATGTTTAAGGTCGAAATACAATCTGAATGATACAATATTATAATGAATAATGTTTTTTGGGGGGAGGGTACTCGACTTATCAGGACAAAAGTCAGTTTATGATACACTTGCCTTTACTTGACTATCATATCCCTTTTTACACTATGTGAGAAAAAGGAAAATTTAAAAAAAAAAAAAAAAAATAATGAGAGGTCCACATAACACATCATTTTGCTTATTGGACATGTGTTTTCAAACTATGTACAGTATTATCTGGAGTGAGAAATTGTAAGCCTGGTAAATAAATTTTTGTTAATACTTGCTTTAAAACATTTTCAGGTGTTAGACTTGAACAACAAGCTTCTAACATGTCGTCTTCTTTAACAAAATGAGATCTCCAAAGAGCCAGAATATTGTTTTGCATTTTAACTCCCAAATCACCAAAATCAAGCAGCCCGGCAACACCTAAAAAAATCAAATGTTTACATTACTAAATTCAACAAACAAACATAATAATAAAAGATCCCCGGGATTCTTAAATGATGAAACTGAAGAGATAAATGCTGCTGATCCTTCAACAACATGAGTCCTAATTATGAATTTTATTTAAATTACATTTTCTCCCTAAATAAATATAAGGAAAAACATTCTGGATATTAGTTAAAACTCATTATGAAATTATACAAACATCAGCAGACTTATGATATGGGAAGCTCACTACATTCAAACTTCTGAAGGCTTCTTAATTTATGAGACAAAATATGTCTACTACTTTTTACCCTTCTTTTCTATGAATGTGGAAAGCTGATATGGAGTCACCTCAGAATGAAGGGTGTCTCGAGATAGTACCTTATGTGACCTATAAATCCACCTTTGTGTGCAGTATGTAAACATTATAAAATTATGAAAAAGTTTATGTGATAAATATATCAAATACATGTAAGTTTATTTACCTTTTATTAACATGAAATATACAAAGACATTTAAGAAAAACACTCATTTTTGATGTCTAGTGCTAGTAATACTTGTAAAATTTATACATTGTTTTTCAGCATAAGGCAGTATTGATCCAGATATTTGAAATATATTTAGAAGATGTACATTTAAATATCAATAACATTAATTTTTTGAAAAAGGGACATTTAGCATTAATTTTAAAATAGTGATTAAATGTATTTTATCTTATGATGATTTTTAAGCCATATTTTCTTTTTAACTTACTTTATAATTGAACAATGGAGCATCTACAACATAAAGCATGCAAAGTCAGTTATTTCACCGATACGCATAAACAGGGATTGAATTTATTTTAAAAAATCTAGCTGAAAAAAAAAACAAATTCTTGTTACCACCCCTTTACTCCCACCCTCCAAAATAATAAAAACTTACTAGTATTAGTCACTCTTAACAAACATTTTACACGTCCTCTCAGCTGCATTCTCATCCAACTTATGCTTCAGACACTTTTTGGTTGTACCACTATTTCATACAATCAAAAGTCGTTAATTCGGACACCCATAATTCAGAATGATCTATAATCCGGACCCCAAAGCTACAAACTTTCAGCGCATGCGTCGCGTTGACGCATGCGCAGAAGACCTTTAAGGCTGCGAATATGTGTGTGTGCATGCGCAAAATAAGTTTACGAATGCGCGTTTAATGTATAACGGACGGTATAAGCTAAGCTAAAATTATCTAATTCAGTTAATGTTGCAGATTGCGTTGTTCCTTAATCTTCAAATTGGATTCAGCTTATTATTTTTTGCAGACTGTTAGAGCAATTTTATAAAAGTAAGCTTGAACTTTCGATTATGTCAAATAGAATTTCTGATATATATTTACTAATATGTAAAGGATCAACAAAGCGAAAGTATGTTTCGAAGTCCATTAAACAAAAAGTGGAATTGCTGCAAAAAATGGATAAAGGCATATCCTTTGTTTGTCTTTAACACCGCTGCGCGCAATGAATTGGAAGTTGATCTGTCAGCACTATCCTTATCTTCAGAGCAGATGTTTTTATTTTATTTGGCTTATAATTCCTTACTAAATGTAGTATTTCATTTCCATGTACTCCGTCTTTGATATGATTTAAATCAAATTCCTCATCATTATAATTCGCTTCCGATAGCGAAAAAAGTGACAAAGGTTATTGAAAACGAAAAAATTTCGATTGACAAATTAGTCGGTATTCTTGACACAGCAATTATAGGACTTGAACAGTGGAACTTTGTAACTGAACAAGAAATTATGTCTGTTTATAGAATTAAAGAGAATGTATTATCACATGAAAAACGAAGCAACTTAAACAACTTACATTGAAAGAAATGTTTAATAAAGTAAACAAATAAATATTAAGCTTTTTTTTGGTAAATTTTGATACCCTTTAGATCATAATTGTTCTTTATTTCATAAATTACGGTTTCATATTTTTAATTTTATAATTTCTGCATGCCTTCTTACCAAATTTAAACTGATGATCTATAATCCGGAAAAATCGATAATCCGGAATCGCCGAAGTCCCGACGAGTCCGGATTAACGACTTTCGACTGTATTATTGTTTTGTTTCCAAAAATCCAATAATTTATACCTTTTTTTTGGGCTGAAAGTCTATTAGTGAATGTCCATTGAGTTTAATCATCATACAGTCATTAAATGTCATGTTGTCTATGCATGTTTTGAGATCAATCTTAATGATATTTATTTGGCTGAAACCTCATTCACAAGATGCTGTGGATCATAAAACTGCGACTATTGACAATAAGTGGCTGAGAAAAGGAAATCTGTCTGTGTGTGAATTTGCTTTGAAAGCAATCTATGCTTTCTGCATCCTGCCCGAAAATTTTAAACTCATTCTTTTAATAAAGATTTCCAGTGTTTCTCTTCAGAAGCTTCGGTTTGAAATGACAGATATCCTTCAAAGTGATTGCACAAAGTCACAATTTTATCCTTTCCATAGCTTTCCAAATTATCATCAATCCACAATGAAAGTGTCAAAGACAGTGTTTGTCTTTACAACACCCACACTTCATCCTAGAAAGCATTTCTTAAGGTACTTTATTCCATGTGAAATTATTTTCTGATTGTCTGAATCAAAAATCTGACTATCAATATATGTATGCTGAATGTTCCTAAACTTCTCACTAATAGCAGTTGAATTGATAAACTGTTGTCCATATGTGCCTGTTTTAAATTCCAAGTCATTCAACTTTGTCACCACCTTATCTATTCGAACTTCTACCCTGCTTAAAATCGTGAACACTCTGATTTAAAAGTCAGAGCAAATTCCTTGATTATGGAAAGAAAATCTAGAAGAAATGTAAAGTTAAGACAAATTGAAAGCTTTTTATTGGCTTCAACTATCCTCTGGCCATAGCAGCATCCTTACCCTTTTCGTGTCACATTTTCTAAAGGAACAACCACATCATAATCTCTACATATAATAAAAGAAAGAGTCTGTCTGTCTGTTTGTCTTTAGTTCATGCTGTGAGTAAGCCAATAGACTCAGGGCTGCGAAATTCGGTACATAGGTGCATCTAGACAAGAGCCAGTGCACCTTGAAGCGATTTTTTTTTTCAAAATTCAAATCAGATTTGTTTTTATCTTTTTTGATGAAATCGCATCATTTTGAACAGTTTCATTCTTTTAAAAATGTGGTTTTGGCAACAATTTTAATTCAATGCTTTGTATGCTGGACTGCTGACTGTTGAAAATATGGGATAAAATGCTGCTTATTTTCTTTTGATTTATGGACATGCAACACGTACATCACAATCTTCTTATTTTGACATGCATGTGTCTCACGAGGCACAGCAGAAATAATTTTTTTTTCTCTCTCCCTCTCTCTTTATTACCTAATGGCAAAGAAGTTGTCGTATTTTGAATTATGTCATCCACAAAGCAGAATTTTGATTGGTTATTGCTTTCTGATGATAGTTCTTTTAGAAATGTGGTTTTGGCAACAGTTTTTCATTCATTACTTTGGATACTGGACTGCTGACTGTTTTCTCTTGAAAATACGAGATTTATTGCTTATTTCATTGTAATTTTTTTATATTATGTTTTAATTATATGTGATTTTAATTATATAAAAAGTTTTACATGGTTTTTTTTTTTTTTTTTTAAGGAAACAAAATTCTTAACTTTCTTTATACCACTCGAATTCTTAAGATGAAACACAGATGAACACAGATGTAGGAAATGAAAGGAAATGTAGGAAATGAAAGGATGTAGGAAATGAAACACAGATGTAGACCTACCTTTCTGTTGTCAATGAATTGACCGATGAAAAGCGGAGAAACAAAGAATACAGTCTTTCAGTTGTCCTAGAGTCTCAGTGAGCCCACTTTGGGAACACATGAGGTTCACCGTTCGATTTTAGGCAAGATTTCAAGGTAAAAATTTAAAACTAATATAGAATAAGGAGATTAGCACACAATCAAAAAAATAACATAGAACTTTCATTTCAAAACAATTTTTTTTATACCTTAAAAATTCTGGAAGATTTCTTTGAAAAATGAGGGTCTTAAAAAACTAAACATGGCTAAAATATATGGATTGGTTTGTGTTGAGCTGCCATCTACTATAAATAAAGAAGGTTCAGAGTAACCTATAAATCCTTTTTCATTTAATTTTTTCTGTGCATACAATTTTTAGGTGTACCCAGACCGTACACACCATGCCACAGAGGGTTAAAGTACAGCTTATTGAGATTATAATTTTTTTAATGTTTTAATTACATTTCACTGCATTATATCTTGGACACTATTTTACTTGAGAGGGCGTTGCACATAAACAAGAATGGCACCAAAAAATTGCTAATTTTCGACAAGGGGTACCCTGAAGTATATAATGACATCTTCAGATGGACAAGTACAGTCAAAAGTCGTTAATCCGGACTCGTCGGGACTTTGGCGATTCTGGATTATCGATTTTTCTGGATTATAGATCATAAGTTTAAATCTGGTAAGATGGCATGCAGAAATTATAAAATTAAAAATATGAAACTGTAATTTATGAAATAAAGAACAACTATGATCTAAAGGATATCAAAATTTACAAAAAAAAAAAGCTTAATATTTATTTGTTTACTTTATTAACCGCTTCCTTTACAAATTTTTTTGAAAAAAATTGCAAAAAATCATCACATTTTTTTTATTTTATTATTAAATATAACAAATGAAACATATCAAAATATGTAGGTTAAACATATCAAAATAAGTTGAATTTTTTATTTTTTGAAGGTGTAAAAGCATTTATTTTTAATATCAGTTTACTATCCCGAGTTATCTCAGGCAAATGGAAAAAAGTGATATATTAATCTTTGTATGATAGTTTTTGAAACAAGGGACAACACAGAGTGATACCTGACATTTTACACTGGTATCTGGTCCTTTTCTTACTGGCTTACCGCTGGAATCTCTTTCACGGGAGTACAGAGTACACTGTCTTGTTGGATTTGATATTTTTAAAAAAAATTTTTTCCACTTCTTCATAATCATTATCTGAAAAATCATTACCATTATTTTATTTTTTTTTTCAACGCATGCATCCTTCTTTATACATTACTAATCCACAAGCCAGCGTATACTATACAATAGGGAAACACGTGACCAGTCCCTCCAAAAGAATCGCGCAACCAACAAAATTTGGCAAATTGCCAATCAAAGCTGCATATTTCATTTCATTTCCTCCAGAACGAATAAAACCGTGATAAAGAAATCGTACTAACAAATTCTGCTTTGCCCGAGTTTTCTCGGGATAATTATTAACTGCAATAAATACGAACCCGAGATAACTCAGGATAATCAGGCAAGCGGTTAAACATTTCTTTCAATGTAAGTTGTTTAAGTGTCTTCGTTTTATGTGATAATACTTCCTCTTTAATTCTATAAACAGACATAATTTCTTCTTCAGTTACAAAGTTCCGCTGTTCAAGTCCTATAATTGCTGTGTCGAGAATACCAACTAATTTGTCAATCGAAATTTCTTCGTTTTCATTAACCTCTGTGTCACTTTCTTCACTATTGGAAGCGAATTATAATGACGAGGAATTTGATTTAAATCATATCAAAGACGGAGTACATTGAGATGAAATACTACATTTAGTAAGGAATTATAAGCCAAATAAAATAAAAACATCTGCCCTGAAGATAAGGATACTGGTGACAGATCAACTTCCAATTTATTGCGCGCCACATGTGCAGAAAGTTTGTAGCTTTGAGGTCCGGATTATAGATCATTCCGGATTATGGGTGTCCGAATTAACGACTTTTGACTGTATTTGAAATTAAGACAATGGTATCAAATCTAAAAACAGAAATAAAAACACAAATCATGAATATAAAATACAAAGTGTTACAATACCAATGCATTACATTAAAATAAAATCAAATTTAATAATAAACATCTGTCTTTTTCAGATACTGAAATAAATTTGTATTGGTCTCTTCAAATTATTTGGTCTAAAGCTATACTCACCAAAATACTTCATTCTAAATCTGTTAAAAAAGGACAATTAAAAAATGATGCACTTCTCTCAGTGCATCACATTTGGGACAAACTGTTTCACTCTCCTCTCTCAGAAAAAAACCGCAAGTGGCTCAGGAGTGAATAACTCTAAGTCGGTTCGTAGAACTTCTTTTTTTCAGTCACCTGAGCTTGAGACCTTTTGTTTAACGTACAGTTTAAGTACAATATTGTTTTTTAACTCAGAAATTGATTTGGCTGCCTTCCACATTAGAAATTGATATGATTCCACAAATCCATTGCTGCATATCTGAGGAATTATTATATAACAGAATATAAAAAAATAACAGGCTAGAAAAAAATAAATTAGCTGGAAGAATGTAAACAAACTTTTGAATTATGAGCATAGTATAAAGTCCGAGATTTGGAATTACCAGAACTTTGATGATTTCAGATTCAGGTCAAAAACAAACTATGATTTTAACATAACAGAACTGAGACAGGTGATTCATGCTATAAAAACATGCAAACTGAGCAGACTTAAAGGAGTTGTCCCAGAATTTGTTTAGAATCTGGGAAAGGGAGCCATGTGAACCTTACTGTGAGCCATAAATGAAATCTGTCACTTAAGTACACCAGAAGCTTGGAAGAAGGCCAAAATAATACCCATTCACAAAGACCCAGCCTTAATCAAAAACCATAGACCTATAAGTCTTACCTCAAGGTAAACAAGAGATTAATAGACAGGAGAAATATTATCAGCAATTATGAGGCTTGCCAACTTCGGAAAACACAGGTCCAAAACAGATCAAGTCATAAAACTGACACATTTTGTGAAAGATGGATTTCATCATAAAATGACCACCTTGGCTTGCTTCATAGATTTCCAGGACGCAAATCACACAATATGCTGATATATACTGATAAACAACTTAAGCGGTATAAGCTTAAGTTGATTTTAGGTAAGATTGAAGCACAAATAGAATTGCTTATCAGGCACAAATAGAAAAGCTTAAGTGGTAAGATGTTTACCTGGCTTAAGGGCTTCCTTGACCAATGTTTTGTAAAAGTTAGATACTACAATGTGACCTCAACATATTGACAACAAAAGAGAGGCCCTCCTCAAGGTGCTGTTTTGAGCTGCACTCTTTAACATCATGATTAATGATTTGATAACTGAACTGAAAAAGATCCTGGGTATTGATATTTTGTGCTACACTGATGATGTAACAATCTGGGCCACCAGTAGCAATGTACCTGCCCTGGAGTAAATGCTAAATCTGGCACATGAACTTCTTAAATTATTATAGTGCACAGAAAATGACAATGCAAAGACAAGACCACATCACAGCTATTCAATCATCAGACAGATCTTCAATACTATGGCTCGTTAATAGCTACAAAGCCTACAGCAAAATATCTGGGAACACAGCTGGACTCTAAGCTAAATTCGGTTCAACACATTGATGATATAGCCACCATATGCATCATGAATATGGATACCGAAAAGACTGACTGGGACTAAATGGGGTGCAATGCAAGTCATCCTTGTGACCACCAATAAGGCTTACATCAAGTCACTGATGGAATATACAGTGGATGGACAAAAATATGGAAACACCTTGTGAAATGCATGTTTGAATAGAAAGATTGATTTTAATGAAATATGTAGGTGGCGCTGGCATTTTTGACTACTGACGCCACCTATACAACTTCGTAAACGTGCTAAACAGTTCAGTTGTTGTCGGAGTACTGTTATGTGAGGTTGTCATTGCATTATGTCAAAGTTAACAGATTTCGAACGTGGGCAAATTGTAGGAGCACGTATGGTAGGTGCTTCCGTAAGCAAGGTAGCCGAGGTGTTTAGTGTTTCAAGAGGTACTGTATCGAAGATTTATTCTGCATATTTGAAAAGCGGAAAAACATCATCTGCTAAATCACAGTGCGGACGAAAGTGTGTCCTGAGTGATCGTGACAGACGATAATTAAGGGCAATTGTGACGAAAAATAAGAAGACTACAGCTGCAAAAGTTACTGCTGAAATGAATGTTGTGTTACCGAACCCTGTGAGTACCAAAATAATTAGAAGGGAGCTTCATAAACAGGGAATTGCTGGCCGTGCTGCAATTGAGAAGCCACAAATCAGTGATGCTAACGACCGTAACAGGGAAAGGTGGTGTTCAAGTCATAAAGCCTGGACTATAGAGCAGTGGAAGCGAGTAATATGGTCTGATGAGTCTTCTTTCACATTGTTTCCCACTTCTGGCCGAGTTTACGTCTGGAGAACGCCATCTCAAGCCTATAATACAGACTGCTTGTTGCCAAGAGTGAAACATGGCGGGGGTTCTGTTATGGTTTGGGCAGCCATATCGTGGTTCTCTGCTAACCCCATGATAACTGTGTCAGGGCACATGACTGCCAAGACTTATGTGAACATTTTGGCTGATCAAGTTCATCCCATGGTACAAACTTTGTTTCCCGATGGTTATGGTGTCTTCCAAGACGACAAAGCCCCTGTTCACACAGCTCACATTGTCCAGGACTGGTTTTCTGAGCACGAGGATGAGTTGTCCCATCTCCCCTGGCCACCACAGTCACCAGACCTGAATATTATCGAACCTTTGTGGTCTACATTGGAACGGAAAGTGCGTTCTCGTTATCCACCGCCAACATCATTATCTGATTTTGCCACCGTTTTGCAGGAAGAATGGTATAATATTCCCTTGGCAAACATACAGGAACTGTATTTATCCATTCCGAGAAGACTGCAAGCTGTTTTGTATGCCAACGGGTTTCCTACACCATATTAAGCAAAGAAACATGTTTTTTTAAAGGTGTTTCCATATTTTTGTCCAACCCCTGTATATGCAAAGCCCTTTTCCACTGCTAGCAAAGCCGTTAAAAAGAAACCAAATTCCACTCAAAATAAATCTCTATGAATAATCTGTGCTGTTGCAAAAAAATCTACTCCAATCCCCTCCCTTGAATATCCACTCCCACACACTTGATTAAAAATAAATCTCTATGAATATTCTTTGGTATTGCAAAATCCAATCCAATCCCCTCCCTTGAATTTCAGGCACAAATAGAATTGCTTGAAAGCCCCCCAAGACAAGGCAATGATGAAGAACTTCAAGAGAAGCCAAAGAATGCCGGAGAACTTCCGAGAACATGATGCACCTTTCAGCAGAAGACTCAAGTTTCGGAATACACCACTGGCTCATGATCTCTTTCAGAAATATAACCCAGATGCAGGTCAATGGCTGCCTTTAAAAGACCCATGAAACATCTGAGATACCGTTTTCAATCTCTCTCCCAAGCATAGATGTATGAAAGACAGGCATCTGTCCATATGTCTTGAAAGCAGTTGAACTAGAAATGATTGCTACAAAATACCCTGGCCTGAATGGACATAGTAATAGTCACATACACAGATGGGTCAGTTATCGGCAACAACACTGGAGCAGGCTTTAACTCCCTCAGAAGGAGCTTTCCCTGTCAGTAAATCAATAACAAATTTCAACAGGGAGATATTTACTATAAGTGAGGCAGTAAATGCCCTTTACCACTTCACAACAAACAAAAAGTAGTCTTCCTCTCCGACTCATTGGCTTCAATACAAGCAATCATCAAGAAAGAACACTCAAACAACAACCACTTGTAGCAGAGTGCCAGGAAACTCCTCAAACTACAGGATACAACATATATTTATGTACACGGTTTCTAGGGCACTGTGATATTACAGGAAATGAAAAGATGTACAGACTTGTAAAGGAAGGATGCTCTATGCCTCAGCCAACACCCCCCCTAACATACAGAACCATATGCAGCAAATTACATCGAAAGTCAAGATGATCATGGACAACATAAAGAAGTCAGCTGCTGTTAGAAAATGGGAAACAATAACATCAAGATCCATCCCCAAAAATCTGCCTCTAGATGTCACTGTGGCCATTTTCAGACTGACCATAGGCCATGACTACCTCCCAGAGCCATCTCCATAAAATCAGCATTGTCAGCTCCCCTACATGCTGCCTATGTAAGTTAGAAGGAAATGTTGATCCTCTCAACATCTGCAGTGCTCTGGAAGTAGAATCCCAAGAAGATACAATGGAAGGATAGGCCTGGATCTTATAGCATCAGATGGCTGACGTGTCAAAAACAGACATTGGTTGAAGATTTCAGATCATCCGGGGTTAAATCTAGTGAGATGACATGTAGACATGGCAAATGGAAGTTTTGCTTTTGTTCAAATAAGACAAAAAAAACAATAACTGCTGTTAGTGATTGTGGCCAACATCAAAACATCGCCACTGGCTATAGTACAGTTAATTCCCAAGCCACCATGTATCTAAATGTGACATGGAGAAATCTTAGTGAGTCCGGAAAAAAAAAACATTTGCCACCTTCTTTCTGTAGAATATTTTAGATTCTCCCCCCCCCTTTGTGTGTGTGCACTTACTGGTGGTCTGAAGATCTCATAGGTCATACAAGATATTGGACATTCAGATTTTGGATTTTGTACTGTACTATGAGTGCCACTGATATGTGGATCTGTCAAGAAGTACACTGATAGCAGACCCACATATTAATAGTGAGATTTTTCAGTCAAGAAACTGGATTATAGAATGCTAAATTAGATGTAAAACTTGCTGAAAATTAAATATCATGCAATAGGTTTAAAATACAATTTGTTAACTAATCATAGTGTTGCTTAATTTATACAATGTATTAAGTTTACTCAGTGTTAAATAAAGGTTAAAATATTTTAGTTGCAATGTTTATCTTTATTTGCAACTTACCACCATAAATTTCAAATGACTGTTTAATATAGAAACGTCTGTTCAATAAATCTGCCATGCGAGCTTGAACAAATCCAGTTTCAGGAGGTGCGAGTTCGAGTTCCTAAAAAAAAAAAAAAAAAAAAAAAAAAAAAAAAAATTATACGGTTTAAGTTGCAGATTATAAATAAGGAGTAAAATTGTAAGCAATAACTAAAGAAAAGCTTCAATAAATAAAGTTAAATTAAACTATGCCATTCATCTAAGAGTAATTAATCGTTCTAATAACTCATAGCTTTAATAATCTAGTTTAAATTTACAAGCATTGCATTTTTTAATTAGCCCTCTTAGTAGCATGGCTTTTCAGATCTGCTCATGAAAACCTGTAATTAAATAGCTTCCATGAGCTAAGTTTTTATAATTACTTATTTTAGTCTCTGTTTGCATAAACTTCCATCCATTAAGATGACATATGCATTGATAAAGAGAGTAAGAAAGCAAAGTATTTTTAAATTATAATCTAATATATACCAAGCGAAAAAAATATCATTACTGGATAAGGGTGATCATGTCACTCAGGGGGTTAAAATAGAAAATATGTCACCTATTTACTCAAATTCTAGCCCAATTCTGATCAAGAACACTTTTGTGATTGGACTATGAGAATCTTGTAATCTTATTCACCTGCAACCAACCTACTGAGATAACTTTTATACCAATGGATTATAAGTACCCCCATTCCAAAGGCAAACTCGACCTTCATGTCTTGGCTAGAATTTGAACCAAGAACCATAACGGTTAAAAGTCTACTACTATTCATTACTATACTAATTAAGGCAGCTAAATTTTCCCTAAGAATCAGTTAACCATTTTAATTACATTTAAATTGTAAAAGTGATTATTAAAATGCTTTTTTTGTTTCCAAAAATATACTGTTGAAGATGATGCATTAATAATAATACATTCTTAAAAAAAGGGGGAGGGGAAAAAACATACTGTCAATCAAATTTTGAAAACTTATAAATTCATGTGGTCTCTACCCCTTTCACATTTATGCACCAGTTCCAATATGGGGGAAAGTGCAGAATCGCCCACTGCTTGGCGTGTTTTTAAGAATTGCACATACTCTGTATCCATGTACACATGACCTATTTTCACTTTAAAAAAATCCCAGAATTGCAAAAAAACGGCATTCTGCACTCCCTTGACTTTATCCATGTACACATTGACCTATTTTCACTTAAAAAGTCAATGAAAATTGAAATAAATCCAATTCTTCTTACTCTTGTAAAAAGCGCCAAACAAATAAGTGGGTGATTCTGCACTTTACCCCCAATATGATTACAATGCCTTTACCCCTAATATGATTACAATGCCCCAGGAAGTCTTAATTGAAAAGTATTTAATATCTTTGTAATTTAGCATAAATGCCTGACAGAATCAACGTCTCAATAAACAACGAATTCCTACTCTTAGATGGCTATGGAAATTACAATGAAGGACCTCAGGTTCTCACATAGTAATAAAAATATAATAATAATATTAATGGACTAGTAAATAATGAAAAATAAAGTTTTTTGCTAGAAATAAAATCTGCAATGGTACATAATTTCCTACTCTGCATATCATTCTCCATTTTGCCATTAAAATCTTTTGCATTTCTAAAGATTATATTTAAAGCAAATATTCTCTATATCAAATTCATACCAAGTTGCAGAAACACATTTAAAAGACCTCTAGGGAATGTAAATGCCGATATCAGTGCATAAATGTAGAAGAGGATTAATTTGAAATAATCCAGATTTAATTAAGGTAAACTTTCAAAATTTGTTTAATCCTGTTGTATCCTTATATCATATTTCTTTCAAAGTACATTATTCACATACAGTAACTAAAAATTAATACCTGGAAGAAATTAAAACTAAGAAAACTTTAATGTCACGTGAAGGCAGTATATTTTATTATCATAAATTATCATAAGAAGAATGCTCAGAATGTGATCTGATGTTTTCATTGACAAATATTTCATTTCAGACTCATTGTACTCTACTTGTAATTCAACTACTTAGAATAGTTCACAATATTCATGGCACAGAATTTTGTCACCTTGCTTAATAGGAAGATAAGTTCTAAAATTAGAAGAAACAGGGTCTCAGTATGATTTTATTAAAATGCATATCCTAAATTTGAAGTTCTACAAAATACAATATTTAGATTCAAAATTTTACATATTATTGATAAAGTCAATGCTTTATAAAAAGTCGATTTAAGATTAATATTTAAACCTTAAAAAAAAAGTTTGATTCTTGGAATTAAGTATGAAGCTAAATTAAAAAAAAAAAAAAAAAAAGGTTAATAAGATTAATTTTAAAAATAATCTAGATATTACATGAAATAATCAGCAAAAACTAAAAATTAAACTACTCATTATATATTTAAAATTTAACACACATAAAACAGTCAAGTCAGCACATTAAAATACTCTGAATATAAATAAATAAAAACAAGAAAAGTTACCTTGGCTTCTAATTTTTTTTTTCTTGATTCCAACTCATTTTCAGCCTTTTTTACATCTAACTCCGGGGCACCACTTTCTTTCAGAGAGCGCACAAAATCTTCCTTAAAAACAAATAATTAAAAATAAAAAAGTAATCACTTTTACCCATCGGCCATAATACAAAATATGCAAAGCTTTGTAAATCATAAAAAGTAACAAAATCCAAATCCCGGGTTTGTGATTTCCAATATTATTAATCCCGTAAGAAAAAAAGATTATTTATAAAAAAGATAATAAATAAATACTTGTTCTTTGACAGCCGTACGCAAAGGTTGAAGTACCTCCTGTACTTTAGGATCTTCAGTCTTCCTTGAGAAATCTATTTTATATTTCCTTAATCGATTTTTACCCCAATTTTCGGGAAGAGTTCTAGGTGAACCTCCTTGGTGTCGATCAAATGTGCGAATAAAAAAAATTACTGTGCGTACACGGACAGGTGCCGAAAGCACAGGTGTCAAACTTGTCAAATACAAGCATGACCGAAACAAGTTATACCCACATGTAAACATTAGAGCAGGCAAAAAATAGAGGAAAGATTAATGTTAGAGTACATATAATTTGCAACCGTGTTTCAAGCTAAAAGATTTTTAAGAATGTGCTTTCGAACTAACGGAATGTAAACGAATATTACAAATGCACTCATACTAAATGACGAAAACACGCGAATCTCTGCACTAGACCGTCAATCCGCTTTCTTTGGAAATAGGATGGGTAGAAAGGAGAAACTTCTGAATGAACAGCGACAAAAAGTATTATTACCTCCTTGGCCATGCCTTGGCCCAGTAAAACGAGACAAATAAAACTGCCCCCCCCCCATTTTTTCAGGCAGTGTACATCCATATTGTTTGCCTCATTAGTTACCGGCTCACTTTATGCATTAGCATGAGCACATTATAAATTAATCGCGCAATAACTTTTACTAAAAGACTTTTAGTGGGCTCTTGTGGCAAAGAACTTTTATGGTGTCAGTGCATTTTGGACAAGGAGATTCTCCTCCTTGGTTTTGGCTCCTTCCTTGTTGGGGAAAAATTATTTCCAAAAGTAAATTTTCGAAACGTACTTCAACCAAAGAACATGTATGTACACTGCGGGAGGGA
Source organism: Stegodyphus dumicola (assembly GCF_044657685.1). NCBI lineage: Eukaryota > Metazoa > Arthropoda > Arachnida > Araneae > Eresidae > Stegodyphus > Stegodyphus dumicola. The sequence continues at coordinate 12,995,115 of NC_140774.1, read as the reverse complement.
AAAAAAAAGGGACAGTTCATCTCCCGTTCTGCTGGGCCGGTTGACAACAAAATTCAAATACTAATTCAGAAGTCCAACAACAAAAATCAGCGTTATATTTACAAAATTTTCACAGGACTAGTTTCGATGATTTATTCGGCGTGTTATTTTGTCTTAATTAACAAAATTCAACTTGCGTTTTTCATGTCTCGAAAGCGCAACTTGGAGTATGATAGTATTAGAGTCTTAGATAATATTGTTCTAATATAGTTATTTTGATAAAAAATCTGACTTTTTCTGAAATGACATGCGAATTTTTTTCCATATTTCGATACTTCGACTCAAATTACGAAAAACTGCCAAATTTTGTAAAAATCGCATGAATGGTTTTATTATGTTAGTTTTTAAACAATTAGCTCTTAAAATTTTAGCTCCCCAATGTTAACTGATTTTGATATATATTTATTTATATCTCTTTTTTTTTTTTTTTTTTTTTTTTATTATTATTATTAAAGTGACTTCATTCCTTCTTCCAGAATTCGAAGTTTAGGTTCATTCTAAATAAAATTCGCCCATTTTTTTATGATGTATTCTTAAAATTTGTATTTTTAACTATAAATTTTTCGGAAAAAATTTTGAATTATGAACTTGTACATTTTTTTCTATCATCTTAAAGTAGATGTCTTTCTAAGAAAATCTGCAAAAAATTAGAGTTCTTTATTCAAAATTTCCTAAGATATACGTGAAATTACATATTGGCGCGTTTTGAAATTTGACATATTTGTTATAAGTGAGAATGACGCCAAATGTGGTTTAGGCACTTTGTTCAAATTATTTGAAAATATGAATGATGACTTTTTTTCGCTCATGTACAAGGAAAAGAAATAGTTTGCTATAAATTTGTTAAGTTTCAGTTTGCGCCATTACGCCAAGATAAATTTTTAAATTTCTCCATAATCCGATTTTGTGTCAAAATACCTACAGTAGAGCAATGCTGTATATAAAACTTATACATATATTAAGTTACGCTTTCGAGACACGGAAAACGCAATTTGAATTTCGTCAATCGGCCCAGTACAAGAACCTCCTTGGCCATGCCTTGGCCCAGTAAAACGAGACAAATAAAACTGCCCCCCCCCATTTTTTCAGGCAGTGTACATCCATATTGTTTGCCTCATTAGTTACCGGCTCACTTTATGCATTAGCATGAGCACATTATAAATTTTTAAAAGACTATCTTAACTCTATGATTGCGTATTTAAATGTAGATTCATAATAAACTGAAAGCCTCCTACATTTACTATACATTGAACTGTGGTGCTTAACCACCAGGGTGCCTGGGCGCCATAGCCCTACCCCTCATCGAATAACATAATAAAATTTTCGAATTATGAGAAATATAACCCTACATTTACTGAAAGTGCGAGCGTGCAAACTTACTTCAGACCAAAGGATTTTGCATCCAATAAGAAGTTCCTCTTTACCTGCATTCTCAAAAGTTAGGATACTAATTATTAATAGCAAAATATATATAGGCTGTTTAACGTAATTATACAATAAAATAAGAATCTGAAGATAATTTGCAAGTTTTCACTTGTTAATCATTTTTATAGAGCCTCTTCCGGTGTCGAAGCTAAGAAAGCAACTCAACTTATTATTGACATTAAATTCAATCGTAAACAAACGCATGAGACATGGGAACTACCAATGCACTGAGAACATGTATGCAAAGCAATCACTTTCTTTTGCCCGCCTTTCTGAGGACTAGGTAATAATTCCTTACAAGAGAAAATTGACACGTCATGATTTTTTTTCAGCATTTTGTTAGTTTCATAAAAGGTGGCTGTTTATAAAATGGAAGTGTTAATTTTAAATCAAGACAGCTTTCGGTTATTTAATTATTTGTTTTTGTATTTGCATTTTCACATAGCATATATTTGGTTTGCGCGTTTATATTTTGTTGTATTGTCTTCGTTACTCATTTCTGTATCTGCCCAATTCTTTTATACGGAGCTCCAGTTTGGGCAAGCGCACCAAGAAAGTCTGTGTTTTTCTAAATAAAACTCTCAGAAACATTAGCAATGGCCCTTAGTTCTTGCGAAATATCCGTTTCAATCAAGATCTTGACATCTCACATGCTCAAGATTTCATGCTGATGAATGCATGTAATTTCTACAAATTTATTGCAAGTTCAGAATATTCACATATCTAACGATTCAGCATCCCTAGAAGCGACTGAGCACGTTTTTCCACAATGCAGCTTACTAGCTCTTGTACATAAATGTAAATCTTTGTAATTATTCTGAAATTAATTCAATTAACTGATAAAACAGTTTTGGTCTCTGTTTCTCCTGGCAAAGCAGGATATGGACTTAATGTTATTATTTTCATCTTATTATTTACACATTTTATTCTATATTTCATGTGTATTCGTCTAATTATGTTGTTTTCGTTTTGTATTTTATTTCCCACAGCCCCTATGCTGTGTTTTAAAATTTCATTTCATTACTATTCACCTTTTCTGATCTTCATTCGTCACTAGATGGCGAGATAGAACAGCAACTTTTCTAATTCTGCCTGTTACTGCATGATTTATCACAAGCTCAAACATGCATTTATTTTTTCCTCTTGTAGTGGCATTTATTACAAAATTACAAGTTCTTAAGCAATCTTACGCCGATTGCCCTTGACCACCTGCCAACGCCAACTATAGGTTAAAACTTGCAGTGTTTAATTGCTTAAGAATCATCACGGTCAACAGTCAGACATCTTTAAATTAAAATACTACAATTTAGGTTTTTGCTAACAAGTATTTAAAGAAATCTGTTTCAAAAATAAGATGTGATATTACATTATCTATTCATATTTGTTCTTGTTTATATTAGTTCATGAAATAGTGTTCAAATTTTATATTATATAACATCTAATAAAAGTTCTCTTTTAGCCTTTGGAAAGCTAATAGGTTATATAGCCATAAGAAACTTATTTTATCTCCCAAAAGATATTCAAATACAGAATGGAGAAATTACCAAATTAGTAAGTTTTTAAAACATTTATTTGTATTGTCTGTCTTTCATAGTAATTATATGTATCCTATGAACTTCATTCAAAGACTGTAGGCAGTTTTGAAACAACTGCATTTAGTCTTGAATAAAGTCGCATTCACTTTTTTAAAGAGAAACTTGCAAAATCATACGTTCAGATTTTCAAATGACAATTTGAGAAACTGTTAATAATTGCAGATTTTTTTCATATTAGGAAAACATGATGGTAAAGTTTTTAGAATTTCTTCATTAAAAATGCTCCCTTCATAACCTTTATGGACATTTAAAGGTTACATATTGAGGGCTGGATAGTTAAGATTTTGCCAATTTTAGTGACTAGGCCAGAACTACCAAATTTTTTCTAAACATATTTCTATTTTCTGATTATCTCCATCCCCACTAAAAACTATAAAAAATAAGGTAATGCTCTATGTCAACTAAAAATATTTATGTATTAACCCAAGTATGTGCATAGCATCTCACCATATGGCTTTCCACGTCTTCAGATTTCACTAGTGTGACTCTTTCTCTGTCTAATGTGATTCCTTATATGGGAATTCAGCATTTTAGCATTACACTGTGGCATATTGCAATTTTTATCATCATTGAAGTCAAAATCTCAGATATTCAGCATGCATGGAACATAATTTGGTAAAGGCATCATTCAGTGAAAGAAACACAGTGCAAAAAACCAAGAAGGTGCATGCTTTATCTGGAAAAAAAAAATGAAAAAAAAAAAGTAAGCAGCAGTGCACTGGATGCATCTTGAAATAGATGTAAAAATACCCATACAAGAATTTCTGTCCGAAGTTGCCAGCAAGCTCACGAGTGCTGTTTAAAATCATCAACAAGTTTGCAGCTTTTCAATAGGGGTTGCAGATAATCAGAAAGCACTGAATTATTTCTCTCAAGTTATTTATTTCAACAGACAAAGACCTCAGGTAGTGTAACTCACTTTTAATTATTTTAACAATACTTTTTTTTTTTTTTTTTTTTTAAGAACTCCATTACATGAGGAAAAAGTACTCTTCTGTTATTGGGACAAGATTCAGAAACGTATGTTGGGTATGGATGACTTGAGCAAAAGATGAATATATAAACTACACTACTTTATTACTAAACTATTAAAATGAATAGAAAGTTGGTAGATATAAAACTGACATAATAGCTGGTGACCCCATCAGGATAAGACAATTCAAGAATAGTTCACAGGAGGATTCACATAATCTTGGCACATCATTTTATCTGGAATAAAGTTCAGGGATTCATTACTTCTCTCATATATGTATACACATGTATATGTATGCATGTGTATGTGTATACATGTATATATATGTATGAACACATACATACATGCATACACATTTCCGAATCTGGTCCCTGATCCTGATAATAGAAGAGTGCCAAAAAAGAATATAACATTTAGTTTAATAAGGCAGCCAGTAGGCATGAGTTTCAACAAAGATATGTTCAAATGGAATTTTGTCTTTATTCCGTCAGCTCCATATGACTTCTTATAAATGAGAATTTGATCTTTTCCATTATCAAGTTGTTTCACATATTTTTCTATAGAAAACTGTTTGGCAGTTGTTATTGTACAACAGAAAAGATCTATAATTGCAATCTCTCGGCTGGATTTTGTCATCTTCTACTGACTGAATTACTGTAAAGTTGTTCTTACATCTAGTAATTCAGATTTAAAAAAAATAAAGCTTTCGGATATTAGCTGCTGATTCAAATTTCATATATATTACAAGCTGTGAGAGATTTTTAAATTGTGTGCAAATGAAGACAAAATATTTATGATCAAATTATCATTGGTGATGGGACAAAAGTTCAGTCATAATAATACTGGCAAAAGTTTCTATGACCCCCTCTCTCCAAAAAAGAAGTTGAGGTATTAAGACTAATTTCTATCAGGAATTATTTTTTGGGGGGGGGATGCTAAAATGAAGGTACTTATGTATTAGCAGAAAAAGATAGGCTGACTTTATTTTAGGGGGAAAATGTTTTGCAATAACTTCTAAATTAACTTTGAATGGTTTTTTACCCTGAGATATAGCTGCTGCCACATGAACTCTGCTAAGTGTAATTTCAAATTGGATCTTGTTCTACTCCTATGTTTTTTGTTCAATCATTTTCATGAACCCTGTACCTGCTGGATATTTTTTAAAGAACTCCATTTCTGACCATAATTAATAGCATCACCTAAATTTTTTAGTAAAATCCATATACCAATAATTAAACTATGCACTCAAAAAAATAAAAACGTAAAAAATATATTTACAGGTGCCCCTTGGCGATTTTTGGTGGTACATGGACACCGAGTTTGGGCAATTCTTTGACTTTGTTCTTGTACACATTGATCTATTTCACTTAAAAAGTCAAAGGACCACCCACTTCTACACTAGAGCCAAAGAAAAAATATATAATCTCAATAAACTACATTTTAAATGAATGAAACAACATACCAATCATGTCATAATAGGTTTCCATAACATTCAACTACTCAGGTTACCATAAATAAAGGAACAACTTTGTGATAATCCAAGGGGCACCATTAAATATAGGCTAACAAAAAAAACTCCATTCCTAAAATGCAGTTTACAGGTGTTCTTAAAACTTAGTGAAGTTATATGGTTACAATAGCGACTCTTTTTTGATGAATTTTAGCTTTTACTTCTTTAACACATAAATACCAAATGGAACTACTCTTATATGCGCCCTCACTTAGCGACAAATTTCTCGCCAAATATTTTTGGCGAGAAACTCTCCCGTGCCATATTACTATCTAAATTTTTTGTCTACATTTCGAACTTTAAGCCTAAAATGTCTCAAAAACGTGGCTTTCGCACATGCAAAAACCATGTTTTGAACACACAATTTAAGCTAAAAATTCGAAACAAAAAATTTAGATAGGAAAAACGTAAAATTTCTAACCAAAAATATTTAACAAGAATACATGTACACAGCGATATATTTTAACTTAAAAAAAATATATATATACGAATTGCACAATCTAAACAGCAAAGAAATCCATGAACTACACACACCTTGCTTTAATAAATTAACATAACAACAATAAATTTCAAAGAATACCATGTACACAGCATTCTGTTTAAACTTAAAAAAAAATCTACAAATTGCACAATCTAGGCATTGCTCACAAATCAACAAAATTAACTAAAATAAATTACAAATAATTCAAAAAACAACAATAAGAACAGAAATTCATAGTAAAAAAACAATGAATATAACATTCTACAAAATAAAAACAATAAAATAAAATGCACTTACCATAATGGATGCTTCTTCGGACAGTAGAACGTAGCTTTAACATGCCGCCACGTGCTCTCTATGGTATTTATATGACAGCCAGACTCGCTATCCACAAAATTCATACTATAGTTCACAAATAAATGTTCAAAACCTTGTTTTCCTAAATCCTTGTAAGATTTCCAGCCATCCAAAAAAAAAAAAAAAAAAATAGTTGTACAATGCTCAATATGGTATTTATATGACAGCCAGACTCGCTATCCACAAAATTCATACTATAGTTCACAAATAAATGTTCAAAGCCTTGTTTTCCTAAATCCTTGTAAGATTTCCAGCCATCCAAAAAAAAAAATAGTTGTACAAGGCTCAATCCACTCTTTAATACATTGCATCAGCGCTTTCTTACTTCTATCATGCATATAAGGTCCATATTTTGGTAAATATTATTTTTTGGAAAAGTATATACTACAAGTATATTAGGGTCGCAGAACATTATAAAAACTCAAGGTCTGATAGTTTTGTCATAATGGCACTGCTAAACTGCTTAGAGATAATTCTCGTCTTTCCATTGAGAACAATGTTCTTGTACATGAATCATTTCTTGATTCATGGTAATGTGTAACCACCATGTTTGCTTATCTGATGCTGCCCTTTAGATATTTTTCTTCATTCCAAAAGTAAAATCTTTAGAATTAAGTTATTTTTCTAAGAATTAAAATTTCACCTGACGGATGATATCAGGAAATCTGCAGTCGAAAAATAATGTAATCGACAGAAAAATTTATCAGGTCTGCTTTAAGAACTGAAATCTTTATTAAGAATGGTGTTAATCTTAGGACAAGAGTATTTTAAGCATGACTAGGCTGAAGAAGTTATAAATATCCTCCCCCCCCTAAAAAAAAAAAAATATTCAAAGAACTTGAGACTTTTTTATTTTCTTAATCTTTAATTAAAAGATGTTTATCAGTTATATTTTAATGTAAGAAGAAAATATTTAATTAGTAGAAATAATATATTTAGCTAGGAATATTAAATGATGACATAAAATGATGCTATATGGAGAGATATGGCTTAAGTATTTGTGTACAGTTATTGAAGTTTATATTTAAAAATAATGGTCTGATTTTATGTTGGGGGCTCATGTAACTTTTCCTTCTCATTATGTATTAGCCTGCCAAAGCCATATTATTGGGTTTGCAATGGATTTTAATATATTTCAACATTAGTTTAAGTAAGCTTTTCTCTTGATGTTAATACTACATTAAAGACTTGTTCTTGGGATCTAAAAAAAACATCATTCTACACTGCTAGGAGTTTGCTTCCCTGCCACTGCATAAGCTGGCTGCAAGGAGTTTTGTGATTTTACTTGTGTGTAATGTGGATATAAGTCAGTTTGTTTCAGAAAATCCTCCATAAAAGCATGTCAGACAGTCCTCAAGTACAGGATGACAGAATGTGATAGAATGTCCAATTGATAGAATTTTATAGCTTTAGGATGAGGAATGCAATCAGCCTTTTGTTTAGCTGTTAAATATTTAACTTTAGTTTATAAATTTAAAAACTAGTTTTATTCAAGTTTTGGTACTTGTGTATGTTTTCTACACTTTTTGTTGTTTTAGTTGTAAAACAGATTAAAATGCAATCTAAATTTAATGCATGTAGTTTAAAGTTCTGAAAAGGAAGGGGAGGGTTATCTTCTAGGCATGGTGAAAAAAAAGGGTGCATAAGGGAAAATAGGTTAAGAATCATTGCTTAATAAATAATTTTGCCATAATAAATAACTTAATGTGTTATTTGTGATATAGAATACTTAGATGTTGTTGTTTTCTTTTTTCAGTACATTATTAGTAAATTTTTGTGGTTTTAATAGTACCATAAATATTATGTACCATATTTGCTCACATATTTGTTCCCCTCAAATATTTTCTACCTAGTTTTTAATCTCCCTATGATTTAGAAAAGTCTAATGTATTATAACACTGTAAAGTGTATGTACAAATAAGAATGTATTTGTGTAACTAAAAAGAGTAATACTGAAACTGATAAGTCTTGTGAAATACCTAATGTAATTATATTAGACTGTTTGCTTTTTAGTGTGCTATTTAAGCCAACTCTTCAAATAGTATACACCGTATATTTTTCCCCACACAGTTTTCAAGCAGAGAAATTAGTAGGAAAAGAGGCGGGATATGCAAGTAAATGTAATATACACTAACATTGAAAATGTAACATAAAGAAGGAGTGGCCAGAATGTGATGAAACTTGGCAGACAGTGAGAGACAGCAATGAACAATAAGTAATCTTTATTTTGAAATGGTATTTGTAATACAGAGTGAGAGCAGCGTTGACTCAGTACCACCTTGGACGGCGATAACATGAAGCAACACAATTAGGTACAGAAGCAGTGAAACTACAGATGATGTCCTGAGGAATGGCTTTCCATTCCCTGTCACCCACTTGCCACAGTTTGTCTTCTGAACATGGCAATGGCAGGCAAATGTGTTTGATTGGTAAGAGAACGGTGGCCAGGGAATCATCTGTACATTTTGCACATTGGCTGAGGCAAGCTATGTGTGGTAAGGCATTATCCTGCTGATAAAGGGCATTGGGCACTCCCTGAAGTACATCATGAAGTATTGTTGGACAGTCATAGTGCCCTGAATATGAACTACTGGTGACCTGGAATAGTATGCAATCGTGCCCCAAACCATGATGTCACGTTGTTGCTTGGTGAGGCATTCCAGAATTGCTCCCATATTCCAAGTCTCCACATTGATGCCACACTCATATGTGGTAACTATCATTGGAGAAACAAAAGCGTGACTCATCTGAGAGCAAGATCTTGTGCCGTTCCATTGTTCACATTGCTCAAGCCAGCACAATTGCAGATGTTGGCATCTCCAATGTGGGGGGTCAATGGTATTCTCTTTGATGGATGCAACGAGTGCAGTGCATTAGCCACCAAACAACAGCAAATGGTTCTGGTCGATATGAGAACTTCCAGAGTATCTTGAACAAGCTGCAAAATGGAGGTAGTGGCTGGTGGCTGCACCACCGCTTGTCAGCAGATGCCTCGATCTATGTATGCTGACATCACTCTGGCCACACCGCACCTCTTGAACTTGCTACATTTGCTTGTTCCAACCATTGTTGCCACAGCCAATGCACTGTGGACGTGCCCAGCTGTTGTCAGAGATTTGACGTATGGATCAACCTGCCCTTTTCAGTCCGATCATCATGTCCCTCATAAAATCGTCTGCCTGCTGGAACTGCCTCCGTTGATGACAGCCTGGCATTCTCTGCTGTTACGCATGTTCTCTGAGATAAGAACAAATTTTCTAATGATTTCCCTAGAAGAAATAATGGCACGCAAATTGAACATTCGGCAGGTTCCTTCCCTTATATCTTCAACGTGCGCTGGAGAATTGCATGTTTCATATCATTCACATAACTTAATGACGTGTGCCTACCCTGAACTTTGTATAATTTTCAGACCATTTCTACATTTTCAGTGTCAGGGTAGTGTATATAATCTATGTAATTATCTTCAACTTTTTATATAATAGATGTACTAGTTTTATTTTATATTAGACAGAACTGGATTTGGCAGTTATTATGTTATTAATATGAAGGCATCCTTTATTTGCAACATACTGATATAAATTATAGATTAATTTTTCACCTTATGGTTGAATAAAAGTTACGATTGTATGTTATGTATTTTTAGGAAGATCACTCTTCATACAGACTCAAGAAACACCAAATCCAAATAGCCTTAAATTTGTGCCTGGAATTCCTGTCTTAGAGTCTGGTACTTTTGATGTCCCAAATGCCATGGCTGCAACCAAATCTCCTCTTGCTAGGCAATTATTTCAAATAGAAGGTGTAACATCTGTATTTTTTGGTTCAGATTTCATTACTGTTTCGAAGGTAATAAATTTGGTTATTTATAGAATGAGCAATTTAATTCTTATCAATTTATTCATAAATTATAAAAACATTTCATATTTAATTTTGTATTAGTTTGTATTTTACAAATATTTTCTTTTTAAAATTTAGAAGAATGATTTTTATATGCAAATTTTAATGGCTTTGTGCAAAAATAATCGCAACCATGTCTCTTTTTCCTTGCTTTGAGTTGGAGAAATTGTATTACATCATTGTGTTTGTCTAAACATGTAAATATTTCAGTGCCTTTTGTTCTTCTAGATATGAGACATAATACTGAAAATTCTGTTAAATTACTTTAAAAATTTTAAATTACTCAACTTTTTATATTATAAATGCCCAACTACTAGCATTCAGTTGACCAGAAAGCTCAAGCAACAAAAATATTTTATAATTTTAGAAGCTTTTTTTAAGCAAGAATTGAAGCAAATGAGAGACTTGTAAAACTGTTATACTTGGAATCTCATTTATAAAATGTAAATGCAATTATACTGCTCCCTTTCAGAAGATGTTGATTACTAACTGCTGTTTTTGCTATTGTGCTGTTCCAAGAAATTTTCCTTGGAGTTGGAATATTTCTCATAGATAAAAAAATGAGGAATTAATATGGCACGGGAACAGGAGACACTCCGAAATTCACAATAGTGTGCTCACATGATTAAGCAAGAGGCTGCCGTGTCTGCTTTCACAAGAACTATTCTCATTAGTATGTCTAACACTGATGGTTTTAAACTTCTGTTTCTCAAGAAGCAAAAATTGTAGCCAAACAATAAATTTAGTGCCAATTAAAACAAATTAATTCACAATAAGCCTTTTCATTTTTGTAAAGAACAATATATGCTAACTGCTAGTTATCTGTTTTTTACTTTGCATTAAAAAAAAAAAAGGTTAAATTTTTTTACCCAGATTCAGTGGTACAGCAGGCAGTAGAATACTTGTAAAATTAACAGATCCATTAATGCATTAATTGATTCATGCATTAATGAGACACACTATGTGACTTTATATGTTTTGAGTAAGGCCTATGAATTGTGTTTTGAATAAGGCCTATGAATGTACATCATCTTTCATGTACATTTAAAAAAAAAGTTTCATAATTTTGAATGTAGGCTTTGAGCATTTAAGTTAACAAATAAGATGACTGATTTTATAATTTTAAACTGGAAATCCATTCATTTGGCTTTTTCTTCTGTGAATTGCACTTTTTATACTCTAAACTATCTGGTATTTTTACATATCTGGCATTTGGCATTTCCTAAGCTTCCTGAATAGCTTTTACTGTATAAAATTGATCAAGTTACTTGAAAAATTAAAAAAATTAAATTATCCAACATCTCAACATAGAATTCTTTAAGCTTGCATAAAAGTTTTTAAAAAAATATCATACAATCAACTTTGTTATTGCAATTTATTAAAAAAACATTTGTCATTGCAACTTATTAAAAAAGCAAAATATATGCACCTAAAATAAATAAATGAATAAACAAATTTCTTGTGGAGGTACATAGCTGTATATGGTATTAGAAATATCTTTTATAGAATATACTAATGATATAAACGGTTGTATAATTTTAAATTACATGTTATTTTTTAATTTCTCTGTTTGTTACCTGTTAAGCAGGATGCTTTTATAATTTGAAAGATCTTATGTGAAGAGAATTGACAGTTGACAAGTCCCATGGATGCTTATTGTAGAAAGGATAATGTTAATGAATAATGATTTAATAGCATAAAACAGTGTGAAAAAAGGAAATTTTAAGCTGCAGACATGATTAAGAGGAAAGAAGTTTTTGTAATTATTATTTTGAGCAATGTGTGTTGGTAATTTTAATTATTAATGAATATTCTGTATTTTTGAAAAACATATCAACATGTATGCTATCAATCATGCGCTGTCATATGATGTCGTGTTATCACTGAAGAGCCAATCATGCATTGGCATCTAGTGTGGGCTGATATCTCAGGTGCCAGTCATCTGCAGGCATTGGAAAAATAATGCCATATTGTTTATTCTCCAGGTCAGTCAGCATTATGTTTTGAGTATGTATACTGGTATTGGAGTGGTGAGAAATTAGTTGCAAATGTATGTGGTTGTGAATTAAAGCAAAGTTTCATTTTGTGCTATGATTTTATACATGAATAACATTCTAAAATGTATAGTTTGTAATAATATCATTGTTACCACCTTGTAATAAATTCATTTCTAATGTGTATATTGTTTGTGACTAATTTCGTGCAAAAATAATGTATATTATTTTCTTATTTTGGTTCATTTTAAAATGCCATTTGCAGCACATAATGTGGCATTTGGGAAATAATTTTACGTTTAGTGCTAATCACATGCTGGCATGTTGTAATAAAATTATCTGATTCAGTAATCAGTGTGATACACGTAATCATCTTTTGTTACTTCTTTTAAATCATATTTCTTATAATAAGTAATTCGGCATGTACTGTATTTGATGGCATATAAGACGCACCCTTATTTAGGCGGCCACACACAAGGAAAAAAAGTTTCAATAGTCTGTGCGATAGCGCGGTACCACAATAACTTAAAATGTAATTTCTTTTAGTTCTCACGTTTTGTAAAAGCAAAATAAACAATCATTGAATGCAGTTACCAAACGTATTTTTATTAAGGAAAATTAACAAACGGCAAGCTATTTTTTTTCAGTAGGTGGTGGACCGAAATCCCTTGCTGCTGCTCTGTTTCCATGCACTTTGGCATAGTTTAACACTCCTAGTTTATACTGAATTGTATAGCTTAATCTTTTGTTTCCTGTAGTCATATTTTCCAGGGTATTTTTTTAAAACAAATAATTTTAAGCACCGATACCAACACGTGTTTCGGCTGAGTCAAAGGCTCCATAGACGTAATGTGACCATCGAACCTGTTTGAACTTCGACATTAGCTTTGAGCTTTGGTGCTTTTTGGCAACAGATATTTCACGCATGCGCAAAATAATTATGGAAGATGTAGGAAAAGTTATGCGTGTCTAGACCTTTATCCGGGCTAAAAATAGCATTCAGTATTTAAAGTTAACCTGTGTCCTTCACGCATAAGACACAGGTAACTTTTTTGAGACCAAATTTAGGAAAAAAAGTGCATTTTATATGCCGTCAAATACGTAAGTATAATGTACTTCTGTGTCAAGGCAATAATTGCCAACACAAACTCATATGATAATCAGCAAAAGTGTAAGGAAATGGATCCAAGATTAAAAAAGATTTAAAGTAATTTACTGGTTCAGAATAATTAATAAAATTGTTATTTTTATCTGTTGGGATGTTGAATTACATATAATCTTAGCTTTGCATAGCAATTGGAGAAAACTAGAAATTCACAAATTTTGCTGTTGGGGTGATGCAATGTACATACATATCATGGAAAGTGTTTCAAATTATGCAAATTTGTGCTGAGTGAAGTATTATATATCTTCCCCCTAATTTCTTATATACAGTGAGTACCTTGTGATCAAAATAAGTTTTCATAATAGATAGTAGAGGAACATGCAGCATTAACCCATTATTAAAATATGGCGTGCATGTGGCATTCACTCCACTAAAAATATTTCTGAATGCAATTTCTAAGAGTGTAATAATCCATTCAATACATGAACAAAACATATTTGAAAAGGGATTTAAACATTATCTGTTAAAGAAGAAAGAAGAAAAACAAGTTCATGGGTTGTTAAGTAGTTGTATCATGAGGTTTGAGCTTATAATCAATGAAACCTGATACATCTCATTGAATGTAGAAGAAATCAAAAACCTTCTAACTTCGAGTAAGGATGCTGCTAATTTTCCCTCTATATAAGAGACTTAATATATTTTAAGTCTGTTTTAGGAAGAAACAAGATTAAGACAAGCCATGGGCTGTAAAACTCTTTTCATCTGAAATTAGAGAATTTAAGGAAGTGAATTGACTATAAAAGGGTAGAAAATGTAAAAGGAATATATTGCATTCAGAACTGATGCATTAAATAGGGAGATAAAAACTTATTATAAGAAATGCTATTTTTTGTTGTTCTGATCTTAAAGATCAAAAGTGCAAAATTCATGCCAGATTTTTCATTTGCTTTACAGTATGCTTTTCTCCAGCTTGGTAATTTTAGTTTTACTGCTACTATGAATGATTATTATATTTAAAAAAAAAATTCGAGCAAGAGATTTTAGTCATTATTTTTTTACAGGAGGTTTATGGGTATATTGTAAGGACACTGCTAGTTTTATACAAGAATTTGTCATTAAGTAGAAAAGGGATAACTAGCTTTCATTAACATTTTAAAAAAAAGTCTGTGTTTAACATCATGGATTTATGTGATTGTATCTAA